>NC_089873.1:34905000-35565000 GCF_040182565.1 Anser cygnoides
AATGTGGACAACCCTATTCCAGTTCTGTGTGCCTTTGGGTAAAAATTTATATCAGCTTGAGGTAACTGATAGGAAGCCAATAAGAATGACTAGAGGGTTAGAACACAAAAGTTCTCCCCATGTTTCAGAGGAAAATTTGAACAAAGTAAATTTTCTAGTTTGAAAAATTAAGGAGGTACCCATGTGTATGTTTGAAAATCTTTTAACGCAGCTGCAAAAGGGAAGAAGAGCAACATTTCTCTGCATACCTGCATAGGTATATAGACTTTCATTTTAGCAAGAACTATTTAGAATAGAGGCAAGGGGATGTGAATGGGACACTTTTGTCTTGAGGTACAGAAGTAGATTGTCTGGAGGAGCTGTGAAATCTTCATCACTGGAGATCCTTAAAGACAAACTAAGCCACCTTCTACTCAGAAATTTTTACCTATAGCTCATCCCTAAGGTTGGATCAATTCCTATGAAACCTGTATTTGATGGAACATGTAAATCCTCTAACAGACTTGGTTACATCATGCTTAGTCTTTGCTTCAATTTATTTTTATTATTATTATTATTATTTCTTATTTTGAAAAATGTTTTGGTAAAAATGTCCATTGCCAATGATAAAACTAGCAGGGAAAATAAAGTAATAAAAAAATCCAAGGAGTGTAGCCAGTGTGGCTGTAATTTTTCCCAGTGTCTACTTTGAAGGGCTTTGCTGATCTCCATAAAAAGATTGAAGTGAAACTGGACTGACATAGAAAATTCTTCCCACAAGGGTAATGGACAGTTTTGAGGATACTGAGATTTGGAAATCAGAGTTAGATGTGTGATGCTTGTGCAGTACAATGTTTACATTTGTAGTCATTCAAGCAACGAGAAGAAACCACTTACAGTCATGAACTGCTTTTTCAACCTACCATTTTTGTATTTATGTTTAGTATAGTTGGTAGACTTGTAATCATACATGGTTCAGACATCCTGTATTTTCAGATAAAAAAGGGCCATTTTGTCACTTTGTCTGATTTCTGTATAATGCAGGTCAAAAAAGTTTACCATGCAATCAACTTCATATAGCATAAAATTTCTTATGCAATGCCTTGGAAAATTATCAAAATCAGATTTTAAGAAGTCATATGATAGAAATACCCTACTATACTTTACTAGTGATCTATCAGCCTTACTGTTAAAGAAGAACAGTACTGAATAAGCCTTTACAGCCACAAGACTCACACTTAAAGTGGTTTCATTGCTTTGCAAAGTCAATACTAATATCTTTCTCAAATGTACCTCCTAAGTTCCTATGGCAATCAACAGTGTTAGAACTAAAGTAAGTCTCCCACCTGGATTTACGTTCCTTGTCATCACTGGTATATAATCCCATGTGCTGCTTGTTAATTTTTTCCAATTTGATAGTCTTTAAGGAGAAATATGTTCACCCACTTAAATATCTTAAAAATACAAATGCAATGTCCTGCCAAAATAAACAACAGATGCTCAAGCATACCTTGGGGTGAATACTTCAGTCAGAATAATCATTATCACATAATACACAACCACATTATCTTCATCTGTTTCTGTGGTGTATTCCCAGGAAACCTTGGCAACATATTTCATTGTACCAGGAGACAGTTGGGTTCAAGGCACGCTCGTCAAATCTTCTCATTCCCTTTTTGAAGAGATGAAAGATATACATAAACATTTATAGATAAAGCAAAAACAAACAACATGTGCAGCATATGAAATAAATTCTAGCATAATTTTACAATCATTTTTTCTACTACCACAAAGAGGACCTTAAAATGGCAAAGCCAGATGGGGATTTTGAAAAATAACCTATCAAAAAATGTGAGGATTTCAGGGTGTGTATTCAGAATATTTGAGATAACAATCATTATTGTGAAATTCAGATGCTGACATAGAACTTGGATCCCGAATAAACTTGATGTTTTTGTCTTCTTTTTCCTCATTACAGTTCACTTTCTACATATGAATCTTAAGACTTAATTATTAGTTTATGTAATTCTGTGCTGTATAATACCAAGTCCCATAACACATGAAGACTAGATTATATTGGAGAAAATGTGGGTTTCTGGACAGTGAACACTACACAATTTTTTGTGTATTGAACAGAAAATCCTTGCATTAGCTCTAAATGTTTCTTATTTTACTTTTAATGCAGTGGTTTAGTGATTTTATATTATCTGTGGCACCTTCATGCCTATACTTTGAACAACCTAACAGATTTTTTTTTTTCCTTACAGGTTTTAGCTGTAATGTTTGGTTTATCTACCCACTATTTTAAAGGTGCTAAGGATTTGAGTCTGAGCACTGAGAAGTTTACGGTGGGTGTTGTACCAAATGCAGGTAGGTGCAACTTAATATAGGGTAGCAAATTATAGCTATGCAGAATCTAATTATCAGGTGAAAACATTTGTTGCTGAAAAAACTTACAAGAAGGTGACTAAAAGTGGCTTAGATGGTAAGATGTTTATGGCACTAACCTAATCTGTGCCTCTGGGGGAGTGGGGTATTTATAAAGTGATGCAGCTCATTCTCTTGGTTTTGAGATAGATGTGATTTCAGGGCTAAAGTATATTAAATTTACAATCTCCTTAAAATATCAAGATACAGCCCAACTAAGGTCCAGACAGAAATCTAGTCCACTTACTGCCACCACTGCTTAACCCAATTGCTAGGAATTAGTGCAAATGCTGCAGAGATCAAACCACTCACAGAAAGGCTAAGAAGTTCTAGGCTCTGCTTAGGCTGTGTTTTGTTTTTGTTTTTTTGTTTTTTTTTTTTTTTTTTTGAACTCACTGTAATTCCTAGCCATAGGGATACTTAGACTCAAGGAAATGGAGAAGGAACCTGAGTGGAGTTTCACAACCGATGCTCAGGCTGCGATTGTCACAATTTCAGCTGCTTCTTGGTTCACTTGGAAGTAACACTGAGCCAGATCATTCCATGGCCTGATCATCTCTTTGGCATGTGTCCAAGATGCCACATAAACAGCCTGAAAAAAAACTGTAGTCTCCTGCTCCCATGAGTGTACGCTTTGAGCATACATTACGCAGAGGCTGGATGGTGCCCCCAATATGCTGTTTGCAGTAGATATTCAGTTTATTAAGACTAGGCTCCAAATAGGGTCCCTACCTACTTTTTCCTATTTCTTGCCACTTGTCTCTTTGGAAAATGCAAATGTATCACTTAATGAGACTATACTGCTATCTGGACAGGCCTGATTATGTTTGCCTGTATTTCCCTCTGTGTATTTTCAGAAATATTGGTTAGACTGTATTCTACCCAAAGTTTTATTGTTACAGCTAGGCCCATGTACATACTTTGTGCCAGATTCTATTCTCATACTTGTCACTGAAGTCTATGAAGTTATTTTAGATTTGTACAAATATGATTCAGAACCAGAAATTATAGATCACTCCAGGCTGTCGGTGGTGATACACATTCAGATTCAGATTGTAAATATCTAGGGTGTTTTCACCCAAGGTTGACTTTGAATACAGAAGCCTTTGTAGAACTCTGACTGACACATTGATTTTAGAATTATTTTAGACAGAATAAGGAGTCAATTGGATCCAAACTTTGGTTATCACAAAATCATTTAACTGAATGAAATCAGTAGTGGGTATTGCAGGGATCAGCTCTTGGTATAAAGGACATGCATTATTTATTATTATTATTATTATTACATTATTATTTATTATTATTATTTATAATTATTATTTATTATTTTGGTTATCAAGAAGATAATCATAATTTTCATGGTAAACAGTAGGTGCAGAAGAGTTTGTAAGATGAAAAATAATGAGGAGCTAGAGCAAGTTACTATTACAGAGAATTATGTATAATTTAAATGTTTGTGTTTCAGCCAAAAGCTTTTCTGTGTATCAAAATGCAATAGAGGGTATTTGGGAACCAAGATTGCAGATGAGCGTAACGGGACAGGAAACAGCCTTGGGAAGCAATGAAACACATAAGAATTGAGCATTCAGAGCAATTAATGTCCCTCAGTATGAGTGAATTGTTAATGAAAAACTATGACGAAAAAGGATCCATGTGATTCTTGGTTATTTAAGAGAGAGTACCAGGTGGAAGCAGACAAACAATATTACTTCTAGTATAGCACTGTTATATTAGATTAGCGTATCAGTGCTATCAGAATCTAGAAGAATGCAGATATATTAAAAATATCAAACACTCCTGAAGAGAAACTTGAGAATATAAAGCCTATAATATAAGTTAAAAGGAGCACAGTTTCTGTGAACTTCTTAGTTCATAGAAGACATTCCCTGTGTTCAGGTGATACTGAGGAGAACTTTGATACTGAAAGAGAAGAAAAATGTAACAAGGATTAGCAAAGTAAGGCTCAGTCAAACTGAACTTCAAAGGAAGGTGCCTTCCTAACAGTAGTTAAACATGGAAATAGCTTACAGCAAAAAGGCTGCAGACACTAGATTACTTGGAATCATTAGAACAAGATTGTAGTTTGTTTTTAAGGACAAGAAGTTAAACTTCTTGAAGAAAATCTATGTCAGGAAAAGTCAGAGGGGTTAGGGGAGTGAGGTGATCACAATGGTTCTTTTGGCCTTGACATCTCATTTTGCACTTCAGGGAACTTCCTTCTTCTTTCCATTCTTCTAGCAGTCAAAAGAGAACATACAGTTGGCGTTGTCCACAGAAAACACATGACAATAATTACGATCAAGCATAGCATGCTTCAGTATTTCAGGCAGTAATATGCAAGAGGAAATTCATCATTTTTTTTACTTGTATTTTTGAGTTGCTTTGTCAGGCCACATTTTAGTTTGAATCTGCAAGATAGGTCAGATTAAAATTCAGAGAATGTATAAGGAATCTTTCTAGTTTGCTGGGCAATGCTGGTGTCCATCCATATGTCAGAGCTCAAACTGATTGTCCTGTCTTGAACCAGTACTACATTCTGGTTTTACAGACTAGATTGGCCTATTGGTTTTTGTTATTGCTGTTTCACGGTTTTGTGTTTGTTATTGAGGAGGAGAGGTTGTTTATTTACTTGTAATTTTCTTTCCTTTGTGGCATGGGATATGAATCATCCCGATCAGATCATCTGTACATCCCTTACTTAATGAGCTCCTTGCTGTTCAGAAGCCTCAGGCCTTGGTGGAACCTGCATCTTTCCTTTTCACCGCTGGGAGATCACACTTGTTTCAGCTCTCAAAAGTAAAAATGTTTTTGTTTAACTCCGTTTGTTGGCCTTAGCATAAACTATCCGGGTAAAACTTAATGGGTTGCAAATGCAGGAAGCTGGAATGCATGATATAAAGGTCTCAACTGGTCTTAAAACTTGCAGACTGTCTTGCAGTTATATGTCTAGTCCCTCTTAGAAATGTGTTTTTCTTGTGTATTTATGTGATACCTCAATTATTTTATTAAAAGGAAGAAGAAATTGTAATACACTGCATGTGAAAGCTGTGAAAATATTGGTAATATTAAGAGTTTCAAAGAACTTTTTAATTCATTCTTTAGGACACAAACTAAATCTGTCAGCAACTTAATAGCCATCCTGCTTTCACATTATGTCATCCCATACGGCACATGAATTATATATTTGCATTATGCAACTCTAACATATAATATTTATACAATCTGTTTCCCCCATTGGTTACTTAGTTTTATAGTCCCCTATTTAAATTAAATTTAGCTGTTAAATACATGTTACTGAATTTCTTACTATCACTTCATCTGTGGCATGGAAAAACAATAATGGATCTTTTTTAAAAAACAACAAATATATACAAAAAAAGAAAAACTTAAACAGGAAGCTCACTACCTGTTTAGGAATCTAAAACACTCCCTGCTCCAAAGCCAAAATATTAATATTCATAGCTCTTACAGGTAAGATTTTTGTCAGTAGGCTGTGTTTGCCCACATTGATTAAGCCCCTTCCTCAATACCATACATTTTGAATTTGTTTGTACTTATTAAACTCTTTCCCCCGTATCATACATATAGAGTTTGCCCATATTTATTAAACACTTTCCACAATACCATATATTTTGAGTAAAAAAGATTTAAATGTGACTTTTAAATAAAAAATGAATGCATGGATTAAAATGTATGCAGTATTTCTTGTCTTTTAAGGCCTATACAGAAAGTTCTATATATTCCCAACTAAGATGGAATGAACACGTAACAGATCAAGAATGTATCACATGAATGTGTCTCTCTAAGCAAAGTATGAAATTATGTGCTCAGTAAATACAGAAATAAAATTAATTTTATTTAAATTTATTGCTGCAAAAGGTGTCAGTATCTATAATCCATATACAATATACATCCATCCATACCTATTCAAACACATACTTATATATAACTCATGGTAATAACAGATATTTTCCCATTGGGTTTCTAATTTCTTTCATTGCTGTAGGCATCTTTTTTTAAAAAACAAGTATTCTGCAGGTGCACACAGCCATAAAGAATCTTAGTCAAACGTGTTTCCTTGAGTGGCTACTTTATTCTAAACAATTTTGGTAACCAAACTTCTCAAAAGTAAACAGAAAACCAAATCCATCTTTTTCTTTCATATCATTTTGTAGCTAGGTGGTAGAAATGCAGAATGCAAAAACTTTTTTGAAATTGAAAAAGTTATATAATTACAGGAAAGAAAATCTTTGGATTTTACTTTGCTTTTTTAGTCTTGATGTTTTCTGAAATGGCCAAGTCATTAAAACCCTTCAAGTGAGAGATTGCTGAGGATGTAGCAGCCTTGATGAGACTTAGTACTATTCTACAACACACAGGTATATTATTTTGAACACGCTTCTTTATTTTCAATTCTCTCCACAGCAGCAAGAAATAGAAAATATCAGCATGGGAAACTTTGTGTAGCATGAAATTCTGGCAATATATTGATGAGTCAGAAGATTCAATTTGCTGTAGCCAAGGCGAATATAATTTGTGGGACTACTTTCAATTTATGCTTCATTGCATTATTCCTTCCTTGATAGATAATAAAGCTGTTTTTATTTATTTTTTAAGAAATATTACAGATCTGTAAAAACATAACACTCTCTTCTGTTCTTTATCTGCACTGAGATCCCTTTACGCTTCCTTGGCTATAAATGTCATTTACAGCCTACACTGCCAAAGTGTTTTAATGGATTTTGGAAGTAAGTGAGGATAAGGCTCATCCTGCTAAACACAGATAGAGTGTAAAATGATGAACTATGAGACCACCCACCTCCACTTACTGACAGGCATAGTCTAAATGAGCCTATAGAGAATCAAAACTATTGGAATTTACAAGCTGGGAAAAAAAGGAAGAATGTGTAAGGAGGTGGAAATTAAAGCCAATTTACACTTTCCCTACTCCTCATGCTAGTTATTTTTCCCGTTACTACCTTGTCTTCCAAACCCTTGGCATGCAGGCTACATCATCGTATACTGAGATTCACACACTTTTTTTCTGATACATTTTCTCCCTCATATACATTTATCTTTCATTTGGGACCGAATTTTTAAGATTTCTGTCCTTCCCCTGCTTTCAAATGACACTGACAACAGCGGAATCAAAGGACACGTCTTCCCTCAGAATGCTACCCCAATGCCATTATAGGTTTATTTAATCTGGTAGTAGAGTTGAGACCATATGAGGCTCTTACTCTATTCAGGAAAAGTTAACGGTTCCCTGCAGGACTATATAACTCTTCTTTACTTACATTAGGAATAGTTTGATTCTAGTAATACCATGGCACAGCAGCTCTGGAAAAGACATTCATCATGTCTTTCTGCTTCTTGTTCAGTGGAATTATGCAAAAATGGTGTGTGAGAAGAGATTTGAAATGCACTTTTAAAGTTATATGTTACAGAAATTCTGAGAATTCACAGAGGATTCTTCTGAATTAGCTTTCTTATTGAAATATGCAGTTTATTACAGTGAGAAGGGGCTCTAAAGAGCAAATAAAAAAAGTCTGGGTGTAGTGACTTAGTGTTTACAGAATATAACTGTTACAAGACTGATTGCATGATATATTACTTCTTTCATTGTGAGCCACAAAACAGGTAGAGGCATGGTAGACTAATTTGGTTTATATATTCAGCTGTAGGGCTAGACACTGCATCTTTCTTTTCATAAAGCAGGGGCTGGAGGCATGTGGAGCCTGTAGCCATGACAACAATAAACCAGCTGAGAGCCTGAGCTGCAAGTAAGAAACTCAGCCTTGTTTCCATCCCTTCCTGCTCATGACCCGACTCTCCTTGCTCTCCGGACGGGGGGCTGGGTGCTCATGAATGATCTATTGAACAGAGGTACGGTATGGAGCAGTGTATCCACAACGAGGCCTTTAGTGGAATTTCTCACCATTACACTAACAGTAGCACAGCTCTGCTCTTGCTGGTGGTGACTTCAGCTAAAGTATACAAAACCTCTTGGCAGCCACTCTACTTCGCTGTATATATTTAATGCTGTATAGTAAACATTGGTGATAAAAAGACAAACAGCTTGTCTGCATTGGGACTCCAATTGTTGCCAGTACTGATGGAGATGCCGGGGGTGGGGAACGGTGAATACCTACAACTCCTGCTAGAATACAGATTGCACATACTCAAAAGTCACTCAGAGGGTAGTTTTCTTCACTCTGAGGGTGGTGAGGCACTGGAACAGGTTGCCCAGAGAAGCTGTAGATGCCCCATCCGTGGAGGTGTTCAAGGCCAGGTTAGATGAGGCCCTGAGCAACCTGATCTAGTGGGTGGCGTCCCTGCCTGTGGCAGGGGGGTTGGAACTGGGTGGTCTTTAAGGTCCCTTCCAACCCAAGCCATTCTATGATTCTATGAAAATTCCTTAAAGATTGGACCCAAACTGCCTAAGCTGACATTTTATTGTCATGAACAGGCAATATGAAAGCCGTATAGGAACTTCTAATGTGCTAAATGATAAAAACGGATTATCTGTACACTTCACATGAAATGAGCAAATGAGCACTAGTGATAAAAGAAGAGATCCATTTCAGACAGCAGATCTCTTTTCACAGTGTAGTTCTTTGTTGCTGATGGTTTGTAGTGCATCTTGTCATGGTCCATAAAGACATAGGTAATCACATGGTGATAACTTGTTCCCTTTTCTTATGCTCATTAGTATTAAACGTCAGTTCTTCACATGAAGTAATACAGGAATGACAAGAGATGGTAGTTGGCAAGGAAACAGGGAGAAACTCAGGGGAAATAATTCAGCAGTTTATCCCATCATACTTTATTCCAAATGAGAATTTCTACAAATCCTATGTGGAATCATTGCAGTGCTTTCTGCATTCCTTACTCCATGAAGATGAAAACCTTGGTATTTTATACATCTGTTTTCTGCCTTTTTTTTTTTTCTCCTGTCACAAAGGATGTTGAAGTTCACATCACTATGTTTGCATTCTTCAACCCATGTATGACTATACCAGGACCTCTTTTCAATAGGATCTCAAAGCTATAAAAAGCAAATGAGCAGGGACTCTGGAATATTATCTTGAGGAAAAGTGAAGATTCATTTAGCAATGGAGTTAATGAGATCTGTGATCATCTTTATCTAGACTCTATAATGACAGGGAACAGTACTGAGAAGGAAGAACTGTGATGATGCAGTCATTTTGGAGTGGTTTAACTCTGAGTCTGTTAATTAGTTTCATTTTCATCAGTTTTGCAGCAATGGTAGTTTCTGGTTTTAGATACAAAAATGCACAATCTACATTTTGCTAGTGTACATTTACAATTTTGCTAGTGCTGGAGTCATCACTCGATTCATCAAGAAACTTTTTTGACTAGCTACAGATGTCAGTGGTTCATCCATTGTGTTTGCCTCACTAGATGACAGTGTCTCAGTGGATCATTAAAATCTGGCTTGATATTTTAGTATGAATTCACAGAAACACAAAAGCACAAGGCTGGTTGATCTGGAGGTCATCTGGTCCAAACCCCTGCTCAAGCAGGGACACCCAGAGCGGGTTATCCAGGACCACGTCCAGGCTGCGTCTGAAGATCTCTAGAGAAGGAGACTCCACAGCCTCTCTGGACAACCTCTGCCAGTGCTCACATACCCACACAGTAAAGAAGTATTTCCTGATGCTCAGAGGGAACCTCCTGTGTTTCAGTTTGTGCCCATTGCCTCTTGTCCAGGCACAGGGCACCACTGAAAAGAGCCTGGTTCTGTCTTCTTTGCATCCTCCCTTCAGGTATTTGTGGAGGTTGATAAGATCTGAGCCTCTTCTTCTCCAGGCTGAACAGACCCAGCTCTCTCAGCCTTTCCTCACATGAGAGGTGCTCCAATCCCTTCATCATCCTCATGGCCCTGTGCTGGACTCTCTCCAGTATGTCCATGTCTCTCAAACTGAGGGGCCTGAACTCCACATGTAGCCTCACCAATTCCAAATACAGTGGAATTCTTGTGCTCTCATGAACACAAGAAGTCCAGAACATCCACTGACATGTCGTACATAGTCATATACCACTGTTATGTCAAGGAACTTCTATAATCAGTGCCCAGAAAGTTAGTTGTTACAAGTTTGTTAACTGCTGGTGAATAATTATAAGACACAATTTGTGCCACACTCACTGGCAGCAGATTAGGCCATAAGACCTTAGTGGTACTTTTCTATACATTTTTCTTCTACTTCTTACTTGCTTCTGTATCTTTTTCATTCACATTCACTCAAACTGTTCAGAAAAATGCTATGAACTTAAAAATGCTTCCTACTGCTAAGTATGTCAGGGAATGAAAGTAAATTAAGTAGCTTTCATTTTGCTAAGGTAATGATTTTCATTATTAATCTAGGCAATGCATAGTAGAATTTTAGAAAGAGAGGCTGTGAATTTCTGTGTACAAACAAATATAAGCAAAAGTTGGAAAAATAAAACAATATATAACATGCCTTGGAACAGCACACCAAAGATGAAAACCAAATATGCCATCCCCACAATCATTTTGCTGTTGTTACTCAGCTATACAATTTTGATTAGGTAGCAAACTCTATCTGGTGCTTAATGGACCTTTTACCTGGTAAGAAATAAATGTATTGTTTTTATAATTGAAACAAAGAAAAAATACATTTGACTTTTGTATTACTAGTTATTTTGGAAACATTGCAATCTTTCAACTGTAAACATAAACATAAAAAGTACCAGCATTTTACTTACTTGACAAAAAAGTGTTTTATTTTAATTTAACAAACAAACAAACTACCTGTGCAAGTTAGTGTCAGCAATTTCAATCACAAAGGCTTAATCCTTCACAAAAATAAGCAAAAAATAAACACTGTGTAAGACAATGAATGATTTCTCATGTAATAGTATTTCTGGAGGGCAATTTTTCTTTAGGACAGAAAAAGATTAAATGTACTGGATATGTTCAGTTTGAAGTATTATAACTGGGCCTCTTTTATAGCTTGTCTTTATAGTCTTGAAAAGATGCAATTTGGAGAAGTCTACGATTTTTACCTTGCTGCCTCCAGCACCAAGCTAACATAGAATCACAGAATCATAGAATGGTTTGGGTTGGAAGGGACCTTAAAGACCATTTAGTTCCAACCTCTCTGCCATGGGCAGGGATACCTCCCACCAGACCAGGTTGCCCAAAGCCCCATCCAGCCTGGCCCTGAACACTTCCAGGGATGGGGCATCCACAGCTTCTCTGGGCAGCCTGTGCCAGTGCCTCCCCACCCTCACAGTAAAGAAATCTTCCTTATATTTAATCTAAATCTACCCTTTTTTTAGCTTAAAGCCTTACTCCTTGTCCTAGCACTATACTCCCTGACAAAGAATCCCCCCCCAGCTTTCCTGTAGACCCTCTTTAGGTATTGGAAGACTGCTAAAAGGTCTCCCCAGAGCCTTTTCTTATTTAAGCTGAACATCCCCAGCTCTCTCAGCCTTTATAGGAGAGGTGCTCCAGTCCTCTGATCATCAATTAAAGAAATCTGCTAAATCTGATCATCAGTTATAAAAATGTTCATTCAAAAAATGTCATCCAGGTATCTTACAGTAGCTTAGAAGGAATTCTTGACAGTAACATTGAATTGTTTTTCCAAGTTTTGTATGCCTCTGTGTGATACAGGACGCCTTCTCATTCCTTTCTTTATTCTGTTCTATTCCAGCAATGCTTTCCAAAATCCATTTATTTATTTATTTATTTATGGTATAGTTGGTCAAACAATGATGTTAGAAGTTCATCCGCAAGGACAGAAAGTAGGAATGCTGGCTGTGTGACATCTGGCACATATACACTGCTGAATGACTGGAAATCCTCCTTGGTATTCCTATTTCATCTGAGCGTCTTCGAAAGACACTTCAGGTGCTGAAGTCAGCCAGAGGTTCCAGGAAGGAAACCCTTCACTCTGCGCTGAAATCACTTCCCATGTGCACTGCGCACCTGAGGAGAGCCCTGTAACATCCTGTATTTCCCTGCACACTCCTTGTGATGGGGGCACAGGACAAAACTACAGGCAGAGGGATGCTCTGGGCCTATGTGTACTCCTCCTGTCCTGAGGCTCCTGGTGCCCAAAATGTGTCAATGGAGAGCTGGGGAGAAACTATGATGCTGGGCTGGGAATATCTAATTTACCCTTTCTGTGACAGGGAGGGTCAGGTGCAAGCCTGAAAAACAGAAAAGTTCACTTTTAGTGCATGGTTCTCTACATGAGCATCTGAATTGAGGCAGAGGAATAAGAAGGGGAAAAAAACCCCACACTAATAACTACAAGAACAGGAGTATTAAAGAAATGAGATGTGTCTAAGACAGAGTTGGGGATAAAAAGCATGTTAAAATTGATTGTCTTTAAAATCAAAGACAAAACAACATGGTTTGGTTTGCCAGAGGAATACATTTATTAAATAAATAACACTTTATGGTTAGTCTTTTGATGAAATGTATACTAAAATGAAAAGTACTAAAAAAGCACCAGCAAAACAATATGTTTCTGCTCATGCAGAGGTACTATCTGTTAATTAAATTTAAGTTAGCATGCTAGCAAAGGCAGAGAAAAGTATTCAGGAATTTAACTGATTCTGCAAAACAGAACATAATTTTAAATATACATTGATAGACATTTTGAAGATTTTTATACAGTTTTACAAGAAGAAATTACTTCCTATTAAGTCAAAATCTTTGATATTTGTATTATATAGTCTATTAATTTTCTTTTAAAATGAACACAGGAGAAACTGTGCATGTCTGTGCATGTATTTGTGTACATGCTGAGAATGTACAGTCTATAAAAATATTTTTTGTATTTTGTCGTTCACAGACTTTTAAATGTAACACAAGCAAGGAAAATTAATATAATAAACCTCAATTTGTCCTCAATTGGAAATGTCCAGTTATTTTAATCAGAGTTGTACAACATGAATGTGTTATAGTTTATGTACTTTACCTAAAAGACTGAATTTCAAAGTTATCCTTTTTCAGAGAAGAAAATACTACAACATTTTTCTACAGTGTCATCCTACAGGGACCTCTGAGTGCTTTGTAACTATTAATTGAGCTTCACTACACTTCTCTGAGGTAGATATTTGTGGATAAAATGAGGATCAGAGTGACTAAGTGATCTGTCAAAGTCAAAAGAAGCCTTAACTTTCAGTGGTTTTGCTGAAAAAAAAGGAATTTATTTTTTTTTTTTACTACAGAGTAAATAAAGGCAGCAGAAGTGCAGCAATTACCTGTAAGCTTCAAGTGCAAGATTGGCCCACAAGCAAGGCAGAGTGTGCTGGAACTTCCTTAGCTTAGCTACCTGTTGCTACAACCTATAACTGAATTATTTATGCTAAGACTTTTAAAAACAAGTGATTACTTTTTTTTTTTTTTAATAGTCTATCTTTCTTCTAATTTAGCATGAACTTGAGGGCCTTTAAGATATTTAAGATATTTAAGATAATAAGGAGAAGATTTAGCAGTCTCCATTGAATGCCATGTTCTGAGCCTTGGACAAACAATCTGTTTTCATACATCACTGCAAAAATTAATGATCTTATGTACAAGTACAGGTCTTTTTATTGGTTCATGTCTGTCCAGAACTGTACGGAAAAATAATCAAGTATACACTGGCCTTTTTTGCAATGTGCCAGCTTGAATTATTATGTGGTTATTGTGCATTTAACAATGGAGCTCCCTAGTGCTGTTGCTTAGAATGATTGCTTTGTCTCTATCAGGTACAGATAGCTTTTATAAAACCTCGGTTTCAAAGAACAAATCATAATGAAGTACAGGATTTTGTAATTCATGGACACATGCTTCACAGATCTGTACACAAGTAGTATTTTCTTGTGAATACTTATTCACAGATACTTTCAAAAGGCTCTGCAGTTTATTAATTGCTTTCCTTTATGTACCCTTAAAGATTTTATGTAACTTGCCTTCCCTCTAGTTCCCTTTCATTACTCTGTTGTGTTCCCATTATTATAGCTGTTGTAGAGTACTGCAGCTTTCCGCATTGACTTTATCTTTATTCACATTCTTATTTAGTCTTGATCTGGTAGCTGAGGGATAGATGCAAAAGTGATG
Source organism: Anser cygnoides (assembly GCF_040182565.1). Classification (NCBI taxonomy): domain Eukaryota; kingdom Metazoa; phylum Chordata; class Aves; order Anseriformes; family Anatidae; genus Anser; species Anser cygnoides. The sequence continues at coordinate 34,919,513 of NC_089873.1, forward strand.
AGAGTTTGGTTTATCCTTAGCCTTTATTATCGGGTACCCACAAGGAAATAAAGCTTTGATCTACTTCCTTAGAAAGCTAATCCTGGTGATTATGTGGAGATATGTGCAGTGGTAGCTACAGGGATATACATCTTTAATCTCTTGGTGTTGAATACTTAATCCAGTAAAGATTCTTGGCAAGAAGATTTAAGAAAGAACAAAATAATTAAACTGTTCACAGGCATTGTTTTCAGGAATGCAGATTTGGTAGCTTACTACTGCAGGATCTCATTCTTATGCTTTTATTTTTATTTTTTTATTTTTTATTTTTTATTTCGTAAAGAGACAAAAAATAAACTTGTTTCATTCCAGAGGAATGTATTGCAAAACATAATATTTTCATTGTTGCAAACTGCTAAACACTTAAAAGTCCAGCTTCCACACTGCGGAAAACAGAAATTGGTGTGTGCAGATATGACTAGACCAACAGAAATTTTATTTCACTTTATTCAACCTTAGCCCCATTTTTTTTTTGTTGCAAAATTAGTATGATGAGCTATAAAAACAGCATATAATTACTTGTCCAGCTAATTGAAACTGAAGCCTTTATCCCAGATCTAAATGTTGGGCACTGACAACATATCTGCATACCTGCATACACACCTCTTCAGTTAGTATCTGGGGGAAACAGAATTATACTATACATATTTTAAAGAAAGAACATAATCCTGATTACCTGTATTTTCTTTCTTTCTTCTTCCTTCCTTCCTTCCTTCCTTCCTTCCTTCCTTCCTTCCTTCCTTCCTTCCTTCCTTCCTTCCTTCCTTCCTTCCTTCCTTCCTTCCTTCCTTCCTTCCTTCCTTCCTTCCTTTTCCTTCCTTCCTTCCTTCCTTCCTTCCTTCCTTCCTTCCTTCCTTCCTTCCTTTTTTTTTTTTTCAGACTGATTTTCTTTTTACACCACCTATAGACAATTTGCCTACTTAATTTTTTTCTGGGATTGAAAATCTCTGTGTATGTGTGCGTGCACGTGTGTGTGTTTGTATTCAAGTTCCTGGGATGCACAGGAGTACTTATTTTGTTCCTTAAAATGCTGAATACCTTATTTGAGAAAAGTGTCTTTTTCTTTTCCTCTGCTGTTGTTTTTTGTTATTATTTTTTAAATGCCAACATCAAATTCTCCCTGGTATAAGACAGACTTTTAAATACCTATTACCCATGTGGCTTTTCTTCACAGTAACATTTGTAATTAAGAAGAAATAGAATGATTGATTTAAAAAAAAAAAAATTACAAATCTTCCTTTATTGCAAGATGTTTGTGCTTAGTTTGAACAAAAAGAATCTATGAAAAAAGGCTTGCTGCTTCTCAGTAACATTTTAATAGTTAGTATTTTACTAAAAGTGCAGCAATTTCAAAAGGGCATTTTCTTACAAGTCGAATGATTTGAAATTATTCAGTTTAATTACAAGTGGCAACAATTCTGAATACATACGCTTTAACAACAGGGGAGAATGAAGAATGTATCTGTTAATGTGACAGTAATGGAATTCCTTCATTTCTCAAAACCAAGATTGCTTTTTACACAAAATTAGTTTCGTGCTTTACAGTGATGACACAGTGATTTAATGTATACTATGCTGTATAACTTAAATTGACAAACACATTAGATGAAGTTCCTGTGCGCACACGCAACTGGCTGAAGTGAACAAACTTATGTAGACCATAAGTAGGGATCAGGCTTGCAGAAAATATACTTATGTTCTACTAGGAAGAAAGTACATGAAGACTGTATAATTTATGGCCAACCAATTATCTTCCAATATATATTTCATGAATTCAACCAAACATTTTGATTTTTTAATCATCTAAAGTTAGTATTTTTCCCCCTAAATCCTATGGTTGAAGAGGAGTTGCACAGCATCATGTGACATTTAAGCTTGATTACAAAGAATTATAATAACCATAAGAGATAATATATTATTAAATAATATTTCCCAAAAGCTAGAAATAAGCTAGAAAATATATTAATATAAGCTAGAATATAAGCTAGAAATATATTGTAATGAATCCCCATCTATCTAAGGTTTTCCCAGTTGTCACTACGGTGTGCATCACAGTCACTCAAATTTGTATCAACAACAACAAAATTCACAGGTTTTATAGTTGTTTCCTTGTTTGTTTTCTGTTCTAACAACTCTGCTACTACAATTAAAGGGAACTTCTCTCATGCATAAAGTCTATGGGTTCTGATTCACCTGAACTGAAGCAAACAGCATGATGTTTGAAAACATTACCATTACACAGCTGTTCACTGAGGTCTGGGACAGAGACCTTAATTCAGATAGATTACACTTACAGACCATGGAATTCCTCATAATATCTATAAACTGCAAAAATGCAAACAAGTTATATTCCTGTTTAAGTATAAATCTAAGAACAGCTTGGGTAGATATGAAAGAAAACCTTTGTTTTAATTTCATTCCTTGTTGCAATCAGGTATTGGTTTTAAAGAAAATGAAAAGAAATGCTTTTTCGCACAAGGTATAATTTTGTGTAACTCATTGTCACAGGTTATCATTTATGATAAATATATGAACATGAGTTCAAAAAAGAGTTAGAGAAATTTTCAGGCTACAGCTTACTGGGGAGGATGATCCAGACATTGCCTGTGGCTCAGGCAGTTGCAAAACCACTGGCTGCCAGATGCTGACAATATCCAAACAAGGGATCACACTATAGAAAAGGGAGAATGAATCACTCTCTTTCTGCATTGATTCCTATGCTCTTTTGTTACCTATCATCTACTGGAGACAAGATCTGCACCTAGGGTGATGTTTCATGTTCAGTTCAAACTAGCCACCTAAACTTTTCCTTAGCAGGAAGAGACTCAAGAGAGAGAAAGAGAAGAACTTCCTGAAGCTATTTTACTACTTTCATTTTAACATGTACATGTATCAAATGAAACGCCTCCTGGAGGTGTCCATTCCTTCACCAATTGTTAAAGAAGAAAGAATAGCTTACGCAAAGGTCCTAAGTTTTAGACAAACTACAACAACAACAACAAACTAGGCTGGATAAGCCCCGATCTAAATGATTTTCCATTGTTTGTCTATGGAACTTGAAACAAATACCATGGGGAAAAAAAAAAAAAAAAAAAAAAAGACATAGCAGATCTCTCAAGGCAGTTAGATGTTTATGCAACAAAATAATAATAACAAAAAAAATTTTAGAAAGTCTCTAATGATCACAGTTAAAGTGCAAGACAGCCTCTCATAACAAGGAGAAGGACACTGCAGAGAAACTCCTTGCGAATAAATTATCCAGTAGGTCTTATTACAGATTTTCTTGCCTGTTTCAGTGAAACACATGGTACTTTCAGTTATCACATTCCTCTCTGGAAGCTGCTGGGTCTGCACTGTGCTTGAGCCTCTCCCTGTTATCTGCCACTTATGTGGAAGGGAGGTCTACAGGGAGACCATAGTTTCTTCTACCCCCTTCTTCCTTCATCAAGAGAATCATTTTCAGGAGTTGTGCAGAGAGGAGAATTCTTTAGTGGAAAGACTGAAACAAGAAATTGAGAAGTTAGAAGAGTACGATGTTTGGGATCAGCCTGAAATTATTATTATTATTATTATTATTTTTTGTCACTCAAGTCTAAGCAATGCACTTTTTGATTTGTTTTGGGTTGTTTACCTCTCAAAAATTCAATTCAATCCTGTAACCTCATATGGAAATTAAGGTTCTAAATACAATTATTCTCCTTCTCAAACTACAAGTTGCTGTGGCTTATATATTGCACATCAAATTCATACCTTGACTCCATGGTCTTGTATCAATACTTTCAAAAGCTCCTTTATAACAACTCAGACTTTATTTTCTTCCCTGTGGCTAAAATTCCCCACATGAAGTTTGTGTGCTACTTAAGAACCAATCTTTTGACTGTGAGATAATGGGGTGACATCCAGTACTATACTTTTGTTTTCATTTTCCTTGGTACAGTACTCATATACATTCACTTGTGCAGCTTAATCCATTCTTAGTCGCATATCTCCCAGATTGAAAAGATTATAAATCTTCTCCAGGCTGAAGAGAAACATAAGTGAGAGACTGTGAAAGTTACATGAGTTCAAATGCTGGGAGATGCTCAAATAGAAATGATATATTTAAGTCATAGGAATACATAAAGAGCACTCTAGTACCATAATAAAGAAGGGGACTTTTCTAATTTCTGTCCTTTTATGTTATCTTGTTAAAAAAAACATTAAGGTGTAAATCTTATGGTAATTTAGGACCCAACATTATTAAATTATTAAATAACCTTATTTTTTTCTTGCTGATTTTCCTTCATTGAAATGTATGGTTTTCTTTATCAGGTTTATGAAATATCAGTGAAATAAAATTAAGAAATTGAGAGTGTTTCCAAAGTACTTAAATTATAACAGTCAGTTTTATATAAGTGGGAACAATGATGCACATTTTAGCCTGCCCTGCTAACAGGATTCAAGCTAATTTCCTTCACAGGTCCGCACTGGTTCTGTACCATTCATTCTAGTGGAAGTTATTACTTTTATTTGAACTGGAATGGGATCTAACTCCTGCTTAATGAAGAAAGTGTTTACTAATTCTCTTTGAGAATAAATAATTTCTTTGAGAATGTCCTCAAAACTCATCTTGAGAATTTGGCCAGGAAACTGCTAAATAGTTTGCATTGTAGGTAGCACAGCAGCTGATTTCTGGATAACTCAGGATATTCTCTTATTAACAATACAGATGGCAAAAAACAATTCTTTCCTGTGATTTTTTTTTTTCCTGTGAAGAATTATAACACATAAAGATATTTTTGATTTTTTTTTTTGACGGAAAACAATTTGTGGATACAGAAATATGGGCCAGTCAGTACCACTACACCAAATCTATATGATAATATGTATCAGATCCCTCTCCACAGCTGGACTTCAGACTATGCTAAGGTTTGCCATGATTCGCTTCCCTTCCACACACTTAATTTTCCTTTTCTGTGAAAGCAGAAAGAAAAGACGGTTCAGACACTGGTCTTGTCCTAACACAGACTGGGTATTCAACTGGACCTGAGAGGAAAGATGTCATCCAAGGTCTTCCTTTTAAGGGCTTGTAGTTGAGACACAGACCATGAGATCACCTGTTCCTGTTTACTGCTCTTTAATGTAATTCCAGTTTTATTACTGACCCATTTACTGCTGAGTCAGACTGGCAAGTGAAATATAATTACCTTCACTCAACATGTGAAATGTCGACAATAAATGTCTAACCTTGAAGTCTGTTGAACCTGAATGCATTCCTCCTCTTTTAATTTATAACTGTGAGTGATTAAAAATTGTCTCCCATGTATACAGGAAAGATTTTTTCAAACTAGGCTGAAAAAGGTGTGACTTTAAGACAAAATTCTCCCCCTACTCTGAAGGAGTCCTCTTATTTGGAAAGTGAAAACAGGCATTTACTTTCCTTCTTCACTTTTTTTTTTTTTTCCATTTTCATCCATATTATATGAAAAGAGATTTCAATTAAACCACCATTTACATGAAATGGTGATATCTAGATGATGGCATATATGTTATCTGTTTGAAATGACACTTTGATTTATACTGAGGAAACCCCATAGATTTTTTTTTCTTTTTTTCCCAACTTATGAGTGTATTTCACTCTTATTTCTGGATCACAAAGTCTAGGTATTCTCCACATTGTTGTGGAGAATATGGTCATGGTAGAAGAAAAAAAAAGAGAGTGAGAGAATGTACAAATCAGCAAAGTTAAGTTTATTTTGTGCAGACTACTAGAGAATGACACCCATTAAGGACTCTGCTAGCTAGTAAATATATTAGAATTATTTTCAGCTGATTCCACGATGAAGTTAGCAACAATGTGGTTACCAGTTATTACTTCTGACTACCTGTTTCACTCTCATTTCCATATATGTGTGTCAGGGTCCTGAGGGCACTAGTAAGTCTTAGCGGCCCTGACCAGCCTCACCTAGAACATCCACCCACACCCATGATACCAGGAGAGCTATTTAAGCTCAGCCCAAGGTATCTTGCAGTAGTTTAAGCTGTGTTGGATGAGTGCTGATCTATAGGGTAATGTTGGGTTTTGTCTCAGCACATGGGGGATGGCTTGCCTTTTGCTCTGTCACTACAGCCCTGCCTGATAATCATTAGACTCGATCCTAACCCTGATCTACAAAATGACTTCCCAGGTTGATCTCAGACCTGCCTTATTACCACACTATTGCCTTATGACTTGTGTTCCTTGTTGGACCTGGATGTTGTCCCTTGGCCTGCCTTGATTCCTCACTGTGGGATGTGCCCTGGCTGGTGGGTCCCATGTGGTTCCCAGATTTCTACCCTTAGAGAGCAGCCCTGCTTTTGCTGCTTGCTGACAAGTTACCTCAGGTCTCTCTAATCCCTAAGCTGAGCACCATGGAATCTCTTTTCTCACCATGTGTGGTCTTGTCCCTATAAACCTCCTTGAGGGGACAAGTATTTCCCTGGACCCAGTCTCCCCACAGTGCTGCTCTACCTGTCCCAGGCTCCTAAATGAGCTCCTGTCCTGCTTAGCCCGCCCAGCCTTGAGGGCTTACAAAAGGCATCTTGGACCTCCTTCTCCCCTCTGGGGTTTGCCACTGATGGCCTGAACATCCCAACCCTGTGCGTCATGCTGCATCCATTTCCAGTTTGCTGTCCCTGCTGCCATTTTCTCCCGGCTGTATCCCATGGGTGCCACACTGTAATTAAATCACTGAGCAGCATGGCCCTTCTGTGCCCAGAAATGCAGGACGGGGAGATGCTTTGGGGGTCCTAAGGGTGACAACAGGCCTGCCCGGTCCTGACTACTTCCCCCAGCCCTGCCCATGGCCCTCTCTTGGGCTGTCAGTCCCTGCTGCAGCAGTTCCAGTCTCCAGGCCCCAGCAGCCCTGCCATTAGCCCCACCGGGCTGGGCTGATGGACTGTTCTTGGCCTGTCCCCGGGGAGGTGCCCGATGGCTGGGGCTGCCCCCCAAACCGCCCTGCTCCTGGCTAGGGTGGTGGGGTGGGCCCTTGCTGTGGGAGTCCTGCTGCCCCCATGGTCAGCCCCCACCAGGCCCAGCTCACCTCCCCCTGGGGAGCTGTCTTGCTTTTGCTACTTCTGACAATCACTCCAATTTCTTTGGAGGAGAAGATTGAGCAATTAAAAAAACCCTTTCAGAGCCCCTCATGAAACCATAGACATTAGGTGTTGTTTACATATAGTATTCTCATGAGAGAGATATCTAATTGTTTCTTGAACAATTGCAACTTCACTGATGCTGCTTTCATTGTAACCCCACACTATTTCCAAACTCTTATTCATCTTTTACCTGCCCAACATGTGATGTTTCAGTTTAAGGCTGTTTTTCCTTTTTCCTGAGGTTTTGTTCATCCCTTTGTGTCAGAGGTGCCCTGAGGGTACCTGTAGGCCTGGATGGCCTTGACCAGCCCGTGGTGAATCACATTGGGCCCATTTCCTCTCATCTCTGAATCTATCTCAGTACTCATGCTGTGCTCTGTCAGGTGGAGAATACCTGGTTGCTGCTGCATAGCTGGTAAGGAGCTGTTTGGTGATGCCTGACATAAAAAACTATCTTGTAAATTGTATAAGAAGACTTTTCGCCCCTGTGTTGCTTTTTGGCTCTTTTGGCTCTCTTGGTACAAGATGACCGTAACTGATGATTCAACACAGTCACACAGGTTATGTGATTTCCTTATCCATAGTCCCCTATTAACAGACTAGGGCACACGTTTTAAAAATATAAATGCATATAACAAAGCTGTCACTGTTATTCAGAGCAAACAAGTTACTGACTGAGAACTGAGACCCTGACACAATACTTAAGTTCATAACTGGACAGACAACTCAACCTGCACTAATACCACTGTGTAAGGAAGCAGTTTCACCCTAATTAAGCTCTTAACCCCTGTAACTTCACATGGAATCAAATCAAGAGATGATATGGTGGAAATGTAGTCCTCTAAATTTAGATTGTTCTTCATGGCTAGCCAGAGCAGTTTCCCGATTTCACAATACTGATTTATGCTGGCCAGGTGGTGGTGGGCGGGGGAACAACTCCTTTCAATTGCAGTGCTAGTTTGTGTTATCTTAAAGCATTTGTTAAACCACAGCTTAGATGTGCAGTTTTTTGACTGACTTAACCTTATCGTTATTTTGACTTTAGCCAAGTTTGTGACAAGTCTGCCATAGTATTTTTTGTAGCCAGATTGGGAAATATGGCCCAGATGGGTGGATTAGAAGGTGGATGAAAAAGAGATTTGTATTTTTTTTCAGCTTAAAGGGTAGCTGCCAATAGCTCTAAGTCAAAGTGGCAACTAGTTACAAATGGCCCCACTCAGGTTGATACCTGGGCCCTCCCAAGGCCCCTTACAACTTAAATGGTTCTGTGTTTCTAATCCTACGGGATGTTAACATCCAGAAAGGCAGCCCCCTTTCCTCTATATGCACATGCTAGGATTTGTTAGACTCATTTTTCAGATAAGAGTTGGTTTAATAGTTACATAGTTTCCCAGTCACGATTACAGATACAAGAGGAAGGGCAAGAAAGGGTGAGCGGAGATAGCAATAGGGACAGGTCTGCCCTTCATGTCAGCAGCTTGAATTTAAGTCTGGCTACTCTGACCAGAACCTCAGCCTACATGGCAGCAAACTGGGTCAGTTACAGAACACAGAGGGAAGTGAAGGTTAGGCTAACACCACAGGTGATTAGAGTCTGCTACGCTGAGTTGCTTCAGTTCACAGGGTGAATGAACACTTCTCAAGTCCTGGTTGGCAACATCTGAGAGGTTTTTAGATCAAAGCTGATACTCTGTATAGCATGTGGAAGTGAGGAAGTTAGCGCAGTTGTCAAATAATTGGTGTCCCTTTTGTTCCCTCTTCCCTTTTGGTAGTAATCTCCAAGAAGCAAATCACAAGCTTACTTAGATTGCCATTTCCCAAATTCCATTCAGTAGAAGTCAAGCAAATGGGTCTCTGTAAGCAGATGGCTAAACCAAAACACAGTTTCTAAAGATAATTTAGACTTGAAGTGCCACCAGGAAATAAAAGTAAGGAGGTTTCTATCCATACTCCATACTGGCAACAAATTGGGAAAACAAAAACAAAAACAAACAAACAAAACCCCTCAATAACAAGAAAAAAAAAACACCACATGTTCATCAGAGACCTACCATTCAATAAGCCAGGAAAAGATCTGACTTCATCACTGAGAAGTTGGGCGCTGCAAACATAATTGTTCTGTACTGATGACTCCAGTGAGGACTGGCAGACACTGAGAGCCATAAATACCATGAGTTCATAATATTTCTTGTGGGATGAAACACTGTCTGCTTAAAGAAATTAGCAGAACTGTTCCAAAAACCCCTTCCCAGAGCTCAAAAATCTGACCACACCCTGATTACTGGGACCACACATGAACATGTAGCTCTACTCTCTCAAAACAAGACAAAATTACACTCGAATCATCACCAGACCAATACATCTTACTGTCAGACAGGTTTTCTTGTTGGTTTGGTTTTTGTTTGTTTCTGTTTGTTTTATCCCCACATACTGTCTCAGGTAACTGTATTAGGCTGATAACCTTATTTTTCAGCTTGTCCTGGTTTAAGCTGGGGTACAGTTAATTTCTTCACAGTAGACAGTTTGGGCAGGACAAGATGTAAAAAATGTGCTCCACACTGCAGCTGGGGAGAATGGCCCTACCTGGAGTGTCTGGCTGAAAGCAGCAGGGGAGACTTGAAGTCCACCCCTAAGGTTTTGGAGTCAGGGATACAGAGAATTCAAGACCCACTGTATTCCAAGTAAAAAGGAGATATTGGCAGCATATGAAGGGGTTTGAGCTGCTTCAGAAGTGGCTGGTACTGAAGCACAGCTCCTCCTGGCACCCTGACTGCCAGTGCTGGCCTGGATGTTTGTTCAAAGGGAGGGTCCCTGTTACACATCATGCGACTGATGCGACGCGGAGTAAGTGAGTCGCACTCATTATGCAATGGGCTCGAATAAGAAACCCCAGTTGCCCAGGAATCTTGGAAGTGACCATGGACTGGTGAGAAGGCAAAGATTTTCGCATAGCATCAGAGGAGGTGACACCAGAGGAGGAGGTGATACATGCTGAAGAGGCCCTATTTTACAGGGTACCAGAAAGTGAGAAGCAATATGCCCTGTTCACTGATGGGTCCTGTTATATTTTGCGAAAACATTGGAGGTAGAAGGCTGTTGTATGGACTCCTACATGACAAGTTGCAGAAACTGGCAAAGGAGGTGAACTGAGACAATTTGCAGAAGTGAAGGCCATCCAGCTTGTTTGAGGTATTGCTGAATGAGAAAAGTGGCCAGTGCTTGATCTCTGTACTGATTCATGGATGATGGCAAATGCCCTGTGGGGGTGGTTACAGCAATGCGAGCAGAGCAACTGGTAGTGCAGAGGCAAACCCATCTGGGCTGCTGCACTGTGGCAAGATATTTCTGCCCAGGTAGAGAACCTGGTTGTAAAAGTACACCATGTAGATGCTCACATGCCCAATAATTGGGCCACTGAATAATGTCAAAACAACCAGCAAGTGGATCAGGCTTCTATGATTGAAGTGGCTCAGGTGGACCTGGACTGGCAACATAAGGGTGAATTATCTGTAGCTCGATGGGCCCATGACACTTCAGGCCATCAAGGCAGAGATGCAACATACAGATGGACTCATGATCGAGGGGTGGACCTGACCATGGACATTATAGCACAGGTTATTTACGATTGTGAAGCATGTGCTGCAATCAAGCAAGCCAGAAAGCTGGCAGACTGATTACATCACACTCCCTCAAACCTGCAACAGCAAATGCCACGTACTTGCAATGGTGGAAGCAACCACTGGATGGCTGGAAACATATCCTGGGCCCCATATCACCACCTGGAACACTATCCTGGGCCTTGAAAAGCAAATCCTATGGTGACATGGCACTCAGAATGAATTGAGTCAGACAATGAGACTCATTTCCGAAACAACCTTATAGACACTTGGGCCAAAGAACATGGCATTGAGTGGGCATATCACATCCCTTATCATGCATCAGTCTCCAGGAAGATCAAGCAATACAATGGCCTGTTAAAGACTACACTGAAGGAAATGGGTGCTGGGACATTCAAACATTGGGATACAATGTAAGTACACTAAGGGATCTGTCAACCGAGCCAGGCCTGCCCATTCAAAACTTTTATGTACTGTAGAAGGTGATAAAGTCCCTGTAGTGCACATAAAAATAATAATAATAATTAAAAAAATATTCTGGGGAAGACAGTCTGGGCTATCTCTACCTCAGGCAAAGGCAAATCCATCTGTGGATTTGCTCCAGGACCAGGATGCACTTGGTGGATAATGGGGAAGGATGGGGAAGTCCTATGTATACCTCAAGGGGATTTGGTGTTGGGTGAGAATAACCAATGATTTGAATTGTATGATGTTAATTGCTATGTAATGCTGTATGTCACCACTACTATGGTTTCTACATGCCATATCAATGGTATCACAGTAAGAATCATCCAGATTAATGATGAATGCATTTTGATGGAACCAAACAAAATGGAATCAGAACTGGCTTCAATATGCAACAATCCAACAGTACACACAATCTCTTCTGCCCTGAAAGACAGTTATGACAACTGGAGTCCAAAGACATGGACTAAATGAACTCTTTGGACATTTGAGAGGGATGGTCCATAGACTAAGAGAATTATATCTGCGTATGTGTATGTATTAAAGGACAGGAAAGGTGGTGATTATTTGGGATATATTGGAAAGTGCGGGACCTGAGCAAGACACAGATGGCATGGAATTAAGGGATGGATGTTGTTCTGGTTTCAGCTGGGATAGAGTATGTTTTTTTCCTAGTAGGTGGTATGGTACCATCTTTTGGATTTAATAATGTTGATAACACGATGATGTTTTAGTTGTTGCACACAGCCAAGGACTTTTCAGCTTCTCATGCTGCCCTGCCAACTGGAAGGAGACACAGGACAGCTGACCCAAACTGGCCAAAGTCATCATTCCATACCATGTGATGTCAAGCTGAACAGTAAAATTGGGTGGTTGGCTGGGGTGGGGAGGCCTCTGTCGGGGTCAGGCTTGGCATCAGTCAGTGGGTGGTGAGCAACTGCATTGTGCATCACTTGCTTTGTATATTCTTTTATCATTATTATCATTTTCCCTCCCCTTTCTGTCCTATTAAACTATCTTTATCTCAACCCATGAGTTTTTACTTTTGTTTCCAATCCTATCCCCCATCCCGCTGTGAGTAGGGGGCGAATGAGCAAATGGCTGTGTGGTGCTTAGCTGCCTGCCGGGTTAAACCACAACAGTCTTTAAAAACTTTTTTGTTCTCCCATGTGTCTGTGAACAGTGGGCATGTGCAGAAGCTGGGGGAAGGAATGAAGGATATTGCTCTTGTCACCCTGTTCATTTATCATGAATGACTTGAACATATTTGTTCCCTCTGTGTTATGTGTATATCCACTGCCTTGAAATCTCTCAAATATAAGAGTGAAACTCTGTTTATGGGATCAGGAGAAGAAAATAGAAACATTGTCAGGCTCTTTGGCATTGCTTATTATCTCTGATGAACCACACTCAGTATGTTAGACTGTCTGGCATGGGAGAGTTTGTCCATTCAGTAAATTTACCATAAGTGCAGCTACATCTGGTGTGTATTGAGTAAACTAGTTCTAATAACAGAAATCTGCATGGAACTGGTGTAAGTTGTACTGGTGCAAATCACAGTTCAGAGCAGCTTTGTCTGGCTCTGCTAGAGGCTGGCAGTGATACAGCCGCTCTGATGGAGAGCAAGCAAAAGCAGAAATTGCAGGAAATCCACAGGGTAGTTAATGTCCTTGCCTGAGACACTGTAAATGACAAGCCTTTTGCAGCAGACACAGAAGACAGCAATGCAGCATTAACGTGTGATGTGGCTTTCCTCAATTTGTTTTTCACATACCTTTTCCATAAAACAGAAAAAGAACTTTCAAATTAACACATTTTCATAAGGTGTGTTTGTTTTATGAGACCCTTTCTTGAGTGAATTTCTTACCCTCCGTCTTTAAAAAAAAAAAAAAAATCAATTGAGAAGAGAGGGAAAATTCTCTGTGTCTCAGAGTAAACATTCCCTGCTGGGCTCCTGGCAGGCACTGAGCCCACCCCTTCAGAAAGAAATTGGATCCTGAAGCAAACTAGGTAAAGAAAAAAAAAAAAAAAAAAGCAGCTGTTAAAACATTTGGACTCTTCCCCCAGCCTAGTGCTACAGATGTGATCATTTCAGTTGTTTGGCTTGTGTGCTGGAAGCCTCAGACCCTCTACAAGGGGACGTTAAAGAGGATAAGATGTAACATTCCCATCTTCTTCCTCACCACTGTCCTCTTCATCACTGCCTTCCTTTCCACATTCTTGGAGGACAGTCAGAAGATTTATTGCATAATTTCTTTGGCGGCTGTTAACCAAGTGTGCAGATACAGCTTGGTTTAATTAAGAAATCAGAGTGATTCTTTTATGTAGGTCACATCAGTTTTTGATTCTGAATCTCATAAAGTTTTAACCTTTCTGAAAAGTCAGAAGCGTGTATATGGCTTTTCAAAAAATTACTTTCTTACATGCTTCTAAGTGTTGTTTATGCCAGCAAATGCCATTGCCCCTTTACCAGATAAATAGTCAGAGACCTTTGTCTGAATGTGGCATTTGGTGAAATCTAACTTTTTCCATCAAAGTGCTTTCAGATAGGATTCATACATACGATATGAGCTCCCAATTGTCCAAAACATGGCTACACTGGAAAAGGAGCAATGGATGATTTGAGTTTTCTTTCTTTATCTCACCACTATTCATATCAATTGGAAATGCCTAAAAATAAAATATTCACAACCCATCAGAGAACAGGGGTATGCTGGCTCAGAGACATTGAATTATTTTTTAATTATCTAAATCACTGACTTCACTCAAAGGGAGGAGCCTTTAAGTCTATAATACTTACACATTTATTTCTTTTATTGGTAACCAGACAGCATACAAGTGCATGGACATTGTCTACTGCTTCCAGAACAACACATCTGTATGACCACGACAAACACAGTTGCTCAGTGCCTCACTCCCTCATTATATCAGACTGTCAACCACCAGTTTTTTCATGGTTCATCCCTGCCTCTCTTTATTTCTGAAGAAATCATTGTTCCCACACGTGATATTTTAAATCAATTTCTATTCATTTTAGAAAACTTTCTGTTCTTTCTCTGACTCCATATCGACAGAGTTAATGTAGTATTTGACTAATACTCCTTAGAGCACAATTTTAGATATGAAATGAAAAGATCAGTCATTTCTTGAGAGTACAGTGTTTCAGCCTTTAGCCTCAAAGTGCTTCGTGTCCTTGACACAAGTTATTTAAAGAACTTTGTAACCCTCTGAGAAGATTACATCATCTTCAACAACATCTTTATTGCTCAAGGACAATGAGCAAGGTACGACATCTTCACTGCTCAAACACAGGGGATCTCTGTACCAAAGCATAATGCTAAGTTGTGCAGGAACGGTAGCTTTCTCAGGGTTGGCCCAAAGCTTTGAAATGAACTCCTTCAGGGACTTGAGACCATCATAGGCTGCATTCCCTTCTACTCTGCAAGGCCTAAATCCACTAAATCCTTGATTCCTCTAACTTATAAAAGCGTATCAACATTAAATGCTTTATATTAAAACAAAACAATAAAAATCCCAAATATCCCTGTACACAAACATTCTCTCACACACACACAAAAATAAATAAATAAAAAACAACAAACCAAACAAAAAAAAAAACACAATACTGAAACAAAGCCTTTACTAAGGTCTGTTTTTCTTTTTTGAGATCGGTGAGAAGACAAAGAATGTGGGACAAGTGTTAGTTACACATATTACTTCTATATTAATATACAAAAATAGCCAAAGCCTGATGTCTGTCCCCAGGTGTGAGTGGCATGGCTGGCATTCCTACAGTTAAACTTCTCCCCACTCCCCTCCTTGCTGCCTTTTGGAGAGCAGCCTGACCTGTGTGATCCACCAGACTGTGACTGGAAGAGGCTAGGACAGTGCTCAGAGATTAACATTGTTCAAGGGAGCATGCTAACAATTAAACGGGATGGGTAGTCACATGCCAAGGCCCTGGATGTATGTAATTTCATTGTGAATATGTAGCCATGGCATAGACTAGGATCCAATGCAGTCTGTTAGAAAATAAGATGCAACAGAAATGAGAAAGGAGGATAGACTCACAGGAAAAAAAAAAAAAGTGAGTTCAGCAGAGTTTACAGTGTGTTACAGAGACAGGAATTTTTATCTAGGTGTTTAATATCACACTGCAGGCTATACAGTGCTATCTGTATCATCTGAAGGTAGGATGCCAACATAACGAAGCTCTGTTTATGAAAACTTTTTGAAGGAGAGTTGGAAGGAATGTTATTCCTCTACATCTGTCCAGGGAAACACTGCAAAAATAGAGTTAAAGGCTGCATGGAAGGTTCCTTTTCTCCTGAGCTGAGCAAAGAAGTGTGCTTTTCTTCACCCTGGATGAGGCATATCCTCTCCTCCCCAAGTCCCAGACTGCCTTCCCACATATTCCCCTTTTTCTAGGCTGGCCCTAGCAGTAAATGCCTGTAAGACTAGGACCACACCAAGCAACAGTTCAAAACTGGATTCACGAGTTGCATTAAAGTTGCGCATTTATCAGATACAGGATTCAGCATGATACCTAACATTAGTTTCTCCGGCTCAACCAGGAACAGATGATAGCAAACCAATATTATAAAACTGAAAGGTAACAGTAGAATCAATATTAAGTATTCATAAAATAGCATTGCCTCTGGAGCTGATGCAAAAACCATGCCTCAACACAGCTGTTAAAGGGTCCTGGATAGCCCACCAGCATTGAGGGAGAACCTGCCCCATACCTGAAGCTCCAGCAGTGCTCCCTCATGGAAGCGCTCCCTCATGCTAGCCAAACTCGAATATCAAAAATTACCTTTGCCAAACTTTCCCTACCAACGTGTTTCTTAATTCTTTTGTAATGTCTCTATGCCATTAGCATGTCTGCAAAACACAGATACAAATTTACTGGGCAAAATAAGGAAGTCCAAATGTTTTTCTTGCAGTACCAACAGCACATGTATAGGTGTTTTTTAGTCACACGACTATGTTGCCATAAAGCAGCTATACAGTTCCTTCCCCCCCACATTGAGGCCCAGTGTGTCCCCGTTCCTCAGGCTGAAGCTGCATTTTCTAAAGGCACCCACAAAGTTTTTCCTCAATTACAAGCAATTAGTTAGTACCTCAGTTTCCTTAACTGAACTTTTGTGTGAGTCAGGACCATGTGAATTCATTATTTCAGAGGGAAACAGGAAAATCTGTCCTTACAAGTACTGAAAATAAAATAACCTCCTCACTGTTTTTTTCTTGAGTCAGTAAATCTGAAAGGCAGTTTTGACTGGAACTTTTATTTTGTATTTTTTTGCTTGAGATTGGGTACTAAGACAGTTGGTTTACAATTTTGTTCCAGAATGTTTCTCTCCCTCCCCCCACATTTCTGCTGGAGTAATCTGTATTTTCCGGCAGCAGTAGTGAAGCTTTGCCCTGGAGCAATCCCATAAATACTTGCAAAAAGCATAATTTTTCACAGTCAGATATTCATGAGGCAAAAACTGGGTAGCTTCATGCAGCAATAGCAAAGTGCTGCAGACAGGCTGTCTAGTGGATTGTGCGCTAGGCTGGGATCCAGGAATGCTTGAATGCTAGTGCTGGCTCTTCCACCAGCTTGCTGTGTGGTCTTGGGCCTGGGCAAGCCGCAGCCTCTGTCTCACAAGTTGCCCATGTATAAAAGGAGGACAATAATATTTGCCTGCTTTGCAGGAGTCAACACTCTTGTGCTAATGTTTTTGCAGGACTCTGAAAAGCTAAAGAGCTGCCAAAGTGTTAAATCTTTCTACCAAGCAAAGCATTTGTCTTTAAATTTAGAATGCAACTTTCTTCAGTGAGAAAAAAACATTTCAGCCACCTGCAAGGTTTTACAGACACAGTTAGATATCCAGTGATGTTTTCCATTTATATAAGTCAAATCAGACACGATTCTTTAGAAGACAAAGAAGCTGTTTTGCACATTCTATGCACTTTAGTTGACTTTCTTATCCCCTTACCCTGTGCTCTGTGCTTTATGTTGTACACCAGCCAACTCCTAGATTCCCAGATCCACTACTGAATTTAGACAAGTGCAATCTATTGAACTCATATTGCCTTTTTGTTTCCACATCTGGCATTTATGCAGTCAGTCCTTTTAAGTAGAATTAAACTAGATGACATTACAATGTATGCAAAAGAAAATCAAGATAATCCATGATAAAATTACCAGACAAGGGCAATAATAATTCTATCCTCCTGAGCTATCAAAGCACAAAGCCTTTCAGATGCAGAGGGTGTCTGCTGTCTTGCTGGGAATCCTGCATTTAATGTGTCACAGACTTTATGTCTAGGTTCACTAGATTCACTTCTAGAGAAATTCTTTGCCCAAATTGTATTGACGACACACTGTGGAGCTCTGGGAGAAGAGGAAAGCAAATTCTCAATTTCTTACAGAAAGCACTCTTTTTTTTCTTAGCCCCAAAATACAGCCCCAGGGGCAGATGAAACCATATGTGAACTGAGGTTGAATTTCAAGAGCCATTTTGGTCAACATGACAAATGTTTCAGAAACCATGAGGCAGTTTGCTTAGCTGTTTCTGTTATGTTGTTTTAAAGCACCACTTGTGGTTCAAACACCAGAAGGCAGTAACTAGTGATGAGAAGTCAATGCCCAACAACTTTCAGATAAAGCAGCATCTGCTTCTGTGAATTCTCTCTCTGCTTCATTTCAGTGAAGCCTTTGATGCTCTTAAGACTCTTCTCTGATGCAACTCAACTCAGCAATGCAAAGGAAAAGCCATTTTTTACAGGTTAAGCTTGGCGACCTTGTGAGATGAACTGCCTTACAAAAGGGTCTGGTGAATGCTTTGCAGGAGCTCAGGCAAGCCTTGGGAGCATACAATGGGAATGCAGGACAGCTGGAGGAGTGGAGAATAAGAGAAAAAGTATTGCTATTTTTTTTTTTTTTTAGGGATCAATAAGCCTGTACTTTAGCTCAGCTAGGTATCTAGAGGCTTAACAGGGCTATGACCAGATATGAAGGTATTTTCCAAGCTGCAGCCTGAGTATCAAGCAAGTCAACATTCTTTTCTGATCAACTTAAAGAGTAAGGGTGCAGCTTCATGTTATGTTTTAAGTAATCATCAAATATCGTCCCCACCCCAGGTACAGTTTTACCTGCTGCTTTGGTCAGATGTAGAGTCTGCAGTTTTGATGAACTTTTGAGTTTGGAGGTATCTTGAACAAATAAATCAATGTTTCGATGAGACCAGCTAGTTGAGCCAGCCCATCTTGTAACTGCACAAATATTAAATCCAATGTGAGGGAAAGACAGAAACCCATAGCCTGGGGTCAGAGAAAAGAGGAAAGCCGTGACTTTTTTTTTTTTTTTTTCACAGACACCAGTTAGATCTGATTATGTGTAATCTGAGATTTCAGCAAATCCCAAAGAGAGGCCTATGGCATACAGGTAAGAAAAAAATTAAAAAAAAAGATGCTAGTGTAGTGTTTCATATGAGATTATGACCTTGTGGCAGTCAAGATACTCAGCTAAGAGCTATACTCTGGCTTAAGATCTGAGCCACAAAAGGTAGAATTAAAAATTATACTTAATCTAAATACTAATTGAAACAGATTTGTTTGTTTGGTTTTGGGATGCCTATGTATTTAGATGTCTTGTTTGCTCTTTAGCCTATTTCAGCTAAGCAAATATATGCTTTTATCTTTATGGTATTTAAGTTCTGAATGGTCTCACTGTGACTGGGTAGTGATAAGGTCTTCCATCTCTTGGAAGGAACCATTCCCTAAACCTGAGTGCATTTATCAGTGCCTTCCTCCCCAGATCATTCCACCAGTTCTACCTTGTCTATGAAAACCAGCTGTATATTAGGCTATATCAAAAGATGCATGGCCAGCAGGTCGAAGGAGATGATTCTCTCTCTCTCTGCTCTGCTCTCATGAGGCCCCACCTAGAGCACTGCATTCAGCTCTGGGGCTCCCAATTTAAGAAGGACATGGTCCTGGTCGAGTAAGTCCAGAGGAGTGTCACAAGGATGATCAGAGGGCTGAAGCACCTCTCCTATGAAGAAAGGCTAAGGGATTTGGGAATGTACAGCCTGGGGAAGAGAAGGCTCTGAAGAGGCCTTCCAGTACTTAAAGAGGGTCTGCAGAAAAGATGAGGAGGGACTCTTTATCAGGGAGTGCAGTGATAGGACAAGGGAGAGTGGTTCTAAACTAAAAGAGGGTAGATTTAGATTAGATATAAGGAAGAAATTCTTTACTGTGAGGGTGGTGAGGCACTGGAACAGGATGCCCAGAGAAGCTGTGGGTCCCCCATTCCTGGAACTGTTTAAGGCCAGATTGGATGGGTTTTGAGCAACCGGGTTTAGTGGGAAGTGTCCTTGCCCACGGCAGGGGGCTTGGTACTAGGTGATTTTTAAGGTTCCTTCCAACACAAGTTGTTCTATGATTCTATGATAAAAAGACAATACATGGAAAAACATGTCTATGACAACATCCTGCACTGTGAATGAGAAAAAAATAAATGGGTCTGAGTGTATTTTTTTGCCACTATTTTTTTTCATTCTCTAAATTCTTCAATAGTATCTAAAGATCAGTAATACAATTGTCACCAACTGAGAAAACGATAGAAGTAACAGCTACTGTAATCAAGGCCTGTTTCACACATAATGCTTTATCTGTGGCAACAAATAATTCAGGTAATCAGGAAAGGAAGTCAGTCTCACCTTGTAAAAATGTGAGATCTTTGTGTTAATTCCAATACAAAACAGAAATTTCACAATTCAGAAGATTTTGCAGAAATTAACAGTGATTGGTAGAGATGGACACCTGCAGATAATTTCCACCACTCCCTCATCATTCTCCAACAGTTATCATTTGATCTGTCTGTGCTACCTAAGTGCAGGGGTTTCTGTTAAGCAAATTCCAGCGAGACTACCTAGAATTTTTAAAGAATGTTTAAAAAAGGTGCTCAAAAATGATTTTGTGTGTGTGCTCATTCTTGTAGCTTAAACAAGACAGATTTGGTTTGTCCCTTCTGCCAATTATGCCAGTAAAATAATATTGGCCTGGAGATAAAAGAAAGGAAACAGATTTGGAGTATGGGAAGCTGTAGAATGCCCTATCATTTGAGTTACTATTTTGTAACAGAGAAGTTTTCTTAAAAAAAAAAAAAAAAATTTTTTTTTTTTTACATTTGAAAATATCTTTTCTCTGAGGAAGTTGGATATTTAAATATTCATTAGATCTCTTATCTACATCTCTATGTTCTTTTTCAGCCTTGTCACTGGTCACAAAAGGTCAAAAATGTGTGGCTAAAAATTCAGCTACACATTGTCTACATCTGACATGAGTTGCTATAGCAAAGGGTAATTTTTTTGTTTCTATGTGAATGCTATTGAAAGACCCTAGGGGAATATTGGCAAGAAAGAATATCTTTTCCCAGTGTCCTATAAATAGCTGGAGATTTAGCTAATTCATCAACAAAATCAGAATATTAAGAGTTCAGTGTTCCTTTTTAGGTTTACCCATAGGTGTTATTCAAAACATGAAGATAATTCCATGGAGGCAGAGATGACATGGAAGGCAAGTTCCTGTTTTCTTTTGGGTTTAATTATCTCTGTTATCAAAACAACAAATTTGTTGTTAGAAGGTGAGGCTTTTGACACTGCTGGGGGTCAGCTTAGTAAGAAATGATATAGCTTTCATCTCCAAGAACAGATGTTGTCAAGATAAAAGAAAGATTAAAACATACTTCTCTACATAAAAACTAAATATAAATATATAGACAACATAGAATATTATAACTATGCATAAATTATTATATTGATCAATATTTGTTATTATATAATGTATGTATAATATATATTTATACACAATTAAATATAAATTATACATAAACATAATGCTATATATGCATCCAATGTTATAAAATATTAACGAACAAAAATTATTTGTTCATACTCCCTTCTTACAGATAATACCCAAGGAAGGTGGCTGTAATGTATCTCCCTGGGGTCTGTCAGTACCATGATATAAATAGTTGCTTAACAGAGCTTTGGATCCATAACTGGTGTCAACAGGTTTACTGCACTCTGAAGCAGATGGCTATATTTGCAAGAGGAACTCCTCTGCCCATCAGCACGGCCAATAAGCAGCCATGCTAGTAGCCTGCTCGGATCTTTAAAACATGTTACGTGTCACATAACCGCAAGCCAGAAAGTGTTCTTGGCTCACTGTTACTAGCATTCGTAGAATTCGTAGAATGGTTTAGGTTGGAAAGGACCTTAAAAATCACCTAGCTCCAACCCCCATGCAATAGGCAGGGACACCTCCCACTGGACCAGGTTGCCAAGGGCCCCATCCAACCTGGCTTTGAACACTTCCAGGAATGGGGCATCAACAATTTCTCTGGGCAAGTTGTTCCAGTGTCTCACTACCCTCTGAGTGAAGAATTTCCTCCAAACCTCTAATCTAAATCTCCCCTCTTTTAGTTAAAAACCATTCCCCATTGTCCTGTCATTATCTGCCCAACCAAAAAGTTGTTCTCCATTTTTTTTATAAGCCCCCTTTAAGTATTGCAAAGCTGCAATAAGGTCACCCTTGAGCCTTTTCTTCTTCAGGCTGAACAGCCCCACCTCTCTCAGCCTTTCTTCAAAGGAGAGGTGCTCCAGCCCTCTGATCATCTTTGTGGCTCTCCTCTGGACCTGTTCTAACAGATCAACATTATTCTTGTGCTGGAGAACCTAGACCTGGACACAGTACTCCAAGTGGGTCCAAGGACATAATAGAGGGGCACAGTCACCTCCCTCAACATGCTGGTCACTCCTCTGTCGATGCAGCCCAGGATGCAGTTGGCCTTCTGAGCTGCAAGCATGCACTGCTTGCTCATGTCAAGCTTTTGGTCCACCAGAACTCCCAAGTCCTTCTCTGCAGGGCTATTCTCAATGAGTTCTCCCAGTCTGTGCTCACGTCTGGTATTGCCCCAACCCAGGTGCAGCACCTTACAGTTGGACTTGTTGAACCTCATTAGGTTAATGTGGGTCCAATTCTCAAGCTTGTCCAAGTCCCTTTGGATGGCATCCCTTCCTTCTGGTTTATCAACTGCACCACTCATCTTGGTGTCATCTGCAAACTTTCTGAGGGTTCACTCCATCCTGTTGCCTATGCCATAATTTTACATTTTAAAAATTCCACACCAAAAGTCCTTACCACTTTCCTCAGAAAAACAACAACAACAAACCAAAACAAACAAACAGAAACAAACAAAAACCCAAAAAACATTCTAAAAGATCATCAAGATCAGGAGACAGTTTCATATATTTGGCCTATATTAGATATTTCTGCATTTTTTAATATGTATTTTCCCTCTTTATTCTCTAAATAGTGATTTCCTTCATTGGTATTTATAGCAATCAGAGATTTTTAGGTCATTCTTGAATTAGGTAGACAGGAAATTGAGGTGGATTTACAGTGTGCTCAACTCTATATTAACCATCCAAACCCATAATAATAGGAACCGACTTCTAACTCCACTTCTGCCCTTTTTATGTTCCAGCTGCACTTGGAAAACTTTAGTAGCACATAGCCATATATATAACCCACTGTGTATAACTATATAGTTGTTATTACTCTTAGCAGATAATCTTGCAAGGAATAAAACTCCTAGGAATTTTTTGTGCTGTCAAAATATACATTCAATATACTATGCATGTATAATAACCTAAGTGGAGGACCTGTATTTAGTACACAACACTACATACATCCTGCACTAAACCACAGTCTCTACTGCAATAATTGAACTTGAGGCTTAGCAAGACAGCTGTACACATGTGGAAGATTTATAAAGGCTTTAGAATGTTAAAATAATAATTTAAAAGCTGTAATGTGAGATGGACTTGGCTAGACTGGAACCTTTTTATTTTGCTGGTACTTTATTCTCAAATTAAAAAAAGAGTAGTTTGATTTTTTTTTCTGTTCTTTCCTGTGTAACTGAAATGAGGTCTATTACAGGAGAAGACAGGGAAAGACGCTGAATCTTTTCACACACATTTTACTGATCATTGGGCTGGAAAAAAAAAACAAAACAACAACAACAACAAACCCAGCAACTCACAATAGCCATATGATATGCCTGTTTTGAGTTTGTATGACTCCCTACATTCCGTTACTATTTTTTTTTTCCCTTATCTTCTGGCAGAATAACATTTGCACTCACTGGTTCCTTGTATTTGAAATATCTTTAGAGCAGGGTAATCTCTGGGTTTCTGTTACTTTCAACCTCCTGATATTACATGGACAGTCTGTCACTGAAACTTGCTTTCATCTTTGAAAACCACTAAAATAAACTGCCCCTCTGCTGTGGAGACAGACTGTTTATTTGATGCTGCCTGCCTTTATTATTTTATAAAGCTTTGATTTGCCCATCTCCAGTTCTTTGACTGTCTGTGGGAAGTGTAAGGGTCACATTCAGCAATATTGCAACAGCACAATAACATTAGGAACAGGTAACACCAACAAGTTTTATAGTGATCTACAGGAAAGAGCATTCACCTCTGAGAAGAACAATGGAGGAATAAGGACCTCTGATGAAATGACTTTAAAACAGCCCATTTGAATCATCCATGTAAATCTCATGAGTGGTAAGAACTTTTGTTTTGTCAAACTAAGAAATTCTGATTATTTCCAAAGTAGGGATATTCTTTTGGAAGGTATGTAAACAAAACCTCACTGAAAGTGTGTAATAGCAGTAAGAAATAAGTGTTCATTTGTTTGTTTTATAATTATTATTTCCTAGTCATACTACGATCCCACATTGTTTGTAACTTTCTTAATAATTTTCTAACTAAATCTTATAATATGAATGTCTATGAAAAGTACATTTCAGGACTATAGTGGTAATTTATTTGATGAAGAAAATACATTTGATGAAACTTAAATTCAGATCTACATTATATTTGTTTCAAAAGGAAATGGATTTCCCTTATGCAATTATGCAAATAAAGAAAAAATCAAGGTAGATCAACACTGTCATATGACTTCAGAGACCAATAGCAGAAGAATTACCTGAAACTCCTGTGAATAGATTAGTGATAAATCTTGGGTTGAGGTCTGTTTAAAAAGATGGTTTGCAAGATAGTTTCTAATAACATACATAACATTCACAAAAAACCTAATCAAATAAATTATTACATTGAAACAAATGCAGACTCACTGGAAAATATATCCACTAAAATTACTCAAGAAGTTTCGTCATTAAATAATGATACAATCTGTTGAAAGAAGACAAAATGATAAAATGATCATAAACTTTTTTTTTTTTTTTTCCATTTGAAATGCAAGGAAACTGTCAGGACTGATATATTAGTTTGCTCTTCTAGTGATATATGGGAATCTCTGGCTTACATTCTACTCAGTATAACTGAGCTATTATTTTTTCTAATTGTGATTCATTATGAATGAAGAAATGAGTAGAATACCAACTGAGACTTTCTGACTTACAGACAGTAATTACATGTTCTGAAACAGTTTGAAACTTCTTCAGGGTGACACATAGAACCAGGAGCAGGATGCACATTGACAGGGACTCCCCTCATTTGTCTTGGGTTTTGCTCAAAAAATACCAAAACCTTTCTTTATTTTTAGGTATAGCTTAATATTTTTTAGTATTATCATCAGCCCAACGGATAAGAAACTCAGATTTTGGCCACATCTTTTCACAGAAATACAGGGGGAAATGGACCGAGAGAGCACAAGCATTTCCACCGTCTTGTAAATGACCTTGAATTCCAGTGATTTCTTCTACATCTTGATGTCTTTTAGCACTTAGCAAATTTTCATGAAAACCAGTGTTTTCTGTGTCTGTCATCTGGAGCTATGCTATCTCCTTCAGAAATTGTAGAATTTTGTATGTACCAGGATAAGTATTTTCCAGAGAAGTCAGTGAATATTTTGGGTCAATGACTCAGTCAGGTGGCAGAATGGCACTTACAGGTCCTGAAAATCCACTTCAAGATGCACGTCTTAGAGACTTGACATCGTCTTTTATGTTCTTTCTGTGTTCTCTCTTTGTAAACCCCTGGACAAAAAGCACAAGTTTTAATTTAACAAACAATTTCATTATATATATTTTAAATGTATTATTGTTGTTGTTAGCTCTTAAAATATGTTAATTTGTGATTTTTATATCATTTTGCTCTCATTTTCCCATGGTTGCTGCACAATGCATTTCTTTATACAGGTTAGTCTTTTTTATTGCAAACACAGTAGATGACTTATTTTTTTCCCTGAGTTTGTCATAAAGAAATGTTTTTAGAATTCCATGATTTTACTTGTTTGTTAATGAAATGCTGCTTAAGTGTACTTAAATTAGTTTAAATGCACACATTTGTTTATAGCAAAGGAAACTTCAGAGCTCTTCTGTTTTACATCCCTGATGTATCATAGCTAAAAATTCTTTCTTCTTTTTCTTCTTTTTTTGTATTTTTTTCCTCTTTTTCTTTTTCTTTTTCTCTTTCTTTTCTTTTTCTTTTTCTTTTTTCTTTTTTCTTTTTTTTCTTTCTTTTTTTCTTTTTCTCTTTTTCTTTTCTTCTTTTTCTTTTCCTTTTCCTTTTCCTTTTTTTTCCTTTTCCTTTTTCTTTTTCTTTTTCTTTTTCTTTTTCTTTTTCTTTTTTTTTTTCTTTTTCTTTTTCTTTTTCTTTCTTGTTCTCCCTTTCCCTTTCCTTTCCTTTTTTTCTTTCCTTTTCCCTTTTCCATTTCAATTTTAAATGTATTTTATAATATACAATTATAAATGTATTTCTTAATTAAAAGACTTGATTCAAAATAAAGAAATTACACATTCGAGGCAAATTCAGAGGGAAAAAAAAATAGGAAATTGTCCTTAAGATGATCTCTCTGGTTCTTTACTTAGAAAAGGATAATATATGTAGTCCATTTTTGATAACAGTTTAAAATTAAACTGGATAAAATGCAGCAGAATAACACCGAAGAAATCATGTCTGATCACTGCATCAGCAGAAATCACTCATTATATTGGACTTTTTATCTCTAATTTCTACAGTTTTGCTAGGGAATTTATTCTGCAATATGCTTGATATAATAATATAGAGCTCCTTTACTCATGGATGTGAAAAGGAATGGCAAAGAAAATAATAATAATAAATGTTCTTGTGGAAGTCCTGAAGCAATTGAAGAAGATCAGTGCAATATATTCCCACCAAATGTTCACTATCTTTATCCTGATAACAAGTTGCAGAACTGTTTTATTTCTCACTGCTGATGCATTATTTTCTTTTCTCCCATGCTGTGTCACAGCATGCCATCTTGTTTTGCAACATTTGAAGTCATGAGACAAATCTCTAAAACACAAGAAAAATGTATGTAGAATTTTTTTGTTGTTATTGCTTAAGAAGCAACGTACCTCCATTGGTGACCAGGTATCTTGCAGGTGGATTGTCATTCTGAAAACATAAAATTTACATAATTACTGGTTCTAGGATTATATTCGTAAACATTTCAGCTTCTGCCTGCAGAATTTTAAGTATAAGAACAGCTGTCTCAAAAAATTCTGTGATTATCACTGTTAATTAATTTACGTAAACCAGCAAGATAAAACAACCACCACAAATTAATTCCTGTCTCAGAGCTTGCAAACCTATATTGTATGTACTGCAAGGTGATGATGATATACAAAGGTTTGACTGTTGCAGTCATTATATAGTCCTAATTTTGAGCATAAGTAATATTATGTCTCAGACTGAAGAACTGACTTTAATGAGAGCATAACAACCATATTTGCTGAGATCAGTATTTTTACATCAATTCTTCTTAGTCAGAATAGGGCAAGATTTGCATTCCTTTGGGTATCTGGGTGGTTGATAACTGTAACTGTGTTTTTGTTATTTTTAACATTTCCTCCTCCTTCTCTCAGCTCCCCAAGTAATAACAACATATTCATGCACACAAACCCATTCAGCATACAATGGCATTTTTTTTTTATTTCTAGAAACAAATTCTATACTATCAACTGTATCCTACTTCCCCAGAGAAGGGTTTAGAAGTCTTTGAAAGAAAGCATGCGTCCTAGGAAAGGTTCATTCATGACTGCCAAGAGGAAAATATTCCTGCTTTCTCATATCCTGTACTCTTACCAAGTATCTAGCTGCCAAGCAACAGCATGTAGGAGACATAATGCAATGTGGATGATTTGGAAAGAAAAAAAGTCTTGTAATTAGCATAGATGACCATATTTAGAAATCGGGAAGCACAAGAATGTTGTAGGTTCTGGGATCAGAATATTTTTCTCTGCCTGCTCTAGTATTTAAATAGCATCCAGTCAAAGTCCATTTTTCCCTCTCACAGTCTGGAAACAGGACAGGCTAGTACGAGAAGGATCATATGGAAGACTCCCTGTTGATTTCAATTTGTTTCTTTTCCCAAGTCTTATGTAATTCCAATTGAATCAGCAAGTCCTGCCACAATTAACCTATCTACATATCTATGTGAAATTTAACTCCCCAAAGAAGCAAGTCAAATGAAGCATTTTGTTTTGGTTTACTTTGTTTTTAAATCAGTCAGGTATCTATTAGCAAACACGCTGCATCCAAAAATGGAACAACAGTCTGCCACGCTGAATTGCTATTGTACCTGAGGCACCTCACTGAGTTTCAAAACTCTGGTTTTCTCAGTGCTTTTTAAAATCGCACGAACTTCAACACAGATGTGCATCTTATACCACTCCCTGAAGAAAATATGAGTTCTTTGGTGATAAAACCTGTGAGGTCTGTTCATGCACTTACTCAGTTGCTTGGTGCCAACCTTGTTATTGTTGATTGATATTGACTGCAGGGAAGTTCTCAGCCAGCACAGTCCTATCCCCTCTCAGAAAGGCTGCTGTAGGCATTGCTACCCAGGCAGCACCTACTCTGGGATCTCTGGAGAGTGAAAATGATGTATAAATCTAAGAGAGAATAATTTATAACAATTCACACTCTAAAAAGCATTACAAATGAGTGTAGACAAAGTCTGGGTAAAGACTAAATAGGAAAGAATCAAACAAAGATATATTTTTGTAATAATTTTTTAAATGTTTACCTCTTTCAGAGGTAAAATAGCTCTCAAATTTTTAGGACCCTAGGCTATATCCATAGCTATATGTAAATAGCTAAAGGTTTTAAAATGAAATAAAATGTAGAGCTCCTTGTTGGTTATACTAAATACTAGTTAGGATAGGGCTTCAATAGGTTGCAATAGGATTTAGTGGGTAAAAATATTAATATTACATTTTTTTAATAATTACATTCATCTCTAAGATGTACTGTTGCTTTGTTCATTGCTAGTATGAAATTGATAAAACTGATTCAAACTGATAAAGGAACAGGAGGATCAGAGATAATTAAAAGGAAATAAAGTATTCCTGAGCTTCTGATCTTTATATTATATTAAATAATAATAAGTTCAGCCAGGATAATTGAAAGCGTTACTAACCTCACATGTTTTTGGATGTATCAATTAAAAGTAAAATAAAATGCCTCGTGGAAAATAAAAGCAAATCAGATATCAAAGAAAAAAAGAGAAAAGTTCAACGAAAGACTAAATGTAAGTTCTTGGCAGAAGACGGGAAAAAAGATCTGTCCTTACCCCCACTAAATGAAAAGGGAAATTCTTTTGTATAAACCATCTTCTTGGGAGATAATTATAACCTGGTGAGCTCAAATTTCAAGGACTTATAGTGAATTCTCATCCTGGTTTGGTGAGAGAGACTGTTCTTATCCTCTGCTGAAGAGCTTATTTATGCAATGATAAAACCACATGAGCAGGGGTCTCCATCAGCAGGGGTCAAGATACAGGTAAGTAAGTGGACTGATATCTGTTGGGTATGCTTAATGAAGGACAGGAACAAAGTTGAGTATTGCCAAATTGCAAGAAGCTTCTTTCCTTCCTTATTTGCATATATTAGTGCTTTGTTTCCTCCTTTTCTCTATAGAGGTTTCCTTATCTATGCCAAGCATCAGGGTGCTTTGAATGACTGAGTAATTCAGACTGGAAATGACCAAAAGAGGTCATCTCATTCAGATCTCTAGTCAAAGCAGGGCTAACTTCAAAGTCAGGAAAGAGTTCTCTGGGTCCTGCCCAGTCAAGTTTTGAGTTTCTCCAAGGCTAGATATTCCACTGCTTCCCCAGGCACCTAGTCCAGTGCTTGGCCACACCCACAGTGAATTTATAGCTAGTTTGAATTTCCCCTCCTTCAGCTTGTGACCACTGCAGCTTGTCCTTTCACTGTGTACTAATTTGAAAAGTCCATCTCGTCTCCATAAAATCCTTCTGGTGATTGAAGACTGAAATCAGATCAGCTTTCTTTTTTCCAGGCTGAACAAACCCAGCTTCCTCATCCGTTCTTCATATAACATGTACTTCACCCCCTCATCATTTTGGTGCCTCTGTGACAGGTTCTTGACACTTGGTTGATCTCTCTTGCATGGAGAGGTGAACCTTAACACAATATTTCAGTTGCAGCACTGTAAGTGCCGGGTAGAGAGAAACAACCAGTTCCTTCAACCTGCTGGCTATGAATTTGCTATCGCAGCCCAATATGCAGGAGGCCTTCAGCACTCACAAGCCACACTCATTTTCTGTCAAGTAGATTCTCTGTCACCCTTGCAGTTATCACAGCAGACTTCTGGAGCTGTTACCTATGAACAAGTCTTTCTGTAAAAGTAAAGGGGCTAAAGAAGTATAGGTAACAGTATTCACATGCTTCCTACTAAAAACAGGGGAAAACGGAGACAACATTTTATTTTCTTGTTGCTTGAAGAACCATTAAAATTAATAAGCTTAACATTCGGATCTTAATTTATAGAAATAAAAGATATGCTTACATTCATTTATGGAATCAGGTGACTGAAACAAGAAGAGTCTCCAACCAGAGCACAGACATCTACCAAGATGTGAAATCATTTGTAATTCTGAGCTGTGCTGGTAGATAATAAGTACTTGGAAGAGAAGGAGCAGGAGTGAGAGAGCAGTTGTGGTGAAGTTCAGCTGCCTAGCAAGGTAAAACCAACACAGTCATATACATGAGTGAAGTCAAAAGAGAAATAGCAGAAAAAAAAAGGAAAGATCCAGTGGTTATATATCCCAGAGTAAGACCTGTATGGAGAGGTTTTGGACTCTTTGTCTTGAGAGAAATTAAAATATAAATAAATAGTGAGAGTAAAACATTTAGAAGGTACTAAAAGGATACTGCTAGCATGGCTTTTTCCAACTGTTAGCCCTTGGTGCTAAATACACCCCTATTTGTATGTTATTGCTATTAATACAATATGACTTTTACAGAAATAAAAAATATTTCTTTTTGTAGTGTAAAGCTTCTCAAGTGTCTAATTTGGTTGAATGGCAAATAGTTTTACAGCCTTACAGATGGCAATCTTCAGGGAGCTTGTACACACCAAAAAAGTACAAATTTAAGTATTGTATAAATACATCACTCTAAGGAACTTGATTTTAATCTACTGGAGTTTGATTATTTTAATACCCTTCAAATGGCAGTCTGAAATTGATCTATGTGGTTAATACAGATTGGTTAAAATTTATAAAGTGTATACATAGAAAATGAGAATACTGAACCAAAGCCCAAATGCCCCTTCTCTATATTCCCTCTCCTTTCCATAATATACCATGCTGCAGGAATGAAGGAAGTATGAGATTGTTTAAAGTTTTCACAGAATTAAAATATTTCAGTTATAATTTCTTCCCTTCCCAGCATGCCCTCTCCATTCCCAGAAGGGCCCTGTTTATGTCACATACATATACGTTTATGTCACATACATATACGTGTCTGTAAGTAAAATATCTTTGTTCTGAGAATGCACCCAGTAAAGAATAAAGCTTTGTTTAACAGTATTATGAACACACAGTGTTATGACTTCAAATTATGGACTCAAGCTGAAGGTATATTGCAGGGCAATTTTAAAAAGAAATTTAAAAACAATTACAGCCTATTTTGTACCATTTCATCAACTATTTAAAAGTTTTTTTTTTTTCCTTCTAGGAGTAGTTTGGGAAAAGGGTGTCTCTCCAGATCTGACAGAGTTCAGCTTTACTGAATGTATCACATACACCCAATTTCATTTTGTGAACACAACAGAAACAAATGATGTAAGAGATGGCCTAGTAATTCCTTATGCGTCATATGTATGATGTATGTATGCCCACTATCCTCTTTCTTCTACATTGCAAATTAAAGGATGGGCAGCAGTGGAAAACACTGTGCCAACACACACGTATGCACATGTGTGCAGAAGACACGCTGCACTCCGTGGGCACTAAGGCTGTGCCTGTGCTAAGCAACACTGCATTCTTCATCTGTGTGAGGAGGCATCTCTGTCTCAGGCAGTATAGAAGCACAGGGTTTGCTTTCATAGCCACGTGGGAAGGGGTCCCACCCTTCTGGTAAATGCAGAGGGAGAGAGAACACCTATTCACTGATACACTGAAAGGCAGACAGGCTTTAGTCCCTGCCTTGTGCCTGCTCCCTCATCACATAAAAAAGGCATGCTGGTGCAAGCCCTGGACAAGTAGCTCAGGGCTGCGTATGCACTGCTAACTGCTCTTGTCCCTCACCTCCTTCATGGAAAGTTTCTGTGTTGGGGAACATGACCCCAGCCATTCTGCACATCTCATGCGTAAGGGAAAACATGCAGAATTCCTTTATTCCACTGTATGGGAAGAAGCAGGATCAGCTCCAACAATAAGATGCAGTTTCAACAGAAAGAGAGTTTGTTCATGCCCTGTTTTGTGGGTGCTCTGAAAGGGGACAGGCAAGGTAGTGCCCAGGGTAGATATTTAAATTGAGCCCCAGAAGATAGAAGTCAGCTATATTTTATACAGCTTTTCAGACCAGAGTGACTACCCATTTGTGTACAGTCACCTGGGTGGGCATATGGTTGTAGCAGAAATTTAAGGTGCCTCATTTCAGATAAACAGGAATAAAGATTTATCCAGCTCTACACAGTCCCTCTGCCTTCTGGTCTGATACTCCGGTTGTTGAGGCAGAGGTATCAAACACACCTGGTGTGATACTCACCACACAAATCCCACTGCCTGCACAGGCTGGTATGCTCCAACCACACTAGCTGATGATCTTGACATCCTTTCCTTTTCCGTACCGCCTCTCTGGCACATGCACACATTCTTGCTGCAGACACAGGACCACCCAGCCAGGACTGGTACACTGATTCCAGTGTATCAGTATTTGAGGCACTGAGGTCCACAGCAGAAGTATTTCCAGACAGACAGCTTAGTACAGAATCTGAGACATTGCCTTCAAGAGTAAGCAGAGGAAATATTAAAGTATCAGCTGGCTCATATACAGCATGCTCTTTAAATTGAGCTTGGTGGCATGAGCAATATTCTGTGTTTTTAATCCCAAACAGAAAAAGATTACAATTAACTAGATGTTAATATCCTAGTGGCAAATGTTAATGCATTATGTTATACTGGATGGTGATATTTTATTTTATACATCCATAAAACATGAAACTGCCACCATCCCGCAGTATGTTCTGGATGTGTTCCTTGGGATTTTGAGTTCTCTTTTTTTCCTGCTCAGTATGAAATTGTTAATGAAAATGATGGAAGAGGAAACACCTGACAAGTATTAGACAAACTGTTTATCACATTTGGGCTATAGATTGAAGCCCAAATGGAAAATATATTATGGTCCCTTTCCCATGCATAATCTTGCAAAGTATAAATTTAATAATGGAATCTGCAGGGTGCTTCTTCCTTTTCAGCTGGCATGTGTAGGGTAGGCTGGAAAGAAAATAATTTACAGAGGACTATGGTGACATGCAGACATTTCTTACCACAGGTTCCTGAGTAAGTTTTGTCCACAGAAGAGTTAAAATAGGATTGGGAAAGAAGGTTTTGGAAGTGGCCCTGAGCCACATAAAAAAAAGACAAACATTTCTTCCTTTTCACTCACACAACTTTTGTGTTTCCAAAGCATTACCCAATGTTCATCAGAGCTGCAGTCAACAGTTTGCCAGAAATTCAGAATTCAAAGTCAAGCTTAATTTGAAAAGGCTACTGGCTAATCACTTTTTGGCTTCAGCTGACAAATGAAGTATGAAAACTGCCAGCAGCTGTGTATTTTATTCAATTGTTTGATCTGAAAGCTAGACAGAACAGAGTAGGGGGTAGAGAGGAAAGGGTGAGCATAACAAAGTGGAAAAGGGGAACATGTTGTCCTCACAACAAACAATTGTGTGCTAAAGTGACTAATTAATCATTCTGATGGATTTCTCCATTGACCCAAATTAAGCCTTTGCTAGTTTCACATACATATTAGAAATTAGTTGTCACATGGAGTTTGTTAGCATACTGCTACTCCAGTTCTTGAAGGCAGTATGAACAATGCAGCCTTGATCAGTCACAGGGCTGTGAGTTACTAGTATGACTCCATTCTCTCACTGGACCGTGTCTAACAAGTCAAAAATATACCTGTTTCCTCCTGTTTGTACTTTACCCTTTGCCTCTTGACCTTAAACAGCCAGGACATTCCACTAAAAAGGACATGGAGAAGCAGGAAGGGTGGTATAATACAGTCATAGAAAGGGGTACTATTGTTACACTGGCTGGTAAATCTTCACCAAGCATCAGAATATCCAGAGTAAATAAGAGACTGCAAAAAAATAAAAATAAAAATGTGTGCTACTGCCCAGGGTCAAATGACAAGATCAGTCAAAATGCAACAAATTTTATGGAAGGAGGTTTCAATGTAAGGTCATAAGCTTCCACAGCATCTGGTAAAGTTCTATACACTAAGAGTAGATGTGACTGGAAAGTGAAGAGAAGGTCAGAAAAGCAAAGAGAACTTAATTTTGTAAGAGTGAAGAGAGAAAACAAAAGTGAGCAAATTATTTCTTCAGAGAAGTCTTAAAATTATTTTATCTGTCCCTTGTTCAGGAAAAAATGTTGTTTTAAACTTTTTTTTTTTCAGTAAACAAGATTGTGTTAAAGTACCTACCTACAAAATCAGTGTCCCCCCAAATAACAACAACAAAGCACACACACAAACACACACACTAAATTAAGACATTACAGGAAGTGACAAATCCCACTCTATCCATAAACTCCTCAGGAGCCCCAACACAGACATGCAGAAGAGAAGCTTCTTTCCTTCCTCTGCACACCACGGGCTGTGCCACTGCACTGTAACACAATGCCCATATATAACATACGTTGGTGCCACATCCTTATTCCACAATGCACGACAGAAATAGGCTCACGTCAGTAACGGCAGAGCAGGGATACACCCTGGCAAACCTACAATCTTGTTCCTATTTGTAATTCATTTTCTCTTCAACTTGAGAGAATCTGTGGCACTGTGCAGCACTGGGGAGTGTGTGATTGGCAGCTCCACAGGAGAAGCATAGTGATGGCAAGTGAGGCAGCAATGGAAGAGCAAACCCTTTTAGCCTGACCTTTTTCCCTCCTCAGTACAATCTGTGCCAGAAGAACTTGTTGGAATACTCACTTGGCATGTGGAGATCTGTCTTTACATTTAATAAGAAATTTAACAGTCAAATTCCCAAGCTAATGCCCCTGCCGGCGTTGTGAGAGCTGGCATTCTGAACTCATTTGCTTTCTGTTCATGCGGTCCTACTCCACATTTGCCATCTGTTTAAAACACACATGAGAGATAACAAACTTTGTTTTAAATCCGTGCTCTGAATCAGACCTCTGCTTCAGACGTATCTGAATGTTGATCTCCTACCTCCTAGGTGGTTATCCTAAAAACTGAGTGTTGCAGTAAAGAAACACCAGCAATTCTGAGAATCTAATTCCTGCATTTTCATCATAGCTACCCTAAAAAAGACATTGCTGCATTGTCGAAGGAATTATATTGATATTTCAAAATCTGACTCTTGCTTTAAAAGTAGTCATTTTCATATTAAAACTGAAACAATTACCAAATTTTCCCCAAATTCAGAATTATTGTCAGTCACTCAAAATCTTTGTTTTTCCCTGACAGACAATTTTTCAAAGATTTCACTCAAATATATTGATATGGGAACCAATACCAGCCAATTTCTTGAGTGAAAATGATAATGCTATGATTTGACAAATCTAACCAGGAAACTAGCTTAAACTACAATTTGCACAGCAGATTCTAGCTGAGGTCAGGAGTTTCATACCATTTCTCCAAGTCCTGTAAACACGTGTAAATAATAATTAAAAAAATCCACTCACAAAATGAATCACATGGCACGGTCCAAACTCCGCTCTCATTTATGTATTTTTTGACACCAAGCAGGTCATAACTCGGCAAATACGAAGAAAATTTCAGTCCATGTCTTCACCTGCACTGAATTTGGCTTATTCTTTTCCAGAGGAAGATATAAAATAAGCTTTCAGGATATCCTTCTGAGTAGAAATGTTTTGGAGACTGTTCTTCCCATTTTTAGGGTCATGAAATCTCTTGATTTACTTTTCCCTGAGTTTATAGGTTCTGCAAAATAAGTATCTGAAAGTTAGCTGATTAATATATGACACTCTGGTTTTGCTATGGCTGAAAAAAAGGAATCCCAAGCAACTCACATGCTCTAGCAACCTTTTATCCTATAACAAATGAACAGCTTTTGGAGTAGTTCTTAGTAATGTGGACTCCAGCACAAGTAAACCAAATCAAGCTGTAACACATTGTAAATAAGGTCGCGGGAAGCTGCAGAGAAGAGTTGTAAGAAACTAAAATATGGATTAATTTTTGTTATAAAAGACTCACATTCCAGTTCACAAACATTTCTATGTTAGCATGGACATCTTTGTCTTCTGAACTGCAGGCAGTAATTACAGGATGAAGATTTCACAAATGAAGGGTTTCTCAGGGAAACTCAGGTTTCTCTCCTGACAAAGCCATCAACTGGCATTTCCTGTCAGTACAAGAGGAAAATTTTAAAAATGATTCAATGGAATTAAAAATTATTCATACAGTAGCTATTTGTACAACCAAACCAAGCCAGCAGCATAAGGTTCAAAATGAAAGGCTAAACTGAAATCTATAATTCCTTGAGTGCATCTATATCACAAAATGCAAGCATTTATGTGAAGTGACTCTAGTTAAATTGCTGCCGAAGAAGAGGACATTACCTGTTGATTGTTACTGCATTGATCATTGTTTAAAATCTTGACCTAAGAAAGATTTAGATTATCCTAGAAGAAACAGATGTTAAAACTCTGTGTCTTTCTCTCCACTGAAATTCAACATAAATTAAATGGTAAAATTGCATAAACAGTAGTGATTACATCTGATATTTGGTGAATTTTTTTGTGTAGACAAAAAGTATAAGGATTCTGCATCTGTAAGTAGTACAATTAGAGATGAGTTAGGTGTTGATCAGCTTCAGATTTGTGAGTTTCCAGGGTCTGTAAAAGTGAAGTGGACATGACAGAAAGACAAGTGTGTCTCCAAATGCAGGAACAAGTCCAGATGTTCAGATGCACAATAATGAGATATGGACTGTCTGAATATATTAATCAAATGTGAAGCTCAAAATATTTTTGTCTGAGGCTGGAGCTCTATGAACATAATTTTCATATTTTTTAAACAAGATAAGTCATCTTCAAGGTCTTAGTGTCCAGTCATATATATATATATACATATATATGTTTTATACTAAATTTAAATGATTCACTACTATGATAGCTTGATAACAAATATATACATATGAATACATATGTAGAAAAGAATGTAAAGCAAACATTTTATCACTCCTTTTTCAACCATAAAAAAACATTTCATATTGTTGCACTGTATTGAAAATGTATTTAAAGTGATTAAAACGTGTATAAATCTGGTGTCTACAAGTAGAATGCAAACGGAATCAACAGCTGTGACATAATATGAAGTAGTCTCTAAACAGGGACAAAAACGTATGGAAACTTCCTGGTAAAAATGAAATCTGTGTTTTCAAATAGTTTACTCAACAATTTCTATACTGCTTAAGAGTGAGATTTTCAGAAGTGCTCTAGAATGAAGCTCTTTAAAAGCGTTTTAGCCCTTCAATGACCGTAGTTAAAATCACTGTGGACAAAAGTATTAGTGCTGCTAAAATCTGGATCTCAGGTTTAAGCTCACAGGAGGTGAATACTGTAATGTACAGAGAATACTTCTGTTTGTACTTTGTTCAGTGTAGGAGCGCTTTTGCTGGACTGTTTCTTAAGCTGGCTTAAGCATCCCTGATACCGTCTCTAATCACAGCCTAACACTACTTCTTTAGTAAATGAAAAATGTTTTATCCGTAAGGTAAACTAGATCAATGAGCTAATGCAGCAAAGAAAGGGAAAGAGAGGAAGTAATGGAAGGAAATGGAGGAAATGAATGAAAGTGAGGAAAAAAGGGAGAAAGGAAGGAAAAAAAAAGAGAGAGAAAGAGAAGCAATACAAAAAAAAAAAGAGAGAAGGAGAAGGAAAAAAAAAGAGAAAAAAGATTAATTCCCAGTTGTCTCAGTTCCCAAGTTCAGTTCAGCACATGACCACCCAAGTAGCTGTGCCACCACACCTGAAGGGGCAATGTGAGGGCAGAAACAAATGACTGGAGTGCGAAAAGAGAGGAGGAGCGTACTGAACCCACACTGCTGCCAGCAGAAACGCAGATCAGATCCGTTTTCAGGCTTTGAGCAATTTCTGACAAGAAGCAACACTGCCATGCTTGAGCTGGGTCTGCTCTTACTGAGCCCCAGCAAAAAACATGCATCCACCAGCTTCAACAGCAACTGAGTGGCCATTTTGAAGATGTGGGTGAAGCCTTAACAGAAGTGCCTAAAGCCAGAGACAGACTCTGAAGTTCTTTGAATGTCCATGACTTGGTGACTTTGGAGTACATAGGCATAAACATGACAGCTTTTAGTACCTGCACACAGGAGGTGCAGAGCTGTGCTGCTCTAAGTATGTCAGTACGACTGAGCAATACAAGTTTCCTAATGTACACTTTCCCCAGAAATATTCCAGAAGTAGAGGATTCATAGTTTATTTACAGCTACTCCTGTAAAAACACAATTTTGCTCGTGTGGCTTTGCTTGTCTGTTCTGGGGCTCCTCTCTGCAAAGCTTTTGGTCAGGGCACATCTCTGCTTGCCTCTCCTCTCATCTGAGACAACAAAAGCCTACAGCACACAGCCTAAGCACAGATATATTTTTATACGATTGTTTTTTATTTGTTCTGCAATGCTGTAAAGATGCATTTCACAAACTGGTTTGGGCAGCACTTAGCTTGGAGTTGTGAGAAAAAATACTTTACTTGGGATTTACATCATTGGAAATGCTAACTGTAGCTGGAGAAATTCACTGGAGAGGGAGCAAAGTCAGAGTTCACCAGGGGGGAGCTCAGCAGAAGCACTTGAGAAAACTTGCTGTAAGAGGTGAAGAATCTTTTTTGTCAATAAAACAGCTCCATCACTGGAGCTTCATAACAGTGGGAAGCAAAACATCATATTGTTTACCGGTACCATAAGAGCAACACACATTTTGCACACAGGCTGCATCTAAGCCATTGAAACATATTATGAGTATGGGTACTTGGGTAGTGATTTTTCTACAGTTTCCAGCTGAATAGGAAGAGATCATTAAAAAGGATTTTTTTTTTCCTGTCTGATTCTGTGCCCATATGTATGTGTGTATATGTATGCGTGAAGATGCATAATAATATAATAATAATAAATAATATATTATAATAATATGATATAATATAATTAATAATATATAATAATAAATAATATATTTCAGTAGGAATCCAAAGGAAGTCAGGGGCTTTTACCTGGAATAGGGTGGAAACCCCGGCATTTGACTCTACTGGCCTGCCACTTCAGTTTTGCACTGCTCCCAGGGGCCCTGCAGCAGACAGAGGCAATGGATAGGAAGGGAAATTGCAGACGGAAAGCTCAGCACCTGCCCCCTGGACCATGCACCTACCCTGCCACCCCACAAGGCCAGGGAAAACATCCTTCCCTGAAAAGCCTGTGGAAAAAACAGTGGAGGGAGAGGGTTTTGTCTCTTACCAAACCATCGTTGGGAGCAGCATTTGCAGGATGTGTCCATCTGGCCTCTCTGGCCACTGCAGCTGTGGTCATTTGAAATGGGGCTGCTCTTTGCTGGATGTATGTATGCTGTGCAAAGTGCAGAGCAGATAGCTCAAAAAAAAAAAAAAAGTTGGGGGCAGAGGAGAGTCTGTCACTGGAAGACAAGAAGCACCTTCCCCAGAATAAACCATATATATGTATATATTTTACTGTTGTTGTTCTTATCCTATTGCTGAATTTACCCCAGGGCATCTTTTGGCTCTGTAGTGGAGAGACATTAAAGGAAGCCTTGGAGCCTGCTGTGGTCTCTATTGGTTCTCCAGATGTGTCTCCTCACAAAGCCTTTCGTCTGCATGGGTACAGCATTGCTGAACTTCTGAGCCCCTTCACTGTTCGTTAACACTTAGCAAAACCTCTTTCCCACACCAAAGGTTTCCACAGCTTGTGAGCCAAAGGTACATTATCACATGGTTCCCCTTCCCAATAGCTCATGTTACTTGTACAGACTGCATATGGAGCTGTGGGTCTGGTTTTTAGCATTTTATAGCCCGTCTTCTGTTGGTTTAGTATGGTAATATGAGCATTGCTAAAGACTCTACTAGAGTGGCACTTACAGTATCCTGTAACCATGTCATGTCCATGAGACCATGTTCAGACACAGCTGCTTTGGCTGCAGCGAAGTTCTTATCATATTTGTCTCCTTTTAAGTGAAGACTTCAGATAAATAGAGCTTCTCTTGTAGGCTTGTTCAATGAATGTAGTTAATTAATGTGTTGGCCCTGACCATTGCTTTCAAGTTTTGGTTGCATTATTTCTGAGGGAAAATTAAGGAAAAAAATAATACATAGGTCTTAACCTTTGTGTTTCTCCATAAATTTCCAAAATGTTTGGAGTAGCACACAACAGGAATAAACCACCTTTCTTCATTCTTCAGTAGAGAAAGGAGTGCGAGAGCTAAATTTAGATATTCTGCTCAGGATCTACAATATCCCTGCTATTCCTCAAAACACAGAAATATCTAGGAGCCTCTCTTTCAATTCTTCCCCATCCTTTTTACCATGAAGTTTTTACTAACATCTGGTCTGAATTTTCCTTGCTACATAAACCTCTCTATCGTATTTTCTAGCTCTCTGTTAATTCTATTGTTCTTTGCAGATTCTTTCAACAGGTTCTTCCAGCTTGGTACTGAAAAATGGATGTAATATTTCTTCCGAGCTCTCTACAGGCTTTCACGAGACAGAAAGATGAGTCTGCAGGCAATGTAATCATAGTTCTGTGATTAAAGAATTTGCCTGGAGGGGAAGAAAGTAGGGCTCAACTCCTCACATTATCACAGATCCTGCAATGCTGATGGTAAACTGTGTAGGCCCAGATCCAAAGAGGTTTTAGGGGCTCATTAAAGGTTTCTTGTTCCATTCAACTACAAGCCTACCCTCTCTCCTACATTTCTCCTTTCATGCTGGTAGGTTTGCTGAGAGAATGCTTTCAAGTTGAGGTACGCACTGGAAATGAACAGGGGAACCAAGTTCATTGCCGTTGATGACACTTAAATATGAGACAGAAGCCAAACCGTTGTTAGTCATGTCAACAGTGATTTACTTTTAAGCCTTTGCAGACCTAAAATTCAGGCATCTGAGGAAATGCAGCGTCGAAAAATGAGGTGCTGATAGAGTCTGGGCACCTCCAAAGATTAAGCAGGAGCTTTCAGGAGCTCAGTTTTAGGTTCTTAAATTTGAAGTCTCACTTAAAAACATCATCACCTTTCTTGATCCAGGCCTTGTGATATCTGTTTTTGTGACTCCCTGTTTGGAAAGAGATTTGGAAATACCTACTCTCCCAAGTATCTCTGAAGTGAGATAATAGTACTTGAATTTTTTGTGGGGTATGAGGCTGAATATTTTCATAGAAACTGAAGAAAGCTCAGATAACCAACAGTTTCAAACTGCAAGTTCAAATGAAAAAATATTGTAGACTTTTCTCATTTCTTAGTTAAACAGTCTAATCTCTAGACTTGTTATATAAGCAGAAAAAAATAAGGCTAAGCTACAGAATCCATATCTCTGTGGATGTGAGATTGTCATTAGGAAAACTGGGGTGTATATGAAGCTTATTTGTCCAGGAACAGGCATTTCAGTAGAATAGTTTCAAGATCACATTTTTGGATGTATTCTCTTTAATGTTGCTATGACTCATTTTACAAACCTTTGGTGTGCATTGGTTACATTACATATGCTGAAATACATTACCTGCTTTAATTTTGAGAAGATGTTAAAAAATGAAGAGATCAGATATAACAAAAGCAAAGGTTCCACTAAAGCACTGAGAAGCTTAAGTTTTTATGAAAACAATAGAAATATTTTTATTGCTAATCTGAAAAACTGAGCTAAATTTTTTGAACAGGTCTTTTTGAAAAGTCTGGCAATTGCATCCTGGAAATACCACAATCTCCTTCATATTGATCTCCTTGCAACTCTCTCTGTGGTGCCAGCTAAAACTCCTCAGAAACTGTTTTGGTCTGAGATTCAAAAAAGATAGCTAGAGAAGTCAACTCTGATCTCAGTAAATATTATTGGATTATTATCTCCTGAATTTCTCTGAAAGTTTTCATTGAATGACATACCTACATTCTCTTTAATATAATAGATTTCCATGAGCTGATGAAGCATATTAACCCAGAAGAAAATGAATTTATCTGAAGAAAGGAAAGGTCTGAAGAATTTCTGCTGGATTCGCAAGCTGTGCTCTCTACTGTAAGGATGTAAAAAATGTCAGCTTGATGCTGGAGACAAAATGGGACCCTGCAGCCTGACAGATAAGAAATGGAAGAGTGCGGGCCAGTGGAAGAAACAGATAGGCGCTTTCAGTGGCACTGAACTCTTATTGATTGAAGAAGCAAATCCTGAGAAACTCACTCAAAATGTCAATAGAAGAACTGAAAGCAGTTACCATGAGCAGATGGTAAACACCCAAGAAATCTAAAGCAACTCAATATGAAACTGAGGAACTGCTTCATGGTAGTGTATAACATATGCCTTGGCAGCAGTGCCCAAAGAACAAGAAAATATGAAGGCTTGTCTTTTTAAAAAAGATGCTGAGAACAGCAGTTAATAAATTCTATGAAAGCTAATAGAAATAATAATAAAAATGAAGTTATAGACAAATAAATACGGACAAATAAATAACGGAAAAAATAACAGTTTTTGTGAAAAAAAACCCTCTGCCTTATAAATCTAGTTGTTAAACATATGAAGTAAATAAATATAGAACATTCACCGTGTTCCTATATTTTCACAAATGCTTATAGCAAGATCCATTATCAAAAGCTCTTAAAAGCTTATGACTGTAAAGCCATAAAAGGATCTCATAGTTATAATAAAATAGTAGATACTGCACTGTAATGCAGAAAGGAAACATTATTCATAACAAGGAAGCACAAAATTTAATTATATAAGAGCAACATCTGAAAATCATGGTTGATCACAGTTCTCTGAAAATATCACCTCACCACTCATTCAGAAGTGAAATACTGGAAAATCTGAGGTAATACAAAATGTTACAGTATTACTATATACATCTTGATCTGAAAACTTCTCTGAAAGATTGTATGTGAGGAACTGATATTTTCAGAAGTTACATTTGTGTTCCATTGTGTTATATTTGTCAAATTATAAAACAATATAGTTCTTTCAAAATAAGAAGTCATACACATTTAAGTTTAAAACAAACAAAAAAAAAAAAACAGAACAACAAACAAAGACAAAACTTGTCAGTTTTTTCAGATTGCAGGTTAATAAATACTGTAAATTATTCTAAACCTGGTGCACTGCTGAAAGAGAAGTGCCATCATGTTGTCAGTCTTCTGCTGGTCCTCTCCTCTCCTCTCCATTCTGTTTGTTCAGTTAACTTTCAGCTGGTTCCAGTCTTGATTTTACTCACCATGTGGCCTCACCAGCACCAAAATAAGTGAGGGCTGAAATATATGGCAGAGACTAGGATTAAATAGCATCCTCTTCAGTGCCACTTCAAGTCAGATTGTTTTTAACTACAGCTTCATAACACAAATCCTTGCTCAGATTTTGGTTTGATAGCAGACTGGGAGATGGTTAGTGTTTGTGTCTGCACCTGTGAACTTAAAAGCCTTCCTAAATCAACCACTTTATAAATATACATACAGACTGTATTAAGCCAGTCCTATGCAGCTGAGATAAAAAGCCTGCGGCATCTAAACTACTTCTAGCACCTGACATAGTCAAAGGTAGATGATCTTCAGATACCTTCATGTTACAGAAAAATTGCTATTATTTTAGTAAGAAGACTAACTCCTCTTCAGGTAGCAGCACTCTGGAAGGACAATATTGAATTTCATAATCTCACATCATGTTTTTGCAAACTACGAAATTACGAAAAGG
This sequence comes from Anser cygnoides, assembly GCF_040182565.1. Classification (NCBI taxonomy): domain Eukaryota; kingdom Metazoa; phylum Chordata; class Aves; order Anseriformes; family Anatidae; genus Anser; species Anser cygnoides. The sequence goes on from NC_089873.1 coordinate 34,963,222, forward strand.
GTAGGAGTGAAGCTGATGTGGACAGCAATATTTAATTGGTGCTGCTGTCTCGATAAGTTCTCTGTTATGTCTGGTGTCTTCATTGGTCTGATAGTACGTAAGAATTTTAATAACATTAACTGTATGTGGCCCCACCTGACAAGAGTCTTTTTATAGCTCTTTTCCCCATATAAGGTATCACCTGGTGATTGTCTGCTGGAGAATTTTCATCCTGTGAGATTATATTTGATCTCCCTAGAACAGCACTTAATGTGAAAGACACTGAGCAACAAATCAAGGTATGATTTCTATAGCCAGAGGGATGTAGCGGTGAGTAGATTCATTATGTGAATAAGGGTTCAGAGACAAGGCCATAAGTGTGCCCAGAATGTTGTCATTGTTCAAAAGGAAACAGAAAAAGAAATGCCAGAACAAAAACAGTCTGCCTTTTCACTTGCTTTTGCAGTGTACTTCTTGAAATGAAACAGAGAAAACAGAGAACAGTAGCACACACTTTCTTCTGCCATTTCTTTGCTATATATCCTTAGTAGAAAGCAAAACCACCAGAGCAAACCCACAAGATTCACCCAGACCTCAGCACGGCACCTGTTATACTCCTATGTTATAGGAAATAGGAAAGAAAGGCAGTAAGTCATTCCTTCTGGTCTTTGATCAAAGCATGACAAAGGCTTTCCACATGTGTAACTGTATGAGGCCCTGGGCAAGATACCATGTGCATCACTCCTTTGGAAGTTAGTGTGTGATATTCTGCTATGGATGAACACTAGAAATCTTAAAACACAATCCTTCCTTTTTCAACAGATTAAAAATCTCTCCAAAGAAGGATGTAGTATAATCCATCTGAACAGGGATTGTGTGGCTTCTGCAGGCATCCCGGCTTGTGTTGATTTCTTTGTGAACTCCCAAAATACACACAAAACGGGATTTTTGCCCTTATGTCAATTGCCTATTTCAGTATAAGTGCATGCTGTCCAGGTAAGCCCTTTCCTTTTCCAGCACGAGTCCAGGTCTGTTGCTCAGCTGGGCTGAATCCCCCCTTGGCCATTGCTAAGTCTTTAAAAAGAGCTACACACCATGTGGGCTAGTTAAAAGCCCAAAGAAGAAAATGTTGAATGAAGTGATCTTGCGGGGTTTCTTACTTTTACGTGCATGTTGCCTAGTCACCCTGGTAGCATGCGGTTGCAGCATGGCTCTTGAAAACCTCTGAAGCACAGAGATCTGTTAAATGATACTGAGAATACAGATCTCCTAGCAGTCATGTAACCCTCTAAGTATAAGTCAAGAGCTTCTTATAGGAGACAGTAAAGCCACACAATAGGAAGTAATGCCCTTTTCTGCCTTATAGGTGGGGAAAACCCTTATTATTCTGATGGTAGAAGTTGTAAAAATTCTTATGACTTGCACAACTGATATTTTTATTGAAAATTGTTATTTTGGAAGAGGGCGTGGTAAAAGCATAATTTAATTGGCCTAGCTAATGGAAAATAACTCATATACAATTTTTATCTCTGTGTCATTATTATGACTAAAGTAAGGTTATTTTTTCATCTTTTCTCTTTGTTCCCAATTAATATAGTTTATCCTGTCACTATCAGAACTCCACAGTTGTTTGTCTGCATGGTGAAAAATTTTACCATTTAAAACAAGAAAATACTTAATGTGACAGCAAAACAAGTGAAAGAAAGGATATTTCCACGTATGTTATTGAGCTTCATTTTAGCTGATTAAAATCTTGCAACTCTGAGTGGCCTCACGGTAGAATTTTTTTTTTTTTTTCCAAAACATGGTTTGTGAAACAGTGAAACATTATATTTTGTTGGCAAACAGTTACAAGAATTTAAACCTTTAATCAAGCTCTGCTAAATGCTTCAGTTTATAAATTGTTTATGAGTTAACCAGGACTTTCCACACAAATCTGTTTCACTTTAATAATAGTCTGGAACTTTTCTACACAGTATTCTGTCTAGCACAGTCTTCTACTGTTCAGATCTGGCTACTGTTACAGTCTAATCAAAATTAGTCTCACTTACAGAAAAGCTTAAATACTGTTTGTGAATAAGTCATTGCTGTTAATAATAAGACTCTCTAAAGATCTTCCTTCTTGCTCTTGTTATGCACCATAAGGAAGAAAAGCAAGCACTGACTCATCTCTACTTACCCATTAGCCTTCCTTGGCAAGCATGACGCTTGGCACAGCTGTTTCTTCTTGCCAGGTTGTGAGTGAGAAGTTCTGATTGTGCTCTCAGCCTCACAGAGCTGCAGTTCAGCAGTTCCCCTGACCCTGTGACCATCCATGGGGATTAATCTGTTTTACAAACGACAGGTCAGTCTGTTGGGTCAAAGGATTTTGTCATGTTGTTAAGCACTCAGGGTACATGCTTCAACACATAATGCTATAGAGGGAAAACACGTTGGGGTCGCCGTCCTGACAAAGACGTTGTGAAACAACCAGTGGCAGACCTGTTTGATAAGCATTCCTGCCCTCTCGTGGTAAAACTGTGCTAAATTTAGTTACTACATGTCACGTAAGCTTGTACGCAGACCAGAAGAAAGTGATCCAATATTTATGCTATAGTTTCTCCAAAAATCAGGACTCATATTCACTCACTTACCTTTTGGTGCCTGAATTTCAAGAGGTCTTGCCAGTCTTTCAGCTTTTTCCTGCATTAGGTGAGATTCCTAGAGGTGTTGTAAGCTCTAGTTAAAAAAAGATCTGTATCATATTTAGCTGGATCTGTGAATAAATTCTTCACACAAATAAGAAATGGGATTTATTCCAGTTTTATGACTACTCAGAGCCTTTTTTTTTTTTTTTTTAATCTTTCTAACCTGAACCAATTTTTAGTAGGTGTAGGGAGCCTTTTAGCAATCATGAGAAGGTGAAATAGGGAAAGAAAAGTGTTTTGGTTGTGATTATACTACTTCTAAGTTTCTTCCTAACAGCAACATACATTACATCATGCTGAAAAACATTGCATTGTTGCCCTCTATTTTAAAAATAATTTGGAAACTATCTGAAAATGACAGCAACAAGGAATCCATGATTTTCTTCATGTCTTACAAAAAATGACATGAATATTTAGAAGGAAAAAAATCACATCTTTCAGATAGCTCTAAAAAATGGTGACCTGAAGAAACAGAAATATTTTCTATTTGGGGCTCTAGATACAGTCACATCTACACCTCAAATGTATAGCTTACATTGTATTAGCTCACTCTCAGTCTTTACCAGGACTGGGTCATACTCATACCCAACCCTACTAGCTTGTGTTGCCTGATGTGGCAAAGGTGAATACAGGCTTAGACAGGCCTAGCAATGACTACATAGAAAGAGCAGATCAATTAATTTACCTGTTGTGAAGGTTCTTCTTAGGTCTTGTCACAGTGAAATATTATCTGAATAAAGTATGTACCTGTTCAAGAGGATGTGCAAAAATACAAGAACTAGCAAAGCAAATGGTAACACCTGGTATAAATGAAGTAATATAAAAGTGGATTAGAAGAGTCAGCTAGCAACACATATATCTTTATTTCACAAAGAATCTCTGATTATCTTTTCATCTTTCTTTTTATAAATAAAGATAGCAGCCTATAAAAAGCAACTAGGAAAGAAAGAAAGGAAGGAAGGAAGGAAGGAAGGAAGGAAAGAAAGAAAGAAAGAAAGAAAGAGAAAGAAAGAAAGAGAAAGAAAGAAAAAGAAAGAAAGAAAGAAAAAAGAAAGAAAGAAAGAAAGAAAGAAAGAAAGAAAGAAAAAGAAAGAGAAAAGAAAGAAAGAAGCAACAGGGTGGAAGAAGACAAGAAGGCTTCCCAGTTGCGCCTAGGAAAGAAAAATGGCTTCAGCTTGAATGTGACTGTAAAGTTTTCAAAGAATGAAAAAAAAAAAAGAAAAGAGACTATGAAAATATTATTTTTAGTAAACAATGTGAGAAGCACAGCAAAGAAAGTGAATGCAGAGACAGACGTACACATTGCAATGAAGAACACAATTTCTTCCAAGCTGGTTGCTGTGACTAGTCACTCATCTGTAAGACACAGGTCTGGCTTTTCTTTGAGGGCAATGTATTCATGCATTTATATCCAAAGCTTTTTCATGCATGAGAAAAGGTTTAGGGCCAAGGTTTTCAATAAAGACTAATGATTTTGATATCCCAAGTCCAAACACCTCAAATGAATTTTATGTTCACTCATATAAATTGCCAGGTGGTGATGCTGGAAGTGAATGCATGTAAAAGTCATGAGCAACTTGACCCAGGTAGTTGGTTTCTAGAAGATACCTAAGAATTTTACTAACCCTTGCAGTGTAAAAATGACTCTGTGAAACGCCTATACCTGAGACTCATGCTTGCTGGCAATAACTATTTCTAAAATACAAGATTTTAAGTTTTGAGAAGCTTATTTTGTTTTGCTATTTTCTGTAATTGGATTTCATTTCCGGATTGTTAAGGTTTCTTTGTTTACTGCTCAACACATTCATCTGCGTAATTATTTAAAAGAAAGATACAGTTTAAAATAGCCTGCTACAGATGTTCTTTTTCTTTTTTTTTTAAAGTCATTAAGAGAGTGTGTTGTTCTTCATTTGTTGCATTATGGTGAGCCTCCAAGTATTGTTTACATCAAACAAATTAAAATTATTTAAAAGGGATTATTATTATAGTCATGTTGTTAAGTATTTCAGGTAGTAAATGTGTCATAATAATGTTTCTCAATTAATTGTTCTTTGTGCTGGAAATAACACCTACCATAATATATTGGTATTACATACAATTGTTTACTTGTGGGATGCAAGACATAACACCTACCATAATATATCAGTCCTATCATTCCTTATGTATATACCTATCATTCCTTACTCGTGGGATGCATCAGAATTCAGGCTACCAACCACTGCTTGAAAGAATGAATGAAAGAATTGTACTCTAATGGTTTATGAATATATCTTTTTCCTCACAATCAAATTAATTTTTGACAACAAAGTTGGAGTGAGCTTTTTTCCCTTTTCTCTGTGATGCATGTATGAGAATTAGGATATTCAAATATTTCATATGTATCATACATGTCTCTCATTTACCACAGCTTAGTATAACAGAAACTTAAGGGAAGAGCCCTTTCTCAGTTGCAGAGTACTTTGAGAAACTGTACTTTATTCTGACTTAACTGGAGAATGTCACAAAGTTCCTACGGAAGTCTCCACATAACCTTAGATGTTTATTTAAGATATCTGCATTGGAAGCTTATTCACCTGAAGTTCCCTTAGTCACTGATGGTAGGTGATAGATGTCTTCAGACAGTGATTAGGATGGTGGGCTAAACTGCCTTTTTATCTTGTCTCCTCTGTTGATTGTGAAAAAAATGTTTTCTTGATGCTTTAGTTTTTAGTCTTATCATGGCCTTTCTAATAGATATGTGGACTGCAGTTTCTATTATTTAAACCTGCAAAAAATAAACTTGCTTTTCTTAGTTGTCGTCCTCAGACCTTTCAAGAGCTGACTGTGTGTACAGGGATCCATGGATCACAAGTTGAAAAACATTCCCATACAGGCAGTAGTTGCTACAGCAACAAGGCTTCTACACTAGATAAGCAGTTAACAGTAGCTGGAATTAATCTGGGCTTTTATGAGAAGTAGTACCTTGACTGAATGGATATAGATTTCAGGGCATGAAGGTATGTGTGAAGGAAAGTATATAAAATGAAAATTTGTTCACTTTTACAGAATAAGGGAGGAATAACTTGCATTTCTTAAATATATGTCTTAAAGTAGGAGCCGTTAGAATGAATCAAGGCTGTCTAATATCTCTGGAATTACAACCTAATTGCCACGTCCCAAAAACCAGCAGTGTGCCAAAAATAGGCTCCATTTAGAAACAACAAGACAAAGAAAATATTACAAGTAGTAAATGTTTGAATCTTGGGGCCTAAATACTCATTAGAGCAAACAGGCTTATTAGCTTTAAAATGTAGAAATGTACATATTTCTGTTTCAAGGAAGAGTCAGCAGCTCTGTGGCACTCACTGGGATAAAGTTGCTTGGCAGAAAATAGAAATTGTTTGGAGATGCCAAATCTGGAAGCCCAGCAGGGGCAATGTTGCTGCAGCTCGACCATGCCTGCAGGTCCCACTGGCAACAAGGCTGAGCATCTGTTGTAGGCACATGCACACACATGGGTCTCTCGGCAGACCCCAGACCCCAGGGTTTCCCTGGGTCTGGCCAGGTCCCGCACTCACACTCTCCAGGTAGCCCAGGCCTCCATGTGCCCCAGTTCCAGGAACACCTGCCCAGGCACCTGCCCCAATCTCTGGCTGGTCTGGCTAACAGAAAACCACTGTAACTGAAACTTTTTAACCAACCATCATTGAACAGTCTTGGTCCTGCACCTCTTAGCTGCTATAATTGGAAGTTGGTAGTGACATTTCTATTGCACAGAAGAGGGAGCATGTGCTGGTATTGATTTCAGCTGGAAGAGGAGCATAGTGGAATCTTCAAGGAACATGTAGAAGAGATGTTTAAATTTTATGATTTTTGATGATATTACTCTTGTAACTTCCAGCCCAAAAGTAAGACTATTAAAAAACTACAATAGGCTTTTTTTTTTTTTTTTTCTTTTCCCTTTAAATCCTCACTTAAAACGTTCATTGACTTCACAGACTTACTCTCTTTGGGGAGTTATACAATAAGTTGCACATACTTGTGAATATTTTTCCCCATTTAATTTTAAGAAAATGTGCCTCAGCACAGTGTCTTTTGATCTGCTACACACAATGTACGTGTTCACATTTTGACCATAAAGCACTGGTTATTTTTAAGAGATGTTATGCACAACAGATGCACTTTATCAAATAGATTGTTTTTTTCAATTGCAGTCTAACTTATAAAGTGTCCTCCATGATACACATTACACAATTTTATTGAGACATGAAACTAATGTATTTCCCTTTTGCCTGTATTTTGCCTGAACCTATTAGTCTTCTTTGTATAGTGCATTTTATCAATCATGTTTAGCACTGATAACTAAATGGATTATTTCACCAGAGTCAGCATCTGTTCAGGTATACACACAGCAGAAGACAACCTCCCCTCGTGACTGATTGCCACCATGGACCTTAACTTAGGAAAACTCAAGATGGCTGAGATTTTACCAGTCAATTTTAATGATTGTTAGTAACGGCTTTAGAGTTACTATGTGGTTTAAAGTTTAGGTTTATTGCTATTTTTTAAACATACTTTTTTTTTTTTTTTTTTCAGAATAGGTTATAAGATGTTTAGTTTATTAGTTAATATTAACTTGTCTGGATTTTCTTTTTGGCACAATAACCGATTGTTTTGAAATCATGACTATTGCTCTGATGGTCAATGGGACTTACAACTGGGATTAAGAAGTATAGTTTCATGAATCTAGATCTGCATTTGGTCAATGTCTTCTCATGAAGTACTGCAGTTACCCCTCCTGATGACTTCTGGTTGTGATGGATTATAGTAGTGTTTTGACTAGGAGTCCAGCACCCAGTAGAGACAAAAAATACCTCGATTCAGATTTCCATGTGTCTTTACAGGAAGATAGCCAAAGCAAAATATTTAGTTTTCAGGCATGTGGTCTTTATGGAAAATGAAATAAAACAAAAGCAGTTTTCTGTGGAAAGCAGACAGTTTTTGGAAAAAAAAAAAGGGGGGGGGGGAGGGGGGGGGGGAATTGTCCAAAAGCCCAATTTTCCATTGAAAGAGAATTTCAATGCAAAATATTCACCAACAATAAAATACAGTAATAAACATAAATTAATGGAATGTAGTGTTTCAGGCTATCTCCTTACACTTACTCTCTCACACATAAACACACACACATCTGAAATGGACAGACTGCTAGCCTATTAGGGAGACTAATGTCTATTTTACTTGTAATTTAAAGAATCAGGAAGAAGATAGTGAAAAGATGTTTTCTGAATTATAATCCTTAAATAAGTTTAAAAAAAAATCTCCTGCAAGGTGTTTGGAAACCAACATCATTAACACAATACTTCACTGAGAAACTTCTTCCTACTCTTTAATGCAGACACCTGTAAAAGATAACTGAGCTTAGATAAATATTTTAGAATATTAATTCACTGAATAAGTGTGGGGTCTCTAATTGTATTATTTTAAGAAGAAAGACAAATGTAGGATGATTATTGTCTCTACGCTGCTTAATGAGACAGAGAATTAGCTCGACTTCAGCTTTGTCATATCTGTTAAGTCAATGGATTATTAACTCTAATGCAGTAAAGGCATTGTCACTCTTACATTTTACAACATAAATGTCTAAGATAATGGTTGGGAAACTCATGAAATAATAATCTGTACATTACAGGTTCATAATAAAAATAGTGACCTGTATGTATATTTAAGGGGATAAAAGGTGGATGGTGAATAACAGCATCAGAAGGAGAGAAGAGAGATATGTAAGAGGGACCATTAAAAATGATATAATTCAGAAAGCAGTTCAAGCAGAGCAATAACCCATGTGGTTTCTATGTTCATCACTATCTAAAATCAAACTAAGTATTTATACTAATCTAAGCAAGAGCAGAAACGTGGTACCAGCTACTGGATAGGGCAGATGTACACTTGACTTTACCCAATCCATCAGGCTTGCACAGAAGAGAGGTTGGTCTATGCTTGGATTATGGTTTATGTGTACTCAGTGTTTTGTTTTCCAGGCTGGAATCACACCCAGGATGCAGCATAGATGTACCCATACCACCTGGGCTTCCCAGTTTTGTCAGAGGTGCTTCTGAAGCTGCACAAGATCAGTTACTAACTGACGTCAGCACTGATGTATGCTGACCAGTTGCAGGATGTTCTGGGTGAGAAATCCATTTCATCTGTATACCTCAGGATTAAATCTTATGTATTTGGTTGTGAAGCCCTTTCAGAATCGATACGTTATTATTATTATTATTATTATTAATGTTTTATTTTTTTTTTTCAGGTGGGAAAAGGTGGCTGTATTAAAACTTCCAAGGAAAACAATTAGAATGTATGTTAATATGATAAAACAAGATTAGACTAGAGACTAGATTATAGTACCAGTTTGTAGTGGTCCCCAGGCAGAAGAAGAAGAAGAAAAAAAGCTGTTGTTCTGACAAGACAAGGGAAAATACAATAAACAAGTATGCAAACTACTTATTTTATTTTCAGATATCCTAGTACAATGGTAGCCCTCTGTAGCAGGTTTACATGGCAAAGTTTTGATAGCAGGGCGTCACAGGTGTGGCTTCTGTGTGAAGAATCCAGAAGCTGCTCCATGATAGATAAGGGGCCTGCCACTGGCCAGAGCCGAGCCAGTAAGTGATGTTGTTTGTGCCTCTGGGAGAGCAGATTCAAGAAAAGAGAAAACAAACAAACAAACAAACAACAACAACAACAAAAAAAACAAACAAACAAACAAACAAACCAAAAAAAAAACCAAACTGCTGCACAACAGCAGCTGGGAGAGCCAGGAGCGAGAACCAGCCCTGCAGACCCCAGGTGAGTGCAGGAGGTGCTCCAGGCACGCAGGAGCAGTTCCCCTGCGGCCTGTGGAGAGGCCCCTGGTGGAGCAGGCTGTCCCCCTGCAGCCCATGGGTCCCACACGGAGCAGATCTCCACGCTGCAGCCCGTGGAGGAGCCCCCGGTGGAGCAGGTGGAGGTGGCCTGGAGGAGGCTGCGGCCCATGGAGAGCCCCCGCAGGAGCAGGCCCCGGGCCGGAGCTGCAGCCCGTGGAGAGGAGCCCACGCAGGAGCAGGGGGTCTGGGGGGAGCTGCCGCCCGTGGGGGACCCGTGCTGGAGCAGTTTGCTCCTGGGGGATGGACCCCGTGGTACGGAGCCATGTGGGAGCAGTTCTTGAAGAGCTGCTGCCTGTGGGCAGCCCCCGCAGGCTCAGCTGGGGAAGGACGGCATCCCGTGGGAGGGACCCCGCGTGGAGCAGGGGCAGAGAGTGACTGTGAGGGAGCGGCGGAGACAAAGCGTTAGGGACTGACCGCAGTCCCCACTCCGTATTCCCCTGCACAAGGTGGAGGGAGGAGGTGAAAAAGGATGGATGGGAGGAAGGCGTTTTTGGTTTCTTTCCTTTATTTCTCACTTCTCTAATTTGTCAGTAATAGGCAATAAATTTTACTATCTCCCTACTCTGAGTCTGTTTTGCCTGTCACGATAATTGTTGAGTGATCTCCCTGTCCCTATCTCAACCTTTGAGCCCTTTGTGTCATATTTTCTACCCGTTTACCTTTGAGGAAGGGGAGTGAGAGAGCAGTTCTGGTGCAGCTCAGCTGCCCACCCGAGTAAAACCACCACGCCCTAAAAGACTTCAGAAACCAAAGATACTGTTTTGTGCTCATTTTCATGCAGACATCTTGAACATGCTGCCCTTGTACAAAGTCACAGTAGCTATATGCTGCAGTGAGGGATGGGACTCCTTTCCAGGCAGCTGCTAGCTGATCTTTGCTTTGATCTTATTTTTTTTTTTTTTTTTTTTCAGAAATTAGATGAAGTAATGGAAAGTCTCAAGGCAATGAAGCAAAGGGCTGGCTACAGATGCACATTTCTCATATAGACCAATTAGCCAGCAAACAGGGAATGAAGCAAAGTCAGGTTATCTCATTACATTTTTTGTACTTGGGATCAACAGAGATTATTCACAGATGCCTTGAAATGCTTTTGTGATAAGTTTAGGATAGTTTGTTTTATAAATAGTTGTTTATTGTCAGTCATTTTGTTCTGTGAAAAGGATCTTTAAAAATATTTTTTCTTTCTTGAAGGATGTTTGAAAATTTACATAAGCATTGGTCATAAATATTGTAGTTTTATTAAAAATGTCTTTAAATCTGCAAATGTCAACGTCAGTAGTGAACTTCAGTTAGGTTATACATATGTAAGCATCTAAACACTCTAGGATCATAAGCAGTTAGGTGCCAAGGTGAGATTTTTGAACCAATATATTATAATTTCAAACAACTCTCTTTTCTTTTGTTAACACCCCCCCCCCCCCCCCCCCCCCCCCCAATTACAGCTGTGTAAATTATAATTCCAAATATCACAGAATCACAGAATTGTATGGGTTGGAAGGGACCTCGAAAGATCATCGGGTCCAACCTCCCTGCCAAGGCAGGTTCCTTAGAGCAGGCTGCCCAGGTAGGCGTCCAGACGGGCCTTGAATATCTCCAGAGAAGGAGACTCCACAACCTCCCTGGGCAGCCTGTTCCAGTGCTCCGTCACCCTCACCCTTATCCTAGAGAAGGTTAGAAAAATTCATAATGGACTCAATTTATCACTACAGTCTTCCTGAGACAGAAACATTTTGATACAAGCTTCAGTTTGCTTATTTGAGCTTACCGGGGGATTCAGAAATGGATTTATGTTCTCAGAAACTCTTTTATTTTAGGTAGACTCTGACACAATATCAAAGAGTCCAGGGCAAGTTTTTGTTTGTTTTTCTTGTTTGTTTGTTTTTTTGGTTGGAAAGGAGCAGACTGATTGGAAGGTCATGCAGATTTTAAAGCAAAATATTTAAATATTTTCGAGTTTTATTTTTTATTTTTTCCCCTTCTTTTACAGAATAAGATTTTCTTTTTACTAATCTGAATGTGCTAAAGATTCTCAAGACTTTCCCAAGTGGCAAAAAATTGATGAGCATAATATAAGCTACAAAGGGCTTATTCCCTTTCTGCAAGGAAATACACTAAGCAACTTGCAAAAACAGAGAAATCTGAAGAATCATATAAACCACAACAACAAAATATTAAAAGTCTCATAAAAAAAAGATTTTGAAGTATCTTTTGAAATAAGAATTGAAGTATAATGACTGTAGAGATCACTCCTAAAACAAGGTCATCTGTAACTGAATTATTATTATTATTATTATTTTTTGTGTAGATACAGCTGAAGAGAAAGTCACAAACATTTTATTGTCTCTCTCCAAGGTTATAAAGTTCTCATTTGCAACAATTTTTCTTGTTGATATCTGAACCTGTTCTACCATGTCTGAAGAAAGACTGTTGTCATTAGTACAAAAGACCATGAAGTATAAGCTCTAGCATGAACCCTGCTTCCTCCCAAACAGCACCATTTTATCCAGCAAACCTCCTTTCTGCATGGATTTTGTAATAGCTGTCTGTGCCAGTAATATAAATAAGCTTTCTCTCCTGCAGAGCCAACACAGCTAGGAAATACTAAGCTGCAAATTTTGTTCCATCTTCTTTATCATCAACAGAGTTGTTTAATAACTTTCAGCTGGATACACCTGTTGAGGGAAATAGGGTGATAGCTATCATCCATAGAGGGCTTAATTTGGAATTTAGTGTTGCACAGAGCTCATTTGGTTTGCAGAACATTTATAACTAGCAATGATATGTGACATAAAAAAAAAAAGGAAGAAAAAAAAAAGAACAGCAGAACAAAAAACCAACCCTAAGATATCTAGCTTGATTCTAAGGAATAGAGAGAGAACATTTAGAATAAGCAAATAGGCAAAACACAAAAGAAGAACCTCCATACATAAAACAACAGCAACAACAACAAAACCCATGACATTTAATTTGTAAACTAAACACATTTGATACAGAAATTCTTGAGTGAAAATGATGTGAAACCCACAATGGGATTTTTCAGGACATGACAATGTTTATATTAAGAAATCAAAATCTACAGACTAAACTGCTGGTTAGTTTGTACCAGACCATTTTTCACCACTGGGAAAACAGACTTATTTAAAATTTGCAAGTCTAAATTCATCTTGAGGGATGTCTTGACCAATATATCCAACATGACGAAAATTTGGAACTAATGTTACTTTAATTTTATGAGTGTGGTCACTGCAAACACCTAGAAACATTCATTAAAATGGTTAATCCAAAGCGTATTTTCAGGGGAAATTTTGCTTGAAAATGAACTATATGTTTAGTACAAAAAATGATTTGTGTGCTCCTGTGAGTAACTACTGCAGAGCCATAGGGTAAAGAAAACTGGTTCTTCTAAAATAACTACAAAGTTATGTTCATTAATTGCCTTAGGCAGTGTGGTCCTGAGCAGTCTTATATCTGTGTAGGTTATAAAATGTGGTCAGAGCATTTGATTTGCATCTGTCTGTATAAGCATGCCCACAGCTTCATCAAGAAGCTGCACAGGGTTTTGTAGAGTCTGCATTGCAGCTAATTTATGAGTTAAATCTACCAAGCCAAATATTTGCCTTGGAAGTAGTCATGAATACAATTGTACTTATTTAGATCAAATTAAATTTTAATAACTTTTCATTTATTCGTGAGGAAAGGCAGGTATTCTGTCACTGTGTTTCATGGGCTTTTTAGGAGATTTTTCTTAAGAAAAATCATGAAAACATTTGTGTGCATACAGAGTAACAGAAAACCTTATACTTTTACAATTGTAGAATTTCATGAGTACTAATAGAGCTGTATCACATACAATGTTATCAATGTCATTAAATCCTTCAATCTATAAGACAGTCTTCCTATGACTTTTGTAGGCATGATACCAATTCTAAAAGCCCAAGTTCATTACAGTTGTGTATAAACTGCAATCAGATTTGCAAATGTCAGAATTGTCAAGCCATTTCATATAGTATGAAGTCCTCTGCTGCTTTGGTAAAAGGAGAAAGGTAAAAGGTTTTCGATAGATGGAAAATATCTCATTTCCAAATAATTATAATAATAATTATTTTCCAAACAATTATAATTTTCATTATTTATGCAATATGCTAGCTTTTCATAGAAAAGTATGAAGTAATTGCTGTAATTGTCCCCAGATAAAAAAGTTGGTTGAAATATAGAGGTTTTCAATGTACTTTTGCTTATCTATCTATTTTCCCTGGGGAAACAAATAAACAAATAAATAAATAAATAAATCATACTCGTAAGGACTTTCCTTGCCTTCTTTGATTTGTGTTACTATGATCTTTTTATATATACTGACCTTTTTATTAAGACTTCCTTCAAACTGCATAGCCAGCATGATGTACTATCACTTGTTGCTTGTAGAGTAAGCTTTTGTTTTGTGCCCAATAAGAGCTAACTTGCTTTGTGCATAAGCACAATCTCTGATCCTTAATTTCAAATACAACGGTGTGAATTTGCTTTCCTACCAGATCCACGATTAAAGTAACCATATGGAAACTACAGAGACATCACTGGCACTGGCTCTCAGAGTGATATCGAAGCCTTGAGACAATTTTCTTAAGGTCCCAGCTTCTGGAGACGTGTAACTTTTCATAACAATTTGTAAAAAATTCGCAGAATTCCTATGACCATAGAAACAAATTAAATGAAAATCAGTTTTAATTCCACAGTTTTAAAGATTTTTCAGGATTTGATGGTCTGACATGATTTTTGGTACTGATTTGGCAATACTGATATACTCACAATCCTTTTAGCCAGATCTTACAAAAGATTTAGAAGCTCAGTGATGCAGACAAACACTTCTAAAACCACAGTCTATCTGAAGATAGAAACAAAGAAAGATTGGGGCATGAACAGACAGAAACAATAACTCTTCCAGACAAAAACAAATAAATAAAAATGAGGAACCTTATATATTGCCCAATGATAGATGTGCCTCCAGTTCCTGGCTACATTTCCAGTGTTGAAATTCCGTAAATGCCAGTGCTGAGCAACCATCTAAATTGCAGCAGTGTTCAGACACGAATATATCCCACCCTGGTTAGACATCAGATTGAGATGTCTCAGTGAAGAGAGTAAGTTCTTTATCTTCCCTCTTTTGGCTAAAGGTAAGAAGCATCTGCAGAAAACACACAGGAAAAGCTAAGATCTCATTGGGAAACCAAAGCTGCTGAAATCAGAGCAGACCAGACAGATGGCTGAGATATCTGTTCTCCAGACCCTTGTGTGGTACAGTCCTGTGATTCCTGGTCACCCCGAGTGAGTTGCTTGGCTTTCTCTAAAAGAAAGGTGATTCAACCTTTCCGCATTAGTCCTGACATTTGCGATATATAGTCACAATAAAATAGTCAATGAATGTTCTACAGTTAGCATTCACCTAGTCCTACTCTGCTGCTAGCAGGAAACCTGTCTGGAAAAAAATATCAGTGAAATGGCAAGCTGTAAAGAGGAACATTAGTAAATCTCATGTAAAGAAAATATTGTAACAGGGAATCACTGCCAAGAAATTCAGGAAAGTGATTCTCAGCAGATGTAATTTTAATTCCTGATTTTGCATATATATCCAGATGCGATTATAATCGGTCTACAGTGTATGTAAAATCAATCATGTACACGTTTTTTAAGATAAAGACATTCTTCTGTAAATATTTATATAACTTTGGAAGATCCCAATTCTGCACACACTTACTAATAAGTGGAGTGTTTATGACAAGTATAACCCTTCATAAGAGTGGTCTAAAATTTATACTACAGTAGCAATGAATCTATGTGAAGTAAAATGGTGCTAATTCAGGGATGTGTTGAAACACAAACTTAAACATATTTTTATTCAGAAATATGCCTCACAGAGCAATATTTAGGACTAAACTATCTAGATCCTGTTGGCCAATTGTTTTCTGAGAAAGCTTCCATTTCCTTCTCCTTCCCCAGCTATGGATATTATGTCTGTAGTCTGTAATCACACCCTACTTTTACTCCATGGCATAGCTTCTCCTTTTATAAAATCAAGTTTGGGAACTATCACCTTAGAGAAGACAATCTCTAAAACCTCTCTAAGCTGTATCTTTTCCATTTCTATTGAACTGTTGTTAAAAAACTGTAATTTGTTGTAGTTTGATACGTATATCACAAAACAGTAATTTGTGGCCAACATTGTCTCATGATTTAAGATATCAACAAACAGTCCAGAGTTTCCTAGAATGGAAACAAAAAGCTTGCTACAAAGCTTGCTCCTGTGATTTTCTTAGTCTTTTTCCCTTTTGTTACTAAACCTATTTTATTCTGTTTATTATTTTCACAGCATGATGTGAAAATAGCTAGTGAAAATAAAACAATATTATATGTCCATGCAGTCAGGGAAGTTTTGGTTCATTCAGGTAGGGTCTTAGTCTGATGGCTGCCTCAATCTAAGTGCAGGTATTTTTCAGAATAAATTTAGAAATAATACTGTTAAGAACTGAATTGAGAAAATATTGCAGCTAAAATATTTAGTTGATTTTCTGTTGTTATGTTTTCTATGCCAGGTATTCTCTTAAACTGTTAGCTGCTTCAGGTGTTTCATGTTGACCCTGATAAAAGATATCACGCATCTTCCTTTGCATAGAATTTTGCATGTATATTCTGAGGGCTATAATGTTGTTGTCATTTTGGTACAGAGATTCTAGCAGTTTTCTGATTTAAGTCTGAATCACGGATAGCTGGGAAGTTTTGAGAAGCGTTTGTGTAGTGGAGGACTGAAGTGATTTCAAAATCCTGGGACAGCATTGTCATCTGTCATGACCAGCCTTAATCTGTGTGATTTGGCCCAAGAAGTTTACTTACTGACTGTTGTTGCTCTCACTGTCCCATACTACTACCCAGCTGAGACTGGAGCCTGGCCAGATAGTTTTCTTCCTCTTATTTTCTGGCACACACATTCTGGGATGTTACATCTACCCAGAAAAGCAATGACAGAAATAAGTGCATGCCACTTGTAACTCATTTTGCAGAGAAGAAAAACAAAACAAAAGCAAACAAAAAGAACAAAAAACACACACATAGAATCAAATAATTCTTTTTTTCTCATTTGCCATTCGCTCTGCTTTAACATTAGTAAATGCCAGAGTCTCTGGGAAGTAGCCTGCGTCAGTCTTCTCTGCAGTACAGTAAAAGACAGAAGAGGGAAGCCACTAATTACTGCTAGTCATCACTGCAAATAGATGGTTTCTGATTCTCACTGATCTGATGGCCAGAAATCTTCTTCTAATTTTTAACCTAAAGTTACTCCTGATTATTTTGCCTATTCATTCTTAAAGCAGAAATGCCATTTATTTTACGTTGACAATTATCACTAGTTTAATCATAGAGAAAGTCTTTTTCTATCTTAGTTTTCATTCAGTGCTCCAAAAGAGCTAAGTTCTCGTAGTCTTCCTCCATAAGCTAGGTTGCACACTTGCTAATGTCTTCCTGGGAACCAAGTTTATGTTGACACCAATCACTGATGTTCACTGCTTAGATTCCTTTGCTCAGGGCTGCTTTACACGGATGTCTGCACGGTGAGCGGCTGTGAGCAGCTGAGCAGCTGTGCTAGCACGTTACCTTAGGTTGTGTGCATGTGGCTGTGCTGCCTCTTCATGCAAATTGAGTTGTGAGGAATAAACTTGGATGTCTGTTTCCCATGTTTTCTCTTATTCAAGCATCAGACCTAGCTCGTGTGAACATGGTAGGTGTGGTGTTTTTGCCCTGTTGGGCAGCTAGACACCAAAACTGGTCTCTCACTCCCCCTCCTCAGAGGAAGAGGGGGGAGAAGGATATATGCTGGAAAGAAAAAAAATGGCTCATGGGTTGAGATAAGGATAATTTAAGTAAAGGAAAAAGAAATAAAGAAAAATAAATAAATAAATAATAATACAATATTAAAAAACAAAACAAAACAAAACAAAACAAAACAAAAAAACACCAACAACCAGCTAACCAACCACCACTACCACCACCAAAACCACACAAGCAGAATCTGCATGGAATCAAAGAGAGTAGAAAAAAAAGTATACTTACTATCAACGAGCAATGTTTGGCCATGTCCTGGGAAGCAGGACCTCAGTATGCCCTATTTGGGAAGACAGATGTCTTCCTAACAAAAGCCACCCCTTTCCTCCCCCTTTCCCACCTTTTATAGCTGAGTGTGACACTGTATGGTATGGAATATCCCTTTGGTTGGTTTAGGTCAGCTGTCCTGTTGATGTCCCCTCTCCACTTCTTGCCCATCCCCAGTCTACTAGCTCTGGGGGTGGGGGTGTTAGAGGGAGTGTTGATGCTGTGCCAGTATTGCTCAGCAATAGACAAAATACTGGTGTGATACCAATGCTGCTCTAGCTAAAAGTGCAGAGCACAGCACTGTATGGGATGCTGCAGGGAAAGTTAACTCCTTCCCAGCCAGGCCCAGTAACGTAGGGTGCCTCTTCAATTTGCTTAAATTTTTCATTCTTGAATGTAGTGTAGGCATAACTTTCCTTGCCCTCATCTACTAAGCAAGATGAAATGTAACTGCCCAGTTATAGGGGAATGAAATCTGTCTTTGTCCCAAGGAAAAATTCTCCCATACAGTGAAAATATACTGCATCTTCCTCTGTGTTCATTAGACCTTCATGATATTAATACCTAAATCATTATTCCCATTGCCTTGATTTTTGTTTTCTTTAATGTATTGATTATAAAACGTATTACAAAGTGTCTCTAGGTCCTGTAATATTATATCCATGGTATCTGTATTAGTCTTCCAATAAATAACCATCACAACAAGATAATGGTGTAATTGCATACTTTAGATATATGACAGTAGAGATTTTTGTTTGGTTTTGTTTTAATTATGTGTTTATCTTTAAAGGATTTCTTCTCCTTTTCACTGTCTGATTTTCCAAAGGCAGTATATACTTTATCTTAACCACAAAGAATAAGGATCCATATAATAATAATAATAATAAAACATGCCTGAAATAATGAATTACATAGATTTCCTATATTCCTGAAATGTATGAGAAAAAATGTTCTATACATACAATTTAAAATGCTCCATCTATTTTTTCAGCATGAAATTAAACATAATGACTCATGGTTCTGTAATGGTTTCAGTTAACTGAGCTTGTGCCAGTAGAACACATGATACTCAGAGCTCTCATTGCACGTGAGCAAAACAATGAAGCGATCAGAGTATCCTCAGAGGGACAATCATGGCTCCACATTTTTTTTTAAACATTGCAAGAATTAAGTGTAAGTAAATGAGAGTATTCAGAATTTTGATTTTTAGACTTCAAATTGTTTTTAATGATGATTTCAAATAAAACTTAATTTGAAGGTGAAATTTCATCCAACTTTCGTTATTCATATTTTGGACTCCATTTGTGAAGTACTGCTTTCAAAAAAAAATAAAAAATCTACGACTAACTAACTAAAATAAATTTTATTCCCCCCTAAAAACAGGTTATATTTTAATATGTTCAATTCTTTGAGGTTTCCCAGCTGTGTCCTTTTCTTTCTTACATAGACTAAAAAAAAAAGTTAAGATTTTATTTTTTTTTTTATTTTTATTTTTTTTAGGAAATGAAAGAAACTGACATTTCATGTTTAAATAAAGTTTTTGTGTATTACAAAGATCACTAGACATACATTATTGTTTTTTGGGAGTTACTGAAAAACACCTGAAGGACAACACGGTCATTGGTGATAGCCAACATGGGTTCACAAGGGAAAGGTCATGTCTAACAAACTTAATTTCCTTCTACGACAAGGTCACCCAGCTAGTTGACCAAAGGAAGTCAATGTAATCTTTCTGGATTTCAGTGAAGCTTTTGATACTGTCTCTCACAGTATCCCTCTGGGCAAAATGACCAGAATACAGTTAGATAAAAGCATAATAAGATGGGTGAACAATTGGCTGATGGGTTGGGCCCAGAGGGTTCTTGTAAAAGGGTTTACAACAGGATAGTGTCTAGTGGAGTTCCCCAGGGATCCATTTTAGGACCAGTCCTCTTCGATGTTTTCATAAACAATTCAGATTTAGGACTTGAAGGTTTTTTGAGCAAGTTCATGGTTAATACCAAATTGGGTGGAGCTGTTGACTCTGTCAAGGGTGGTGAGGCCTTGCAGAGAGTTCTAGACAGGTTGGAGAGTTGGGCAATAACCAACAAAATGGGGTTTAACAAGAGCAAATGCTGGATTCTGCACCTGGGAATGGGCAACCCTGGCTATACATACAGACTGGGGGACGAGATGCTGGAGAGCAGCCCCACAGAAAGGGATCTGGGGGGTTTTGGTTGACAGC
The DNA here is from genome assembly GCF_040182565.1 of Anser cygnoides. Lineage (NCBI taxonomy): Eukaryota > Metazoa > Chordata > Aves > Anseriformes > Anatidae > Anser > Anser cygnoides. Next base: position 34,983,153 of record NC_089873.1, read on the forward strand.
AAGCTGAACATGAGCCAGCAGTGTGCCCTGGCAGCCAGGAGGGCCAACTGTATCCTGGGGTGCATCAAGAACGGCATTTTTAGCTGGTTGAGAGAATTGATTGTCCTTCTCTTCTCCGTGCTGGTGCAGCCTCAACTCAAGTACTGTCTGCAGTTTTGGGCACCACAGTATAAGAAAGAAATAAAACTGTTAGAGAGTGTCTAAAGGAGAGCGACAAAGATGGTGAAGGGTCTGGAGGGGAACATGGATGAAGAGCTGCTGAAGTCACTTGGATTGTTCAGCCTGGAGAAGAAAAGACCGAGGGAAGAACTCACTGCAGTCTACAGCTTCCTCACAAGGAGGAGTGGAGGGCAGGTGCTGATCTCTTTTCTGGTGACCAGTGATAGGACCCAAGGGATTGGTTTGAAGCTGCTGCGGGCGAGGTTCATACTGGCTATCTGAAAAAGGTTTCTCACCGAGAGTGTGGTCGAGCACTGGAACAGGCTCCCCAGGGGAGTGGTCACGGCACTGACCCTGATGGAGTTCAAGAAGTGTTTGGACAACACTCTCAGACACATGGTCTGATTTTTTGGGTGGTTCCATTGGGAACCCAGGAGTTGGACTCGATGATCCTTGTGGGTCCCTTTGAAGTTGGAATATACTATGATTCTTCTGTTTATAAAGCTAAAAATTGCATTAATATGCTTGAAAAATTATGAAATTCAATTGAAACCTTTGTATAATTCTCCATCAGTAAAAGTAGTGATTAAAATATATGAAGTAAGAAGGTGACAATTTAATTTTTAAATGTCTCATTTTCAGTAATGTGTGACTTACACAAATAGGATAATATTATTGCAACTTTTACTTCTATAAGAACTGCTATTTGACTAACGGTATCCAAAATGAAGCACAGTGCCGAGTGGCAATGTTTTTCAGTCACCTTTTACAGTTACTGAAATAAATTCATGATTTTAAACTCAACAACACATCTTTAAACAGGAGAAAAAATAAATGTTTAATTCTTTTTTAATTATTTTAGTGCTAGTGCACAACCCATCAGATTGTGCAGCATCTGTGTCTCTATGAATGAATGTGTAGTGTCTTCAGTGTATAAAGGTTTCCATCTGCTACTGGTTCTTAATCAAGAATTATTATTATTATTTTTAACAAATAGTCAAGTGCTTTATTTTTAACATGTTCTTGATAAGGTATTACCTTCTACCACAACTCCATCTTTAAAACTTAATTTTTAAACATTTATTTTTATTCCAAAACGTTATTTGAGTTGCTAAGACTGTTTAATTTTTTATTACCACTAAACTCACTTCAATGATATAGAGAAAATGAATTTTTGTTAAAATGTCTAAGTAACGTTTTTGATTTGTTCGTTATCATTCTGGCTTGGCAGCTAACCATTATGAGGTAGAAATTAATTTTATGTTCCCTTTTGTTATGCAAACCAGTCCAACAAACTGAAAAGAGCTGTGAACAATCCTGAAAACTAACTGAATGTGAAACCATGTAGAAAACAGTTTTCACTTTTTAAATTGCAACATGTTTTTCTCAGGCCTTATATTTGGTGTAGAATAGCACTTACTGTGCTAGAAAAACTGGGTAAGTGCTGAAGAGCCTCATGGTGAGTGCACTCAGAGGACACATTACATACTTCTCTCAGGAAATAATCCCTGAAAATATTTGCCAGGTCTTTCCACTGCCCAGCTTTCCCCTGCAATAAGCTGTTGAGTCTCTTGCACTCCTGGTGAAGTTAATGTGCAGGATGCATACTATATGTGAGGATGTGCAGATCCAAGAAATGGGACCAAGAATTCATCCCATTGACAGTTAGGTTATGGTGACAGAGAATAAAGGACAATGAAGGCAGAGATTTCACCCAGGCAGACAGGTACTTCAGATCCGTCCATATTCAGTAATTCTGAATTGAATTACTGGACGAAAGTGAGGAGGGAGACTTTCAGGCTCTGTAAACTTCCGCCTTACACTTTTACTGTATATCTATGGAAATAGCCTCTGGGGATGCTTCCTGTAAGAGCCTGATGACACATTTCTGTAGGGTATTTCTGTAGCCTGAGTTTTCCCTGATCCAAGAGTCCGGTCAATACCTGGAACAAGAACAGGTAAATAAATGTGTACAAAGTAGGTAAGTATAATCAAGACATGTTGTTCCATAAACATAGCTTTTGGGAGATTAATACTGTCCATGATTTACTGTCATTCCTGAGAGCAGCTTCAAAAGTTCAGAGTAGCAGTTCTGATTTGCCTAATTTGCCTAAGCTTTGTCAGTTACTTAAAAGATGTAAAATGCTTGACGTGATCATCTGGAAGAGACATTACCTCAGTGATGGATATTAGGGTCTGCAATTAATGGGACCTTAGGTGAACAATCACGTTTTCTCATTCGACACTAAGCCTCTGATAAAATTAAAAGCAAGGTTAGGCTATTCTGCTGAAAAAACAAACAAGCAAACAAACAAGCAAACAAACAAACAAAAAAAGAACACAGTATTCTTTGGCCCTGAGGCCAAGTGACAGCATACAGCTCATACATCCAACTAAACACTTTTACACTTTCTATGGAAGAACTGGGGCTGCATTCACACTGTCCTATTGGGAATGGTGTCTTAAATAGCAATGCTGAAAATTTAAACCAGGACAACAGGTGTGCTATAAATTAGTAGTATGTCATGTCATTGCTAAGGGCAGTGCTTCATTTTAATTTTTTCCATTAGTGTAGCCTATGAGAACATTGACTCCACTGTCAATGTATGATTATGTTATAGCTAACTCTGTGCTGTTCTGCCAGTGTACTTTTTTTTTTTCTTTTAATATATTGTGGGCTTGATTGAGATCATCTCTAAGTCAGTGGTTTTATTTTATTTTATTTTTTTCCATTTCATTTTCTACAAAGGCCATTAGATCACCTAGTCTGACCTCCTGTAAATCTCACAATTTTATTTCACCTGACTGTCCCTGTATCAAACTCCATTAGCTCTCATTTAGCTAAAGTAAATCTTTTCTCAAGGTATTCAGTCTTGATCTGAAGATACGTAAAGATATTACTTCCCTTGATATTTTCAGTTAGTGGAAAATTTTTTTTCCATATTAAGAACTCGTGCTTTACTTCTTATTTAAATATATCATCATTCAATTTCTAGCCAACAATACACTTTAGTCCACTATAGTAAAGATTCCTTTAGCATAAGGTAGTTTATTGTCATTAATTAATTATGCATGGTAACTAAATAGTCATCTGTCTAATAATCATGTATTTACATACACACGAATACACATATTGCACTACTGCATGTATTTCATAGAATCATAGAATATCTGAGTTGGAAGGGACCCACAAAGATCATTGAGTCCTACTCCTGGGTCCCCAAAGGACTGCCCCCCCCCCCCCCCCCCCAAAAAAAAAAAAATCAGACCATTTGATCCATTTGTAATCACAGTGTTGTCCAAACACTTGAACTCCAGCAGGCTTGGTGCCATAATCACTGCCCTGGGGAATGTGTTCCAGTGCCCGATCACCTTCTTGGTGAAGAATCTTTTCCTTATAACCAGTATGAACCTCCCCTGTAGCAGCTTCAAACCATTCCCTCAGGTCCTATCACTGGTCACCAGAGAAAAGAGCTCAGATCCTGCCTCTCTGCTCTGCTTTGTGAGGAAGCTGTATACCGTACTTGTATTTCTATATATGGCTTTAATAAACATAATACAAAGTTTATCATACAGCACATGAAATGTCCTACTGTTGGTCTAAGTATTGTTGTGTTGTAGAGCTATTATGCTTCCCTGTATACACATATATCCCACAGAATTATTTTAACACATTTTGCTGACAGTAAAACTGGCTCCTACATTAGAGCTTAGAGTGAGGTAGGCTTGTACTAACTTTTTCTCCTTATTATTTTGCATTAATGTTTTTCTAAGCATATTTTGTGAGAATGCTCGTGTTGATAATAAAAAGTAACCAGATTATACAGGATGGTTATCATTTTCTCTTACTCTTTTATCATCTAAGCACTCCTTCTTATCTATGTACTTTATTGGCTGTGATTTCATGTTTGTCTCAGTGTTATTAATGCAGATGTTGAATTCAACTCATAACGTAGTTAATCCCTGAAGAACCTACATGGAAACCCTCATATATAAAGATGATTTACCAATGACCTTTTCTCTTATGCCAGTTAATTCATTTATGCCTTATTAAGATTGCACAGTGTACGATTTTAAACAGAATGCCACAGTAGTTCAAAAAACATACAAAATCTTATGTCACTTCTAGACTACTTTTAATAGTCACCTTTACTAAAAAAATTGTAATCTCATCAAAGAATTAAATCAATTTTCTTTGATAGCATCTCTGCTCTTTAAAATCCCACTCATGAGCATTAATAAAATTCTTGTTTGACAATCCTATACAAAATAAAAAATCCTGTCAGTTTTCCAATCATCTTCCCTTGGACTGATGTTAAAGAAGATAAGGCCTTTGCTGGGTGTTGTGGTTTAACCCGGCTGGCAGCTAAACACCACACAGCCGTTTGCTCACCCTCCCCCCTCCCTCTCTGGGATGGGGGAGAGAAACGGGAAAGTGAAGCCTGTGAGTTGAGATAAAGACAGTTTATTAAGACAGGAAAATAATAATAACAATAATAATAATAATAGTGATAATGGTAATAGTATTAACAATAATAATGTGTAAGAAAACAAGTGATGCACAATGCAATTGCTCACCACCCGCTGACCGATGCCCAGCCTATCCCCGAGCAGCCGGCCCCCCACCCCGGCCAGCCACCCCTATATATTGTTTAGCATGACGTCAGATGGTATGGAATACCCCTTTGGCCAGTTTGGGTCAGCTGTCCTGGGTCTGTCCCCTCCCAGCTCCTGCTGCACCCCCAGCCTGCTCGCTGGCAGGACAGAGCAAGAAGCCGAAAAGTCCTTGGCCTGGTGTAAACACTGCTCTGCAACAATTAAAACATCAGCATGTTATCAGCGCTCTTCTCATCCTAATCCAAAACATAGCACCCTACCAGCTACTATGAGCTACTTAACTCTGTCCTAACTGGAACCAGGACAGATATCCACCCCTTATTCCATACCATTTATGTCATGCTCAGGTTACACTCTGTCCAATACATTCTAATTAATCACCATTTTCATCTATGATATATAGCAATCATGGTAGTGATGACATACATTATTATATAATAATTAACATACTACAATTCAACTCATGGGCTATTCTCACCCAGTATCAAATCCCCTTGAGGTACACACCGGACCTCCCCATTCTTTTGCATTACCCACCAAGTGCATCCAGGTCCCTGAGCAAAAGCAATTCCACGAATGGGTTTGCCTTTTCCTGAGGCAGGAGTAGCCCAGACTGTTTTACCCAGCATGTTTCTTACGTGCACTACAGGAACTTTATCCCCTTCTACAGTGCGTAACAGGTTTGATTGGGCAGGTCCAGCTCGGTTGGCAGATCCCCTGGTATTGACTAACCAGGTGGCCTTTGCCAAATGTGTATCCCAATTTTTGAATGTCCCAGCACCCATTGCTTTCAGTGTAGTCTTCAACAGTCCATTGTATCGTTCAACTTTTCCAGAGGCTGGTGCATGATAGGGGATGTGATACACCCACTCAATACCATGTTCTTTGGCCCAAGTGTCTATAAGGTTGTTTCGGAAATGAGTCCCGTTGTCTGACTCAATTCTCTCTGGGGTGCCATGTCGCCATAAGACTTGCTTTTCAAGGCCCAGGATAGTGTTCCGGGCGGTGGCATGGGGCACAGGATATGTTTCCAGCCATCCGGTGGTTGCTTCCACCATTGTAAGTACGTGGCGCTTGCCGTTGCGGGTTTGAGGGAGTGTGATGTAATCAATCTGCCAAGCCTCTCCATATTTATATTTCAGCCATCGTCCTCCATACCAAAGAGGTTTTGACCGTTTGGCTTGCTTGATTGCAGCACATGTTTCACAGTCATGAATAACCTGTGCTATAGTGTCCATGGTCAGGTCCACCCCTCGATCACGAGCCCATCTGTAGGTTGCATCTCTACCTTGATGGCCTGAGGTGTCATGGGCCCATCGGGCTATAAATAATTCACCTTTATGTTGCCAGTCCAGGTCCACCTGAGCCACTTCAATCTTAGCAGCCTGATCCACCTGCTGGTTGTTTTGGTGTTCTTCAGTAGCCCGATTCTTGGGCACATGAGCATCTACATGGCGTACCTTTACAACCAGGTTCTCTACCCGGGCAGCAATATCTTGCCACAATGCCGCAGCCCAGATGGGCTTGCCCCTGCGCTGCCAGTTGTTCTGCTTCCATTGCTGTAACCACCCCCACAGGGCATTTGCTACCATCCATGAATCAGTATAGAGATAGAGAACTGGCCACTTTTCTCGTTCAGCAATATCTAAAGCCAGCTGAATGGCTTTTACTTCTGCAAACTGACTCGATTCACCTTCTCCCTCAGCAGCTTCTGCAACTCGTCGTGTAGGACTCCATACAGCAGCTTTCCATCTCCGATGCTTTCCCACAATACGACAGGACCCGTCAGTGAACAAGGCATATTTCTTCTCATTTTCTGGTAGCTTGTTGTACAGGGGGGCTTCTTCAGCACGAACCACCTCCTCCTCTGGTGATATCCCAAAGTATTTGCCTTCTGGCCAGTCCATAATCACCTCCAAGATTCCTGGGCGACTGGGGTTTCCTATTCGAGCCCGCTGAGTAATCAGTGCAACCCACTTGCTCCATGTAGCATCAGTTGCATGATGCGTAGAGGGGACCCTTCCTTTGAACATCCAGCCTAGTACCGGCAGTCGGGGTGCCAGGAGGAGCTGCGCTTCAGTACCGACCACTTCCGAAGCAGATCGAACTCCTTCATATGCTGCCAATATCTCCTTTTCAGTTGGAGTATAGCGGGCTTCAGATCCTCTGTATCCCCGACTCCAAAACCCCAGGGGTCGACCTCGAGTTTCCCCAGGTTCTTTCTGCCAGAGGCTCCAGGTGGGACCATTCTCTCCGGCTGCGGTGTAGAGCACATTCTTTACATCTGGTCCTGTTCGGACTGGCCCGAGGGCTACTGCATGAACTATTTCCTGCTTAATTTGTTCAAAGGCTTGTCGTTGCTCAGGGCCCCATTCAAAAGCATTCTTCTTACGGGTTACTTGGTAGAGCGGGTTTACAATCAGACTGTAATTTGGAATATGCATTCTCCAAAACCCCACGACACCTAGGAAAGTTTGTGTTTCTTTTTTGCTAGTTGGTGGAGACATAGCTGTTATTTTGTTGATCACATCCATTGGGATTTGACGGCGTCCATCTTGCCATTTTATTCCTAAAAACTGGATCTCTCGTGCAGGTCCTTTAACTTTATTCTGTTTTATGGCAAAACCAGCCTTCAGAAGGATTTGGACTATTTTCTTCCCTTTCTCGAAAACTTCTTCTGCAGTGTCACCCCACACAATGATGTCATCGATGTACTGCAGGTGTTCAGGAGCTTCCCCCTGCTCCAGCGCAGACTGGATCAGTCCATGGCAAATGGTAGGGCTGTGTTTCCACCCCTGGGGCAGCCGATTCCAAGTATATTGGACTCCCCTCCAAGTGAAAGCAAACTGTGGCCTGCACTGTGCTGCTAGAGGGATGGAGAAAAATGCATTAGCGATATCAATTGTGGCATACCACTTGGCTGCCTTTGATTCCAGTTCATACTGGAGTTCTAGCATGTCCGGCACTGCAGCACTCAGTGGTGGCGTGACTTCGTTCAGGCCACGATAGTCCACTGTTAGTCTCCACTCACCATTAGACTTTCGCACTGGCCATATGGGACTATTAAAAGGTGAATGAGTCTTGCTGATCACTCCTTGGCTCTCCAATTGACGAATTAGCTTATGGATGGGACTCAGGGAGTCTCGGTTGGTGCGATATTGCCGCCGGTGCACAGTTGTGGTAGCGATCGGCACTTGCTGTTCTTCAACCCTCAGCAACCCCACAACAGAAGGGTCCTCTGAGAGACCAGGCAAGGTAGACAACTGTTTAATGTCCTCTGTCTCCAAAGCAGCTATGCCAAAAGCCCAGCGGAACCCTTTTGGGTCCTTGAAATATCCTCTTCTAAGATAGTCTATGCCAAGGATGCACGGAGCATCTGGGCCAGTCACAATACGGTGCTTTTGCCACTCATTACCGGTTAGACTCACTTCAGCCTCCAATACAGTTAACTGCTGGGATCCCCCCGTCACACCATAAATACAGATGGGCTCTGGCCCTTTATAGCTTGATGGCATTAGAGTACATTGTGCACCGGTGTCTACCAAAGCCTTATACTTCTGTGCGTCTGACGTGCCAGGCCATCGAATCCACACAGTCCAATAAACTCGATTGTCCCTTTCCTCCCCCTGGCTGGAGGCAGGGCCCCTCTAGTCCTGGTCAGAATCTTCATTTCTGTGTTTAAAGGACTGCCTGCTGGAAGTTGGAGCAGCAAACCTTTCAGAGAACTCCTTTTTCCCAATTGTTTTCCTTTGCAATTCACGTACCCGTGCCTCTAGGGTCGCAGTAGATTTTCCATCCCATTTTCTCATGTCCTCTCCATGGTCACGTAGGTAAAACCACAGGGTGGCGCGGTGTGTGTGCCCACCATATTGTCTTCCTTGCATAGATGAACGTTTACCCCTAATAGCTGAGACACTGGTTTGTACAGGTGGGGAGGAAAATAAACTCTCTTTAAGTTGGTGGATCTCTTCAGAAAGTTTCTCCAAGGTATTCTCTTTTAGCTGGTGGACACTGGTTCGTTCAGGTGAAGGGGAAGATAATCTTTCTTCAAGTTGGTGGATCTTTTCAGAAAGTTTCTCCAAAGCATTCTCTTTTAGCTGGTGGACACTGGTTCGTTCAGGTGAAGGGGAAGATAATCTTTCTTCAAGTTGGTGGATCTTTTCAGAAAGTTTCTCTAAAGCATTCTCTTTTAGCTGGTGGACACTGGTTCGTTCAGGTGGAGGGGAAGATAAATTCTCTTTAAGTTGGTGGACCTCTTCAGAGAGTTTCTCCACAGCTGAGACACAGGCCTTTAGGGAAGAGGAGAGATTTCCTTCGTACTGCCGGAGTATTTTAGTCACTTCATTCACTGTGGGATTCTCCTCCGTTTTCCAGGCTAGCATTGCCAATGAGCTGGCATATGATGATGGGGCACTCTGTACAAACTTCCGCCACATGGGTAGTGTACACCGGACTGCATCTGGATCTGCGGATGTTTGTGCGTCGTCTAGGTCCTTATAAATTACTTCCCGTACGGCCAATTCCCTCAGGTACTGAATTCCCTTCTCCATGGTGGTCCATTTGCTTGGTAAACATACAAGTTCTTCCTTGAAGAGATACCTTTCCTTCACAGCTGACAGGAGACGCCTCCAGAGGCTGCGAGATCGTGCTCCATCTCCAATTGCTTTGTCAATGCATGCGTCCCTAGCAAGGGATCCCAGCCGCCTGGCTTCCTTGCCCTCCAATTCCACATAATTGGCTCCCGTGTCCCAGCACCGGAGCAGCCAGGTGACAAGCTGCTCGCCTATACAGCGACCAAAATCTTTTCGCACATCTCGTAGCTCACGCTGGTATAGAGTCCGGGTAATTACTGTTGATTTTTCGACATCCTCGTCCTCATCTTCAGTCTTCTGCACCTTTGATGGCCGGTGTAGAGTCCGGGTAGTTACTGTTGATTTTCCGACATCCTCATCCTCATCTTCAGTCTCCTGCACCTTTGATGGCTGGTATGGAGTCCGGGTAGTTACTGTTGATTTTTCGCCATCCTCATCCTCATCTTCAGTCTCCTGCACCTTTGATGGCCCAGCCTCGTCTTCACTACGCCCAGACTTAGCAGAAGACTGTCTGCGTTTTAAACGACCTGAGCCTCTATACCATTTTTTCACCTTGTCTACAGGGGCAACTTGCACTGCTACAGCTCGTTTCTCTGACCCAGCCACAGGGTCTGCCACAGGGGTTGGAATACCCTCTGCGGGGTCAACTTGCACTGCTACAGCTCGTTTCTCTGACCCAGACGCAGGGTCTGCCACAGGGGTTGGAATACCCTCTGCGGGGTCAACTTGCACTGCTACAGCTCGTTTCTCTGACCCAGCCACAGGAGTGGGAGCAGCTGCAGGGGCTGGAGCTGGAGCGGCTGCAGGGGCTGGAGCTGGAGCGGCTGCAGGAGCCGGAACGGCTGCAGGAGCTGGAGCTGGAGCGGCTGCAGGAGCTGGAGCTGGAGTGGCTGCAGGGGCTGGAGCGGCTGCAGGGGCTGGAGCGGCTGCAGGAGCTGGAGCTGGAGCGGCTGCAGGAGCCGGAACGGCTGCAGGAGCTGGAGCGGCTGCAGGAGCTGGAGCGGCTGCAGGAGCTGGAGCTGGAGTAGCTGCAGGAGCTGGAACTGGAGCGGCTGCAGGAGCTGGAGCGGCTGCAGGAGCTGGAACTGGAACGGCTGCAGGAGCTGGAGCTGGAGTAGCTGCAGGAGCTGGAACTGGAGCGGCTGCAGGAGCTGCAGCTGGAGTGGCTGCAGGAGCTGCAGCTGGAACGGCTACAGGAGCTGGAGCTAGGTTGCTAGTAGCATCAATTGCAGCTCGATAGGCACAAGCCAGACCCCAGCACGCTACAGTGATTTGTGTCACTTTGGAACTGCCAGAGTCATGACACCTTTTTTTCAAGCATTCTGCCAGCTTTTTAGGATTTTGCAGTTGTTCAGGGGTGAATGTCCAAAACACTGGAGGTGACCACTGCTCTAGAAACCTGCCCATATCCTCCCACACTCCCTGCCACTCGCAACTATCCCGCCTCAAGACAGATCTCCGGATGAGATTCCTAAGTAGTTGTTTAACCCTCCACAAAATCTGAAGCGCATTCAGGAGACATAACAACAAGAGCAGGCTGGTCTGAGTATCCCAAGGATATTCAACATCTCGGAGAACCACCGTAACTAACTCGGGGGATAAGAGGGTGGTGGTGAAGGAGAAAGGGAGAGTGAACAGGTAGGGAAACATGTCTTCCCCTGTCCCCTTCACAGATTGGCTCCCTAACGAAAACAGGCAATAGGTGTAATTGCTAATAGTTTCCGAGATATGGGTTCCAAAGTATAGAGTCGATGTCAGTGCTGAGTACAAATACCAGGTTAAAGTCATGACCAGATATCTCATCATTTCATAAGCCATTGCTACACCGCACAGTACCATAACAATCTTAAACCAGGGCCCGGAAAGGATAAACAGTGCAACAGGGAGCACATACAGAAAGTAACGCACCATAAAACTCAATTTGGAATACAGGTACAGCAGACTGGAGATTAAGGCAATCAACATCGTGACTAGCAACTATTAAGCAGGTCCAATACTTATACCAATTTTAGTTTAACACACTCTGGTCAGATTTGTCGATATCTCAACCCTTCGGGCCCCACGTTGGGCGCCAAAAAGACTGTTGTGGTTTAACCCGGCTGGCAGCTAAACACCACACAGCCGTTTGCTCACCCTCCCCCCTCCCTCTCTGGGATGGGGGAGAGAAACGGGAAAGTGAAGCCTGTGAGTTGAGATAAAGACAGTTTATTAAGACAGGAAAATAATAATAACAATAATAATAATAATAGTGATAATGGTAATAGTATTAACAATAATAATGTGTAAGAAAACAAGTGATGCACAATGCAATTGCTCACCACCCGCTGACCGATGCCCAGCCTATCCCCGAGCAGCCGGCCCCCCACCCCGGCCAGCCACCCCTATATATTGTTTAGCATGACGTCAGATGGTATGGAATACCCCTTTGGCCAGTTTGGGTCAGCTGTCCTGGGTCTGTCCCCTCCCAGCTCCTGCTGCACCCCCAGCCTGCTCGCTGGCAGGACAGAGCAAGAAGCCGAAAAGTCCTTGGCCTGGTGTAAACACTGCTCTGCAACAATTAAAACATCAGCATGTTATCAGCGCTCTTCTCATCCTAATCCAAAACATAGCACCCTACCAGCTACTATGAGCTACTTAACTCTGTCCTAACTGGAACCAGGACACTGGGTTAAAATCTGTCTGGACGACTGGGCCCAGAGAGTGGTGGTGAATGGAGTGAAATCCAGCTGGCGACCGGTCACCAGTGGTGTTCCCCAGGGGTCGGTATCGGGACCCATCCTCTTAAATATTTTTATTGATGGCCTGGATGAGAGAATTAAGTGCACCCTCAGTAAGTTTGCAGACGACAACAAGCTGGGGGGAAGTGTTGATCTGCTGGAGGGTAGGAAGGCCCTGCAGAGGGACCTGGACAGGACGGGTCGATGGGCAGAGGCCAATGGGATGAGGTTCAACATGGCTAAGTGCTGCGTCCTGCACTGTGGCCACAACAACTCCATGCAGTGCTACAGGCTTGGGGCAGAGTGGCTCAAAAGCTGTGCAGAGGAAAGGGATCTGGGGGTGTTAATCGATGCTCTCCTGAACATGAGCCGGCAGTGTGCCCAGGTGGCCAAGAAGGCTGATGGCATCCTGGCGTGTATTAGGAATAGTGCAGCCAGCAGGACCAGGGAGGTGATTGTCCCCCTGTACTCAGCTTTGGTGAGGACGCACCTTGAGTACTGTGTTCAGCTTTGGGCCCATCACTACAAGAAGGACATCGAGGCCCTGGAACGTGTCCCGAGAAGGGCTACGAAGCTGGTGAAGGGCCTGAAACACAAGTCCTGTGAGGAACGGCTGAGGGAACTGGGGTTGTTTAGTCTGGAGGAGGCTCAGGGGAGGCCTTATTGCTCTCTACAACTACCTGAAAGGAAGGTGTGGGGAGCTGGAGGTCGGCCTCTTCTCAAAGGTAACTAGTGACAGGACTAGAGAGAATGGCCTCAAGTTGCACCAGGGGAGCTTCAGGTTGGAAAATAGGAAACATTTCTTCTCAGAAAGAGCAGTCAGGCATTGGGACTGTTTGCCCAGGGAGGTGGTGGCGTCACTGTCCCTGGGGGTGTTCAAGGAAAGGCTGGATGTGGTACTTAGGGACATAGTTTAGTGGGTGACATTGGTAGTAGAGTGATGGTTGGACCAGATGATCTTGAAGGTAACTCTGAATCACTCTGCTGGCCTTTATTGACATTACTATAACTTGAGTGGATTTACAGTCTTTGGAACTGCCAAATGCTTTATGGCAATTAAAATTCATGGAGTTAGTTTTTCAGAGAACTCTTTAGGCATTAAGTACAAGTTACCTGAACTTGAGATATCCTGTGCATATATCACCTTTCTTTCCTCATGGTGACCAAAGGTAGGATACTACTTCTTTATCCCACAAAGTAGTAGTATATGATTTTTTTTTTGATACTGTTCAGAAATATAAATGTTCTCACATTTCCTCTTTTTATCAAATTAATTATCTTTATTCAGAAATGAATCGCAATCTCTAATGGGACATTTTGATGACAGGCACCAGTTATCAAACTGGTAATTTCTTCCCTTCATATTTTCTGTCTTCTTGCAGAACAGGTCTCATATGGGATGTTACCTTTCATGTCCTTGAACCAAGCCCAGCTCAACATACTATCATATTCAGGTAATATTGTGCAGGACCTACCATTTATGTGACTGTATTCTTAACTCTCTTTAGGCTCACTGTTACAATGCTTCTGACAACTATCTTTGCAAATATTCCTTTTTTTTTCCTTTTTCTTTTTTTTTTCACACTATATGTTAAAAACCTTATTGGTTAGCCTTGCATTTTTTCTCCATTCTTTATTTTCTCTAATAGACTTTCTATACTTCTTTCGCTTGAATTTCTGTAAGTATAGTATTAGTTTTTATTTGTATTTTCTGCTTTTATCCTTTTTTACCTAGAAAAGTATCTATTGAAAACTGTCCTTTATCAAAGAACTGTGGAAGAAACTGGTTATTATGGATGCCTCTCAAAGAACTCCATCTTTTCTTCTCTCAAATGCAGAATAATTTTCTGATTGAGAACTGTAGTCTATCTGCAAAATGATTTTTTTTCCACTTTTATCTGTTAGCTTTGTGAAATCACTAAAAGACAAGCAAAGAGAAAAAATAAAAAGAAAAAAATAGGACAGAGATGGAGAAGGAGCAGTGAGGTTGTCTTTGAAGAAGCATAGGGGAAGGAAGGAACAGACTCAGTGCCCCCTTGTCGGTGGAGCTGGGAGTGGTTGAAGGGATGGGGAGCTCTAGTGCCTCTTGGCCAGACTGGTAGGACTCTATCAATTTGGTATGTTGTGGACAGTTGAGTTTTCTAGAAAAGAAAACCACTTAGGTTGCTAGCCTGGGATAGACAAAGGGCCATTTTCCCTCTCACAAAATGGAACTTTTCTAGAAAAAAGAAACACTACTCCACTTAAATGCATTCACTTGACAGTAAAATATTTTGGCTTTTCATTGGAAAGGATTTCCATTTCAGAGTCAGCCAATGTTCTGTATAAAAACCATACGTGAATGTGTAAATCTCTATGTGTTACTTTGAGGTAAGATTAGGTCCTATTAAAAAAAAAAAAAAAAAATATATATATATATATATATATATTCTCCAAGCTTTGTTATCCCTTCTGCAGATCAGTTTTATTTCTGACCGGTATGAGCTGCAATTTTAATTTCAGCTTATACAGCTCCTCACTTAAGCTATTACATTTTCCAGTACTTCAGGAACCTGACAACTGGAATGCAACCTAAAATTTCAACAGAATTTTATGATTTTTTTTTTTCCTCTGACATGATTTGTTGCTCTAAAATAATTTCTAATACCTGGGGGTGGTGGTGGGGTAACAACAACAAATTTAAAATAAAATTACCTTTCTGAGACAAAGTAGGATACTGTAGGCCTTATTTCTGAATGGTATTACAGAAAAAAAATGGAATGATGAAATATTTTTTCTTCACCTTTAATGGGCCAAGTAATGGTAGGACACATGATGAAAATATGAATAATGTTTTCCCAGAACACATTTCCCTCTGATGTACAATGATCTATTTTCCTTTAACAAGAATTAGGTTGGCTTTACAGGGAAAATTCAAAGAGTTGAGAATAAGGTTTAAGTTACTGTTCAACAAATTGTATTTAGATTTAGCAATTTAATTTTCAAGCCCCATTTATTCCAGTGCTAAAAAATTGGTTTAACAATAAAAAAAAAAATCAACATGTAAGATAAATTTTCTCCTATATATTATCTCCTTCAAAACATTGTGGTTAACAGCTCAAAGAAAAAAAAAAAAAAAACAAAAAAAACAACAGAACTGAAAGTATTATAGAAATAATGTGACAGTAAATTTTAAACGATCTCTTGGTTCATATGAAAACAGGGCACTATACAAATATGTTATTGAAATTAATTTAAAACAGAGAAAAGCAGAACAGTATGTTATACAATAGCTAAAAACTTAATTTCAGAGTACCCATGCAAGTAGTTACATTCTCTATCTAGAAGGTCACAAATGTCTTGACGCATTACATTGGCTATCATTTGCATACATATCTTCTCAGCCCAAAGTCGGTATGACTTCAATAGCATGTCAGAGCTGGTTTTAATTCCCTTCACAGATAACATCAGACTGTAATGATGATTTGTCCCTGATCCTGTGAATGGTTAGCTACACAACAAGGAATAACATGAGCAGAGGAAAATGAATGATGGTATTTCCATTAGGACATGAATAAATCTAGTCTTCCACATTTAGGCACTTGACTGTATTAAGACGTAATGTTTTGAACTTGTATGTTCTTTGCTGTGTGTGAGTCAAGAGTATTAGACTTTGCTGGCAGCAATGGTACCTACCTCCTTGTAAACTTCACAGAACTTAATATCTATGTTTTCAGACAAGAGAATTCCTAGAGAATTTCTAACCAGTTCTGCCACTGAAAGGGCTTCAGCTGCTTCTTATACAGTCCAACAGTTCCAGTTTTCATTTGAAGTGTCCAAGAAATAGGATTAACAAGGTAAAATATTCCTTTCCCTGGTAGCTGCCATACTTTGGCATTCAGGGTACCCTAGGCCCTGAATAGAGGAATAAAGATGAGCATGTATGATGAGCACTGACAGGATGTTTGATTTTTTTTTATTTTTTTATTTTTTTTTACTCTCAGCTCTGAAGAGAAGAAATTCACAACTAGTAAAAAAAAAGACAACTTTGCTTTTGGACCAAGTGTTCAGTGATGTTTGTGGTGTTCGTGACACTCCTACAGTGCAGATGACAGGCAGCCAGGGCAGAAATTCAGCTTGCCTTGTAGACTGTCTAGATCTGCTTGAGTACTTGATCTGTGCAAAGAGAATATTAATCTATATAAAATATAAATGAGCATTCTTCTCTTTTTTCTTTTTTTTTTTTTTTTTTTCCCAGAGGAACATTAGGCAATTTAAAGAAATAAAGAAGACAATTCTTCAAGCAAGCCACAATGGTAATGGGAAACAAAAAAAGAATCAATGTAAGGCTCTCAGAGATGCTGATGCACATTGTACTACATACAGCCACCTCTAGGATGCAAAGACATCTCTTTACACTTCTAGTATGGAAAGCAGGCAGGAAGCTCTCAGGTGGTAACCAGGCTCTTACACTGAGATCACTGAGATTCAGCTTTCACTTAAGCTCTCCCTTCTGCATGCTGATACCAGTGAGGATTTTGTTTTTGTTTTTATCTGTGCAGTGCATAAAAGATCTTTGTAACTTTTCAAGATTTATCTAAATGGAATCATAGTTATATACACC
Source organism: Anser cygnoides (assembly GCF_040182565.1). Taxonomy (NCBI): domain Eukaryota; kingdom Metazoa; phylum Chordata; class Aves; order Anseriformes; family Anatidae; genus Anser; species Anser cygnoides. Next base: position 34,999,841 of record NC_089873.1, read on the forward strand.
CTGTCCTTACCTAACCTAAGTGAAATCCTCAAATAATATACATAGTTTCCATCAGACTAGGATATGTTTTTCAACTTAAACAAATCACCCTCTCCCTTTTTGGTGGGTCTGTAATAAAAATATGTCTTAAATTCATAGAATAATACTCTACAGTAACATATCTAATCTTTGCGTCTAAAGGATGTGCATCTTCCTTTCCTTTCACATAAGTTGTAATGTTGATAAACATGCAAAACCCATATACAAAATAAAAATGTTTTCTCTCTTCCACTGCTGACATTTTTTTGTTTTGTGTTTTCAGCTTTAGGTGCATTAGTGCTGCCCACTAGTGGACGCCTGAAATCTCTGTCAGCAAATTCCTGGGCAGATGTTGGTTATTAATCACGCTTATTTGGCCGGCTGATTTTAAGTAAATATAACCCTGGTGTTTTTGGATTTTAAATTAGTTCATTACTGGATTCAATTTTTTTCCCTTTAAATTATTTTCAAATTGAAGAAAAAAAAAAGAGAGAGAACTCTACTGTGCTAGCTCCAAAGTTAAATGCTACATGTGTGTATACATTTCCAGAAAATGTCAAAGTAGGCTTGGCTATAAGAACTTCCCTCAGAAAAGAAGCTGACTTGAGGAATATGTACTCTGCAAAAATAAGAACTCACCCACTTAAGCTACAATATTATATTACTTTCTGGAGTGTAGAGAAATTACATACAGGAATAAATTAGAGGAGAAAATTCTGAAAGACTCATTTTAATCTATTGCAACATGGATCAAACATTAAGCATACCAGTAATGACACAGAATTCTTGCATACTTATATATAGATATGTGCTAAATTGAGCCTTTAACTTTACAATTCTTATGTTTATTTGGATCAGCTTTTTCACAGCTCTCATTCCTTATCATTTTGGTACAGAAAATAGCTTTTTGTTTTCGTCTCACACTTTAAAGTAGGAATAGTGAAGTCTTCCAAAATACCATTGAAGTGGCAAGTTATATTTCTCCTACTGAAACTGGGTATAGAGAAGACCATTTGGTCAGGATAGGATACACAACTGTACAACTACAAATAGGTTTTTTTTTTTTTTTTTTTTTTGAATCAGTTTCTTCAAATTGTTTTGATAGGAGTATAGACCCTTTGGCAACAGAGTGTTGTCATATTTCATAAACACTTCTGAGTTTTAGCTTAGTCTATATGAAATTTGCTTTCTTTAGCAATGTAATGTCTTACTGACATAGAGATGAGCACATCAAACTTACTGACGTAAAGGTGAGCTTTCAATCAGGTCACCATGTCCTGTTCCTCACCATGATGTACACTCGGAATTCCTGTTGATATCATTGGGAGGAGCTCAAGTTTCTCTAGGCTTGGCAAATGTCTTCTATTATGTCTTTCCAGCCTTTCATATTTATTAAGAACCACTGCTTCTAAAAAGGCAAGTAAAAATTATTATCAAATAGGAGTCTCAAGGCATATGATGTTAATTTAATAAAGACTATACAATATATTAGAGGTGCTCATTTGGGAAGTGTCATAAATAGCTCCACCAGCCTCAACAATGCAATCCTTAGCAACCTCTAAGAGGTTTCTTGCAGGGATACTATTTTGTGACTCATCAAGGATTTAGTGTATCAAGATATATTGCCTAAATTAGGCAGCATATTAAAAAGTAATGTTAGGACAATTTCATGCAATTATACTTTTAACTGGGGGACTGATCATTTCTTGTTTGCATGATGCTGTTTTCTATTGCCTGTGCAACTTATTTCCGACTGGCAGGGAAATCAATTAGCCAGTGAATAATTATCCCCTATGAACAAGCAACAAAAACTGTCGTAACTTGAGTGGAATGGACAAAGTGGCCCAGCATTAACAGCTGTGATGAACAGACACATTCTTGGCTTCCTCAGCACTTGCAATACCTCTCTTTCCCCTGCACTGACCATCTCCATTTCATCCTTCCATCTGCCACACTGCCTGGTTACAGCATGAGCGACATATGTACACCTTTTTCAAGCCTTCCTCTGGAACAGCTACTACAAAACGGCTTCTGCAAAGCTACTACAATGCCTCCCCATGTGTTTCTTCAGAGAAAGATGCAACGGAAGACTGACACCTCAAATGGTACTCAACCTGTGTTTGTTACTACTTTGGATGGGAGTATAGGAATTGGGAAGGTGATGTGGGGTGGTAGCCATCTCCTGATGCAGAGAGCCAGTCTGCAGCAGCCCCTGGCAACTTCAAGGAACAGCAAGGAACATCTTTTTTTGGACTATCTGTGATAATGCAGATGGCATTGTCCAGCTTTGCTGTTTGAAAATATTCTTTGCCTTCTTTGGATTTGATCTTTAAGGCAAGACTTTTGTCAATATGCTTTTTACATGACGTAAAGCCTACTGAGACATTTTCAGAAATAATCACAGAGGATCACTTCTGAATAACTTCTCAAAGGGTGCTTCAAATACATAGCCTAAGTAGATGTAAAAATGAAGTAGAAGTTTGTGTGACAGATTTTCAACCTTCATTGCTCCTTCCATGAGTTATTTCATTCATACGTTTGAGAAGATGAATCTGTCTGAAGAGTTTAATTCTGTAAAATAAACCAGGGCCAGCCAAAAAGCATCAAATGACAAGTTCAGGTTGCTTAACAGAAAGTCACATTTTTTGGCAATATTTTGCCCTCCAAGGGAAAAAAAAAGTGATTTTGCTGAAACATCATTTAAGATCTCACTCATGGGAGGGGAGAGAGGAAGACTTCATCAGGCCAAAGTATATATGACATTGTGTAGTAAAATATTTGTAAGCTAATATTCCAGTAAGCTAATATACCACACTGATGATCTGGACCTACTGAAATCACTTCACATCATTCCCATCTGCTGGGCTAGCTAAGTGTTTACAGAGAGCACGGACAAAGACAGGTTTCCATTACGACATTCCAAACAGTATTATGCAATGCAAAGTAGTACAAAAAGTTTGAGCAGCAGTCAAAGAGCAGCAAAATAAATTAAGTATATCCTATGTGTTCATGTTCATATTGCTTGTGATATTAATAATGATAAGCTAAATGTTAGTGTATTTCTATTTTGAGGAAAAACATCATAAAACATGTTAAGCTGACACAAATTCATATTTATCTATTTAATTGTCTCAGAAGAGTTTTTGTTTGTTTGTTAGTTTGTTTTCTTAACTGTTGCAGTGAAGAGTGTACTAAGCAGTATGGGGTAGGTTGTGCCTAATTAATTTTATGGATTGCATTAAGTAAGGCTTGGTTTACTTGCTGAACTCAATATTGTAATAAAACTTTCACTACTTATTTGATGACAAGGGATGCCATTTTATTACCTTGTGTAGATTGCTGACTAGGGTTCTTCAATATTTCAGCAAAACCTTCTGGCAAAGATATGGTTTCCCCTGGGGAGATGCTTAAATGAACACAAGACCTTACTGAAGTCACAAATGTATTTAAATGGAAACTTCTGAGCATTTCCTTCAGATGTGCTGCCTATTAAGAACGTGGGAACCTGTTCAGTTTTGTTTTGCGCTTTTGAAATGATCTGCAAAACTGTAGTGCAAAAATCCTCTGTATCCAAGGAACTGCAAAACAAGAGATACCTACTTTTAAATTTGCCTTCTGTTTTCTATTCCCCTCCTGCTTCCCTTGTATGCACAGGGACTGATTAGGACTGGATAAGTTACCCTGTGTGAAAATTGATTTGAAATTGGTGAGTGAGATGCTGAAAAGCTTTTACATAGAATTGAATGAAACAGGAACTTCCAGAGCATAAATCCTCAAACTTTTTAGACAAAAATCAGATGAATCACACACTCGAGATTTTTACTTCTCTTCATACAGTGGGCAGGGAGTGCACAATGACTAAAATAAATATATACATCTAACTTTTAGGTGCTTAATTTGGGGTTAGTATACTCCACTGTTTGATCCAACATATTTTTATAATGTATTTTAGACCTTTCATAAGCATATGGTATTTTTTTCTTGTTTACTGGAATGGTCCCATCTCATGCCATATTCTTTTATTTGTGTTTTGATCTGCAAAAATTCAGGAAATAGTTGCCTTCAGTGAAAACCCAACATAGTTGCTTGCTCTGATCAAGTCTTTGACTTAACAGCTCTGGAAACAAGACAAGCTGAAGAAGTATGTATCTTATTTTCCCATTCTATTCTGGGAAATCTGCAAGGATCAAGCCATGTGTCTTCAACTAAACGCAAAACATAAACTCAAATGCATTACGAACCCTCGTTTGCCCTGTTTTGGCAAGATTGAGGTTACTTCTGGTATCAGTTTGGCAATCCTGTCCCAGTCTGGTAATCCAATCTGTACAACACAGACAAGCCTTCCAGTTTCTCTCTTTGATCTAAATTAAAACGTGTTCTCATGCCCTTTCACTGTTATAATAGCTTTGGTGATATGCACAGCGATTAGAGCAGCCACTCCTGATCATACTTATCTCAGTGAAGAACTGGAGATACTTTGTGGGCTATGGATCGTGGTGTCTGCTCTTCCTCCCCACCTCACAACACACACCACCTGTATCGTTTTGGAACTGGTCAAGTCAGTGCTTTGCCACCTTGAAAAATTTCTCCTTGCTGCCTACTCTCACTTCCCCAGTAAGACAGTAGGTAGATTGCCCAGATTTTGTTGCAGGAGGGTTGATTTGGATGTATTTTAATGTCTGCAACTAACTACATCCAAGAAATCTGTAATCTTTTTGTATTCTGGCAGATTAGATTACAGTCTGCTGCTAGCTGGCAAGAGTGGAGTGCAGTTCTTTCCTTAAATACTCCATCCAGGAGAAACTTTTGAGTAACTGTTAAACTGTTTTTTTTTTCCTTTTTTTTTTTTTCCTCTGCTTCAAATCAACTATTTTATCTTTGCTTTAGTTTAAATTGAACGTGGTCACAGAACAAGACATGGGTTGACAGCTTCTTCCAGTGACCCCAGAACTACAACTCTTTTGTCAGATAAGTGGTTTGGAAAAAAAAAGACACAAAGCTTGGTGCTTTGAATTCAGCTTTGCTCACTCTCTCTCTCTGTCTCTCCCTGTTTGTGTGTCTATGTGTATATATGTATGAGTTACAAGTTCTGTTAGGCAGAGAACAAAAAAGATGATTTCAGCGTCTCCATACTTCAGTTCAAAGGAAATGATGCCAAGTGATTGGTACTATAAAAGCCTAAATTGTCTATTGTGCTGAAAACCTTATGGCATCTCAGTGAATGCAGGCCACTATGGAGATTATGCTAGGGGAAAGGAGGTTTTCTGGGTGTATGTGTGATAGGCATAGGCTTGGAGATAAATTTCTGTATAGAGAAATAAAGTGGTGAGAAATCAGTTGTGCTACAATAAGGACATAGCGGTAAAATTCTCAGAGACCTTTGCTACTGCTTCACCCAATGTTCATGTGAGGAAGAAAAGATAACGAAGTCTAAGCTGAAGTCATCTTTTCTTTCTGTTTTAAGGGGAGTGAAAGGAATGCAGACCAGGACACCATTTCTGCAGGGAATGCCACCAAGGTCAAACTGGATAAAATGATTTATGGAACTGCTAGTAACCCTGTGTGATTAGGATTTTCCCTTCTCTTTTTTTCCTTTGTGTTTTGTTGTTGTTGTTGTTCTTCTTCTTTTTCTTCTTCTCCTTCTCCCTCTTCCTCTCCATCTCCCTCTCCTTCTCCTTCTCCTTGTGTTTTTTTTTTTTTAATTTATCTTTCCACACTTATAGTTAGACCAAAACCAAAACACTAAGGGTAGCTGTACCAGAAAAACAAGAGTGTGTATACTAACAAAAAAATTGAATACTGCCCCTTCAGATACCGTGTTTTATTAGAGCTGAAACTAAAACAATGTAGCTGCAGTTTTTGTAGCTTTTTATTATTGAATTATTTTACTGAATCTCTTCTCAAAAAACTTCTCAAAAAGCAATTAAACCACATAGAGCAGAAAGTCTTGGAGCTCCAAACCTATCCATGAAGTTTTTCTCTTTCCCATCCTTAATATAATGATGCTTTTAGGAGGCAATAACATACGAAAGTTTATTATAGGCAGGATAAAATACAGGATAACATATATGGTAGTTAATTTGCTGGGTTTTAAACTTTTGGCCTGATTGAAAGATAAGTGTTGCTAGAAATATTAATATCTACTGATAAATCAGATGTTGTTTATATATATATATATATTTAATTAGTCATCTCCTAAGTTGTCATACCTAGCATTATTTCCTACTTTGAGGAGCTATGCTCAGGTAGGAACACAGCTTAGGTTTTCTCTAACTAAGCGTGCTGTGAAGGAGGACATGATCTCAGGCACTGTGTTACTGGAACAGCCAACCTCAGAGGACACAAGGCTTTTTCAGGCTTTAATCTGGGTAGGTACCCTTCAGCCCAGTGCCCACAGCTTGGTTTTCATCCCTGTACTTGCAAGACTTAAAGTTTTTAGATCATTAAATTGACTATTCAGAACCAAGACCTTGGAAACCCTAAGTGTTGTCAGGGCATTTGTTGTCCAGCTGAAGTGATATGTTTGTCTAAACATAGTTCTTCAACACTGCTTTAGATATCCTAGGTTTTCCTGTGGGGCTGGCAGATAAAACACAGGATCTATGGGAAACCCATGTTTTCTGGTAGAATAGCTGCAGAACAGGAGCAATTTCAAAGGGCGTACAAAATGACACAAAAGTATTGTGGCTGAGCAGCTGCACTGAACTTCTTGTCAGCAGAGCAAGTGGAGTTGAGACAGAAAGACAGCTGATCAGCTCACTGAAGTACAGTTTGGATGCCTAAATGTTGGTGCCATTGGGGATGCCCTACTGTACATGTACTGTAATGGGAGATTTCTTCCGGTGTTGATACTGCAGCATCTGCTGAAAAGTCATTGGTTATTCACCCATTGATACAGAAGCTTCAGAAGCTTTGGAACTGGGAAACTTTTAAACAACAAAATCTATGTGAGATAAATCCTTTCTAAACCACAAGGCCTCAAATCATGCAAAAAAGTCTGTGAATAATCTGAGACACAAAGTCAAATATCTCTAACCCTTGGCTAACTTTTTAAAATCTGAGTAAATAGTCTCCAGTCTATAGAGGAGAACAGTGAGCACATTTTACTTTTGTCTTTTGTCTTTCTCTCTTAGAAAAACTGTAGAGATTTTCAAACATTTTTTAGTGAAAAAACTCAAACTGAAGTACTACAGTAAGAATCATTGTCAAGAATTCTGAGCAAAAGACAATTTCATATTATAATTTGTGTAAAAAATAACACTTTTTTCAGATGACATGCAAAATCTTTCTCTGACAATTGGCATGCACATTCAAGCTGTAATTACATAGTCACTCAGATGCAGCGTAAGTTTCTTATCCCACCTGCTCCCCTTTTATTCCACTTGTCTATCAAAGCTGTTCTCCTTGTACAAGGTTTCTGTGTGGCTAGGTAAAGAGCTGGATCTAGAGCAAAAATAACCATTAAAAATATGTTTTCTTTTGATCTGGATCAGTATATGCTGGCTAACAGAAGACAGAACCAGAGTAGTTGAGGGCATGGTCAGAATGACCTTTCCAGTTTGAGCTCTCTGTCAACCTGCTTTCCAGATGATCATCCCCCAGCCTGCACTGGTGCCTGGGGTTATTTCTACATAGGTACAGGACTTGCTAGTTTCCCTTGTCCTGTTTGCCCAGTTCTCCAGCTTTTCCATCTCCCTCTGGATGGCAGCACACACATGTGTCTGCCACTCCTTAGTTTTGCATCATCTGCAAACTTGCTGAGGTTGTGCTCTGTCTTACCCATCATCCAGCTCACTAATGAAGAGGTTAAACAGTACTGACACCATTCTCAACCCTTGCTGTACACCATTAGGGACTTGTCTCCAACTGCACTTTGTGCTAGTGCTCACAACCATTTGAACCCATTTGTTAAGCTGGTTTTCAATCCACATTGCTGTCCACTTATCTAACCTGTATCAGAACCTTTATGAGATGCTCAGGACTTTTTTCTGTATGTGCTATAACTGGATGCCCTGGAGTTCTTTCAGAACACTTAGCGATTCCAATAAGCTCAATATTTTTTCTCATTTTTTTTCTGTTTTGGGTGGAGAGATTTATCTTAAACTTTTTATTTTTATTTTTTATTTCCTGATTTTGGTCCTGTTTCCTGTGCCCTTCCCCTGTTGTGTGTCCCCTCCCTCCCCCCCCCCCCGACAAGTGGAACCATACCAGGCTGGTAATATAAATTCAGGAGGCAACAATTTTCTAATGGTCTTTTTTCTTCTATTTCTTTACAGTGCACATGGCATCTGATTCATTTCCTGTTGATGACATTCAAGATGTGTCTCCTGACCTGAGGGGGAGTGAGATTAGTCTTTGATGACGAATGCACATATTCCACTATAGCCACATGCTCCTCTGTTTCTAGAGACCAAGTAGAATATTAAAGCAAAGCAATACAAACAATCCTTGTCCTGTATTATCCCTTGCCAATCTATCTTAGGGCAGAAAAAGTATTTTTAAGAAAACACATCAAACAAAGTAATTTGTGAACTCTTTTTTTCTTTTTTTTTTTTTCCTTTTAGAGAATGCAGGCTGCATTACAAACAGTAATAGATTTTATCAGCTTGGGCTTTGCTCATGGTAGATGGATCACAAAATGTTGACAGTAGGAACCTGGCTCTTTTTCTCAAAGCTGTTCCTGCTTACTAGATTTATAAACAACTGAATCCAGATGGATTTGTATCCTAGCTTTCAAGACAAAGCTAACCCTAATGCTATTTCACTTGGCTATCACGAAAGAAACAATAAACTGAGATGACTCATATGGTTACCAGAGGAGAAAGTTGTGCTTTACTGTCTTGCCTACTAATATATATCATTGTCTGCACAATATAACTGATGGAATATACATCTCAGTCTTAGCTTAAGTTTCAGAAACTGTTAAAACTACCAGTAATAGAAACAGGACTTGCATTTAGCTGCAATGTGACTTTTTCTTTTTGTCAGGGAACTAACAATGATCAATATGTGAGGTGAAGATTTTGGGACCATTGAGCAAGGCAGGCTAAAGAGAAAATACTTGCTTCAAGAGAAAACCTAAGCCAAATAAGATACCAACAAGTCAGCCACTCCCTGTTTCATTGGCATCTCTGAATCAGTATTTGCGGAAGAACAGTTAGCTATCTTATGGCTATTGCACTAATAGCATTTTCTCCAGTAAGAAGAGACATATAAGTGAGAGTAAATGTTGTTTACAGATCACTTAATATGAGTCAGTTGAGCATGCATGTGGGCTGAGTTACTCACACTTACATAATCATTAAGTGAGTATTAGGTATGTAAACCCATTTTTCCCACTATTTTGCTTTGTTTCATTTGAATCCATTTGCAATTTTATTTCTTAAATGTAAGTACTTAATGTCAATTCCATAATCATTGTTTTAAGATTAAAAACGCGTGATAAATTTCATTTAAAATATCACGGTCTAAACTCTATTGATTTTCAGCCATGGAACACAGTAAAAATGCACAATGAAAATTGAAAACAAACAAACAAACAAAAAAACAGATATAAGAGGCAGAAGACTTATCGCATCTTCCCATTCTGGAGGCGTGGGAATCTCTGGACTCATTTCTTGCTGTGTGGAGAGTTGGGCTCTGCTGCTGAAGTTTTGTTCAGTACAGCCAGGCAGGGGAGAAGGCACATGCTGCTTCCAAGAACTGGGGTGAAACAAGCTCTGAAGAAAGGCATCAGTTCTTGTGCTGAATAAATACTGCAGTGCCACTGAATTCAACCTCTGTCTTGAACCTGGAGCTTCATACAAACAATTTCTGTTGATTTAATTAGGGATCACCTTATTTTCATTCCCTATTAGTAATTGTCTTTCAGGGTGAGATGAAACATACTTCACTGCTGTATTACCATATTGAAGTGTTTAGTAGGGTTTATTTTTACCTTTATGTAGTGTATTTTTTTTCCCAGGAGCACAGAGGCACATTTTAGCACATGTAATAGAAATCTTAATGTTCGGATTAACCTGTGCAATTATTTGTTTGGCCTCACCAGAACTAGGCTGCAGAACTAAGCATCTCAAAAAGTATAAATCCAAATCAGATGACCAGAGGTACTTGACTTTCTGACCTTTGAATAGGTGTCCACAAGCTTAACTACCCCATACCCTTATTTAACTCAGAACTGTGCAAACTACCAGAATTAGACAGGTTGCAAAACACGTTTTTGTTACAAACAGAAGTAGAGATAGCTACAGGAGGGAAATACATCAGGGAATGTAAAAACAGGACAAGGTGAAACAGGAAAGATAAAATATTCTCCAGAAACAAATGAAATGAAACAATTTTCTAAGTGAGTTTTCATTTATGAAAATATCCTAATTTATACCTGTATGCATTTAGATTTCATTGCTCTTGTGCAGATTGTTCTTTATGTTCACAAATGTCATTCAGATGAATAATTGTTAGCACAAAAGGAGTAGCCGTGGGTTGTTGGTGTCATCTATTATAAATTAAAATAGAAATGAAATTGGTTATTTGTCGACTCACATTTTCTCCCCTGGTGCACATCATAACAGCACCTGTTTCTCATACAGTCTTCCTACTTGTAAAGAATCCACAGAGAAAAAAACGCTAAAGTCTTGTATTTAAAAAAAAAAAAAAGTCTGTCTAGCACTCCAACCAAGCACAGCTGACATTTCCACACTTTGATAAACCTTTGCTCATATTTGTGCAGCATCTTTATGTCACTAGTGATACCCTCATTGTGTCACTAAGTGATGAATTATTTGCATGTTTTAAAAATACAGGAAGATAGCTTAACATGTGAAAATAAAATACTTCAAAATCCTCAGATCTGAGGCAATGAAATGCATAGCATTAAATGTGCTGGCAGAAAAAATACTATAGGGCCACCTGAGACTTCCAAAACCAGAATATAGAGACCTTTGCTCATATATAAAACACCTGTCTTTTGTGTGCAATCATGAGCCTTTGTTCATCATTGCACAAATGAAAATTCACTCCCTCAAGCCCATCACAGATATTTAACATGCTGGAGACACTCTCTGCACCAAGAATCTACCTGTGCAGGAATTTCTGGTAACATAGCCACAGACCAGTTTTCCAGTTTCTCTGTTTCCTAGTGAGGACTTTTTTTTTTTTTTTTTTTGTATGGACATTTATTTATATGATATTATGTGGACATCCAACAGAGTTACCCTCATGTCAGCTGAGAGCACAGACAGTATGCTTTCCCAGAAACATAACTAAAAATTTGCAAAAATATATGATACTTCTTGTCATGTCAACTTAAATAGTTATTCTTTGTACAGAATTTTGAAATTAAACAGTTCTTTATAAATATTCAGTATTAACAGCATAAATAGTGGCTTGACATGTTGCTCAGAGCTGAGAGAGTATGTAATTTACATATGGCATTTCATGCAAATTTACATCAGAGACTCTAGAATGCATATATTTTTTTTTCTTCCAGATTATCATTCAATTATAATGGCAATATTATTGTGAAGTTTACTATTGCTTACAATTCACATTTTTTATGAATTACTACTTTTGTGCCTGCAGGAACTCAGTAACTCATATAAATGCTAGAGGTTACAAACCACGACAGAGAAAAATATTGCACAGAGACATCATCATTCACAGATGACACAAGCCTTGGCCTCCAAACGAAATAGAGGCTTGCTGCAAACTGGCAAAGAGCACCAGCCAAGGGCTGGCTGGTTCAAACCTTTTTGTCACCTCCCATTTGTCAGCTGGTGTTCGTACCCTTACATCAGTATCACTGATGCAAGGCTTGTTTTGCTATTTCTTCTGATGGCTACAGTCAACTTGTGCTCTCTGCATTCTTGATAATTAGGCAGTCCAGATAGGAAGAAAAAAATCATTTTGCCTGCATCTGGAAATCTTGAGATGGCCAATGAATTAATGCCATAACAAACAGAATTTAGTACCCAGATTAATCCCACATTTTAATTAGCTCTGGCAATGCCCACCATGGCCACTCGAGTAAAATCTTACACACAATGATTTCAGAAGAACAAGACAGTAGATAAAATTTCCAGGCAGTAATCACAGAGAGAGAATGCCGCGAACTAGCAGCATTCACATTTTTAAACCTTTCATAGAACAGCAATTGCAGATAATGCTTGTTAACACACTGCTGCATCTTAACATGTATGCATCTCCAGTGCTGGGACAGGCTGCCTGTCTCTTTCTGGACGTGATCCAGATGAAAGCACCCATTTCTGCTGAGCTAAATTTGAACTGTAAGACAGCGCAATATCTCTGCAGTGTGCCAGTGTACTTTACGCAGGGCCTAAGCAGTACAAAAGGGCAGTACGAATGGACAAAATCTCCCATGTCTCCTGCTGCATATTCCTATTGGCCCATACAACAGTTACAAGTTGCAGTGCGACGCTGTGAAAGCAAACAGATATTGCAAGTGGTCTTGTGTCTGTGCTCCATGTACCTCTGGAGCTTTCAGTCCTTCATTTCCAGTCAAAGACACTGTAACATACTTGATCTGTCTAGCCAGCTTGGAATAAATTGTCTGTAGGTCTGTGAGAAGGAAGTATCTATCTGCTAACTTTTATTCTCTCTGTGCAATACAGAGAAGCAAATGGAAACAGAAATTCACAGCTTCATAAACAACAACAAAACTGTGAGTGGGAGGAGTATCAGAAATAAGTATTAGAATGGTGCTTCTTTTGCACTCTTGCTAGACCTTCATCTTGTTCTGCTCCATCCCACCTCCTCTCTGCCCTACCTCGCTTTCTCTGTCTCTGTATCTTCTCAAGTTTTCTGCTTTTCAAGGAGTACCCAGCAGACTGCAAATATTCCACAATAAATTCAAAAGTGCATGGAAAGAACTTTAGAAACTGTTCATGTGCTGTTGGACTGTCAGTCCAGCATCCACTGAACTGAAGCACAGCTATGGAGTCTACTGGGTAGCCTTGCCTAGACCTCAGATAATATTATTGTAAAGTACTTTTCTTTGGAATGATTCATAATATCAAAAAATAATAATAATATTAGGTAGATTAATCTCTAAGAGACCTTTAGCCTTATTCCCAAAAATGAGTTCACTGGGCTGTGCTAGAAATAGACTTCAGATATATTTATAAATGTGTACTCAAATTTCCCCACCCCCATCTTGTGAACCAAAATAAACTTTCCAACAAAAAAGACATCTTTGCTGGGTGCCAGGTTGCATTGCTTGCTTCTATGGATATGAGGAATTATTTAAACAACCACACAGATCTTATTTATTTATTTGTTTCCTCTTCCCCACTGACAAATAGACCCCGGGGATTGATTTCTTCACAGGAGAGAATCTGCTGAAGCTACACGATAAAGATTTGGCAGTGAAGCTTTGTTCCTGTGATGGTTTCAACACAAGCACATTCCAGCCAGAAAGATTGTTGCGTAAGGATTGGCATATTGCTGTTGGCACTGTTGCTCAAAGCAGGGAAGAGGGGAGCCTGCCACTGCCCATAAATTACACCATGAGAAAATGACTTTCAGCCCAGCTATAAACAGACAATTATGAAAAGCTATGGATTGCCATCCTCAGGCTACCAGTGGTGCTGGGAGAATGAGTCTGTAATGAGCAGCACATAATGACAACTGTTTTGTGTATTGTAAAATACTTTAACCCTAAATTGTCTTCAGATTCAAACAAATTTAGTGCACAGAACTTAATGCAGATAAAATATGTACATGGCAGTTCTGTTATTTCTAAGTGTTCATGTGGGGAAAAAATTCTTTCCCGAAATAGGAAGATGTAACTGCTCCCATGTAGCAAAATGGTTAGCAGAAGAAAATATAAGTGTTTCTGCCTTTCCCAGAAACTAGATAGCACTGATCACTTTTAGCTGGGAGACAGCAATGGAGTGCAAGCCTTTCTCTGAAGTCAGTACTTTCAGTTCACAACTCAACAGAAGACTCTGCCTGTCCCCTCCTTGTTTTGCACTGTTGATTCTTACACATAAGATCTCTGCCACAAATATGTAAATCAGAAAAAACCTCTACTCTTCTTTTCTGACTAAAGAAGATGCATTTAGCTAATGGATACATTGATACTGTGAAAAATTTATTAAGAGTATAAGCAGACATTAAGATGAAGCAGTAAAAAGACTGTGAGAGTTTCCTTCTTCAAAAAGCAAAAATTTGACAGTAACAGGATGTGCAAATTTCAGATAGATGTGAGTTCTCCCATTTTATGGGGTACCTTTGTCTATTTAAAAGGTCCATGATGGCAGACCTACCACTGTGGTCTTCTCTACCAGAGTTCCTTGACTCTGAGAAATGTAAAAATAAACTTGTCAAGACAATATTAAGTGCTCATAGGTGTAAGCATGCAATGAACTTTAAAGCTGAAGAAAAATTAAAATACAATATTGTCAATGGAAAAGCTAGATAATTTCCCTTTTGTTCAACTCCCACATGTAAAACTGAGTTGTTTTCAAAAGAAAAGGAGTCATATAATTTAAAATATTATGAAGGTCATACAGGCTAAAATACAATAATTGCAAAAGAACCATTTGCATTAAAAAAGTAGAATCAATCCTTAATCCTTAAAGCACTACAAGAAGACAGACATAAACATATTTTAAAAATCTAATGGAACTGAGTAATAGGTTCTTTAGACTATCATGACAGAACTGTCTTTATACATTATTAATTAAGTTCCTCAGTAACCCAAGGTCTATAAATAAACTGAAAGGCAATCCACATATTTGCCAAACTTATTCCTTTGATCATGTTTTTTTTTCTCTTTTTTTTCTTCTTTTTTTTTTCTTTTCTCCAAATCATTTCTGTTTATTCTGAATAAGTATGTTTCATTGTCTGCGTATGAATTGTTCAGCAAGCAGTCTGTGTGGTCAGTCAGCTGCAAGATGAACCCCTTTTTCTACTAGATTTTGCATCCTTGTTTGCCTTACATGTATCATTGCCATTATAAATGATACATAATAAGATTACCAGCTCATGATTTCCTTTATCTGCTGGAAGACCATGGTAGTCCTGTGATAAAGTAGAAGTTGATAAAGTTAAAGTGAAGATTTTGATAAATTATAAATCAATGCCTATCAGTCTTAGGACGTAATGTAATTATTTTACTTATGAGTAAACAGTAGTTTCTCTGCCACACATCACATATCATTACGTAGGCCTTCCAAATAGTACTAATTTCTTTAAGCACAGAGAAAAAGTTAAATAGTGGCTACAGTGACATAAAAATTATTTATTCATTGAAAAATGTGGCTTCAAGGCAGAATATGAATTCCTGGTTATTTCTGGCTGAAACTGAAATGTTAAAACATGTCAAAAACATTTTTTGGGTATTTTAAACTGTTGAAGTTCTTTGGCTTTTTTAATGTTTAAGTTGCTTGTAATACAAAACAAAACAAAACAACAGAGAGACAAAACTGAGATGTGCTGAACTCACAAAGAAAAAAGTATTGCTGCTATTACCTTCATCCAAACAGCCCATCATTTTTGAGACCGGATCTCAGAACCACAACGACAACAACATGAAGAAGGTTCATCTCCTGAATATCTTGTCCTTCTTGCGCTGGCATCACCTAACAGTTATTTGGAAAAAGTAAAAAAAAATAAAACAATAAACAGAAGCTGGAGCATCACTTCAACTGGCCTAACCAGACAGCATATACATGAACCATATGTGATCCTAGCCTAGATGCAGTCTTTTTTCTGTTTCCATGCTGTCTTCTAAGAAATTGGAAACTAATATATAAATAGAACAGTTATTTTTGTATAATAAACCAATGTTGGCTCAGAAACTCTCTGAATCACAAATCTTTAAACAGCAGAAATACTTGGGATAAACACCAGCTTTCTCCTCCTCCTCCTAAGTTCTTCTTGAAACACTCAGTAATGGTCATTCTCATACATTATTATTGGACATAATAATTCAAATTAATCTTTGATCTGATCCACTATTATACTTCTTACTTCCTTATGTTCGTATAAATAATTTAATCTACAACGTTATTTGCAATACTCAGCAAAAAAAGACTATTTAATCTTAAAATCCCAGGAGATATGCTTAATATTCTTTATCACAATGTCTTGACATGCTATTAAGAAGCTCTCAAAGGTATAGTTGTCTTTATTTTATCAATGTTTTATTTCTGTAAGCTAGATGTTAAAGGATTAAAAGGGTAAGAAGGTGTTACCTAGCTTTATTTGTTTCTACCTTGCTGTAACACCAGCAGAGAAGTGCAGTTGCAAAATACACAAAATGCAATATGGACATTTGAATCCAATCTATTTGAAGAGTTCAATTAATTGAACGTACTTGCCTCTTGTGCCTGAAAGCAAAAAAATAAAATAAAATTAGACAACAGGAAGGGTTTAGAATAATTAAGATGTGATTATGACTTCTGAAATTACCTTCTAGGGTGAAGGAGAACCAAGAAGGAAGTTGATTCAAATTCTAAGATAGTGCCTGACACAAGAGAGTCCATCTTAATCTTGATAAATTGACATACCATGCATATTGGGAATCGATATTTTATTCATATTCTAACTGCTATGATCCTATGAAAAAATAAAAAACACAATATTTAGACTCATGGCAGGATCACAGCCTGCGATTTCATCTCATATGCTTCATGGCCAAGAATTTCTCCACATATTATTTCTGGATAAAACCAAATTGTGCATTAAACGATCACTTAAGTCCTCCTTAGCTCTCAGCAAGTAGAAGTCCCCCGCTCCTGCTTTAAATTGTCTTCTTTCATGCTATTTTCAGGCTATACACGGTAGTTATGTCTTTACCAGGCATCAAGGCAGAAAACGCACAATTTAAGTTGATCATAGCGATTCCATAAACTCTCTCCTTGGCATTTTGCTAGCCTGTGACAATTGGTGCTCTGCTATGCCTTGCTTCCCAGCTGTAGCCCAGAGAACTGAGTGGGCTGTTCCCCATAGGTAGAATGGTTGTGGACATTTAGATGAGGATAATTCTACCACGCAGGTGTAACGTGTTGTGTCACTTGCTTCTTGCGGTGGGGGGAATAGTTATTTGATAAATTCATTTACTGATACAAATATAACCAGCTGGGTATAGTTATAAAAGTCTCTAGCAGGGTGACTACTCAGCCTGCAAGGGCTTGGAAAGTTGTGAACTGAAACACATCCCCAAAGTGGGCTAAACAGTGGGATTTCATCATGAAAGAATTACAGGCATTGTCTCTGCCTTTCACTGCCTACAGGGATATTGAACATACAGCTGGCTTTGAAATCATTACATGCCTTTAATCGCTGAAATATATCTGTGTACCTTACATGTATGTCAAGATACCCTGATATGCCACTTCAGGATGAGTTGTTGAATCTTTTATATCACACAATTTGAAAAAGTTTTTTTTTTAAAAACAAAAATCAATATTTCTATCACCAGTTTGACACTAGCAGCTGCCAACAACAGCTGTCACTCTTACCTAATTGAGCATTTTGGAACTAAAGAGGAAGCTCTATTAGAGAAGGCTTGCAAAGTGACATTATGAAGTGACTCCAATGTTCCATTTAATTATGCCAAAGTGATAGTTTTAAAAACATTTTGCACCACCTCTTTAATGGAAAAAAAAAAAAATCTTAGCCAGTCTCAGGCTGAATAATTCTGGCATAAGAGCTAAAGTTTCTCTGATGACTCATGGAAACCATTCTCTTTGGAAACAATTCTGTTCATAACGAAAATAAGTTTATTTATATTTTTCCTCATTGGTGACTATCAGTATAATCAAGAAAGCCAGATATTTATCAAATAATTAAATATTGTTTGTTTTGATGCTTATTCTAATCAGGTCTGAAAGTTAAGGCTGCTTGGCACACTAGCCAAAAGAAATCCAATATGAAGTTTGACTTCATAGCTTATTAGTCTGAATGTAGAAGAGATCTTACTACTAAATGTGCTACATTGCTTTTCTTTCTTTTTTTTTAATATGTTGGAGTTCCAGATGTTAATCTCCTCCCTTTTTATTACTTATTTCCTGTACTACTTGCACATTACATGTTATGTAGGACAACTACACTATGCAGACCCTCCTTGGATGTGAATTTATCCAATTAGGACTCAAGCACTGCAGAAAAATCAGGAGTTTGAATGGAGACATAAGGTGTATAGATTTAGACGTAGGGGGACATGTTTGAGAGTGTCATATTTAGGTAAAGGCAATACCTCATGCTTGTGCTATGATGAAAAGAGAGTGATTACAGACTCTTACTTTATTTTTGCATATGCAAAACCACACCTGCTAATAACTGCATATACATACCATTATTAAATGAAAGAAAAAACAAAAAAAATGGTAAACATTTAGTCAGATAACTACTTTCCCAAACCAAACAGCTAGAAACATTGCGACTTGAAGCTTCAATTGACCTGCGCGTTTCTGCAATACAGACATAAAAAGTGGTCCCTCATACTCGGGATCATATTGCAGTCTTTTACAAAAGAAAAGTTGGAACTCCAAAATCTTAACCCAGCATAGCAAGTGGCAAAAGCCTATGTATAAGCATGCACAAATTGCTGTGATTTTTTTTTTCTAAGCATTATCTTAGAGAGGACAATCGCCCTCAGCACACTGGATGAAGACCTACGTCTGATAGCCAAGGAAACTGAAGAGTGTTTAGGGATGTTACCAGCCACTGGAACGTGCAAGCCTGTTCCACTGAACTGTGAGAATAGTCTCTGACATGTTTGGGGCTCAGGTCAAGTAGCACTCTCCCAGACAGATCTTTGATGACTCAGCACTTACAAAGTCCTAAGAAACATTCTCAAAAGGTGGTTTTGCCACATCCTCTTAGGAAAGTGCAAGTCTTGCATAAACATGGGCTGTTTTATGCCAGCTGGTGTTTGTGCCCAGAATATTCCTGGACATGTTTCCTGTATTAGGATAGAGGTAGAAAGTGAAGATTTTAAACAGCAAGTTTTAAAAACAACTGAACATTTAATAATCTCTTTGCGAAAATAAGGGAAAACAGATGAACAAACACCAGAAGCTATTACACTTTCTTTTGTCTGAGGTGACCTTAAGTTTTTTCCAGCCCAGCTGATGCAGTATGGTCCTGTTTTTTGTTGCCCAGAACCCCTGCATGAAATTCTTGTAATATTTACCTCTCAGCTTTCCAAGAAGTCTTCATCTTCTTGTTCTGGATCCACAGAACCCTGTCTATTAGGGTCACTCTCTGCTCCTGCTCTGGCATGGTGTTCCCGAACTGATCCCGTGTGGGTTTCCTACAGACAGCAGCCCTTCAAGAACTGCTCCCACATGGCTCCGTATCACGGGGTCCATCCCCCAGGAGCAAACTGCTCCAGCACGGGTCCCCCACGGGCGGCAGCTCCCCCCAGACCCTCTGCTCCTGCGTGGGCTCCTCTCCACGGGCTGCAGCTCCGGCCCGGGGCCTGCTCCTGCGGGGGCTCTCCATGGGCCGCAGCCTCCTCCAGGCCACATCCACCTGCTCCACCGGGGGCTCCTCCACGGGCTGCAGCGTGGAGATCTGCTCCGTGTGGGACCCATGGGCTGCAGGGGGACAGCCTGCTCCACCAGGGGCCTCTCCACAGGCCGCAGGGGAACTGCTGCTGCGTGCCTGGAGCACCTCCTGCCCTCCTTCTGCATTGACCTTGGGGTCTGCAGGGCTGGTTCTCACTCCTCTCTCTCTCCAAGCTGCTGTTGCCCAGCAGTTTTTTCCCTTTCTTAAATATGGTATCACAGAGGCCCAACCAGCATTGCTTATTGGCTCAGCTCTGGCCAGCAGTGGGTCCCTTTGGAGCTGGCTGAAACTGGCCCTTACCTAAAAAGGGCAGTTTATGGAGTCTTCTCATAGAGCCCACCCCTGCAGCCCCCTGCTACCAAAACCTTGCCATGTAAATACAATACAGGTAGAACTCATTTCTCTGGCTGTGTCAGAACTCAACATACCTCTGATTACCAGAGGAGGTCTGGATTAAATGAAGAGAGACTGGCCTGGCCTAAGGTAGAACAAACAAACAAAATCATCCTGAACTCACTTTTCCTCTTAGTTTGCCAACATTTGCCATTGCTGGCATGTGGTAATCCTTTCTTTTTTCTAGTCTTTTCATTTGAGGAGATGATGGTGGTTGACTGAATCCTATTTTAAGAAAAAAATATTCCAGACAGAAGCTTTTTACATACACATTGTGTATGTATTTACGTACAATTAATAATCTTACACCTATGCAAACAAAGAATTAACTTGCGTTTGCAAGATGGAGAAGTTTGTTCTAGAGAGCAGTAAGTATCTGTAAAAGGTTGGCCAACTCAAAGACACATCAAGGAAGAAACCCCATTTTTCTGGTTTAGTTATGTAATTGACACCAGTTTCAGGTTCCTACTGAAGAAATGCTCTTAAAAGATGTGCCTCGGTTTCCTGTTCAATGAAGGAAAAGCTCAGTACCTCTGAAAGCTTTCAAAATGAGATCTTGCCATATCTGAGTTTATGTGTAGAGGTTCAACTGTTTTGCCTTATCTGCACAGTTAGGATTCTATCTGGAAAATCAGCAAAAAAAATATATATTTTTTAATTTATTAAAAAAAAATAAATCAGATGAGAAATCTTGCCTTCAAATGTAACATCAGCATTTATCCTAGGTAAAGCAGATTACATGGGTCTTTTCTAGATTTATGCATTGAACGATTAGTGCTATCACCTAATACAGTATCTAAAAGCATGCTGTTTTCATTGCTGGATTTTCACAGTGCATCCTGCCTGGTTTTAGATATTTTATTTTAAATTATTTTACTAGGATTCTTGCCTTTTTTTTTTTTTTTCCTGCCTTTTTTTTTTTTTTGAGGGCGGGGGAAGGAATGTGCTACTTTTTTGCTTTTTATTGGTATTAGTAGGAGTACCTTTTCTATGAAGTTGGGGTGGAAGATGAAAGCCACCTTTCTCTACAAATACTGTTCAGGTTGAAAGATCCACATTTGGGAATATATAAAAAACTATTAAACTATTTTGTTATCATAGGAATATGCACACTAATCGGGCAGAAAAATTTGATTTGCGTGTTTATTAAATGTAGAATTATATTACATGCCCTTGAATCACGCTGTGCTCTCTAATCCTTCAAGGGCAATATTCCAGATTTCTTCCCGCATTTCAGCATAAACTGTCCCCTAGTCTACAGAAAGAAATATAGCAAACCTATTTCTGTTCAGGGGCATTTACTTTTATGAATCAAACCATCATGTGATGAATAACCATAAGAAAAAAAAAAACATTTTCAAATTAAATATATATATATATATTACAAATTTTAGTAACTTGAAGACAGAGAAAATAATCAAGTATATTATATGAATTGTTTTTTTTAAAAATATATTTAAAAAAATCTTACAAGAAAAAACATACAAACAAACAAAAAAAAAATAGTAACATCTTGGAGCTATGTTGACTGCCTACCTGTACTGACTGCAGAAGTTCGCACTACAGATTCTATTCTGAAAACCTTTATTCTACTTTAGGTCTGCAGGGAGTTTAGCACTCTAGGTCATGTAGCCTTTTGTTACGTGAAAATTTCCCCTTTCAAAAATGCAGAAGAGAAACAAATTGAATAGTGTAAAAAAGAAAGGGGAAAATATCCTTTCAATGAAGAAATAATGATAATATTTCTCTGTTTCTGCCTTTAGGTTAGATACTTTTAAATTATGGTGAATACCTCAAATTATTATGAGGGCAAACGTTATCATAGCAAGGTGTTTTTTACCTCTAAACCAGGTTTTGCCTGGTCTACAGGTCTACAAACTCATATTAATTTCCAGTATGGAATTTGCTACTGTCTTGAGACTACTGTAACTTAAATACTTAAAAACCTGTACAGTGGCAAATTCATTTGCTAATATCACATAAGTTTGGGGTAAACATCCAAATGTCTTTGTAGGGAGAATCTTAAAGTCATCTGAATCAATCTGTGCAATTCTAATATTCTGCAAAAAAAGGGGGAAGTCTGAATATTTTGTTTGGGACTAAAATAGTACTCCATGTTTTTCTGCTTATACTATCCCAGACACTTAAGAGAATTTCAAATCACTTTCTGGGGCACCACCCCTGTTCTGAAATGATTTTTCATTCCATGTGTGGAATGAAAACAAGAGCTCTTAAGTGACAATCCTTTTAGGTTCAATACTAGGAATTTTCCCTTTCTTCCATTCTCTATCTTTCTGCCTTTCTGAAAGTTAGGACACCAAAATTTTGGAAAACTCTTTCAACTGATTCGGCCATATTATCTCCCTCTTTCTTTCTGAGTTTTTCAAAGGAACTAGGAACTGGGTTAAGGGCCTGCTTGTATAAATCTGAGCTATAATTTTACTGTCTTTGTTCTTTAATACTTTGAAAAATAAATTACATGAACTCATGTCTATCTGCTATCTAGGTTGTCTGTATCACATAAAATTAACACCAGAATCAAACCACAGTACAGTAATTTCAAACACAAGAGGTTTGTGAAATATACTTACTCTTATTCAGCTGAGTGTGGTAAAATTTCTAGGTGAAGATGGAGGTGCAAGCTCTGAAACACCAAGTTTGGAGGAATAAGGGTGATAAAACTCATAAATTCACTAAATTAAAACAATGTTCATGTTCTCTGGTCCAGGATAATAAATTCTTACCAAAACTCTAGATACAAGAATTATTTTTATAGATATCGAAATTTATATTCAATGATTTCTCTCAAAACACAAATATTCTCCTCTTAAAATGTCTAAGTATGATAAGGACCATCTCACCAATTCAATTAAACCTTTCTCTTTTGAAGTTTTTAAAAGTTTTCTTAGAATCTTTCAGGTTGGAAAAGACCTCAAAGATCATCTAGTCCAACCTTTAAACTAGTAGTAAAGTCCATCAGTAAACCAAGCTACTAAGTTCCAAATCTACACATTTCTTGAAAACCTCCAGGGATGGTGACTCAACCACTTCCCTGGGCATCCTATTCCAATGCTGCACAACCCTTTCAGTAAAGAAATTTTTCCTAATATCCAAACTAAACCTCCACTGGCACAACTTGAGGCCATTTCCCCTCATTTTATCACTTGGTGCTTGGGAGAAGAGCCAAATCCCCACCTCACTAAAGCCTCTTTTAAGACAATTGTAGAGTACAATAAGGTCTCCCTTGAGCCTCCTTTTCTCAAGGCTAAACAACCTTAATTCAGATCACCTCAAGCAACAGGAGTAGACAAATGCTGGCATGAATGATTTTTACTTCACCTACATACCCAGGAATGCAATCATGAATAATGTGCATCAGTTCCACAGCAAAGATAGAAAAAATAATTCCTGCTATGTTCATCATAATCTAAACAGTATTACCTTAGTCTGGTCTAAAATGAGTTTCACTTATCTCATTCAAATGCTATAGAAGTCCAACAACACTTTTGTTTTCTCTTGTTTTTCTCTTGTTAATTTCATTTAAGTTAGAGGTGGAAGTGAATCAAATTGGAACAAATCAGGACTGACAAACAAAAAAAGATTTTTTTTTCTTGGAGTAGTAATTGGACTAAAACTTACTGGATGGAACAGAAGTGTCCTAGACCATAATAAATATTTACCTAGATCCCTAGAGAGACAAGAACCCCACAGAATATTTCTGAGCATTTATTCCCGATAAAAATACAAATTCCTTTACTATTACCTCTTGGGGTTCTCAACCAGACCAATACCTTTAAGAATGTCCTGTGTTTCAACATCACTCTAAAGTATTCACTCTGTTCCAATATCACTATTAAATAATAAGAAAAGTCAGAATTGAATCCTGATTATTTTCTGATGATGGATAAAAGTGGACTAAATGCCTCTGGCATGGTTTCTAAGCTGGTCACAAAATCATGAAATAATTTGCCTATGTATAATAAATTCTGAGAACTCCAGAAGAATTACCTTGACTTGCTCATCTAAAGTCACTCTAAAAATAAGCAAAAGATGAAAAATGAAACAAGGTCAATATACCATCAACGTGATTTTTTTTTCAGTTCTGTTCTCAAATTTTCAGTTTATGACACCATTACCTAGGCTGTCTGAATAAATTCAAAATCTATTAGTTCTGTTGTTATTCAGCAAGAAGTTGTTTTCCTTGACTTTAGCTAGGCTTTTAACATAGTACCCCTTAATATTCCTGTAGATAAATTGGTGAGATATGAACAGGATATGTGGACTATAAGGTAGGAAAACTAGCTGGACTACATGAGATATGAGGAGAGAGTGAGAGTTTGGGGTTTGTTCAGTCTAAGCAAGAAAAGGCTAAGGAGTGATCATATTGCTGTCTGTAGCTGCTTAAACAAAGGTAGTAGAGTATAGTATTTTCTCAGAGATATGCAACGATGGAACAAGATGTCCCAGACACTAGCTGGAATATTATAAGTTGCAATTAGATATAAGGAATTTTTAAAATGTATTTTGCCATAAGGATGGTCAAACATAGGAACAGGCTTTCCAGACATTGTGAAATCTCCATTCTTGGAGACTTTCAAAATTCAGATGGATTTGAACAACCTGTTCTAATTGATCCTGCCATGAACAGGACATGGGACCTACAGAGGTCCTACTGAAGTTAATTTATTTTATGAATCTATGATGTTATACTGTGTGTCAAAGATAAAAGGAGAGGTTTCAACTCAGCTAACGTTAAGGTACCATTGCAGACAATTCAGAGGAATATTCATTTTTAGTTCATCTACTTCAGCTGTCTACTTTGGGATGAAAAGAAGCATGTCAGTGCAGTCCTAGTTTTCTCTGTTGCCTATGAAGGGAAACCAGGGTGCCTAGATCAGACTTGCAGATCAGCCACAGACAGCACATCAAGAATAAGGAGACACTGATGTAAACAAGCAATACATGAAATATGATTTTGAGAAGTATGCATGAAGATTCAATGCTCACCATAAAGTATTTTTCAATCTCTTGCTATGGTACTCAGAGATGCTGTTTTACTTAGGTTGCAGATCTTAGACATGATGGAGATTTATTCTGCTTCACTTGTAAATCGGTATTGTAACTCCAAATTTAGCAATTTTTCACTTTTTTTTTAACATTGAATACAAATTTAATTAGTTAATTGCAAAACTGAAAACGTTTGGGAGTGTATGGTTCAGCACTGACAAATTTATATTTTTCTAGCCTACATCATTTATATCAAAAGCCTCCTAGCCTACTTTTTATCAAAATAACATTATTGTATGCCACATTACTGGTGGATGGATCTAAGCATCATATTGTTATTGCTTATCTGAAGCATGATTGTCTAGCCTGGAATAAAAATTTGGCAAATAATTTAAGTAAATGAAAAACTGAAAACAGGAAAAAACAGGTCTGTGTAAGATAGTTTGATAAATCATGGTGGGATGTGCAATCCATAAGCAGGGTTGAGAATTATTATTACAGTATCTCAATTTACTAAGACTTGTCCACAACATAAAAATATGAAAATTTTCTTCATCATTTAAAAGACTTTTTTTTTTTAAAAAAAACCTATTTTACTGGTTTTGTTACAAAACAAAATGTATCACTTTGCATGTTAATAAGGTTTCTCTAAAAATTAACATTTTAACATCTTTTATCTTTGAAAGGCTGCACAATTTCTCATGTCTCATACTCAATTAAATTCTGCTGGATATCCAATTTTACTTGCCTGTGTTGTTGAAACACCAAAGAGTTGTCTAAGCTGGAAATGTTAAGTCTTTACATTGTTTTTTGTTGACAGTAAAATATTAATTAATTTTAAACATAGCAACAAAGCAACACAGTTACTGTCATTGTAATTATGATTGCCTGGTAATGGTATGCTTCTCAATGATAACGAGAATCAATCAAATAATTAGTACTTTGTGCTGCTGCCCAAGTATTTTTTTTTTTTATTGTAATTTTCATTTCCAGGTGGTGATTACCTGTTAGGTGAAGGCATGTGCATGAAATACTCTTCTACCCCATAAATTTTCAATATACAGTCTGAGACCTACAGCAACCTGTGATTAATCACTTACTAATTGGATCATTCCTTCACTGACAATAAGTTACATGCTGCATACAAGGCACTGAACTCCACTGTCTACCAGATTGTTGTTCTAGAAACGCAGCATATTTTGTAGTAGGAGAATCATCATAACTATAACAAAAATGTTGTTCTTTATTCAAATGCAAAATGCACTTGATTTCACCATATTACCTCCCATAGTTTTGCCTGCTAGGGAAAAAACAAAAACAAAAACAAAAACAAACAAACAAACAAAACAAACCACAATTGCAAGCAAATGTTTTCTTTAAAACCCTAATTCTCCTCCTAGACAAACTTGCAGAGCTTCCACTGATTTTAATGATACTGAAATACACTGAAATGTAGGCTGGATAGAATTTAACCTACACATATATGTTACTCAATTCATAGCATGCTGAGAATGACATCTACTAAAAAGCTTTCAAAACATGCAGTAAAGATGAGATCAAATCCTACATGCATCTGAACCTCAAATTTGAGAATTATTATTTCTACCAGTTTCAATTTTACATACTGTGTAGAAAGAGAAGCATGGTTGTAATACTCCATGTTAACACAGCCTATGGGTTAAAGATGAGAAAACACAAATGAGTATAACAGAATCTGGAGTTGAGATAAGATTATTCTTTCTTTACTAAAAAAAGAAAAAAAAGGATTTGTATAAATTAATTTCATTATCTTAATATCTCTTTCTGTTGTAGAAGTAGTTGCATACACTGAGTATTTAGCTTCCTAGTAACTAGGTTCAACATTTAATTATTTTAAATTTTACATTTTTTTCTAATTAAAGGTGACTATCTTCCATTAAACCTTGGTTTAAACATCAGTTCTAAACAGCTGCAGGATAACAGTAGATTAAATTTTTATTTTTACTTGGCCAGATCCCAAATTCTTTATTATGGCTAAAAGTGGAAGGGCATTAAATTAACGTGGAAATATATAAATATAAATTAAAAAGCACTTACCAACAAGTATTTACTCCAGTGGAAGAGCTTATAGAAAAGAGTTTTTCTCCACTCTCAGTTGAATTTCCTTAAAAACATGCAAATATTACTTTTGATGGTTACATAGATTTAAAAAACAAATAATTGGGTGGCACAATTCATTTAGTGTCTTTAGAAGTTGCAAACCACGCCAGACATGCATGGGCTTCCATATACATAAGCATGTACAGCAACAAGAAATGTACCTGCTCCCAAATGCATGAATTGAGGACAACTGGAAAGGACTAAATGTTGTATTTAAAGACTCCGAAGTCACTCCCTCATGAGCTCATCAGTGAGGGAAAAAACATACCTCCACCAACAAGAAGAAAAACAAGAAGAATACAAAAAAAGACTAGTTCATCAATCTTTCTTGATTTCTGTTATTACAAGTCCCTAGAAACAGACCTGAAAATTGAATTTGGGGGAGGGAGGAGATGGCAAGATATTTCTGAGTAAAATCTCTGCTTAGACTATCAGCACATTCTTGCTCTGCTGAAGTCACTGAGCTGTTGCCATCCCACACTGTCACTTTGCTGGGGGTTTTGAAGCACTAAGGGAAGGGGCTAACAGAGGCAGCCAGGAGATAGGTGCTGGTGCAATTAATTGAAATGTCCAGAATTGATGAGTGCTGTCAAGAGCTCACTATAAGCTCACTACCAGGGGAGCCTAGTAAAGTGACTGGAAGAGATCAAGGATATTACAGGATCTCAGGAAAATGGCTGGAAGCAACAAAAAACAATGGGAGAGCACAGTATGGTGTGTAAAAAAGTAGAACAATACTTGTAAACCCAATTAAGCATTCAGGAGTGATTAAAATGCCAGGGGGAATTAAAACACTGCACAGTAAATACCAGCTTCCACTTATCAGTGATCAAGACACCACTATCCTGTGAAGATAATATTAACTTATTTTGCTCTACAGTAGCATGATCCTTGCATTTCACATATACCTAATGAAAACAATAGTGGCTGGGATGTTGCTGTTTTCTTCCTGAATGAACTTTTGAAACTATAAAAATAAATCTAATAATGGGTTTTGGTTTTATTTTTATTTTCTAAGAATACCATGCTGAGTGTATCTTTCAAGAGTGAATGAGCAGCTGTGATCTCCCTGGAAAAAAAAAAAAAAGCAATGGATATTTTGCAAAAGGAATTAAAAAGAAAATATGTGCAACTTGTAGCAATATCACAGAGAGAGGAAAAAGGGATAAGGCAAAAAGAGAGACAGGGGCAGAGAGGCAGTGAAGTTGTTTTACCAAGTAGTCTCATCCTTTGGATGACTACAGAAATAAAAACCTGTTAGTGGGTTCTACGGCAGTCTGAAGATTGATTATGTGTCCCAGTTCCCCTGTGCTTCCAGTGCTGACAATGTCTTTTTGAACTGCTGATTTCACAGTCTACAAAAGGCCTGAAGAAGGAGGCATTGGCTGCGATCTAGACGTAAGATTGAAAGGTTCAGAAACCACCTTGAGAACATGATAAATATTTCTGCTTCTCCCAGCACTTCAAAGAATTGCAGTCACTGAGGATGTAAACTTCTTGATTGATAGTAGGTAGTCCACCTTGCATAAGCCTTCACTTTGCAGCTGAATCAAAGAAAGGCAAAACAAAGTCTGGAATATGATTAATCAGGTCACTGACTCAATGAACTAGTTAAAAATACATGTTGCATTTGCCTGGCTCAGGAGGCAGAGCATCACTCAGTGAAATTTGCAGTGATGCATACATGAGCAGTCCTGCTCAAACGATCAAGAAGGAACAGAGTGATAACAATTTACACCAGACGAGGATCTGATGTAAGCATATCTCTCGAGTAATTTGACGAGCAGTGAACAGTTCTTAATGAAGGCACTGTTTTGTTCCATTATTTATTCTAAATGTTGGTTTAACTGACAAAAATGTTCTGTCTTCCATGGTTTTTGTTGTTTGTTTTGGTTTTAGTTTCAGTTTTAGTTTTAGTTTGGGGGTGGAGTTTTTCTGTGAGTTTTCTGCCACATTACAAAACTAATTGCTGGGGCAATCTCTCTCTTTCTATTAGGGCCTCTAGTCATTATTTAAATTATAGTGTATTTAACCTTTAGAATCAACTCTCAGTTTATATTTTGTTATTGTAAATACATCAAGGAAGAGAAGGAAGAAAGTGAATGTGCAATATTGACCAGAACGTAGTGGTTTGATTTGCACCCAAAGCTGGGGAAGAATGAGAATACTTTATCTATCTGAGTCCAAAGAACTTTTTCTAAGGTCTTGGCCATTTTTGGAATACATTCATTAATTAATATTATCACATGGAGATGTCCCAATCACAGTCACAAGGCCACTGTAATATGTAACATGAGTACCATTTTGAGACTGGTAAGAAATCCTTGCACTGGTTGTATCATTGCAGTAGGAAGAACTTGTTGTCCATCAGATATCCTTTAACAGAAACTTACAAAGCAATCTGCTAGAAACTGGTATGCAGGTATTCTTTCAAAAATAAACAAGATTTATTTATTTATTTATTTATTTATTTATTTATTTATTTATTTATTTATTAGAGTATGTTTATGCATAGTCCTTCCATTGCGTAATTCGATTTATTATGGTAGAATTTGATTAGAATTAGGGTCATCCTCATTCTGAAATTGATATCATGAAATTATTATCTTTAACGATAATGTTATAGCTTTATAAGTTTGGTCTAAAGGTCCACTGCAATCTGTAGTAAGTCTCCTACCAGTTTCACTAGGGTAATAATGGCAAGAAAGAAAAAAAAAAAAACCTAAATAAATAAATAAATAAATGCATACTTAATATATATTGAAGTAAAACTTTTTATAATATTCATTAATATTCTTCTTTCCCCCCCCCTCCCCCCCCCCCCCCCCCGGAAAATTTATGGGCTTATATTTACATAAATATACTGATCACACATGACTGTGAGCTCTAATCTCATAATACTGAAATAGTTGCAGCAGAAGTACCAAAAATATAAGAAAAAAACCCAAAACATTTAGAATACAATGTTGTATAAGATAAATGAGTCCATGGATATTCAATATGTTGTGCATTAACCACTTCACTGCTCTAAGGATATGTGAGGGCATGAGGGAAAAGAGCAAACTGATAAACAATGCATTACAATAGACCTCCTGTGACTTTACAGTGACAAGGATTAATAAAATACCACTTGTGCAAACTGTGTATTGCAAGAAGTCTCCAATTGAAAAAAGAGATGAAGATGTCTGTCACTCGTGCTGGCAGGTAGCAGTAGTGATGGGGGGAGGAGGACACTCTTCAGTGCTTTATCAGACCAGGGGTTTCACTGAAAACCTTCAGCTTAGCTTAGTGCTCACAACACTTCTATGCCCAAAATGCAAATCAGGACTTTTGAAAACAGAAAAAGAATGGCAATGGTGGGTGCTCCAAACAGCTTTGTGACTCTACCAAATGACAGGGAAGCACAGAATTCCTAGAAATGTACCAAATGATGACTCCATGATTATTATTCATTCTTAATGGTTAGAATGTGGAAAAGGTAGAAAACGGGTTTATTGAGAAGATCGCAGTTTGTAAGCAAGTGACTAAGTTGATGCCAAGTGCACACAAACAACATCTATCAACATTACATTTAAAACAGTTCTGTGATATGCAGGTTTGTTATTTGGACAGGCAAAGTGACAAAAGAGATTGATGCACCCATCTGAGAAGAATAAGAATATAAATCTCTGTCTTATCATAAGGAGAATGCAGGGAGCAGATAGGGATGAAGCAGTGGGCATAATCTATTTAGGTTTCCAAGAGACATTTGACATTGCATTGTAGAGTAGAATAATATATCTTCAAGTTAGTGAGTAAAGCACAGCACACGCTCTTCCTTGCAGGCTTCTCAAGCTGCAATGTAGGACACTGATTCCCAAGTGCAGGACGTGTTTTCTTCCCTAGTTTTCTTCTCAACTTTTTGGGGGTTTTTCTACTCCTTGCATTTTCTAGAAAGCTCTTCTAGAAAGTCTCTTCCTATCCACCATTTTCATGCTATTTTTTCTGTCTTTTTATTAATTTTGACTCATTTTCTCTGTTTTTGTTCCTTCTTATTTACTATTTATTTATTTATTTATTTATTTATCGTTTTTTTGTTTAAATCCTCATTCACAAATTGAGATTGCTGATCAGGCATCCTGGCCCATTCAGATTAGTGTGCTTTTTTTTCTAGCATTAGTATTTAGAGAATGTTGATGAAACATCCTCATCCATTGTGGCCTAGGAGTACTAAAAGCATTCCCAAATAAAATATGATTGTCTTCTCTGGGAACTTTCTTCAGTCTTACCAGGAAACAGAACTGGGATATATTATACAGATAGTGCATGAACTGCTTGAAAACTGTATCCCAGAACTGATATGAATAGCAGTTCATAAGATATGCATAAGATTTCCTTGATGAGGAAATAGAAACAGTAGTAGTACTAACAAAGGTTTAGATAGCTACGGCACTATTCAGGCTTCTGCATACCCTCATCTACTCCATTTGGCAACATCTGGTCAAAACACAGGAAAGAGGAAATGCCCCATACTTCAGTATGTACTAATGTTCACTCACTGCCACTTCTTGCCTTCTCTTTTGTACAGAAATGAAAACAGCTTTGATATGTCACATCGCATGGCCTATATCAATACACATGTCCCCATTCTTTGCAGTTGCACAGTAAAGCATGTCTGTCACTGAGACTGCACCAGTATTAATATCAGTTTCCATTATAAATTTAGGATGCACACACCACTGTTTTACCACAGCAAAATGTGAAGCTGTCTTTGGCAGCAAGTAATGCACTGTGATATGGAAAGCAAGACGCGGTACCAATGCAGGTCAGTTAGGATTTTGCTTTTAATATGCAGAACCAATTTGTATATGATACAATGCAGATAACTCTTCCTCAGAACATTTACACTTCTCGGGTGAGATCAATTACGTGTTCTCGAAAGAGAGGATAATCCCCTTGAGAGGAGGAGGTGGGGAGATTATGCAGGGATGTTTACGCTGGTGTGTATCATAGAATCATAGCAGAAATTAGGTTGGGAGTCCGGAGGTCATTTTGTTCGAACCCTCACTCAAAACAAGACCATCCTTTATGTTACAGGAGGTTGCATGGGATCTTTCTCAATGAAGTCTGTGATATCTTTATGGATGGAGGTCCCTCTGAACCCCAGTTTTACCACCACCTCTGTGACTTTTTTTCCTTATATCCAGTCAGAATTTCCCTCTTTGCAACTTGTCCTGGTTCTGGTATATTTGCTGTGCACCTCCAAGAAGAGCCTGACTCCTCCTTCTCTACAATCCTGCATTAGACAGCTGAACAGTAGTCTTCTATCCCTTTCAGCCTTCTTGTCTTCAGGCTGAATAAACCTATATCTCTCAGCATCCCTCTGGTTTTCAAGTGCTCTAGTCTCCTAGATGGTCCTCAAGCGTGGCCCTATGCTGGACTTAGCCCAATTTTCAATATCATTTTTGATGGACACAGTACAGATGCAGTGTCGCAAGTGCTGAACAGAGGGGAATAATCACTTCCACTGACACGCTGCCAGGTTGTTACTTAAGCAGTCCAGGATACCGTTAGCCTTCATTTGCATAATGGACTGCATTAGTAACAAAGATTTAAGATTTTAAGTTTAATGTGTTTTGTAATCTCAATTCAAGAATATCAGTATATAAAATTAACAGCTTAAACTGCCAGTAACATTTAAATTGCCAGTGACATGTTGACTAACTATTTAGAAAAATTTGCAGAATTACAATACGCATCTCATAATTGTTTTGTGAAACTTAACTTTTTAGTATTATTATTAACATAAATGCAATGGTATACAAGGACTATCACTTAAGAAGGAAAACTTTTTACCTTTTGAAATAATGTAAATGAATTCTTCTATCAAACATCCTTTTTAAGTAATGAACACAAATATAGAATCTGTCTTAAGAATTTTCCTCAGTGCATTAAACCTGCCCTTTAAAAAAATGGTAATTGCCGAGTGAGATAAAATTCATATGAGTTTGCCCTTTTCACTGCTGTCTATCAAATATTTGTCAGGAATTTTAGGTAATGAAATGAGCTTTGGGTTCTTCTGACACGATATAACAATGACACAAGAAACAACCATCAAGTTCAGCAGGTGTACTGCTAATTATGACCACAATGACCTATTCATACCTGCACAGTAGGCCTGTTCAATCCTCATTTGCATACTGATTTATGGACGCATAAACGTACACCATTGTGTTTGTGGCTGGAATGGAATGAGAAATCAATTAGATACAAAAATTCCACAAAGAAAAGGAATATTGTAAATACAGTTGTGAAGCAAGATGAAAGGAAGAAATTTCATGTAGGGTAGTAGAGAAATAAGATCAGATACAGCTAATTTTCAGAAATTAACAACTAACTTTCAGAAATTAACAGAATCCTATCATGTAAAGACAAGGTACAACCTTTGTCAGTACTATTGCACAGAAATTTCTTTCCAGAATGTGGATTGCCTATGGAAGTCAAAACCAGAAATATTGTGGTAACTGATAACATGAAGGATAACAAACTACATGCAATCTTGGACTATTCAGGACCAAAACCTTGGATTTTGACTTCACTGGACATTGCACTTGATGAAGCTGAATTTAGATGTTTAGGCTAAGTCTATCATACTAAGCAAAACAAGGTTAAGGCACAGTTTGGTTCAGTGATCAGCAAACATCTACAGTATTAATTGTAAGCAAGCCTCTCAGGCATTATTTTGACCTTTGCTTACTCATGTTTTCCCAGACAATACTGAGGTCAGCTGGGGGAAAGCGTGCCAGGGAGTGTTCCTGATAGATTGTTTTTACTCATAATCTCTCCTTTCAATAACACAGTTGCAAGTAATGCTAAGGAAACGATCTGAACAGAGGTGCGCTGCTGTGCTGTGCATGTACATCACGTGCTCTTCAGACATCTTCATGGCACGTTCTCCAACCAGAGTTTGCTGCCTGTCAGCTGTAGGACACTTCGTGGCCTTATCGCAACTTTCCTGGTCTTAGCCTGTTTTTTAGACAGTGTTCAGTGTTAGCTTTACCTGAAGAAGAAAGTGTACATCTTTTTCTAGGTTATTATATATTTTTTTCCCCCCAAAATGTTTGCCACTGGAATTCCATATATTCCACTTCTTTTTTTTAATTTTTTTATTATTATTAATTTCCGTGGGAAGTACAGGAGAAAATATATTTCCTAATGCGCATGTTTTGGCTAGGCTTGAAAGAAAAATAAAAGGTCTTAATTATCTGGAAGTAACAAAACTCATTGTTGGCAGCATTTGTCTTAGTAAAAGGAGATGTCTCAGTGTGGATTGCCACATCTGAACTAGTCAGTTCTACTATAAGAGAATTATCATCCATAAAGTGGTTGACTGCATTTGGCCAGATGAACCGCTGTACAAGCAGTTATGCCTCTCCATTGAAAATAAAATGATTAGTTTTATTTCACAAGGATATAAAATTAATATAATCAAATCCCACTCCATGTTTTATGGACTGTATAAAACGAAGATGACTTTTCCTGCCTGAAGCAATTGCATACTGGCAAGGAGACTTGACATCTTTGGAAAGTGTGATCTCCCATCCTAAACCCAAGGAACTTTTTCAGACAGAAATATACAGGAGTCTGTCACTTAATCTGAGGGAGGTCATCAACAAGCAAATAGCAAAACAGCTTTGAGTGCTGTCCATTGGGATGAGAAACCTAAGCTTTGAAAAAGTTTCTGTACATGAGGAAAAAAAAAAAAAAAGAGGACAAATTCTCTATCCTGCCTTTCTGGTGAATCAGTTCCTGGGTTCTGAGGAAAACAGAATGAAACAGTCTTTTAGCCACAGAATGGTGGAGATAGCAGCAGAGAAAAGGAAACAAAAGATTCAAATTCTATGCCTATTGCTAAAGCCAACTTCATGGGTAGCCTTGAATAAGTCACTTATTGTCCTTATGTCTTCGGTTACCCAGATGACAAATGAATAAATCCTAATGCATTGAGTGCTGAGAAAAATAGTTATTAGCTTTTGAAAAGCACTTTCAAAGGGTCTGGTGCAGTATAAATGACACATACTTCTTTTAGACAAGAAAGCAACAGATATGACCGTTTTGTTTCAAGGATTTTATTAAAGGAAAACAGAATTGTTGTCAGTGTAAATTATTTTCTAACACAGCGGGAATAGAGGGTTACCAGATACTCTAAGTAGGTGAATACAGTAGATGTAAGGCAGCTACTTTATGCTGACGCATTAAGAAGCTGAAATGGTTATATGAGATAACTGAGGGAATGTGCTGACATTTATGCTGTACCTCAGGTTTATGCTATCATTATTCTACATGCTATGGAACATACACAGAGACATCCCAGTATGTGACAGTGCATATAAATTCTGACCAAAAGCTTTACAGAAGAAAATAAACTTATTCTTAATGTTAATATGCTAGTATGAAAGTCCCTGTGCTGTGATGAAAGATATGAGCACGCTGAATACATCTTCAGCACAGATCACACGGATTGAAAAAGGATTTTGAAATTCTTTCTAATGCTTTCACTGTGAAAGGATCGATTTCTTTCAAGCCCAACATAATAGACCTTAGCCCTATTAGAAGCTTCTAATTAAAATAGTCTTTACTTCTGAATACCACTTTTAGAGAAACGTCATGAAAGATGAGATTCATTTCTGGTGTATATGTTTTCAATAAGGAGGTATAGGATGAACATACCTCCACAGAATGAACAATAGAGTTACATGAAAGAGGATGGAAAGATATCACTTCTGATTTTTTTTTTCTTTTTACAAAATTTCGAGCTGACCAGTATTCACCTTCTCTCTCCACCAGTGTGGCAGATAATTTGGTTTTGGTTTGGATCCAGGGATGGAAGAGATGACTGATGATTAGCAGAGAACACAGCACTGACATGGCTCCCCTCCCTTCTCTATTTGCTTTACTTGTAGTAGCAAGGGAAAATATTAAGGGTTATACAGCTGGCTGGAAACCTTATTTTCACTTTTCAATAAAATTTCATATTCAGAGGGGAAGTCCAGCATTTAGGGTTTGTTTTCTTTCCAAATTAGCACAAAAGCTTGATTTCTATAATTATCAATGAAAAGAACACTTCCTTCAATCCTCCAAAATTTGGACCTCTTAGAAACCTGCATGTTGATAAAAGAAAAACATCCTAAATATGACATAATTGAAATATTATTAAATGTATGTAATATGATAAAAATGATGTATACATTTTCTGAAAATCAGAATGGCCTAAATGTAAGCAAGGAATGTATAACAAAATATGTTTTAATATTATCATTACAGGAAAATCAAATGATCAGATTTTTTTTCTTTTTCCCCCAGGAGAAATATTATCCAAGCTACCACATTCCTACAGGTTATTCTGAATGGGATGAAGCTGCATTTTCCAATGGAAAATCATTGTGTCATTTTAATCTTTTTTTCTTTGAATCTGCTTTCTTTTCTAACAGCCTCCGTGTATGTCATTGTCATGACAGGCCAAGACAACTTGTTCAGATGGCTCCTTTCTCTGCGAGTCCAGATGTCTAAGAAAGCAGAAGGACCTGTAGGGGTGTAAGAAACTGGATCAAAACAAGACATTCTTTTTTATATTTCTTTATATATATATATATGTATATATATATAAAAAGAAAAAATAAATGAAAAAGAACACATTCTGGCATTTTTTAAAATAAAACTCTGTCTACCAAAATTTCTTCTGATAATTCCCCTACCACCTCCCCCTGTGAAAATTCAACAACAAAATATCATCTAGTGTTGTTGCTAATGTTTGAGAGTATCGGTGATTCAAGAGGAGCATAAAATTTTGCTTATTTTCTGGTTTTGGTCAAAATTTGAAGTGTCCTTCACAATTTTATCAACTATTTCAAAGGCCTACTCCTTTCTTAACATACTAGAATTGCAATATAAGAGAAATAACAAACCTTTCCCCAAATGTCTCATGCTACTGGCAACTGGCCATGTCTACATTTAGTAACTGCTAGTTGCTCAATTCTGAGTGAATGTGGAAGCACCAGAAAGATTCCTGTGCTTGATTCATTACAGTGAGCTTCTAGATACATACATCTGAGACATAAGCTATAAGAAATGTTCACATAGACCTGGCAGTTATGACACAGGACCTGAAACACACCCAGCTACTTCTGAAGTAGTAGCAAAGGCCAGGCAAGAGGGCTTAGGACATCTCAAATGATAAAAGGTAAAAATGATAAAATATTGACATTTGTATCAAGCTCAGAGGTTGAGATTTATCTCCAAATTAAATCAGTTGATCTGTGACATCTGCATGTGCATTTGTCTAAGTTTCTTATGGCTTCCACTGCTTCCTAGGTAGTGGAAACCTAGTCAATAGGTGGCTGCAAGTGTCCAGTGCTCCTGTACAGGTATACATCACCCAGAAGTACGTGCCTAGGTTAAGTTCAGTTGCCTGTGTCTAGTGTCATTTTCCAACAGTTTTTAGCCTGCCCTCCACCTAGTTTTAGAGAAGAGTGGAAGCACTTTATAATTCCTATCAGAGTTCCTGGTACACATGAAACTACTTCCACAGGATGTTTAGGAGAATCTAAGGTGTCTAAAATGGTTTTCCATGCAGGAAATAAATACTTTGAAGCCTGCGTTTCTCATTCACAGTCATGCATAATTCTAATACTGAGTAAATAAATAAATAGGGAAGACAGGAATAAATCTTAAGGCTTTTAAATAAATTCTGTTCACTGACATGATCAAGATCTAACTGTAAAGTTTAAACTTTGTAAACTTAATGCACTGGATTTTCTTCATGAGCAAAGAGCAAGAGAAAACAAATAAGTGTAAAAATGGCATTGGCTCTTAATCTCACAACCTTAATTAAAAAAAAAAAAAGAAAATTACAGTAGGACTATACTTTTATTATTGTCATGTATTTTATAGAGGTCTCTTGTCCTTTTTTTGTGCTTAGATCTTTGAAGCAGTCATAGCGACAGCTGTTCTCTTCTACAGAAGGTGCCTGCGGTGTTTAAAACCAAGCATATGTTTCTAATTGTATTGTCTCACCTGAGTCCAGTTTCTTCACAACTTGAGTTGTCATGAAGGTTTGGGTTTATTTGCCCATGTACTGCTGAAATGGCCTATGAATCCTCTGTTGGATATACTCCAGCATAGTCATAAATCCTCTGGAGCCTGAGGATTCAGCCTCCCTATTTAGCATCTGAGAGATGCTCCAAGCAACGAGAAAGAAATTTACCTCCTTCCCTTCTGTCTAGCCTAGTCCATGCCAAATCACTTATAATAGATCTGGGCAAGAATCACTTTCCACCACCCGGTTCTTTGCTATTATAAAACACAATGGTTGAAAGTTCCCCAAGAAAACATATTCACACATATTTTTGTATCTGACTATTCAACAGAGCTCATTTTCCTGATGCTAAAGAGATATCAATTATTTCTAGTACCGCCAGTACAAAAAGACTGTTGTACAGTGAAGCTAGCATCTGGCTAGATCATCCTTTGTACATTCAGAAGGGATTATATGAAATAGAATAGCTCTTTTGTTTAGACACTAAACCATATTCAACAGTGATCTCTCCCTCTCGCCCTTGTTTTGTTTTGCCTGCGTCTTTCCGGAGGAGGTCTGCTGAAATGCTCATGTTCTTCCATGCTTTTAATACTGGGATGGTTGGACGGTAACTTCTTGGAGTTCTGTATGCTTCTGTAGCATTTAATTTCTCTTATCTAAAAGTAATAAAAGATCATTTGTATTTTCAATGGATTAAAACACTTCTTGGTCTTCACATTTTTGATCTTCACATTTATATCCTTGTTACATTAACTACCATGGTAAATAAACACAGAAAACTTACCAGAATTGGAGCCGGTTTGTGAACTCAGAAACTAAGCAGAATAAACACCTGCCTTGTGTTATATACATGTGGCAGAAGCAGAACATTCCGAGAAAACATTGTATTTTAAAAGAAAGAAAGAGAGATTTTATTTCTGATACAGTTAATTAAAGTACTTTTATGAGTTCAAACTATAGCTACCCTAAGCTATTAGCCAAAATAGTAAACAATAGTGGTCCTTTTAGAAAGCAACTGAGGTCCTGGGTGGTTTGAATCACTGTTTCTCTGTATCTCTTCACTGCATTCAGAAGGTGTCTGTTGCACCTGTTCTTCTAGGTTAGGAGTCTCCTGTTAAAAGTGAGGTGAGATGGTTCCAGAGACTTGGTGTAGTTCCCTTATCAGAGAATGATATGATTGCAAAGATACCAGGTTATCTTCTCTAAGTAAGGGCTGGGCTCCTTTTAGATTGCATTTGCTGAATTTTGTAGCAGATGAGCAGAAGTATTTAATGTAATAGGTGAAAAAAAGGTACTTATTTAATGAAATCCCCTTTGGCTTTAATACAAGAACAATTACTAATTATTTCCTTAACTCTCAAGTATGCACAGACAATTCAAAACAGAGAAAAGAATTTCTACAGAAAATTAGGAACCTTTTTCTTCCAAGCTGCAACAGAAGTCCTTTAAGGGTCATATTTCCATGGGCTTCCCTCTGCTAGGAGTTCCTCTTAATCAGTGAACACTGAGTTTATTGACTTAACACATTTTTAGACAATGCTACATACTTTTAGACTGCATATATATTAGTAAATTAAGCTGCTAGTGAACAATCCCAATATCCCAGTCACAACAAATAGAATTACGTAGATAAATGGATAGGATACTTGCTTACACAGTTTTGTCTGAGTTAACTAGGCCTCCTTCTCCCAAGCAAATCCTTGGCATACTTTAGAAGACAGCATGGACCAGGGACTTGTAGCAGTGGTAAGCCCTTTTCAGACGGTTTAAAAGCTTTAAATAACACAGACTCAGAACTTTCAGTATGTGGTTGGGAACGTTTTCAATCCTATGTAATCATGTAGCAGTTTGCGATAGGTCAAGGTAGTCTTTTGAATAATTATAATGAATAATATGTAAGACACAAGCACATTAAAGCACCTTATAGGGCATTCATATATACTTGGAATGAAGAAACCCTACTATTCCTTCCAACAGTGTAACCCAATTTTCTCAGCTTATTGAAGGAAGCATCACAGAAAATCTTGCTGTTCCCTACCAATTACCCTTTATATTTCTCTTGAAGCGCAGAGTTGGTGAGAATGGTGACATTTCATAGGGAAAGAATATGGCAAAATAATGATACCTTTTCTTTTTAGAAGTCTTCTAAAAATATGAGGCAATTGATCCCCTTTTGTAGTCTTTTATTCACTGCAGTCATAATTATATTTGTATGTATTTGTCTTGTCTGGAGGTACCTGCAATAACAGAGCTATTGTAGAAGCTGCTCATAGCAGAGACATCGAGCTAACAATAACAGTAACTGTTGTCTAGATCATTCTGAGAATATTTACACACTTTCTGATTTGATAAACATTTAATGAAGGTGTCATATCTAATAAAAACCTAGTTCCTGCCACTTGTAGTTGAACTTAAAAGAAAAAAAAATCCTTGAGATTTACCAGGTAGGCAAAACTAACAGAAATGAAAAATGTAAACTGTATTAAGTTATCTGCTTATATGTAATCTACCAGTATTTGTTTGCTGATAGCGATCTGAGGAGATCAAGAAAGATCAAGTAGCTCTTCCAGATTTTAAAAATAACATTGGGAAAATTGTTAAATCTTTAAGGATAGTCATATCTCCTCTTGAAAAAGAAGCTTATAATGCTATTCTCTTACCAGTAACTTTAGTGTTCAGGACTGTGGATCTAAAGGACATTAGATTCTCATTTTTATGGCCTATCTTATGGAGTAATAAAAAAGCATGATAAAACAAACAAACAAATAAACACAGATGCTATAATCAGGCTGGAAAATGTAACCGGAAAATACATTTGAAAATTGTAGTCATTTGAAAATACATTTGAAAATTGTATCTCGTAAATAAAATTTCTCTAAAAATGCACTGGAATAACACAGTTTTAAATAAGATCATAGCCTCACTACAATAAAAAAATAAAAATTAAAATATTTCCCACATCTTGTCTTTTGAAGATGATTATCCCTCCCAAGTGTAATACTTTAAACATATTCCTATTGAATTGTATTTTATTTTTGAAAATCATTCCTGCAATTTGTGAAGATTATTTGAATTCTTTCCATCCCCTGCAGCATGCTTCCAGTCATCCACATTTTGATGAGCATAGTCTTAATCCACTAGCTATTAATGAAAATATTAATATGAATCAAAAGCAGGACAGATGACTTTCAAATCCATACAACTTCCATTTTGACATCTAGCTTGGTTTCATCATGTCAAAAGCATTACAAAGGTCAGGATATATTATATCTTTGCTGAACTCTAGGACTTTTGTCCTTTTTGTTTTTATTTACTTATTTTTTCCAGTTAACCTCTTTACCATTCTAAGAACAGTGAACCTTCTCATGGGAGTTCTTATCAAAGCTTCCTTTCACCTTCAAATTTTCAACTAATTCTCTACATGGACTATACTCTATCTAAAGGGGATCTCTTTTTCAGTTATTATCTGTGATTGTCATAGAGTGACAGATATCCCTGAGAATGAGGTTACTAGTTAAAGCAGGAAGTTTAATAAACTTCTATTTTCCTTTGTTGAAGACCAAGGTTTTCAATAATTTGTGGCTCTGAAGAATTCACATTTTAGAATATCAGAACTTAGAATTAATTCATCTAACACCAGCATGTAACTGGTATATCTAAATTGCCCATACATCTCTTTGAGGCTCTGTATGTGGAGTCTCAGCTAGGGAAAGACAGACATGAGAGGATGACACAGATCAGAGACACACATGAGAGGATGTGCCAGATCTTAGATGGGATGAATCATGTCACACATACTTTCTCTGCACTGATTCTTCAGTGAACCAAAGGCAACTGTGTTCTTATTATAGGTACCTCAGATAGGTCCCTAAAGTTAAATGAGATGAATCTAGGCTCAAGTATTTGCAAAAATACTAGTGTAAGTGTAGTTCTACATTCTTTAGAAAAAGTACTGTGTTTGGAAGTCAGAACTGATGGCAGATACACCGAGAAGACCCATATCTTTCATCATATAGTACAGAACAGCAGATGGCACTTATTAACATGCTATAATAAGTTTGAGATGCCCCAGGCAAACTGATAAAGCAGCAAACAAGATGCAATGTTACAAGCAATAAAACAGTTCAGCTCAAAACGGGAAAGGTGCTGCAGGGGATATATGCTCATAGAAACACAGGGATAAGCTGTGTTTTTGATGGAGAACAAACAAAACAATCCAGGGGATTTAGGAGCAAATATTCTGAGACATTTTTTCGCAGCTTAAGTCACAGGTACAACTGAAGTCAGTGCCTTTGCTGCTTGAGCATACAAAGAAAATAACAATGTGAGGTACACAAAGAATACAGAAATGATGATTACAGAAGAGTTTATTAACCTGCAGATTTCTGTTCATTTCTCTGATAGAAATGTGAAGAAATGCAAATAACTTATACAGGGAAATCATCTTACCTGAACATACACCCTGATTGAATCCAAAC
Organism: Anser cygnoides; assembly: GCF_040182565.1. NCBI lineage: Eukaryota > Metazoa > Chordata > Aves > Anseriformes > Anatidae > Anser > Anser cygnoides. The sequence goes on from NC_089873.1 coordinate 35,042,489, forward strand.
TGATCACTGCTGCTCAGGAAAGAGATTTTGGAACCACTGTGGACAGTTCATCTCATTGCTCAACAGTGTCACTCATCTACAAAATCAGAACTTCATGTTAACATTTCCATCACACACCATCCCCTAGCTACAGAAAGATTTGCCAGCCCAAAAGACAATGATTAAACTTGAATGTTGTACTCTTAGATCTGCTGATACTCTCTCTAAGGATTATTATTATTTTTTTTTTTAGTACAACAGAAATATATACCTATTGGCATTTAAAACATGGTGAAAACCAATTTTCTTGGACCTACAATATCATTCTGTTTCCAGCAAAACAGTACCAATCAAGCCACGGAACAATTTACTGAAATTGATTAAAGAATATATTTCAATTTCTGTGTGTATGCAGAACATTCTTATCTAGAGAACTATCTAAATGAAGAGCAAACCAAAATTAATGCAGCCTTCATGTAAAAATTCATGATAATAACAAAGCCTTCTAATAAGAGAATACAATTCTTTTAGGTAGTGACCTTCGTACAAAACCTCAGAAAAGGCTTTCAAAACCATTATTCTCTAAAGTTAATTGAGTTAGCTGTGAAATACAATCATATTCAAATGTACATTTTTCAAAACAATACAGCTAATAGATATATTTTGATTTATATTTAATTTTTTGAGACACTACATCTGTTGTAGAACATCATTTTAGATATGTAGATAGAGGTCAAATCTCTTAAAGGAAAGATTCACTGAATGATAAGGTGTTTTAGCACTTTTCTACATTTAAATAGCTTTTGTTATCTGCCTCTTAAAACCTAATCTAAAATATATTAATAATCTTCTAGCTACAGTTCATATCAGTACAAATAAACAAATATAAATGAATAACACAAATAATAAAAACAAATTCTGACAGTTCCGAGTGATTAGAATCATTCTGTCAACTTTAAAACACTGATCATTATTTCAATAAAATAATCAAAACAATTCAACAGTTGCACTTTTTCCAAAGAGAAATCATAATCATAGAATCATAGAATGGTTTGGGTTGGAAGGGACCTTAAAGATCATCCAACGCCAACCCCTCTGCCATCCGCAGGGATTCCACCCACTAGATCAGGTTGGCCAAGGCCCCATCCAGCCTGGCCTTGAACACTTCCAGGGATGGGGCATCCACAGCTTCTCTGGAGAACCTGTGCCAGTGCCTCACCACTGTGACGAGTGATGAATTTCCTCCTAACAGCTAATCTAAATCTCCCCTCTTTTAGTTTTAAACCATCCACCCTTGTCCTGTCATTATCTGCCAAACCAAAAAGTAGCTCTCCATCTTTTTTATAAGCCCCCTTTAAGTACTGCAAAGCTACAGTAAGGTCACCCTTGAGCCTTTTCTTCTTCAGGCTGAACATCCCCATCTCTCTCAGCCTTTCTTCAGAGGAGAGGCGTTCTAGCCCTCTGATCATCTTTGTATCCCTCCTTTAGACTTGCTCTAAAAGGTCCACATCTTTCTTGTGATAGTGCCCCAGACACGGACTCCAGGTGGAGCCTCACGAGGACACAGTAGAGGGGGAGTAATAATAAAAATGAGTAATTTGTTAAAGTAGTATCATTACAGTTCAGATTGGAATGTTGTTCTGAATTTAGTCAGGGACTTCTTTTCCTACTTGTGGAGTACCCGCTTTTACAATTCATATCAATGGAGCTTCACTATCATTGCTGAAGAGCAAAATTTTTCAATTCCTTCATTATTAATAAATTAATTTATTAAGATAATGATCTTTCCATAAATCAGAGCAGATAAAGATGTTTAGTTTTTCATACAGCACTACCAAGGATTGTGAATTTCTTGTCCATCCACAGAGCCAAAGTTGTAAAGCGAGCAATTATAGCTAAGACAGAAACTTATTTCAGTTTCTGTATGTTGCAGGAGGGCTTTGCCTGCAAATAAGGAAATCTGTAATTTTAAAGGCCTCCAAATTTTTGCCCTTCAAGATTTCCCATTCCCCTCTTTCTGGACACCCTAAAGGAATTATTGTTAAACAGAGAATTAACTCTATGGTTCCTGAAGAAGATGGATTGTGGCAGGAATGCAGGAGGCTTGCATATTTGAAGGGAAGAGACAAGGAACCATGGGTGTATGTTCTCTGTTTCTGTATTGCATTATGGGATTCAAATTGTCCTATGAAGGGACAATCCTTGCTCCTCTAGCAATGATTTCTGTGTAGTTATGATGGTTTTAAAACCACAGGAATTGTCTCTCCTGTCAACCATTTGAAACATAACTCTAAATTCCACTGTACATTATTTACCATACAATCTATACAATCAAAATGCAATTTATTTTTTGGATCCCAAACTGGCCTTGAAGACAAGGAGTTTAAAATTAAAAAAGTTTACCTTGTCTCTTACATTGAATAATATTGGAAAAAAAAAAGAAAAAAAGAAAAGAAAAAAAATCATAGTGATATAATTCATAGGCATTTTCTACAACTAAAAAGTATGCTTTAAAAATGGATTTTTTAAAATTTGTATATTTTGAGGTTTTATTATTTGTACTTATTTTTGTAGTTTTTTTTCTTTTTTTTTTTTTTTCTGCTGATTGGGTGCAAATCACATGAAGGTGTGGTTGCAACTAAATTGATGCTATTTGATATAATTTGTAAGTACAAAGATTATAGATCTTACTATACTTACTTATTTACCTACATAAACCCATATTTAACAGGTATTATTCAATGTCATGTACACTGTGAAATAATCCTTCTGATGGGAACAAAAAAATTCAAAATTAGTGGCATAAGTTATTCATTCCATGCAATTCAGGCCTTACTAGTGCACTACAGGAAAGAGGAGTTTGCATATTGCACAAAAGGATTATTTAAAACCCTTTATCACTTTGTTAACCTCTCTTGCCCTTCTTCATCTTCTTTGCAACCCCAATAAGGCTGCAACAGCACTGCAACATAAAGATTAGTTTAATGATTCTATATAAAAGTTGTCAACCTTGTTGATCATTTCCTACTCCATTGTCAATATAGAAGTATATTTTATTTCAATTCTGAAAGGGCTATGAGAACTATTTTGGTGAGTTATCTGAATAAACAAATTATTACTTTGGACATCTATTAGGATTACCAATTTTGACTTGTCATCACAATTTACAATAGAGTAGAAAAAAAGATCCCTAAACTTGCTTGTTTTGAAGCATAATGCTTCTTTCTCACACTCTTAGTTTAATACTAAGAGTTTTCTCACACACATTGCTCTGGATCTGAACCTCATTCCACCTCCACTGCATTTCCTTAGGCTCATTTCTACATAGATGAATCCTCTGTGCTATGGCCATGCCCCACATTCACTGTAAGATCTTCAGCCCTGTTCTTTCCTGCTCACTTCCTTTCCAGCAATCGACACAATCCTTCAGGGATTCCTGGGTGTGTAGAGGGCTCTAAGGAGGAGGAGTGCTTGGAGGTGCAAATGAGTCCCTACTGCTTGTCTGTCCAGTCTTCTGTATTCACTTACAATGTGCTTCCCACAACTCAATCCCTTAGTATTTTATGCATCACACTAAAGGGCTGAGGTTTCAGTTTTAGAAAAAAAAGATATTTATATACTTTAAACTGATAAACATTTGTGAAAATATGAGTTGGAAAGCAGGTGATAGATCAGTTATGTGGTCTTGTTTCCATTTTACCATCCTGAAAACAGGAGTTAAGTCCCTGCTGTGTAAACAAGAACACAATTTGTCAAAGGTTGTTTGGCCTAGATCTTATAATTCCCATTGCAGGGCTAAGCTCTGTTTCCTACCCTTCCAGATGATTAATGCTTTCTGTTTTCTTTACTTTGTCTCTCTTGTAGAAGAGAAGAAGAGTATTCCACAAGAGGATTTGTTTCTGTTCTTTCTTACAGTCCAGTAAATCCTGGAAGGTATTAAAAATCAGGCAGAATTACTCAGAACTATTTCCAAAGAGTTTCTGAGATGTTCAGGTGGTTGAACTATATCCTCAAATTATGAAATAGTCTCACCAAGCATACAATAGGTCTCAGTCTCATGAAGAATTTGGTGTAATCTTTGTTCACACTGAAATGTTAAGGGAGGGAACTTTGAAAGTCTAGGTCTGAATTTCCAGTCTAGGTCTGAATCTGAGAAAAGTTTGTGAAATTTATAGATCTGTTCTTACAGTTCAACAGAGAACTTCTCAGGTTTATCTTCAGTTAGTGTCCTTACTAAATAAGGGTTTAAAAAGTGAAATGTAAAATCCCCCAACGGCACATTCTTGCCCTCAGTTTTTCCTTAGGTATTATCAGAAAATGTAAAGACTCCTCTGACTCCTCTGTAGCAGAACAGGGCTCCTCACGCCTAACCCATTACCTCTTCATTTCTCTGCTCCACCACATAGCAATCCAGAAACTCTTCTGGCTTCATTACATCTCAAACATTAACAACTGCACATTTGCACATTTGCTAATAGTACCTTTTTTTGTTGCCAGCGTACCCTTGCTGACACTCTGTTTTCTTTGCTTGACACTCCACTTGCTGTTGACTCTTAGTGAAAGGAATGGAATTGAAAGCCCTGGCATTTCAGTGTGTGAAACGAAGCAGTAGCTGATGAAGTACAGTTTCTCATACTGTGAGAAATTATCAGTTATATTGGCTTTGGGATGGCTTTCAGAACTCTCATTCACAATACTGTTTTTTAGTGTTTTCTGAAATGAAGCCAAATCCTGAAAAAATACCCATGCATAACCATGCTATGAGTGCTTACTGGGCCTTACAGAAGAACCATCTGAATAAAGTTATGGACTCGCTGGCAAGCGAGACAGAGTACTCCATGTAATTAAACTAAATGAGATTGTGTCTCAGAATAAGAGGCCTATAAGCTAGCTTTTGCTTGCAGTGCTACATAGAATTTTTGGCAGACATAAGAAAACAATGTTGTTAAAGACTGCCATAACAACAAAACAACAACAAAATAAAACACAACCATGTTAATAAATACAATTTAATTTTCATTAAATTATAATGAAGTCTGCTATAGACACTATTGTGGAAGAAAAAGTTTACACAGTTATTTTCGAACTAACTCCATATAAAGTTAATTTCTATCTCATTCTCCTCAGATTAAAATCAAGTTATTACAATTTCACATGATACATTTCATATACTAGATAAAGCAGAATGAAACCTAAGAAAGACATAGACCTGTGAGAGCAAGTCCAGAGGATGGTCATGAGGGATGATCAGAGGGCTGGAGCACCTCCTATGAAGACAGGCTGAGGGAGTTGGAGTTGTTCAGCCTGCAGAAGAGAAGGCTCTGGGGAGACTTTATAGTACCTAAAGGGAGCCCACAAGAAAGCTGGGGAGGGACACTTTGTCAGGGAGTGTAGTGATAGGACAAGAACTAACGGCTTTAAACTAAAAAAGGGTAGATTTAGATTAGATACTAGGAAGAAATTATTTACTCAGTGAGTGATGAGGCACTGGAACAGGTTGCCCAGAGAAGCTGATGATGCCCCATCCCTGAAAGTGTTCAAGGCCAGGTTGGATGGGGCTTTGGGCAACCTGCTCAAGTTGAAGATGTTCTTCTTGGAGGGGGGTTGGAATTAGATGATCCCTTCCAACCCAAGCCATTCTATGATTCTATGAAGACAAAATTTAGGAAGAAACTAGAAAGCTACAGGGTAAAATCCTAGCAAGGTGGATTTTGGAAGTCCAGAATGATCTACAAACAACAGTTACTTTTTCTTGGTCTTTTTGACTGCAGTAAAACTGTATTTATCTTTGTCTACATTCCCACTATGGAAAGACATAGCATATTATATGTCCAGGCGGTGTAATTCTGTAATAGCTCAGGAACAGAAAATGTTGAAGATGGGAAGGCTAACATTTGTACCTGCAACATTATAGAGGCAAAACAAGACTTGCATTAGCTCCAAGATCTATATACCATATGATGTCTTTATGCCTGGATGTCAGTCAGCTCTAAGTCTGTGTACTTCTTTTTTTGCTTCTAAGCAAAACACAAGCTTATAAGACTGGAGAGAGTCCACAGAAGGGCCATGAAGGGACTGAAGCACCTTTCCTGTGAGGAAAGGCTGAGAGAGCTGTGACTCTTCAGCCTGGAGGAGAGGAGGCTCTTATCAGGGTGGCTCTTATCACTGTGTATAAATACGTGAAAGGAGGGTGAAAAGAAGGTGGAACCAGGCTTTGTTCGGTGGTGCCCAGTGCCAGGTCAAGAGGCAATGGACCATGGGGTCCATCCCCCAGGATCAAACTGCTCCAGCAGCCCCCAGACCCCCTGCTCCTGTGTGGGCTCCTCTCCACGGGCTGCAGCTCCGGCCCGGGGCCTGCTCCTGCGGGGGCTCTCCACGGGCCGCAGCCTCCTCCAGGCCACATCCACCTGCTCCACCGGGGGCTCCTCCACGGGCTGCAGCGTGGAGATCTGCTCCGTGTGGGACCCGTGGGCTGCAGGGGGACAGCCTGCTCCACCAGGGGCCTCTCCACAGGCCGCAGGGGAAGTGCTGCTGCGTGCCTGGAGCACCTCCTGCCCTCCTGCTGCACTGACCTTGGGGGCTGCAGGGCTGGTTCTCACTCTTCTCTCTCTCCAAGCTGCTGTTGCCCAGCAGTTTTTTTTTCCCTTTCCGAAATCTGCTCTCCCAGAGGCCCAACCAGCGTTGCTCCCTGGCTCAGCTCTGGCCAGCAGTGGGTCCCTTTGGTGCTGGCTGAAACTGGCCCTTACCTAACAAGGGGCAGCTTCTGGATTCTTCTCACAGAGGCCACCCCTGCAGCCCGCTGCTAGCAAAACCTTGCCATGTAAACCTAGTACAGGTGGAACTCATTTTTCTGTGTCAGAACTCAACATACCTCTGATTACCAGCAGTTTTTTTCCCTTTCCAAAATCTGCTCTCCCAGAGGCCCAACTAGCGTTGCTCCCTGGCTCATCTCTGGCCAGTGGCAGGTCCCTTTGGAACCAGCTGAAATTGGTTCTTATCTAACATTTGGCAGCTTCAAGAGTTTTTGTCAAAGACTTTTTTTTTTTTTCCCAATTTCGTTCTTTTCTTTTATGAAGACGTCTGTGAAATACACTTATTTATAGTAAAAACATTGTAAGACAAACATATCTGTCTGATCACAACGCTTCTGTGTATGAAGAGTGCATGAGTAACATTACTTTCATGTATTTCTTTCTTTCAGGTCCTTTACTACTACTTTACTGTGTCTTCACCTAGAAATTGAAAACTCACTAAAGAGAATCTAAATTAAGTTAGATAACTGATGCAGCATTTCTGCTGTTCTGAAACAAATTTTTAATATTTTTTTTCATAGAATTTTCCCACTTCATGTACCTCAATCCAAAATATATCAATTGCTACAGGAATCCCCCTTCTTTGCTCTGTTAAGTGAACATCTGCTAAACAGTAAATCCTTGCAATCAAAGACTAAATGAAAATAATTGTAAATTGAAACATGATTTGATATATATTTTTGTGCCTTGTGAGAAAAAAAAATCATTTTTCAAATGTAACTCAGCCATTTTTTTTTTTGAAATACATTTATATTTTTTATCTTTTTTCCTCCATGGACAGCCTTTTATCCCAAATATTTCATCTTATTTTACTGCTGCTAGTAGATATTCTCCAGCATTGCATGAGGAGGCTGGCTGCATTTAACCTACAAAGCAATGCATGTTCTTAGCCTAAGGAAAAATTACCCATTTCAGAAAAACAGCTGACTACTGATATACAAAAGATATAGTATTTTCCCCTTTTAAATTATTTAATTATTTTATTTATTTATTTATTTTAACATTTTGCCATCTCAGAATGATGTTTTTTTTTCAGTGCCTTTGTTTCTCTACCTCCTTTGCTCCCATCCCTGAAATCTTCTGTACCATCCTCCCAAAAAGTGCACTTCCACCAAAATGTCTGAAGGAGAATGGTATATTCCATAAGTGTATTTCAGTGAATATTGTTACTGTAATAAAATCTGTATTTTACCTTCTAATTTTCCTGAATCTTTCATATCTGTTGAAATTTAGGATATGACCCCAGAATCATAGGAATTTTCTAATGCAGCATGCAACCTCATTCTCACCTTTGTATTTTTCCAGGAGATCTTGATTCTCACCGTCAGTTTTCCAAGGCAATTTCCTCCTACCATTCCCTACCATTTTTTGTGCCTTGGGTCTAAAAACTTCTGATAAGACCTATACCTTTCACACTATGCCATTCTGCTTGATATACATGGAACACAAACTTCAAGGAGTACTACCTGAAGAGTTAATGAGTATCAAATTAATTATGTGTGCAATGAAAATTGATTATTCTGCCTCATGACTAAGCACTGTAGATGCCCTTCATACTCTTGTGGATTTTACTTAGACTAAGCTCTGTAACAGTAAATGCACACTGAAATAAATGAAAGCGTTCAGATGTTAGATGATGATTTCTACCTCTCTAATCATTCAATAATCTTTTTGTTCAGGTTATAATAGGAAATCGAAATGTGTGCGGCAGAATGTTCAACTGAAAAGAAAGCAGAGGACAGATGTAAGAAAGAAAAGGAAACTAAGTACACACCAGACTACTTTCTAGTGCAGAAAATTTTAACTAATTATGTCATTACTATGGAACAAGGTTTTAATTGCGTCTGTTGGCAAAGGCGAGTTGCTAACACTGAAAGTTTTAAACCCTACCTCTGCACAAAACCTCAAATTACCCTTCATCCACTTCTTAAAAAGGACAGCTGTATTTTCTGCAGGTAGCATCTTACACAGTTTATGGGCTCCCTTTGAGTAGCTCCAGGACTCCTGCAGAACTTATCACTGCTCTTTGACGCCTTTGTTTCCCTTCCTCCTCTGTTCCTATTCCAGTTCTATCCTCTTAAATGGTGCAACTCCACGAAGATTTTTGAAGCTGATTGTTATGTTCGTTAATTATCTCAGATTCCTTAATACATTTCAGAGATGACAACAGTACAAAAATAAATTTAATATTTAAACTGAGCAGTACTTGCTATGTCGGCAGAAAAGAATCATAGAATCAGAATCATTAAGGCTGGGAAAGACCCCCAGGATCATCTAGTCCAACCATCCCCCTACCACCAATATTACCCACAATATTACCTACTAAATCATGTCCCTAGATACCATGTCCAACCTTTACTTAAACAACCCCAGGGATGGTGACTCCACCACCTCCCTGGGTAACCTGTTCCAATTCCTAACCACTCTTTCTGAGAAGAAATTTTTCCTAATTTCCAACCTGAAACTTCCCTGGTGGAACTTGAGGCCTTTCCCTCTTGTCTTATTGCTAGTTTGCAAGAAGAGACCAACACCCAGCTCCCCACAACTTCCTTTCAGGCAGTTGTAGAAAGCAATAAGGTCTCCCCTGATACTTCTCTTCTCCAGCTTAAACAACCCCAGTTCCCTCAACTGTTCCTTGTAAGACTTGCGTTCCAGACCCTTCACTAGGGTTTAGACACTCAGCAGCCAGCGTAGATTGATTAGAGGATCTCAAGTATGGTGACTTTATTTCAGGGGCAAGATTTAGACTTTCTAAGCCAGGACCTACAAAGCTAAACTCACTTCTTGACTTGATCTTTTGGCCACAAAAATGGATCACAGGAAGTTCTGCACCAACATGCGAAAGAACTTCTTCACGGTGAGGGTGACAGAGCACTGGAACAGGCTGCCCAGGGAGGTTGTGGAGTTTCCTTCTCTGGAGATATTCAAGGCCCGTCTGGATGCCTACCTGGGCAATCTGCTCTAGGGAAGGGGATTGCTCTTTGTTAGGGGGTTTGGAACTGATGATCTCTTGAGGTCCCTTCCAACCCCTATAATTCTGTGATTCTGTGATCTTCCTCAGTTCTACCTAACAGATGAAAAAAAAAAGGGTTGATTCAAACACCTGCAGACTAAACGTGAAAATTAGTTTTGCCACTTACAGGTGATTTTTTTTTTTTTTGACTTGCAGACTGCAATAAAATGTACATGATCATTTTAGAGCACGCTATTGTGGGGATTTGGGGGAGAAGCATGTCTTTTGAATTCTGTCTAGGTGTTAGGTGGAAACAGAAAATGAGCCTCTAAGCATCGGGGAGTCCCAGATATGGCAGGATCACTGCTCAGAGGGCAAGACACTTTCCCAATTAAATGTCAAGACATTTTTGGGTGTGATTCTTTGGCTTAAATATAGGTTCTTCTTGTCATCTCAGGTCCCCTAAAGCATCTCAGCTGTCTGATAGTTGCCTTTCCAGAAGACTTAACATGGATAATAGATCCTTTATTATATCTGTTATCCTTGTGGAGGTATCTTGAATACTTCAAGGTATAGAAGAAGGCATAATAAACCTCTTCTTACACACACTTAGCAAATATGTTTATCTTTCAAAGAGTAGCAGTTGGTTTGGATTAGAGTTTTGGGCCTGGGTAAGTTTTCTTTACTGATAGACATGATATTCCAGTAGGCCTTCAAAGGCATAATCAAGTTTCAAGAAGGCTTGTTTCTTTTGTGATGTCAGCCTCACTGGATCCACTCCTGAAATGCACATACAAATTCTGCAAAAATGAGACATTCACATAAAAAACAACACACAGAATTAATCACTTCCACCCTTTTCTACCAGTTTGCTCTCTTCACAAAAACACCACCTGTGGAAGTGACTTGCCATGACCTTTCTGAATATGCCAGGAAACCAGCTTGATGCTTTCTCAGCATTTAGCTAAAATTTTCGTTGGCTGCACCTGAACAATTTCCAGTTCTGTCTTCCATAACTAAATAAAATTACCACTGCATTTGCAGCATTGTTTTACCTCAGGAAAAGGTCTGAAATACCACGATAATGGCAGCTTCCTCATATAACTAATTGGCAAGACTTTGAACAAAGACATGACTGTTCTGTATTTAGAAGTTATGCCTGTCAATAAGTACCTTGCTGACAATATGCTTTACTTCTTACTGCTAATATGCTGTGTGGACTGCACTGAAGATTATTACTATTTTTAATAAACAAACTAGCATCAGGAAACCTACAGGGAAATATCCTTATCATATAGAACAATATGTGATGGCTGGCAGAGAATAGCAGTCCTAATGCCATGTCTGTTTTGGCAGCAATCATTCTGGCCAGTTTTTGTCTGTAGCCTCAAGTGCAAACTGAACTTTGAAAAGAGCAAAAATCTAGATAAAGTGAGAAAGATTGACCAAGACTTCTTGAACTCTGTCAAACAATTTTCATGCAGCAGCCTGAGACTCAGCTTCCATTTTACATCCGTTCTGAGACATCTCAGGAGGGAAGCCGTAGATTTCTCCCCAGCCCCAACAAAGCTCAGGGTGACTTTGTGTTGTGAGTTGTTATTAAAATTTTAATCTCCAGACCAGATGCTCTAAATCTGCAGGAAAATAATAATAATAATAATAAAAATAATAATGAAATAAAATAAAATAAAATAAAATGTAAGATGTACATTGCTTAGAAGAACCGGTAAGGAAATTAAAGTGTAAAAGGTGGCATTCAAGGAACTGAAAGGGAGTCTTTGCTGTTGCACTCTTTCTTTACAAATTATTGCATAAAATGATGATGAAAAATGCATGAAATGCATCAAGGAGTTGCTCACCACCTACTGCACTAGTTCATTTAAAATGTTTCCCTTCACTTGGGAAGAGCTGAAATTGCAGCACTGTCTATTAATAGTTCCAAAGGGAATCTGAAGCAATTTGTCACTGGCAAGTGTTTGAAGTCCATAGTAACTCTTTTTTTTTTTCTTTTTTTTTTTTTTCCTTGTATGCTTTATTTGAGTAAATGAGATGAAATAGCAAGTGTCAACCTCCATTTCAAGAACTGAAGAACTGCCACTCATGTACCTTTAAGGGTAGAAGACACAAGAGATATTTATGCACAATAAAGCAGTATAGAAGCTAAGATTACAGTAAAAATGTTATAAAAGCACAGTAGAAAAATACATCATGCCACTTCTGAAACCATATGCTCATTCAATCACACTACACCTGGGCTGCCAGTACTGTAATATTTTTATTCATTTTTTGAATAAAATCCCTCGTATTATAACATTGCCACAATAACCATAATCAGTAGTTTCATGTCAAGAAAAGGCTAACTGGTAATTCAGGAGTACAGCACAGGGCATATTTAGTGGTTGGGTGTAAATAAGAATATAGAGAGATAGATTGATAGGAATTATAATGGAAATTGATTTGAAAAGACAAACTGAGTGCAGAACTAGGCAGTTCATCATCTTTTGCTAGCTATTATGACCAGATTCTATGTATTTTACAGCAGTGTTATCCATAAGCAATAATATTCATAACCATTATGTGTTATCAAAACAAGTCTTAGTATTAGAGTGAATGATTTCCTTCTGTAATATTTTCATATTAAAAATGAGCTACAACCTGCACCAAACAAAACACACACATATCTCCTGCCAATGGTATACCATCTTCTAAGTCCTACAAAGATTTAGCCATGTAATGCATAGACTGAATAGAATTAAGCTCCTCAAGACTTAGTTCATGAATGTTTGAGACATAACACTCTATTTATTACTTTAATATATTCTTTGACATGTTATAAAGAGGCTTTTTGCTGTTCAAACTCAAAACATGAAATAGTGATGCTCTGTTTCAATGAAACATTTTTTATTGCTCATTCAGAGCTATCAAATGAATATCAACATATTACATATTAATTTGTAACCGTGAAGACACTTATAAATTGTATTTTATGTCTGCAATTTTATAAGGTAACATCTGATATTCACTTGCAATAAAACTGGAGAAAGATTTCTGACTTAGGAATTCAGAGTTTATGAAAGCTCTTCTTCAGTCTACAGGCATTTCATCTGGCTTTAAAGCTTCTTGGGACAAGATATTTTTATTTATTTCTGTTAATAAAGGTCTTGCCCAACAGAGGCTGTTTTAGAGGGATACCAAACCCTTGTATTGTGTTTGAACTATTATAATGATTCTATACCTTAAAAGGTTCTAGCTGCACTGAAGTTATTATCATCTTTATTTTTGGTGCAGTTGTACACAGTCAAATCTTGTTTAAAATTTGCAGTTTGATAAAGAACTAAATAACTTAATGATAGAGTGAGAGACTATAAAAACAAACAAACAAACAAACGAACAAAAAACACATCATAAGCAACAAAACCAAAACCTGAGGAAGAAATATAGTAATGTTCTATAATTACTTAAACATACTAGTAATGAGAAAGAACCCTTTTTAAGTGAAGACAGAGGTCAGCAAGCGTGAGGGAAAGGAACATTTTAACCATACAACACAAAATAATACTACTAGGAATTTAGAAAGAGAACAAATTTTTTGTTGCCTGGGTATCAGCTGGAGGTGTTAAGCTAGGTTTCTGTCTCTAAGCATGGATCCTACAATGGAGAAGCATTTATAGGCTTTACAGGTGAAGATAAGAGGTCTAAGTTAATCACTATTGTTTAGTAATGCAATTGCATGTCTTTATTTTATGTTTGGTGCAGGAAGACAAAATATAAAGCAAATGCATCTTGATACTAGAGCTTGTCAGAAACATCTTGATAGCAAAATATGGTCTGTCAACAAATATGTCTATTTCCCTGATACAGTTCTCCTGAAGAAGAAACAGAGAAGGAGAACAAATAGTTCTGGTACTTTCAAAAGTATTTTCACTTTTCTCACAATGAAAGATCTGGTTTCATAAAAAATGAAGATTAACTTTTCATATAAAATTATCATTACTTGAAACAAAAAAGACTTTTTGAAATACAATTTTTTGTTCTTGGTGTTATCTATATACAACATGACAGATGCACATAACGTTTTAATATACTAAAATGGCCCTGTGGCATACTAAGGTCTCAATCCTGCTCTTCTTGAAGCTTGTGGAATCAGATTGTGTCATGAAGTCTTGACAAGGTTACAGTAAAATAGGAGGGATATATCAATTTTATTTTTTTTCCCCTAAATTGAAGGGATTTTGAGGTAGGTCTACTGTACTTCCAATTATGTTTTGTTTGTGAGGTTTCTCTGCTGAGCACCTCTGCTTGAGACACTTGACATACTTTGAGATACTAGAATTTTACAAAACAGGTGGTTGTAATTCAGTGCATTCTTTGCTAAACTGAGTCCAGTGTCTCTTACAGTATGAAGAAAACCCTGGTCCAAGCCCAGTTATAGGCTCTCAACAGCTTCCCAACTTGCTGACAAGTAAGGCAACTCAACACTTCATGAATTTAGTTCCAGCAAAATATTAAGGACTTCTCATCTTTTCCTATCTACCCGAGTATACTTAGTTCCCTTTAAATCATTGCAAATTGGCAGTGTTTATTTTATAAAAACTGTTCATCATCTGCAGCCAGGATGTTTTGGCTCTTTTCAAACTTTCCTTTGTGTCTCATTTGTTTGAGGCCATAGGTTATATGCACATTTCAGCTACCAGGTTTCTAATATACTTGCAGAGACAAAGAAAAATAAACCTTCTAGTGAAACTGGAGTACTTTTAGGAACTTTGTGTTTGGCTGTCCAGATTCTGTTATCAGAGGCTTTAACTTGATCTCTTCCCAAGTTCTTCATAAAGATTGGGGAGATTTACACTTGTATTCCTCATGTTCATATGTATTCCTTCATGTTCATTCCTCATGTAAATGCATTAATTTATTTGTTTAGTCTAATACTGTATGTTTTACTGTGCTAACCAGAATAGCTGTCAAAGAATTTGTTCTGACTTAAATCACAGATGTCACTTTCTGGTCACATGAATTAAATATCTTTTGTATCTGAAACACTACAGAATATATACTGTTGATGATCTTCACAAGATGCTGCAAAGCAATTTCTAATATATACTTTTTTGATATTTTTCTTTTAATTAAATTTTATTTTCCTGGACATAAGGAACTGTGATTTATGTTACTATGGTACTCCAAGCATTTACCCTTGGAGTTTTTATTCATGGTATAACTCATGTAATGGATGCTAAGGAAAAGATTTCAGGGAAAGACAAAACAAAACAAAACAAACAAACAAGCAACCAAAACCAAAACCAAACCAAACCAAACGAAACCAAGACATTGCTGGCGTTTGCCTGTTTCATCAGAAGGACGTATGGATGAACTGATGGAAAATCAGATTGGGAAGGGAAACTCATTTATTCTAGTGTCTTTTTTTGACTTGACCCAGCTTTAGGAGGTGGATAGATATCCCTCATCTTTACTCTGCATTGGTTCTACAAAGGGGAAATGAAACAGCTGAACATCTCTTCTTTCTTTCCATATGTTACCCATAAATCCATGTCAGGTATGAAACAGCTAATTTGGAGAGGCTGCTGCATGGCCCTCAGTCTCTTAATTTCCAAAATCGGGGGGAAAAAAAAAAAGCTTTACAGATTCTACCTCAGATCAACCTGCCAAACGTACTTAGGTAAATAAAGAAAGAAGAATTTTAATTTCTGAAAGGAAATAATTCCTTTATCACAATATAGTGCTGAGAGGACTCAGCAGGAACATAAATAAGAAGCCTGGGAGACAAAGCCTCCAAAACCCCACAGCAGATAAGAGAAGATATTATTTCTTTGTCCAGTGAGGTATCCTTCCTTTATAGTGTCCTTGCTCATTCTTCAGAAAAAGGCTACGAGCATTTAGAATTAGGATGAATGTGAGAGGTTAGGCTACATGAGCTGATTTACATGATTTCCCAATTGAAACCAGATTAATCCAAGTTTCAATGTATTTCGTGGCTTGAAAATATATTTTTATATCTATGGAAAAATGTATCTAAGAAAAAATAAAGTTTAATGCATAATTTCTTAAATTTAAATATGCCACTTAAACAGTACTCTGAAGTTTATTGATAGAAAGTATTGTTCAAAAAGTTCTATAGATGAGTAATGAATAATTTAATTTACCGTTCTTATTTAACTGCTCTTTATTAATAAAAAATTTAAGCTCTAAATCAAGTTAAAAATTCTGTCATTAAATACAATAATTCAGATTCTAGGATAATAATGCAATGAATATGTATTTTAAACAGGTGAATCTTGTTAACTCAGAAAACACTTCATTTTCATCTTGTTATCAGATTTTGCCAGCAGTGCATTTATTATATGGTGTTCAGCTGCTTTTTACTTTGAGTAACTTTTTACTTTTTTTCTTTTCTAAAATTTATTCTGAAAAGTTTTTGAGTATTGGCTGAATGAAAAGATAAACAATGTAGATTTTTTTGTGACCAGATTGCAGTGAATTAAATAATATGTTAGTTTGACCAAGGGTATATAGGTATTCTAGGACTACTCTCAGATCTTTTGAGTAGAAGAGAATTTATGTGCCAGGCTGTTTTTACAAGTTTGGATTAATGTACTGCTGCTTACAGCACCTTTTGGCACCTTCCTTGGAATGAAGAAAAACTTGCAGCATATGTTGGGACTGAAGAATGCCTAATGGAATTATCTTTACTACTGAGATTGAGCCTGCTATAATTGACATCATCCATTGCCCATTGAGAGGTAACAAGGGAGAGAGAGGAAAGAGCCTGTGGAGGAGCCTTTCCCTTGCTCTCCACAAGTACATTCAGCCTTTGCCTCCTAACCAAGACTGGAATAAATACAAAATGTAAAGCAACATCTGATAAATACAAGGAAGATTAATTTTTTTTTCTCTGTGTTCTCTCTACCTCTTTCAATGACTCGGTCATTGTTATAATCCTACTTCCACATTGCCATACTGCAGGTTCCCCCCCAAATACAAAATCAGAAGATTTTAGAATTCTTTTCCTGGACTGAACCACTTCCTGCTTCATCTGCTTACTCATCCTCTTTCCTTGTAAATTATCTCCCTACATACACATACTTGCTTATTGCCCCCTGCCTAAGCTTGATAATGTTATCATTAGCAGGGAGTGGAACAAGATGGGGAAAACTGAGTAATTACCATCCTTTATTAAATTATGCAGCATTAATTAGTTGACTGGGTAGCTCAGGGACTGTGTCTGTTCATATCGGAATAGTGATTTTCAGTTCAGAACAGCATCTGTTTCACAGCTTTAGAGCAACAACAACAAAAATTAATAATGTATGGATTATGTCACAAAAAGAGAGGTGCTGCATTCATCCATCTCCCTGCCACTTGCATGTCAGAAATAAAGAGCAGGCATCACTGTGCTGCAATCTCTGCAGGACCACAGAGGCTGAAATAAGCTTTACAATTTAGTTTGATAACAAATGTAATATTTCTGATAAATTTTAAGGGCAGGGGAGATTAATTTGCTCTCTAAAGACTGAAAATTTTCTGATGGAGTTGTTATACTTTTTTGTGATGTTCAAGTTTATTTTTCTTGCCATAAGACAGAAAAGTATTGCTTTCACTGATCCTAGTATCAATTTGCAATCCATCAAGACAGATCACTTTTATTTCTGCTGGTAAGAAATTGAAGTATACAGCCTCTTCTCTTAAAAAACACGGAATTCTTATGTCTGAAAAATACCACTAGGGGTTTCCCCCTGGTTTTGTAGCTTATAGGCCTGAACTGACAATTAGAGTTTATTGGTTCAATTGTGGTGAAGATCTGGAAGTGAATCCTTTTGCTTTGGTTTCAAACTGTTGATAATTACATGATACAATACTAGACATTTGCAGCAGATGAAAAAGTAAGTTGCCACATCATCACAAAACAGCAGGATATTTTTCCTTCTAAAATGCCACAATGGGAAAATGTCTATAAGTCTCAAAGGGATTCTTAAAATCATATTTTATTAAAAAAGTGTGTAAAAGAAAAATTGAAGTACTTTCAGCAATATCACAATGCTTTTTCTGGTAAAGAAGTACAATCTCATCAACTGTTATTATGTAATTTGTTGTTTATAAAACTACGATATATACTGTATGTCTATACATATGCATACTTACACCTACATCAATATATATACGTATAAAACATATGCATATACAGATAGAATATACAAATATATGTATATTGCAGAATACTGTAGTGGCAATGAATAAGGAATAGAGCCAAGTAACCAGAATCAGAATCTACATCTTCCACACCAATGACAGAGCAGGGTACAAAACCTCCCTGTCAGTCACTAGCCTTTCCAGGAATGGCTCCTTTTCTCAAGAGCCCAGAGCTACCAAGACTATCCAGTTTCTTAATGAAAACATACGTAAGCTTTCCTTAATTATTTTGGCACCTTTAAAATGCTAGCTTGTGAGCTCGCAGCTGCCAGAAATCAGTTTCCAGAAAGATCTTATAAAAAAAAAAATCTGCAGGTGACTTCACTATCACTTCAGAATTTGGTTTTCTAATGTCAGTAGTGAGATGCAAAGTGGATAAAATATTGAATACAGTTACCCCTCAAACAACTGGGTGGGGAAATGTCTCTAGCACCTGAGAATGTAGAAAATAAAATAAAATAAAAAAATCTTTGCAAGCTGTGTTGTGATAGATGATTTTAAATTATCCTGCATCATTCTTTACGAAATTTGAACACGTTGGTTTAACAAGATGTTTTGACACTTTCCTACCCACCTGCCTGCCCAACCCCCACCTCCAGAGAGGAATTTTAAATAAAGAATACAGTTTATAAGTAGGGTTTGTCCAGCTTGAGCTTGTTTCTTTAACACAGTTTCTTTTGCAGAATCAAAACCTTAAAGGGAACCCCCAAGCACTGTAACCTCAAGGCACACAGAGGTTCTCATTATTGTCAGAGGCCCCATTACCCCTCATACAACCCCTATTAAGGAATCTGAATACTGCCTCTGGCTCTTCCTTTCACATGCTAGTCAGCTTTCTGTTTAGCCAGGAAAAATAAAAAGGGTGAGAAATATGCAGAAATTCTGTGAGTTGTTTGCATTCCACTGAAATATTTCTTTAGCTGACGGGGATCAAATCAATGAAATATAATGAAACCATATGCTCATTATTTCAAAAGAGAGCAGCTGCTTCAGGGAGTATTGAGAAGATTTATTAATTCTACCAGCACTGCTCATTAAATCTAGGTATCTCCATACCTGTCTTTCTCAACAAAAGCTCCTCAATAGCAAAATCACCCCCGTGGAGTTCAAACTGATGTTCATCTTGGCATTCTTCCCTGTATTCTTCCAGGGCAGAGAAGACAATATGCTGAGCTGATGCTGCTGGAGAAGTGCAAAAAATCACCTATGTGGAAAAAGCTATCTAGCATAGGTAGAGTTTGGAAGTGCTGTAAGAAGTATGTGCATTGGCAAAAATGGATTTTGCCTGCTATGGACCATATGTGCATTTAATTGAGTTTGCAAGTTTCCAGGCAAAATGCCAAACGGACAGATTACCATCTGATAGGAGTGATAAAGTTTTCCCCTTTTGTTCTTTCACAAGCTTTAGGTTCATAAAGATTCTGAGAAGTCAAAAAAAAAAAATTTGTCCTTTTCTGGGACTGACACTGTAATGTGTAAGTCAGCAAATAAATATATTAGAGAAGACCAAAATATAAGATTTACTTAGAGGCTGCAACTTCAATTGTAATATTGAAGCTTGAATCAAAAATTATAAATGTGCTGCTCCAGCAGTATTATCTGAGACCCAATTACGTTTATAACTTCCTCTTATTTTTAATGACAGGCAGATAAATGAAGTGAATTCCAGTTATAAAGTACAGGACACTGAGTAGGCTCAAGTAAATTAATAAATAAATAAATAAATAATAAGTAGGGGATTTTGCAAAACCCACACATAGTGTGAGGTTGTGTTTGAACAGATGCTGCCAGTTAATTTCCAAATCTTAATATGGCCTGGGAATACCTTGTTCCAGGCACTATTGTATCTTTGCACTGCTAAACAAAGAAGGTCAAGAGACAGCTGAAGAGCTAGATGCCTGGTTGCCTCTGTTGCACAGTTATTAGTTTGCTTCTTGGCTCTGTTTTCGGGAGTTCCAGCTTCCTCCTGGGCTTGTCCTTCCCCAAACTGTGTCTGCTGGGGAGCATTGGGGGAGAAGCTGTGTGAAGTGTTGTCATGAACCTGTCAGTGTCACTTGGTTGTGACCTGTCTTCAGTAGGTGTATAGACATAACGTATGTGATCAAATAAAGTAGGACCCTTGACAGAATTTACGAGAATATCCCTCCTTCTGGCCCAGGGTCTTTCCCAGGAGAAAAATACACAGTTCCAGCACAAACTCGACTCATGTAAAGGAAATATAAAGACACCTTCTAGTTTTAAGACTATTTCCAGGAGGTCTTTGGAGCAGGTTACATCCACACAAGAGAATCCTCAAATAAAATGGGATGTGGTCACCACACTAGGTATTTCCAGTCAAGCATTCACTCTTCAAGGTGAGAACTTTTTTATTCATGATGTGTTCCCTGTAAATTTGGCTATTTGGATGTCTATATAGGATCTGAAGTCTCCTGAACAAGTCTCTCTCACTGACAGATAGAATTTCAACCATAATCCAAATTTGCTGACAATACTAAAAATGAAACAGAAGCAGGAGAAGTTAGACCCAGACTACAAAGCAGTCTGACGAAACTAGAGAAGGGTAACCTGTGAACAACGATCAAAGCATAGAAGACAGAAAATCTCATGACACATGAGAGGAGGAAAATAAACAACAGACACAAAACCAAAGGTCAAAGATAACCACACAGCTGAACCTATCCATTACCCTGAGTTTATTTAAGTTACATCTCCTTGCTAATCTGTACTGATATTTTAGCTTGATGTTGTTACCCAGCATAAGCACAACAAGGAAATTGTGAAGCTGAGAAGGGAAGTTGCTCCTTGACAGCTTTCATACCTTACACAGTGGTGTGCGATGTGAAAGCAGTTTAAAGCAGTGGTTCAAAGCATCCTTGGTGTCTCTGTTGTTCAGAAACAACAGTCAACTGAAATAAACACCCTTACTACTTGCAGCTACATGCATTCTTTCAAAAACAGAAAAACTCTAAAATAGAATAAAAACGTTAATCCACTTGGCTTTATGTGCTTTGTCCTAGAGCACAAGACCCGTAATATAAAAACAGGAACAGAACTGTGTTTGTAGAGTAAAATGAACATCAATTTAAAAAGAAAAATGCGCTGCCTTCCTGAAATGAAATAGTAGTGCAGGTACCTTTCACTATGCTCTTCTCACTGGACATTTACTAGCCTATGGCAGCTATATGTGGAGGCACAAGTGCAGTCATGCCTCCTCACTTCTTAACCCTGTCCAAATAATAGAGGTATATTCACAACAAATTCATGATTTTTTCGCAGACATTTCCATTAAGTTTGGTTTCTATAGCACTGTCTGGGATTGCAGCAAAACACATAAAACTATACAGCCATGGTCAAATGTCATTTTCTCTATAAATCATATTCCAATAAATTTCTGTTACTAAAGAAGAAGAATGTATTTATTTCTCTTATAATTATGACTAGAATATACTGCAATCCAATTTTGACTGGGGTCAGTCTTTTACATACACTCTTAACAGTTTTTCCTATTAATTGGCCCAGTAACTGAGAAACTGTAATGAATATCCCAATAAGTAGCTGAAAAAGAGCAAAGAAAAAACACAACACAGTTTTATATCATCTGCTCCATAACAAATGACAGAAAATGGTTTGCTTAATCATCTGATCTGAGACAAATTACCATTATTGCAACAGAATACAGAAAAATAGTGCCTTCTGCATCAAAAAGAGGACAGAAAGTGTTTCATGTGACAAAGTTACTTACAGATGAAGCCAATAGATTAATCTGGCATGAACCCCTTTAAGAATAATCATTAGGAAAGAGACAGAAAAAATACATAAAAGGAGTTTGAACAAAAGTTCATCTTTGTTATTTTGTCTGTGAACTACATTCGGTGTAACCATTTCTCTGAGATCTTTGAGTGATAATAATAGCTGGTAGTAGTGATCAGTGTATCATATATATGGGGGACCAGGGGTTTGAGAAGGAGACTTCAAGATCTCAGCTGTATTTCATACTGACTATTCAACACTGGAATTTCTCAGGATATTTAGGTCATTTTTGGTGTTCGTGGATACATATCTGAAGTGGTTGCAATGAAGGAAAATTGTCCATTCTTAGAAAAAATGATCATTATTGACTGTGAAGGTGGAGAGACAGAAAATGCTGTAAGATTGACTTGGTTTAGATTCTACAGTTTTCTCCCTGGTAATCTTACCAAATAACAGTTAGATTAGTGGTCTCACCCATAGATAGTATATTGGATAGCCCGTGACCTACAAGATATTCCAGTGCTATTGCTGCAGCATAAGATAAGGAAAATTGAGTACAAGAGAAACAGTCAAGTATTCAGTGTTATTCTCTCATGTGGGCAAGAAACTATTGAGGCCTCCAGGCTCAGATCAGCAAGTTGATCTTGAAAGACTAATTGACCTTTTTCTGGAATAAACAGATCTCTGATGGAGATTTTTATGGCTGTAGTGTTAAACAGCAGAAAATACCCCTCTTCTCTAGTTCTGTTACTGCAGTGAAGGTCTGTGGTGCTGGAGGATGACTTTGCATCATCGCTTCCACCAGTTTATGATAGTTTAATTCTAACTTCTCTATATTGTATGGAAAATACTTCTAGATACTTGTAAGGCAGCAAATGCCATAAGCACTACTGTTAGCAATTGTTTATAACACCAAACACTTTGGAATGCTTATGTTGTGTCACAAGGGAAAACAAACAAACAAACAAAACCAACCAACCAAACAAAATCCATAGAGACAAGACAGAAACTGACCACTGATAATGACAGATTTTCTCAAAGAATATTTAGGACAAAAAAAAAATAATCATTCATACATATTCATAGACATTCGTGTATCACAAAAGGGACAAAGTTGCTGAAAAGAGCTGGCAAATCATTAAGGATACTTTCCTTAGAGCAGAAGAACTCTCCATCCCCCTGTGTAAGAAAGTGGGCAGGGAGGGCAGACAACCGGGATGGCTGAGCAAGGACCTGCTGGTCAAACTGAGGGTGTAAGAAGGAAATGCACAGGCAGTGGAAGCAGGGACATGTGGCCTGGGAAGAGTACAAGGATGCAGTCTGGATGTGCAGGGATGGGATCAGGAAAGCCAAGGCATGGATGGAACTGAGCATGGCAAGGGATGCAAAGAATAACAGGAAGGGATTCTGTAGGCACATCGCTAAGAAAAGAAAGGCCAAGGAGAGTGTACCCGCCTCTGGTCGATAAGGGTGAACTGGTAACAACAGTCATGGAGAAGGCTGAGGTAAGGTACTCAACAACTTCTTTGCCACAGTCTTCACTGGCAGTCAGGCTCACCATGTCTCTCATTTCCCTGAACTCACACATCAGGTCTAGGGGAGCAAAGTCCCTCTCACTGTAAGGAAAGAGCACGTTCAAGAGCACCTGATGAAACTGAATAGGTACATGTCTATGGGACCTGATGTCATGCATCCAAGAGTCATGAGGGAGCTGGTTGATATAGTTGCCAAGCCTCTCTCCATCATATTTGAAAAGTCCTGGGAGTCAAGTGAAGTCCCCAGTGACTGGAAAAAAGGAAACATCACTCCCACTTTTAAAAACGTAGAAAGGAGGACCCAGGGAACTGTAGACCAGTGAGCCTCACCTCTGTGCCTGGGAAGATCATGGAACAGATCCTCCTGGAAGCAATGTCAAGGCACATGCAAGACAAAGAGGTGATCTGAGACAGCCAACGTGGCTTCACCAAATCATGCCTGACCAATCTGGTGGCTTTCTATGGTGGAGTGACTGCATCAGTTGACAAGGGAAGACCAACCAATGTCATCTACCTGGACTTCTGTAAGGCCTTTGACACGGTCCCACATGACATCCTGATCTCCAAAATGGAGCGATATGGACTTGATGGGTGGACCATCCAGTGGATAAGAAATTGGCTTGAAGGTCACACCCAGAGAGTGGTGGTCAATGGCTCTATGTCCAGGTGGAGGCTGGTGACGACTGGTGTCCCTCAGGGGTCTGTCCTGAGACCAGTGCTCTTTACTGTCTTTATCAACGACACAGACAGTGGGATTGAGTGCACCCTCAGCAAGTTTGCAGATGATGCTAAGCTGAGTGGTGCTGTTGATACACCAGAAGGAAGGGATGCCATCCAAAGGGGCCTGGCCAAGCTTGACAATTGGGCCCATGTAAACCCTGTGAGGTTCAACAAGTTCAAGTGCAAGGTGCTGCGCCTGGGTCAGGGCAATCCCAGACATGAGTACAGACTGGGAGAAGAACTCAAGAGCAGCCCTGCACAGAAAGACTTGGGAGTTCTAGTGGATGAAAATCTTGACATGAGCAAGCAGTGCATGCTTGCAGCCCAGAAGGTGAACTGCATTCTAGTCTGCATCAACAAAGGAGTGGCCAGCACGACGAAGGAGGTGATTGAGCCCCTCTACTCTGTCCTTGGATCCACTTGGAGTACTGTGTCCAGGTCCCAGTTCCCCAGCACAAGAAGGATGTTGATCTGTTAGAATGGGTTCAGAGAGCGGCCACAAAGATGATCAGAGGGCTGGAACACCTCTCCAATGAAGAAAGGCTGAGAGACCTCGGGCTGCTCAGCCTGAAGAAGAGAAGGCTCAAGGGTGACCTTATTGCAACTTTGCAGTACTTAAAGGGGGATTATAAAAACAGATGGAGAGCAACTTTTTGGTTTGGCAGATGATGACGGGACAAGGGCAGATGGTTTAAAACTAAAATGGGGTAGATTTAGATTAGTTGTTAGGAGGAAATTCATAACTCAGAGGGTGGTGAGGTACTGGCACAGGTTCTCCAGAGAAGTTGTGGATGCCCCATTCCTGGAAGTGTTCAAGACCAGGCTGGATGGGGCCCTGGACAACCTGGTCTTGTGGGTGGCATCCCTGCCCATGGCAGGGGGGTTTGAGCTAGTTGATCCCTAAGGTCCCTTCCAACCTGAGCCATTCTGTGATTCTATGATCAGTCAGTTCTGAAGATCATCTGGTCCAATCTCCTGCTCAAGCAGGCTTAGCCAGAACATGTTGCTCAGGGCTGTGTCCAGTCTAGTTTTGAATATTTTCAAGGATGAAGACTTCACAGCCTCCCTGGGTAAACTTCAAATGTTCAACCACCTTCACAATAGAAAGTCTTTTTTAATTCTTTAGGTGGAATTTCTTGTTTTTCAGCCTCTGCCCTTTGCTTCTTTTCCTTTTGCTGCTCCTGCCACCATACAATACCATGGGTAATTCATGTCAATATAGATTGAATGAGAAATTTTTATTTACATATTTCAAAATTGAACCCACACATGAGAAAAAACGACAACAACAACAACAAAAATCTATTTTAACTTCTTTAGTGGAGTTGAGCAGATTTTATCCTGTTAGGCTCAGAAATATAAAGTTAATGGGATATTACATTGCTATAAGAAATACATATTGGATTTCATTTTAGCTGTGCTTATGTTTAAGGAAATCATCGGTCATGTCATTCCTTAGTTAATTTCAAACACGTGCTGTGAATAGTGAAATATCAAGAGTTTCTAATGAAGTTATCTTAATAATATTTCTTTATTTGTTTATTGGAGATAGTTCATTGCTAGCAGGCTATATTTTCTTAATTTCCTTTTTTTTTTCTTTTTTTTTCTTTTTTTCTTTCTTTTTTTTTTTTTTCTGTAAACCATCTTTCCTGTATTTTGATGAAATATGGAAGTTTGAATCTCTATGAGCCTTATCATTCCTGAAAATGATTCAGCCATGGAAAACAGTCAACACTAGCAGAAGATTATTGATTATAGTTTTAACAAAAAGTCCTGCTGATGAGAATTTAATAACAAAACTTTGTGATAACAGTCATAAATTAGAAGTCTTTTAAAAACACATTAACTTTTGAATATAAATGTTTAGAAGCACCACAGAAACCTAAGATTACTGAGAAATAATAGGATACAAAAAAACACAGGAAGCCTGAGATTTGTACATCATTGAAAAGAAGGTATTCTTATTTTTTCAAAATTACTTCCTTTTTTTTTTTTTTTCCTATCTCATTTATCTTCAGACCTTTCTCTTGAGATCATTCAATGTGAGTTACTTTGTTCTCATTCGTCTTGTAAGTATTGACTTCCAAGATGCTACTGAAGATGTTTAGAAAATTCCCAGGGTTGTAGATGTCTTTTCCCCCATTTTTTCACCAAATGAATTCATAGGCCATCTTCTCCATTTCTCATAGTAATTAAAAAAACCAATAATTTAAAAATAATGTTATAGATTTAAGGAACATATCCCCCCAAAACATTACAATTTATTAATATTTTTGTCCCAAAGAACCACCCAAAAAATCAGACCATGTATCTGAGAGCATTGTCCAAATACTTCTTGAACTCCAGCAGGCTCAGTGCCATGACCACTCCCCTGGGGAGCCTGTTCCAGTGCCCAACCACCCTCTTGGTGAGAAACCTTTTTCTGATATCCAGCCCAAACCACCTGTGTTGCAGCTTCAAGCTGTTTCCTCGGGTCCTATCACTGGTCACCAGAGAAAAGAGATCAGCACCTGCCCCTCCACTCTCTCTTGTGAGGAAGCTGTAGACTGCAGTGAGTTCTTCCCTCAGTCTTCTCTTCTCCAGGCTGAACAAACCAAGTGACTTCAGGTGCTCTTCATACGTCTTCCCCTCCAGACCCTTCACCATCTTTGTAGCTCTCCTTTAGACACTCTAACAGTTTTATATCTTTCTTATACAGTGGTGCCCAAAACTGCACATAGCATTTGAGGTGAGACTGCACCAGTGCAGAATAGAGTGGAACAATCAATTCTCTCAGCCAGCTAGCAATGCCATTCTTGATGCACCCCAGGATACAGTTGGCCCTCCTGGCTGCCAGGGCTCACTGCTGGCTCATATTCAGCTTGCTGTAGATCAAAACCCCACAGATCCCCTTCTGTGGGGCTGCTCTCCAGTGTGTCGTCTCCCAGTTTGTATGTATAACCATGGCCGATCCTTCCCATGTGCAGAATCTGGCACTTTTTCTTGTTAAATTCCATATTGTTGGTGATTGCCCAGCTCTCTAATTTGTCCAGATCTCTCTGCAAGTCCTCACCACCTTCAACGGATTCAACACCTCCACCCAATTTGATATTGTCTGTGAACTTGCTCAGAAAACCTTCAAGTCCTAAACCAAATCATTTATGAAAGCATTGAAGAGGACTGGTCCTAAAATGGAGCCTTGGTTAACCCCACTAGTGACAGGTTGCCAGCCTGATGTAACCCCATTTACAAGAACCCCCTGGGCTCAACCCATCAGCCAATTGTTCACCCACCTTATTATGCTTTTATCTAACTGTATTCTGGTCATTTTGTCCAGAGGGATACTGTGAGAGATAGTATCAAAAGCTTCACTGAAATCCAGAAAGATTACATTGACTGGCTTCCTTTGGTCAACTATCTGGGTGATCTTGTCATAGAAGGAAATTAAGTTTGTTAGAAATGACCTTCCCCTTGTGAGCCCATGTTGGCTGTGACCAGTGACTGTGTTGTCCTTTAGGTGTTTTTCAATAACTCCCAGAATAATCTTCTCCATGATTTTACCAGGCATTGAACTTTAACTGACAGGCCTGTAATTGTCAGGATCTTCTTTCTTGCCCTTCTTGAAAATTGGAACCACATTTGCCAGCTTCCAGTCAAATGTGACCTCTCCAGATTTCTAAGACCTTTGAAGAACAATTGAAAGAGGTCCCACAATGACATCAGCCAGCTCTCTGAGTACCCTGGGATGAATCCCATCAGGCCGCATGGAGTTGCATGCAACCAGGTGGAGCAGCAAATCCCGCACAAGTTCAGGGTTGACTGGGAGTTTATCATATCATGATCAGACCTAAATTTTTTTTAAGTCATAGTCAATGTCTAGTTTTAAGTTTTTGATTTCCCTTAACATTATGAACATGCTGAGACCCATGTTAACAAAAGAAAACAAAATGTAATAAAAAACAATCAATCAATCAATCAAACAAACAATAGGCCACTGGATGGAGTATTAGGGTCAGAAACAAAAGAATGAGACCTGCCAAAATGGCCACACTGACAAGAATTATCTAGCCATAATTCCAAGAACATAATATTTATGTAAATATCAATATAAATAATATAAATATATGCAACATAAATATTTTCCATCATTACCTTCTATCTCCAGGTGTCTACAAAAATCAGGAGCAGCACTAGGAAATGTAATCAGTGATTTGTGGCTTTAGGTTTTTGTTTCCTTCCTTTGTTATCCAAATAAAACACTGAGAGTTTCTACTACAGAGAATGGCCAGGGAGAACAAGGGCACTTATGAAACATTTTTTTTTTTTAATTAAACCATTTTAACGTGAAAGTTTAGGTAAATATTTCCTTCCTATATTCATTATATTTTCAATTGAAGTTACTCAGATAAGTGTTATTAGTGATAAATATAACCCTGGGCAACAGAACAAAAAGCTATTGGCAACATTTTCATGATAAAAGATACAAATAAAGAGTGTATTTTCACCAAAACCATATTTCTTCAAAAGTCTGTTATTGGTTAGAAAATAGTGGATCCATCTGACTCTGATGCGATTTTATAATATCTGTCCTATAATATATTTTTATGTATATAACATGGGTTCTTTTCAGTTAAAAAGGAATTTGACGACATAGGGGTCTCCATGATTCAAACAGTATCAAACACGTTGCTCAAAGAATATGCAAAGGTTGTATGTACAAATGAATTTATGATTGCCATCCCAGACAGGCAATTCTGGCTTTGCACACTACGATAGCATATCTCTGACAGTGTCAGATTCTCTGAAGTAGACTCATAATTGTGTTCTTGATTACACAGACAAAAATGAACATATCTCTTGAACATATTTCACCTCTGTTTTGTAAGTATGTCTGGGTCACTCCTATGCTCATTCTTGGTAGGGAATCATCTTCAGGTTGAGGGAGCAATTAGTAATGTTTTAACAGTCCAGAGCAAGTTGCTTTGAAAGCAAAGAATTGAACACCCCATCAGTTAAGACAAAGTGTCTAACAGTTTCTAGGAAAAAGAGGTATGAGAAAATTTAGGGTAAAAAAAAGAGTGAGAGGACAGAGAGTTAGACTGAAGACATGTATGCATCTCTTAGGTGAAGTGACTTTATATTGTGAGGATGGTTAGCATAATATGGGCATACAAATGCTCCAGCGTACACCGTGTAGATGTCCCCTACCATGTCCTGCACATTGCTGTGTTTCTTCCCATTGCTGCTCTTCTTTCCACAATGTGGTGCTGCGGTACAGGACCAGAGAATAAAAGGACAACCTCATTGCTGTAGTAATGCAATCTGGTAAAAGAGTTGCTATTCCTGAAGAAAGATTTTGAAGTGTTTCTCTAACAATTTAGAGTAATTTTATACTATTCATGTCTTATTTCTAGGCTTGCTGATTTGAAGTGAGCCAAAGGATTTTTTTTCCTTGTATACATATATTTTACCAGCAAAGGTGAAGGAAATATATCATCAGTCTTCCAGAAACTACAATATTATTGAAGTATCCATCTATATCTAGAAGAACAACTGAAACAAGAAAAATCAAGAAAGAAAAAAAAAAAAAGAGTATTTAGATAATGATCACATACTGTCAGGTTTAGATGGGGCCACTCAGTATCAATCAAACACTGAAGTGATGAGCTTTTCTAAGAGGGAAGCCTTTCCCATTGGCATAGGTAAATCATACATGTGTTTTGAAGAAAAGATATAGAGAGAAGAAATGGAATCTCCAGACAGCAGAGATGATGTAAGCTAGAATATATTCTAGATAAGTTATTTGGTGATACATACAGTAAACTTCATGATCCTTAACAACTTTAAGTTACTTGGACATGGGATTTATGGAATACTTATGTCAGCAGCATAGAATACAGCACCAGGTAATGGATCAATACAAAAATGGAGTAAGGAATCTTGAATCACTAACATTATCTTACAGGCTTTAGATCTTATTTGCTGATTTCCTTTGAAGCCTATACTGATTTTGATGTTATTTAGTTAATCATAGTCCATAATGGTGTGAAAATTGGGAAAACAAGTGATGCGTAAGTGAGAATGGATCTTTTTCTCTCCCTCCCTCCCTCCCTCCCTCCCTCTCTCTGTCTCTCTCTCTCTCTCCCCACCCCCACCCCCACCCCCACCCTTATTATTTTACTGTGGTTTCTCTATTACTATGAAAACGTTAGATGATTTTGAAAAAGCTGTAATGTTTTCATGGACTATTCCTAGCACAGCACCAATGTTTGTTTAGGAGTCTAAAAATATTTTTAGAAAGCATACTTTGAATTTTGTACTAAAAGTTGAAGAGCATTAGAACATATGGTCAGGCTCTTTATGAGTCTTTAGGCTGCTAACAGTGCTAAAATTGCACACAGAATTAAATTGTGCATAGATAAAATCTTACTAAACAGTTAGAACATGCAAGCAATGAGCACTTGATTCACAGTAGAATGATAAAGCAGAAAACAGACTTTTAATTAATTACACATTTTTAGAGTCAGATTTATTTATAATGGTGATTGAAATCAAATTAAACAATCAATTTATCTACCCCCCACCTTTTTAAAAGAGGGAAAATCAGTAGGACCTGACTAGTAGTTATTCTACCACTACTGCATCATCTGTAGGATTATTTGACACCAGACTTTTTCCTTCTTTTGTGCCTTAGGTATTCAAAGATAGAGAGGAAAAAAAAAAAGTATTACAGCTGGATCCAAATCTGGATGCTGCCCCAGATTCTCATCTTTGTCTGTAAAATGTCACATTTCCTTACTGTAGAACGATGCTGTGTGCTGATTTGACTGTATGGTAAGGAAGGATAACATTGATTTCTACAAAATCAAAAATGTTTTATTGGGGTGCCATAATTCTGGAACATTTCTTCAAGTTCAAAACCAGACATTAAGAACTTAAGGAGTGTTATTTTAAGTAGAAAATGAGCTTTAATTTATAGATTTTTTTTTCATATCAGCTGCATTTGCAATGATGTTATTTTTATTATTAATATTATTCTTGTCAATACAGTTTCTACTATGAACAGTAGTTAAATTTAAGAGAAAATTATCTAGTTGAATGACTGCAGTTGTGGGTCAATATCACAATTTTGAATCAGTGCTTCTATTTAATCTAAGGGCTGGCCAATGCTAAAAAGTGTTGTGATTTTTCATCTGTCTGCAGTAGGTGCATTGTTTCTTTGTGTGCTTTGATTTGTTCCTGCAGAATATGTCTGACAATAGCAACCATCACTTAAACTGTTTAATTAAAAGATAACCAAATTCACTTTTGTCCTAATGTCTAAAGTGGTTATAGCCTATGGTTTCTTTTTGGAGCTATTTAGAACAGGAAGGGGAATGGGGGGTGATTGGATTTTGCTAATGAATATTCACACAGCTAGGAAACAGGAAAATGGTCTATACTGAAGGCAACCAGAAGCTATAAAGCAACTATAGTGTTACTCTGTAGTAACAAATGCCAATGTGCTAGAACAGCTGCAGATATTTTAAAACAGTAAAAACCACCTATAAACTGGGCATTTTGGCCTTCAGTTTTACATTTCATTTTAGCTCTAAAGCATTGCTTCTTAGACCAATTATTTCCTCTTGCTAACCTCACATGAAGATGAAAAGCCACAAAAGCAGACACATTCAATCCCATAATCTCATTCCTTTCCCTGAATTTTTTTTCCACGATGTGCTTTTCCTTTCAAGTCTTTGCACCATCACTTCTACCAGCTAGCTGCTTCCTTGGAACTCCTGAAATACATAATTTGGATGTCAGCATTTTCCAGCAGCTTTATGACAAAATAAACTGTTATATTTTTTTTCTTTTTATCTAATTCCACTACAATATGCAATAGAGCAGAAAGATAAATAGCCACTTATAGGCGCACATCAAATATGACATTTTAATCACCATCTGAGCATCAGTAACAACCTTATTAAGGAAAACAATAACAACAAGCAAAACAAACAAACAAAACAAAACAAAAACTCAGAAGAAGGAGGCCTACAGAGAGTGGAAGCAAGGGCGGATAGACTGTGAGGGATACAGAAACATTGGCTGAGCAGCCAGGGATCAGGTTATGAAAGCCAAAGCCCTGGTAGAATTAAATTTGACCAGGGACATCAAGGGCTACAAGAAAGGCATCTGTAGGACATCAGTGATAAAGGGAAGGCTAGGGAAATTGTGGACCCTCTCTGGAAGGAAACGGGAGACCTGGTCACCCAGGATATGGAGAAGACCGAGGTACTCAATGACTTTTTTGCCTCAGTCTTCACTGGCAAGGGCTTAAGCCACGTAGCCTGGGCTCAAGAAGGCAAAGGCAGGGACTGGGAGAATGATGGACTGGCCAGTGCAGGAGAAGGTCAGGTCTGAGACCAGCTAAGGAACCTAAAGTTGGACAAGTCCATGGGACCTTATGTGATACATCCATGGGTCCTGAGGGAACAAGGGTGGATGTCATTGCTAAGCCACTATCCATCATATTTGAGAACTTGTAGGTGAAGTTCCTACTGACTGGAAGAGGGGAAACATAACTCCCATTTTTAAAAAGGGAAAAAGAAAAGACCCAGGGAACTACAGGCCAAGTCTGTATTACCTTTGTGCCTGGCAAGATCATGGAGCAGATCCTCCTGGAAACTATGCTAAGGCACATGGAAAATAAGGAGGTGACTGGTGACAGCCAGAATGGCTTCACTAAGGGCAGATTGTGCCTGAAAAATCTGGTGGCTTTCTGTGACTGAGTTAACAACATTGGTGGATAGGGGACTGATGTCATCTACCTGGACTTGTGCAAAGCATTTGACACTGATATTCTTGTCTCTAAATTGGAGACATGGATTTGACGGATGGACCACTCGGTGGGTAAGGAATTGGCTGGATGGTCGCACTCAAAGTGTTGTGGTCCACGGCGCAATATCCAGGTGGATATCAGTAACAAGTGGTGTTCCTCAGCGCTCAGTGTTGAAACTGGCATTGTTTAACACTTTATTGGTGACATGGGCAGTTGGACTGAGTGTACCCTCAGCAAATTTGCCAGTGACACCAAGCTGTGTGGTGCGGTCGGCACGCTGGAGGGAAGGGTTGCCGTTCTGAGGGACCTGGACAAGCTTGAAAGGTGGGCCTGTGTGAACCTCATGAAGTTGAACAAGGCCAAATGCAAGGTCCTGATTCTGGGCCAGGGCAATCCCAAGGACAAATACAGGCTGGGCAAAGAATGGATTTAGAGCAGAACTGAGGAGAAGGACCTGGGGGTATTGGTTGATGAGAAGCTCATCATGAGCTAGCAATGTGCAATGCAGCCCAGAAAGCCAACCATATCCTAGGCTGCATCAAAAGAATTGTGTCCACCAGGTCAAGGGAAGTGATTCTCCCCCTCTAGTATGCTCTTGGGGGCCCCCATCACAAGAAGGACATGGAAATATTAGAACAAGTCCAGAGAAGGGCCACAGGGATGATCAGAGGGCTGGAGCACCTTTCCTATGAAAACAGGCTGAGGGAGTTGGGGTTGTTCAGCCTGGAGAAGAGAAGGCTCCAGGGAGACCTTACAGCGGCCTTCCAATAACTAAAGGGGGCCAGAGGAAAGCTGGGGAGGACACTTTGTTAGGAAGTGTAGTTATAGGACAGGGAGTAATGGTTTTAAACTTAAAAAGGGTAGATTTAAATCAGATATTAGGAAGAAATTTTTTACTGTGAGGGTGGTGAGGCACTGGAACAAGTTGCTCAGAGAAGCTGTGGATGCCCCATCCATGGAGGTGTTGAAGGCCAGGTTGGATGAGGCTTTCAGCAACCTAGTCTAGCGGAAGGTGTCCTTGCCAATGGCGGGGGGTGGGGGTGGGGGGGGTGGGATGTTGGAATTAGATGATCTTTAAAGTCCCTTCCAACTCAAACCATTCTATGATTTTATGAAACAAACAAACAACAAAAACAAACAAACAAGATGTTCTTTACTTGGAAGAGATTCCTAAACAAGTTCTTTAAGTTCAAGGGGCACCTTGTAGACCAGTGTAGAGAACACACTAGGAAATTCAATTTTATCTTCTACATTTACATGAATGTTATGGATTATGTAACACAATTGTGATATGACACACAAGAAGGGAAGTCCTCTTATGTAACGGAACCATGGGGAATATGGAGTCACACTAAAAATGAAACCAACCAACCAAGCAAACAAAGAAGCTGCTACCTTAGACTTGTCATTTTTATTTGTAAATTGTGGAATGTATCTGATTTAAATTATTATACTTATCGAATTGAACTGTCCGTTTCAGAAACTGCAAGTTGTATGAAGCTGACCAGTAGACATATGTGTATCACAGGAGGACCCCTCCAGTTTTTATTAATCTTCTACTGAGGACAGGTTAGAACCTAGCTGGAAAAATATTAACTTGAAAGAAAATTCAAGAATATTTCAAAAATCAAATACTCTATTCTAGGTAAAACAATCTTATCAACCAAATTAACATTTGATTGGTGAAGACACAGAAATCATGACCACCATTTCACTTCTATATTCATGTGTTCCACTCCACAGATGAAGAATCATAGTACATAATACAGTGGGAAAAAGCAAAGGCTGTGGTGAAGGTATCTGATCAATGAAAGGTGGTGACTACCCTTAAGCCATGAGGCACCTGTACCTCTGGTATGTTGCCCCACCCTGACCTAAGTCTTTTTGGCATGTGCAGAAACTGTCTTCCAGCCCATGTACCTAGAATTCCTTCCTAGGGGAACCAAAGCATGGAGTATTGGAGAAAGGATAGTTGAAGCTGTTGTGAAGGTAATGTTCTGATCTAAAGCAAGCCTATGTCTTAAGTATATACCTGTTTCTTTTTGTAGAGTATTAATTACTAGGCCTAAATATAAGGTAATGGATGCCCAAGCAGTGAATATACTCAAAATTCATGGAAAAGGGAAACAAGTTCGTAGAGGAGATAATCAAACTGCTTTCTCTTACTTGCTGTCATGAATCATTTGTGTGGAGTATTGAATCTGAAAATATGTTTCAGGTTTTATAAACCTAGGGTTATTTCTGATGTTCCATTCAGTTTAGCAGCATGGCCTTTGATAGAACATGCAGATCATCAAAAAAAAAAACGAGGAAAAATGGACTAACCCTTGCTCCATTTGGTCTGGTTCTCTATCTGCTATGCATTACTAGAGAACTAAAAATCATCAGAGCTATCTGTAATTGCAAAAGTCACCAGTGAGCTGGAGTTGTTGAAGAAAACTCAAAGAACAGTATGCTGAAAAGCCGAAAGAATTGGAGAGGAAAATGGAACTTGTAACTATGCAGAGTCTTTTCTTCCTTATTTTTAAGAAAGGAAATAATCAGTATAAATCACTCTTGGACTTCTTATTTATTTCCTTTTTCTTTTTGTATTATTCACATATAATATGCAAAACAGGAGAGGAAGAGAGTAAATAAAAATGTAAATAAAACATATTTTAGATTCTTCTTCTCCAGAATAAATCTAGAATTTGCTGACTAAAAACACCTTGGAAACTAAATCACCACGTGGTAAATAGGTAAGTAGAGAATCTAGGGATTTATTTGAAGCCTCTTCTTCTGCACTGTTATTCCGAAACAAATTTTTAATGGAGATGCAACTAATGATTCGTGTCGTCATCTTACTCAGAACACTTGCTGCATACACTGTGTTGTTTTAATAATTAAAACTTTTTAATCTTCAAGGAAAAATGATCACCATTTTTCAGAGTAAGATAATAGGATGAGCATTAAACCAAGTACTTTTGATTTTAGAACTCCAAAGACTGGACGTGGGCTAGAAGAAGGAAAATAAGATGCTAAAAAAAAGACTGTGTTTAGCAAATAAGACTGAACTTTGAAGCACCTTGAAAACTGTAACAAATGAAAGCAATGGGATAAATTAGATAAACTTTTAAATCTTTGACAGCACGGTATATTATGAACCATAATATTATGGCACATTATATAATTGTGCCAGAAGTAAGGTGAATTCATCAAAAAGGAGTTTACACTGGATGTTAAAAGTGGCTTAATCTAAAATGTTATAGTCTTCTGCAGCCTTTACACTGAACTCGTGAAATACACCCTTTCACATAATTAAAGGTATACAGAATGTATATGATCTATTCTGGGACTGACAGGGAGTTTGAAACACGCTGGGTACTTTCTGGACTGTCCCCAAACAATTGGATTAGGTGAGAGTCTGCAATCAGCCAGTAGACCAGCAAAGTATAAGCATTGCAGAGGTAGCATCTGCCTCTGTTTGAATGTGTTGACCCATATTATGTTACTGTTAAGCTTCCCAAATTCCAATTGCTTACCTTAGCTATGTGGTAGATTTATCTGGAAATTAGGAGAAAAAAAATGGCCAATATTTCAAATAAGATTCACTATAAAACAAAGGAGGAAAAGAGAGGGGAGGGGAGGGGTTGGGAAGGGAGGGATCCCAGTAAAAAATTGCAGGTGAAATCAGTAAAAAAATAGGAGAAAAAGTCACTAATCTCATTTTACTCAATAATTTCCACAGTCACAGAGGATACCTCTGGCAGATGTAGAATGAAGGGGACCTCTCTTGCACGTGTGGAAGCAGGTGTTAATACCACTATCAAATTTTCTCTTCCTGAGACTGTTATTTTCCAATCATTGGGATATTTATGATGCAGCTGGTAATTGGAGGTCATAATAACAGAAGGTACCTTCTCTGGCTGATGTGGGGAAGCATGCTGAGGTTAAGCTCCCTTTTCTCATTCTAAGATACACAGCAATGTGTGATATGTGTGATCCTCTGATTTGTTTACCACACCTCTGAAAGATGGAATGGGGAGGAACATGAAACAAATGCAGTCTTATGGTCATAAGATCATCATACTAACAAAGAGACCATACAAATTAAAATACTGTGTTCAAATTTGAAAGGGAAAAAATGAAAAGCACGGACATAACCAGAGAAAATAAAATAAAATAAAATAAAATAAAATAAAATAAAATAAAATAAAATAAAATAAAATAAAATAAAATAAAATAAATAAAATAAAAAGATTTTGTCTTTAGTAAACTAGTCTACAGAAGAGAATGAAAACCAAAATGTTACAGTGTTACAGGATTCATTTTTTTTTTTTTTTTTTTGTATTATTTCATGGCTTTGGCTTACTGATATAATCCCAACTCTCTAAAGAAAAGACCAACCATATGAATCGTTCTATACAATGCTTTGCAGGTCAACACTGGTAACAGAATCTGCAGTGAACCAGATACGCTCTGTTAAATGCTTCTTGACATTTTATGAGACCCTGCAAAGCAACCCCAAAGACTGTACAAGCTTCAAGAGGCATAATGCCCTTATTGCTCTTCATTTTATTATGAAGTATTAAAACAATATTTTATCAGCATCCAATAAAATATACATCTTTCACTTTGTGAATGTTGAAACTCTTAAAAGATTTAAAGCAATGCTAGCTTACCAGCTGTCAATCCAGTCCCTTGCTAATAAACTAGCTTCATACATTTTATGGCAGAGCTTTTCTGTCTCAAGGCTTATAGCTACTGTAAGAACAGTGTAAATATAATTATGAGCAACTGTCTCCCCTGATGGAATCTCAGTAGCAATAAACAAATACATTTATATATATATATATATATATATAAATGTAAGAGTAGAAGAGAAAACAGAGAAGAAAAAAATATATTCTGCTGCTAGAGTGTTCAAGGAAACCAGAGCTACAGGTACACTTAATATTCTGTCAGGAGGATCTTGGTCAGGGAAACTGTTTTCAGTTATCAGTGGTGGAATTAACTCATCTAGCTTTAATTGTTTGAAAGGTGAGAAGCTTTTTGTCTTTGCTTCCTCTGTAGTCAAGAGAAAGAAAGAGAAGAAAGTGCCTCCAACCTGGAAAGTCATCCTATCTACATGGTATAATTATTTTAAAATGAGACAATTTACTTACTGTTTCTTTCTCCATTCAGGATAGGAGTAGTTGACAAAACTACTGCTGACTAGATCACTAACTTGTAAACGACCAAAACCAGGTGAGCTGACTTGTTGCCTACAACTGCAAGCCATAAGTATAATGGAGCTTTCTGCAGCAGAATAATCAAATGTCCTGAAAAATGAAGTACAAAATGATTAGTGCTATCATATCTGTCTGTCATATTGCTATCATATCAGTCTGTCTCTCTAGAATCACAGGAAGACAAGAGATAATCCACTGGACTAGGACTTCATTGTTGCTCGCTGTCTGGTTACTGACTGCAGGCAATGCCAAGTGCCTCAGACGACGGCACAAAAGATTTTCTAAAAGGGAATTCCTTTCTAAGATTTTCTGAAATCAAACAGTAGTCCCAGCTCCCAGTTCTTCAGCCTTCCCTTCCCTTCCCTTCGCTTCCCTTCCCTTGGGTAGGAATTCTTAAAATGGTTCAACTAGTGCTTAGTAATGCTAGAGTGGTGACAAATGACCTAATCAAATAATCAAATTATTAGTTTTCTCTGTCATCCCTAAAATTCCTTACAAATTGAGTACTGTATGTAGTATAACTGTAGAAACAATAACTATTTACACATCAATAAGTAGAAATTACATTGCACTGGTTTACTCGGTGCAGAAATTCTAAAAATAAACATGTAATTGAATTTGAACAATTAGAATAACTGAGAATATAAAACCTGAGATGTGAAGAACATACTTTTGACAACTGTACATTAATTTGTAATGAGATAAACTGTTTAAGAAAGATGTGGATTAAGAACCAAGTCTGAACGGTTTCAAATATTTGAGAAACATGAATCTGTCCCTCCAGTTTGAGCTCAATTCCATTTATGAAGTCTTATGCAGAACAGAAACTGAGCTAGTAAATCAACTTAATTTTCAAGTGGAGAGCAAGTGAAAAGCAGAATGTGCCACTGTTTACTTCAGAAGTCTCCTTTCTGAAACTTGATATATACATATATATTCCATGTAGGGTCTCACATTAGGAAAGCTGAAGGTGCCTTTATCCAAAATAGGAACACAAGACCCAGGTTCCAACTCTGAACTATGAATTCTTCTCAAAGGTTCAGAATTAAGTGTCATATACATTTACATTTTTTTTTTCCTTTGGGAACTAAACAGTTCTGGCCTTATATTATACTTTAGTTGTCTAAAGAATGACATCCAATTTTTTTGTGTGTGTGTTTGCTGTCTAGAGACAGAGACAGATGAAAGCTGGACTACCTTTATTGTTTCACATAAAAAAGTCACAGCATTGTGGCATTTTGTGAGCATCTCTTATGAGAAGAACTCCCAGAGGAAAAGTGCCAGATTCAAACAAATATTCTTGCATAAAAAATGGAGGTATTTCAGTATTAGTTTTTGAGGTATTCGTTTCTCTCTGTAGAATGTAGAGTTCAAAATTAAGCATTTAGTCTCTGGGTAGACACCAAGGGGAGACAGGTGCCTCAGAAAAATTTGAAAATAGCCACATGCTGGAGGTGAGCCAGCAGTGTGCAGTCATTGGCAGCTGTCACCGAGTACTACTTAGCGAGGGAACCCAAAGACAAGTCATTGAACCTCATTTCTCTCACTGGACTACAGGGAGAAATATTCTCATTACTTTGCAACTCCCTCTTGAAGGTAAGAGTGTAGACTTTAACTCAAGGGTAGAATGAGGCTTTCATTTTTGCAGCCCGGTTTTCATGGTGCCTGCCTGTGGGTGAGATGGAGAGTTAGTGTCCTCTGCCCTCAAGTAAGAGATTCGCCATGCATCTTTCACACCAGTGCTTGACATCTCATAGTGGTGGGGCTTATTCCCTTCTCACCTGCTGTCAGTGTGTGTCAGCTTGGAAAGGCAGGCACAAAGGGAAAGGGAGAGGAGGAGTAGGACTACAATTTGTAACCCCATGCTTTTGCTCTTTTGGGAAAAGTGCACAATGACTTGTAGCATTTTTTAAGATTTGCTATATGTAGCACCAGCCTGAGCAGTGAAGTTCACCATCTTTTTACCTTCAAGCAGAGCTTCTCTTTCACAGGTAGTGCCCAATATGACACTTCACAAGCAGGCCAAAGAAGGAAGGTGAAATTAGATAGTTTTACCAAATGCAAAAACTATCTCCTTCTGCCTGAACTCTGACACAAAGTAGTGCTCTCACATGCTAAAGTGCATAAAGTATGCCCTAGATTACGGTGCTAGATTATGGTTCATGCAGGAGAATTGTGGAAAACCCGTAATCTTATCATCATCATCATCATCATAAAATAAATAAATGAATAAACAAACAAACAAACAAACAAACAAATAAATCTTGTCAACCACTTGTTAAGACCTGCAAAGTGACCAGCATTTTTCACCCCTGCTGTTTTGAATTTAGGGACCTTAGTTTTATCTAAGTCTGCTTTAACTGCTAAATCATCTTTTGGACCTAGCTTGAAGTTTATTTAAACTTACAAGAACTGTCAGAAAATAAGGCCAAAGTAATGACTATTGGATCAACAACATATATATTTACAGTTCACACTGACCTTTTATGTATGCAAGTTAAAAATATTCAAGGTAGAATTCAAGTTATTATAGCAAAGTATAAAATTGCACTCATGAGGGTTGACCTCACTGTAGTTGTCAAGGTGAAACAAAAAATGAAATTGCCAACAAACATATTACAGCTAGTGATTAAGTGGCTTTTTAGACACCCTTGGGAACACTGGGACAGACAGTTCTGATGGAAAAGACATGATTAGTTCTGATTACATCTTACTATCCTAGTGCAGAGGTCTGATACCAGATTTCAGTGGAAAAATAGTTCCAATAAATACGTGAAGTATATATCATGCAACCATCATAAGTATCCACAGCTACAATGAAATTGAGTTACATATCATGAAAAATTACACATGGGTTCTCCCTTTGAAAGGTTATTTATATACTCCTTTAATTTAAGCCATAGATACAAGGGTTTTTGCACCTCAGACATTTTAAAGTAAGATGTATTGAAAAAAAAATAATAAAAATGTGTTCTTGTGTGAAGCTCTCTAAAATGAAATGAATTCTATATTACCATGTTTTAAAATACCAAAATATGCTACACAGTGTTTATCATAATGGGTTACTAAACTTGGTGTCAGGAAAGATGTGAGGAAGAACTACTTTTTTGCTACCTTTACTGTTGTGACTATGAAAGGAAGGTCTTTGGTGGTTTTACCCAGCTGAGCAGCTGTGCTCCACCAGAACTGCTCTCTCACTCCCCCTCCTCAAAGGGAAAGGGGGAGAAAATGTGATGGAAAGGGCTCAAGGGTTGAGATAAGGACAGGGAGATCACTCAACAGCCATTGTCATGGGCAAAATAGACTCAGCATAGGGAGATTAATGTAATTTATTACCTACTACTAACAAGTTGAGTGGTGCAGAGGAACTGGGAAAGGGGGCTGTGGTCAGTCCCTAACACTTGGTCTCCACCTCTCCTTACGGTCCCTCTCTGCCCCTGCTCCCCGTGGGGTCCCTCCCACGGGATGCCGTCCTGCCCGAACTGAGCCTGCGGGGGCTGCCCACAGGCAGCAGCTCTTCAAGAACTGCTCCCACACGGCTCCGTACCACGGGGTCCATCCCCTAGGAGCAAACTGCTCCAGCACGGGTCCCCCACGGGCGGCAGCTCCCCCCAGACCCCCTGCTCCTGCGTGGGCTCCTCTCCACGGGCTGCAGCTCCGGCCCGGGGCCTGCTCCTGCGGGGGCTCTCCATGGGCCGCAGCCTCCTCCAGGCCACATCCACCTGCTCCACCGGGGGCTCCTCCACGGGCTGCAGCGTGGAGATCTGCTCCGTGTGGGACCCATGGGCTGCAGGGGGACAGCCTGCTCCACCAGGGGCCTCTCCACAGGCCGCAGGGGAACTGCTGCTGCGTGCCTGGAGCACCTCCTGCACTCCTGCTGCACTGACCTTGGGGTCTTAAGGGCTGTTTCTCACTCCTCACTCTCTCAGCTGCTATGGCACAGCAGTTTTGTTTGTTTCTTTCTTTCTTTTCTTTTTCTTTTTTTTTTTTTCCTTCCCTTTCTTTAATATGCTTATTGGCTTATGCTTATCTTAAAACATTGCTTATTAGCGCGGCTCTGGCTAGCGATGTGTCCCTTTGGAGCTGGCTGAAACTGGCCTTGATCTAACATGGGGCAGCTTCTGGATTCTTCTCAAAGAGCCCACCTCTGCAGACCCCAGCTACCAAAACCTTGCCACATAAACCCAATACAAGATCTTTTTCCAATGATATACAACACAGGGAAGCCCCACGGGGTTTTCCCCTTTGTGTACTTAAAGCTTGTTATACCGTTGTGCTTGCTGTCTGCATAGGTTGAAAAATGCATGGATACATGCACTCTCAGCCTCATGTAGTTTACTTATATAAGACAGAACTGATATTTTTTGAAGCACTATGGTATGTCAGGACATTAGAAGGAATCATTAGGAGAAGCTAATATTTGAGAGGTGAAAAGTGTGTCCAGAGTTCTGGTGCTCCTAAGATAAATCAGGAAAGGAGAGGAATGTGTGGCCATGAATTTTACAACTATCATTCAGTAAACATTCATTAGCATTATTAAGAATGTGACATAAAATTGAAAACAGCAAACAATCCATATACTTGGCAGATATATGAAATAACAGATGGCACTTTAAATGGGATGGGGGAATACCCAGCGAATATGAATACTGCCTGTCCATAGACCTGGCATTTATATAAATAAGTGAGACAAAAATCTGGACCTAATAAGGATCCTACATGTATACACTTGTGCACAATTATTTTTGTGTATGCTGGGCATCTCATAATTCTGCCCTATGACATTCTCATCCCCTTGTATGGGAAACATTCTAGACATGTTCACACAGGGATCTAGTAGCATAACCATATATAATCCTCCTTGGGCACAGAAGAGAACAGAACGAAATTGGCAGTGTCCTGCCCAAATTTGCGTTTGCTCAGAAACCAAGGAACAGTGTAGTTCTTACCTGTTTCTTGAAGCAAAGCAATATGCTACCCCTCCCTTTCTGTACAGTGTAAGATATATTATTCCTATATTATTTCTCAGTAAGCATTTTGTCAGAGCATTTTTTTTTCAGTGGATCCTGGTGCATTCATATGTGGGAGTACTTTACTGTCATCTCTACACTGTAATCCATACAATGGTAACTGTAATTTTATCTCAACTTATATAACAACCTTGTGTTATTCTATGCTGTTTAAGAAAAAGAAGAAAATTTAGAAGCTTGTGTGATCTTTTCTACTGGTTGTATAATCTCAAATGTTGCTCAAGACTAGAAGATGTAACGATAAACCATTGTTCTTTCTTAGTAAGATACACTCAGTTGATCATCTCTAAATTATTTTTTTGTGAACGACAGTACATTTCATAGACAAGGTTGTACTAACAATAACTTCCCAAAATCCAAACAGTTCTGAAGCCCAAGGACCAAGTCTGTTCCTTGGAAAAGGACTATATATGTATTTGGTTTGTTTGGTTTAAATGCACTGAAGAGACCTATGATAATAGGAACATTTCATAGGTACATAAAGCAAATAGATGCAACTACATTACACTAGATAATTTGGAAGATATGCTTCTAGGCATAGAACAAAATTACATCAAGGCTTGCTAAAAGCAATTTCTATATATAATATATTGACAACAATGTAGTTTAACTTAATTTTGCATGCAGATAGCTGTCAAATCCCTTGCTGATTTTGTAGACAAACTCAAAAAGGAAAAAAAAAAATGAACTTCATGACTGATGATCATTTTGCAGAAAACAATGGTGCTTATTCCAGAGCACTCAGGACTAGAGTTTATTTTAGAAAGTGTCTTTCTGGTGTTTTTATACTAAAAAACAACAACCGTTTCTTACATTTTTTCCCCATTGTAGTCTAGTGTCAAAATACTGAAAATATGAAAGCAATTGTTCTGAATTAACTAGTCTCCCTTTCGAAGGCTACAAACACAGCATTATATGAATTATCATAACAGTATCAATGTTCAACCTTATAATAAATGTCCCGACCTAGAGTTCCAGGTCAGGAACTGGCCTACTAGCACTTGAATATTTTGCAGCCTAGTCAAGGAAAATGGTTAACTGCCATCTTCATGGCCATAATAACAACAAAATCTTTGAAATCTCATGCAACATTCTGAGAATAAATTTTCTGTAGGGGCTGCTACCTTCATTCATTCTGCCATTCTATCCTGCAGAATTATTTTTTTTTTCACTCTAGGGAAAATTGGGATAAAAATTTCTTATGTGAATTTTCCCTTGCTAATAGAAACAGTGAGAAAAGTTCTATAAACATTATCAGTGATGCAAATGCTTATTTTCCGTAAGGAACCATTTTATAAGCTAACATCCTGATATGGACAATCACACTCATTTTTGTGATAAAATAAACACTCATTTCTATATGGCTATTGCCAGTTTTTCTGTCTCTCACTTCTCTGAGGAATCTTCAATCCTGTTTCATAATTCTTCTTCCCCATTATAGTGTCCTCTTGGAGATTTTTTATTTTGATCAGTGAGTAGCCAAATCTATTTGTATTTGAGTTCCCCTACGACAAGCAAAAATTTCCTGTGCTTTTGATCACTTTTCTGAAAGTGATCCATCATGAATAGATGTCACAGTGAAAGAAGTTGGA
This sequence comes from Anser cygnoides, assembly GCF_040182565.1. Lineage (NCBI taxonomy): Eukaryota > Metazoa > Chordata > Aves > Anseriformes > Anatidae > Anser > Anser cygnoides. The sequence continues at coordinate 35,087,069 of NC_089873.1, forward strand.
TTCAGTGACAGCTGCAGATTCTTGGCACACAAGTCATGATCAGTCCTATATGTGTGTAAATACCACTAAATGACTAGTGTTCAGAATGCAAACCAGATAACTGAATAGTGACCCTGTTTGTTTAATCTTTCTAGGCAAGAAATAGAGGTGTAGAGTTCTCATCTTCCTCCACTACTGTAAGGCTTCAGGAAAAAATCTGTAAGAACAATAAAATATACTTAACATTTGCATGGCTTACTGAGAGGTAATATTACAAAGAAAATATGTCTGCAGAATAATGAGAAGGGCTTAAGTTTGGAAATAATACGTATGTCTCACTGCTTCTCTTTCTCAGTGGAAAACGGTGTAGTGCTGTAGTTAATATTCAGGTTAATTTACTATGTAAAATGAGTTTAGTAATTTATATCCAACACAAACTCTTTTTTTTTTTTCCATTTTGCTTACTGCTGCACAAGAAAAAAAATCACAGAATCAAAGAATCACAGAGTCACATAATGATTGAGATTGGAAGGGAGTGATGGAGATCATCTAGTCCAACTTCCCTGCCCAAGCAGGGTCCCTTAGAGTACATCTGATGTTCTGGGGAGCCCAGAACTAGATGCAGTACTCTAGGTCAGGTCTTACCAGGTCTGAGAAGAGAGGGATGGTTGCCTCCCTTGACCTGCTGGCAACACTATTCCTAATGCAGTTCAGGATACCACTGTCCTTCTTTGTCACAAGGGCACATTGCTGGCTCATGGTCAACTTTTTTTTTTTTTTTTCCATCAGTACCCCCATGTGCTTCCCCACAGAGCTATTTTCCAGCAGGTCAGCCCCAGCCTCTGGTGCATGGGGTTATTCCTCCCCAGGTGCAGAACCCTGCACTTGCCTTTTTTGAATTGCAGGATGTTCCTCTCTGCCCAGCTCTCCAGCCTGTTGAGATCCTTCTGAATGGCCACACAACAACACTCTGGGGTATCAGCCATTCCTAACAGTTTTGCATCATCAGAAAACTTGGAGAGGAAGCACTCTATCCCTTCTTCCAAGTCATTGATGAACAAGTTAAACAATACTGGACCCAGTATTGACCCTTGGAGGTCATTGGTAGCCAGGCCTCCAACTAGACTCTGTGCCACTGATCACAACTCTCTGAGACCTGCCATTCGGGTCAGAATACGCATTTGTATACATCTGTATGTGTGGCATAGGGCCCATTGGCTGAGTTGCTTCACTTGAAGCAATGTCTAGCTTCTCCTAAGTTTGGAGAGCACTAAACATGTTCATCAACTGCAAGTCTTCAGGAGGAGCAAGAGCCTTTCTTCTTATATGAGGAGTCACCAGTTTCCAGGCTTCATCTTCTACAGACTTTTGATTTATTTTTTCACATGGCACAGAGCCTACCTGCATCTCCACTGCAATTGGGTGTTGAGACTCATGAAGCTGTAGGGTCTCTGAGAATATCTTCTCTCTCTCTCTTGTTCATTTTCATGAATGCCATGCCGCCTGCTTACTTCCTCCTGTAACTCGACATGGAGATATAACTCATCAACAACAAAAACACTCCTTCTGCTTACTTCCTCCTGTAACTCGACATGGAGATATAACTCATCAACAACAACAACACTCCTTCTGCAGGAGGGATGACTGTCAGCTCTGGCTTCATGAAGAGGTCCCAGGCACTCCCTGAATCCTGAGACATGCAGAGCTATATCCACTGTCAAGTCTGTCGGGTGGAATCCTCTGAGACAGCTGACATGTGGGTCTAACAGCTACCAGCTCTGAAGCATGTCAAAACCACACCTGAGATGGCATACACTACTAAGACTGGAGATAAAGGGCACTTCTTGCACCCTTCTGTGTGAACTGCTGCACAAACTGCTGCATCTGTTTGTGGCCTCTGTTGCACAAACTGCTGCAACTGTTCACTTCCTCTGTTAGCTGTACTTAGATTGTCACAGAACATTGCCCAATTGCTGGGTTATGTGTACTTCAGGTGACCCACTTGTTCAGTGGAATTGCCCTCCTTTGAATACTTGAATTTTTCACTGTACACCTCTCCACCCATTTCTGTTGGCAGCTTTTTAAGGCACTTAGTGATGGGGAGAAGGCAATTTCTCTCAGGCAGAAGGGAAATACATTTTCATCTCCCCCACACGGGAAGAGCACACTGAGTCCTGAGTGCTTCAAAAAGAGACTCCTAGGGACATAGATCAAGGTAAAATATAAGTTTCTAAAGAGTTACAAAAAATCAGTAGGCCAAAAGGAACTTCTTCAAAAGAGATTTGGGTCCTAATAACTACCTGTCAGACTTAGACCCTCCATGAATGGCTTTGAACTGTGAGTCCTCTTCAGGAGGTAGTTCCATCCTTTTCAGATAGAGATGAGAGACTTCAGGGCAACAAAGCTGGTGAAGGGTTTGGAGAACAAGTCTTATGAGGAGTGGCTGAGGGAACTGGGGTTATTTAGCCTGGAGAAAAGGCTCAGTTGGTTATCGCTCTCCTCAACCACCTCAAAGGAGGTTGTAGCAGGGTGGGGGTGGGTTTCTTCTCTCAAGCAACAACTAAATGGCCTCAAGTTGCACCAAGGGAGGTTTAGGCTGTACATTAGAAGCAAATAAATAAATAAATAAGATCACTGAAAGGATTGTGAAGCATTAGAAAAGGCTGTCCAGGGAAGTCACCATCCCTGGAGGTATTCAAAAGATGTATAGATGTGGTGCACAGGGACATGGTTTAGTGGTAGACTTGTCAGTACTAGGTTAATAGTTGGACCTGATGGTCTTAGAGGTCTTTTCCAACATAAATGATTCTATGATTCTGTGACAATTCCAGTAGCTCAGAATTTAGACCACATGTGGTAGAGCAGAGTTCAATTTGCAAATTCCTTCCTGAATGGCATGGCTGAGCACAACATACCTGTTGCATAGCTTAGGCAAGAACCAAGAAGGGATATGCATGAGGGTAATGCAGCTTCCAACTCCATGGGAAGAGAATGCAGGGGTGGAGGCCTCGAATGGGAGTTGCCAAAATAATTCAAGTATATCGGTAAACTCAGGGCCCTGACATTGTTTAAAACTTCTGCAGATATCATACTATCTGAATATGAGATCCATGTAACTGAAAAGTCAGTTAAGTTCCTAAGACTCCTCATTAACCTTAAGCATGTTGGAAAGATTGCTATATATTATATGGAACAATTTAAAAATAATCAGCCTTGTAAAAAGATCTTTCTTGAATGATCCAATCATTATCCAGAATTAAAATGACAGTTAATGGTAATAAAGGTGTTTAAAGGTTTCAATTACTGAACAGAAAAGGACGGTGACAAAGGCTTGGCAGTATAACAGAAACCACTGTCAGGAGGACTGATTTATAATGTTTTGGACAACAGGCATAGGCAGGGACATGAATTAGTCTGATTAATAGGTCCTTCCTGGAAGAAGTGCTAGATTGTAAGGACTGTGACAAATAAACCAGGAACTTCCTTGTTCCAGGTTTCTCAGTTGATTTAAGACCCATGACAAAAGCACATATGTACATGTGCATCCCCCAAATCATCATTTACTTGTGGGAACTGAGAAAAATATTTCATTAGGCAGCCAAAATGATCAAAAGATCTTTTTGTCAATTATGAAGCTACTTTCATTAACACTTATTCAACAGTAGTGAGATCTTTAGGTAAAATATAACACAAAGCAACATTTTCCTTTGTATTTATTAAACTTGTCAGGAAGACTCAGCCACAGAACTGGCAAAACATCCTGATATTAAGCCTATCATAGTGCAAGAGAGTCCTTTCATCATTCACAAAAATCTCCTCAAAAGCTATGTTTCCAGAGGGACCAAGTACACCCTCAGATAAAGCAGAAAGCTTGTTCTAGGCTCTTAGAAATCTTTCCAGTATTTCTCTCAATTACTAGCCCTGAAACCCCCCTTTTCTTTTTCTTCTTCAAATCCCTCCTTAATTACACTTTTACTAAAACAAGGAGTCCAGCATATTGTACAACCTATTGCAAAGAGGTACTAATTTTCATTTGAATGCCACAGTGGGGGGAAAAAAAAAAAAAGGGGAAACAAACAAACAACAACAACAACAAAAATAAAAAAATAAAAATAAGGCTGTAATTAGCAAAATATATGCAGTACTCCATCAATTCTTCCCATGATTTTCTCCTATCTCATGTTCTTTCAGTCTATTTATATATTATCTGCCACTGTTTTAAGATCTTTAAAAATATATATTATTTTCTGATAATTTTCTGGGTTTGTACAGATAATAAATAGTAACAACAATCCCCCATTTATAAATGATTATTTTTGACTAACTAGTTAGCATAGAGATGGCCAAATAGATAGAAAATATATTGACTGAATGCAATGTATTTTGAATTGTTCTGGAATTTACTAAGTATCAAAAGTATTTGATTACCTAATCTCTGGAGATGTTTTAGAAACATCTCCAGGAAAACAAGTAGACTGATTTTCTTAAATCCATTTTGGGAAATAAACTGAAATTTATTATTTTACTTAGTTGCCAAAAACTACAGAAGTGTCTACAGCAATATTTTAATTATACAGTTCAGAAGATATAGTACAATGGCTGATTCTGTTTCAGACTGAAAAGTACATGTAAGCCTGATTTTTTTTTCCTTTCTTTTCCATTGAGATGTAGAAGATAATGCCTTTCTAAATTTTCATTCAAATTATGAATATAAAAAATTTCTGTTCTATTTTCTAAATTTTGAATTTTCGTTCAAATTATGTTAGAAAAAAAATTCTAACAGAAAGCTATCTTTTTACAGACTACCTGCATCTCTCACGCTTGTGTTCAGGGCCAGTAAAGTTAAGCTTTTAAATCTTTTCAAACAATGACATTTTAGTCACTGTACACAACTGAGGCAAGAAATATTTAGTGTTCACATAACCTAGTACTTAGCATTTTAATGTTAAAAAGGTACCACTTTTTGAAGACGTGCCCAAAAGAAAATGCTTGACTTCACCATGTGTGATTGCTGGAGGCTTGATTATTTAACCTTAACACTTTATTGATGCTCACTTGTACATGGATTATATCATTTGGAAAAGAACCTTGTGATGAAAGATTTTATATAAATGTTCTATGTTTATTTTGATTATCACTGTAGGTAAAATCCATTACTCAATTATGATGATCAAATGCCTCTTCAACCTCGAACAATGCAGTAATGAAATGAGTAATGCTTCTTTAATTGTAAATTTTTGATTCAGTTGATTTAACAATTAGAAAGCATATGTGCAAATATAAAATACATTTTCCTTTATTTCATCAGACAGTGCAAAATTTGAAAAGAGTCAAGCTGTGCTTCACTAGTCATCAGGAGTGACAGGTCTACCACTGGCTGCTGAATAAAAGTCTCATTCCCAAATATTTTATTATTAATGTATTTATGTTGAGGAATTATTTAACAAGGGATTGAATTGTTGATAAAAAGAGCATTAAATAGGATCTTCATCTTTTTGTTATAGTTACACACACACAAAAATTCTACTATGAATTAATCAATAAAAATGTGAACATGTAGCCCTTGTGCATCTATCTCTCCATCACCTTTACAGTGCAATAATAGTTAGTGGTCAGTAATGTATTGCATATATATATTTGTGACAGAGATCACAAAGTCTGAAGTAACAACTAATATCAGAATGAGATAGAAATGTGAACTGTCTTTCTGTAAAATGTCTGATTAAAAAAGGACACATGAAGATCTCCTATACTCAGCTCATTCATATAAGCTTGAGGTGACAGGAGAAGATGAGGGAAGGGCATCTGATCTCACCTAACCTTAACTGAGGGAGGTAAACACAGACAGACAGACAGTTACTTCCAGATACCAATTCATACCCATTCTAGCAGGACTGCTTTGTAAAAGAGCAAACAGCAGAGTGTGCATCAAGAGGTTAGATGAGATATTTAACTTTAAGCTGGCTAAAATTTGGTAATATGAATTTGATCTTATGCAATGTTATTGCAATTTGTCTTGAAGATATTTGCATTGGTTTTCTCTGAATTAATGACAGGACAATGCTAGAGTGTTATAAAGAAAACACTGAACAACATATGGTGAAAATACAATGTATGCATTCAGTTAAGAATAATATGTGTGCTTAATCTGCATTTATTTCTTTCCTAGGGCTTACTTTTCATTTTGTTGACTTTTTTGCCCTGCCCTTTTCAGCTGATGAATTGACACACTGAGATATATTAAAAAAGACCAAGAAGAATATATTTTCATCAATAAGGAATTGCTCATGAGAATTTTCAAGGGAATTCTGTGCAATAGAAAATTAATTAAATAAACATTAACATTTCACTGTCCAAATTCTGGCATAAAAGAGACTCAAGCCCCATAAGAATACTGACACTGTGGAAGAGGCTGCAGTAAATTATTTGTCTAAACCAGCTGCCAACCTAAGTAGCTCTAGTGGTTCAGGGATTTTTCTTTTCACCTTGTGAAGAGCAATTACTATTTTTTTTTTCATTGAAAAATAGGCAAATATTTAAATAAACATATAAGTCCTTCTTTAAAGTGCTTGTGTCCGTAGCAAACAGCAGTTTCAGTGAAGTGTTATTGCAATTGCACCATAAGGTGCACAAGGTGCACATACTAGGCAATCCACCATTTCAGCAATAAGCAATGTGTCTAGTTTGTCTGGGGGTACTCTTTTTTTTTTTTTTTTTTTTTTTTAAAGAATGAAATGAACTAAAGAACTCTAAAAATGCATGATCAGAGTGTATCCACTTGGAACCTTGCTTATTTTGAAAATCTACAACATAAATCTGTACACAAAAATGTAAGGGACACAGCTGCAGGACATAACAATCAAGCTGTCCAGAATCACACTCAAACATTTAATGTTTTTTTTTTCTTTTCTTTTTTTCCTGACATAAACTTTTAAAATTGTAATAAATGTTGTTTAGATTCACACGAACCTCTGAGTTATAAGTCCTTACATGGAAGAAGGATAATAAGATTTATTTGCATCTTGTTTTTTAAGAATGTGTTTAACAAACCAACGCATGAAGCATAACCAGTGAACATCATTTGGGATACAATCACTGTAATGTGTTAATCTAAAGCACATAAATGATTTGGCTCTTTAAAGTAAAGAATTGGTTTCAGCTGACTTGAAAATGAAATAAAGTTATAATATTCTCATATAAACCTCAGAATATAATATGGGCACTTTTTCAAAAACAAATAAACAGAACACCTCTCAAACTAAGGATAGTTTAACTCCAAATGTGTATACCAATTTCTGAAAGTCTGGATTTCCAACTCATAATATTCAGGATCATATGTATATCCATATATATTCAGGATCCACATATATTTTAACATATATAAATTGAGTTTTTATTTCTTAATAAACAGTGATAGATAGACATTGTAAAATTACCCTGGATAAAATAAAAGTACCAGGCTGTTGCTTAGAATCATAACTTGGATTAAAAGGAGCCATAGAAATATTTCACCAATTAATAGGATGTAAGAAGCATGGAATCATGGGAGTAAGATGAGGGTATCCCATAGACATGAAGTTTTAATAATGTAAGACCACAATTTTATTTCTTTTCTCTCTACTATTTGTTCCTAACAGAAGGGAAAGTTCATTGCAGTGAAGTCAAGCCTAATTTCTGCAGCGTTTGCTTTCTGAAGAACAGCACAGAACACAAATAGCTTGGCATGCAGGAAAAGGTCTTACTCAATTTTTATTTCTATATTTCCAAATAACACACTGGTTGTTTGAAAGAGATATTTAACAAAATGCAAACTGTATTTTTAAATACTTTGTGGAGAGACACAACCCAAGACCACTATTTAAAGAAAGTATCCAGATCAGTGTGTACTTTTACACAGTGTTGCTGAGAGCAAATTAGTGCTGGAATTATATTGCTACTGTGTTCTCAAGTGACTGATTCTACTAAATGTTTGTTTATAGAAATTTAAAATCATTCCTCTTGAGATCAATGTCTCTGACATAAGCATAGTCAATGCCACATGGAGATAATTTATTATGAACTTTGTAATACTCGAATAAGCATTGTGACCCAAGAAACCCTGGTAAATGGAGTTGCTGGTCTTTTTTTCTTCTTTCTTCTAGAGTGACAATTTAGTTCTGCAGAGTGCTGTCATCATATGAGATTAATCACAGTAATGACATGTTTTTCACTAAGAACATTATTAATAATTATTTGAATATAGAGCAAGAGGAATGAGATTCTAAGTCAAATGATATAAATGTTGAAAAAGGGTACAAAACACATCTTAAATGTGGGTCTTACGTGTGTTCTGTTTGTTTGGAAAAAGAAAGCACCAAAATGAGGATTATACCACAGGCAAATCTGTGACAAAAGTTTATTTACACAAAGATAAATGCTTGACAATTAAATAGGAAAAATTATCTAATTTTGGAAATGAGGGGATGATCAAAAAATACATTGATTTACTTAAAATCAAAGCATTTTTTTGAAAAAACAAAACAAAACAAAACAACAGCAACAACAACAAAAAGATGAGTGGCTTTTTAGTATTAAAAAAGCCAGGTTATATTTCAGATCCATATTTGGTTTTATCCAGAAGACTAATTAAAATGTGCATTTTGGTTTGGATTTGACAGCACCAAATCTTGTGACCTGTGTATGCAAAAGCCTCTAACATCAGATGTATTGCAAATCAGCTGCTATAACAATTTTTCTAGTCCCCTACATATTTCATATTTTGAATGACTATGTGCCCTCATATGATTTTACCCCTAACCAAGAAATAAACTTCCACAGCCAAGGTTCATTCCTGATTCAGCATATATAGTATCAGATCTGGATGTGGGAATTAAAGTAGAACCACAGATGTGATAGTTAACCCTGCTACCAAATAGCAAATAGGTTGAGGATTAATGAATATAAGAACAGAATAGTTGCAAGAGCTTTGAAATAAATCAGAGAAACCTGGGAACAGCTCTCCTCTGGTATAGGAGGCCCAAAAGCTAGGATTCAGGCAGAGATTTTCTTCTGTCATTACATAATTATTGTAATGTGGGATTCTTCCCTCACCAAGATGATTTGGTTTAGCACAGGAGCTTGGTGTTTGTTTGTTTGTTTGTTTATTTATTTATTTATTTATTTATTTATTTATTTATTTTTTCACCATGTTAGCTTAGAAAAAGTACTGCCCCTGTTCTGGGATTTCTTTTGTCCTTTGGCCAAGGATTGTGTTGTCATCCAGTAAAAACCTAATTCATTTGAAATCCTTAGGGACAGATTTTTTTTTCTTTTCTTTTTTTAATGTGCTTCAGGCCTTGAGTCATTTTGTTGCCTCAGCCTCTGTCATGGCTTCTGAGTCTGTGGCCAAAAGTTCACAGCCTTTGGGCTGCTTTGCTGCATTTCAGTGCCAGAAAAGGGCAGCCTGATTCAGCGAGGGCATAAGGAGAATGGAAAAGCAAAAATAAATGCCAGGAGCAGAAAAAGCCTGAAAGGAGGGATTAAATCAGCGCCAAAGCATTGACAGTGTCAGGACACTGTGAGGACAGGAATGGTGTGGGTTGACCGTGGGGATGGCAGGGCAGGATCTTCCTGGCCAGGGAGGTCCTGCCCTGCTAGCTCCCAGTTGGGGACATTCATCCAAGATTATTTTGTAACATAGATATGACGAATTTTACTTTTTGTGAGAAACTGAGACAACTGGAAGTACTCGCATAGGACTGACTCATGTTCAAAGTCAAAGAGTTTGACATAGGTTCAGGACTTACCTAAAAACAGTCTCCTAGAAACATTTTGTGTTAAATTTAAGGTCACCTATATTTCCTGTGCAGTCCCTGGTATGAGACAGGCACCTCATAGAGATAGTTCACTGTTCCAATTCATTGTCCTATAACTGGAATTATTATTATTATTTTTTTTTAGGTTACTCAACTACAGAGGTTGCCTTTGACTCTCTAAGGAATCTAGACAGCCAGCTTAGGCAGATCCTGAACTTAGGTAGCCAAAGAGGTGTGAGATAAATTTCCTTTCTCGGATAGGACTGGCCAGAACCTGCTCCATTCTCAGTTTGCAGTGGTGAGACTCACTTGTTATTGGTGCAGATCTGCTCTTCTCTGAGGATCTTATCTAAAACATAGTTTATCAAAGAGATGAGCTAACTATCTGTCACACCAAGTGCTTTTCCTTTTTGCTTCACTGGTTAAAAAGATATCTTACCTTGAAAAAAATAACAAAAATCTAACACCTTAAAAAGCAGTGTCAGCAGCATGAACAAAGAGCTTTATGGGACCCTAAGTCCCTTTCTGACACAGGGAACTGTAATCAAGATCAATTTTCAAAGCAGTTAGTTTCTCTGCTCCTATTATTTTAGCTGTTCAGGAGAGAAGAATTCTCCCGTTTTGTAGACCAAATGTATTTATTGTCCATTTATACCCATCTGGCTCTATACCAACATCAAACAATAACTTAAGTGTTTATTCTCCCTCCCAGCATCTTATTTTCCTGACTTGTCTACAGAGAGGATTATATGTTCACTCAGCTTTGTTTTCCAAAGGATGAACTATCAAATTTTTTAGTTTAATCTCATAAATTGTATTTCCTGAGGTTCTTGCATCTTGCCATCTCACACTTGTACAATCTGCATTTTGCATTCTCACACTTGTACAATCTTTTAATTTCCAGCCTTCTGGCATGCTTCTTGCTACTGCTGATGACAGATTTTCTTGTGTCTACTTTTTCTTCATGTCTTCACTGTGGCATACAAGCCATATATATATATATATATATGCGGCTTATATGCCATGTATATGCTTATATATATATATAAGCTTATATATATATATGCTTATATATATATAGGTGACAAACTATAAACTGCAAAGCACAGGAGAAAGCACACAAGTCATATAAGGGTACAATTCCTAGAATTAAGAAATAACCATAACACTTTATTTATCATCTCTGGAATAAAATACCAAGCTTCATAATTATGTATGAATCAAATAAGTATTTCCTGTATAAATACGAACTCTGGAGAGCTTATCAAAAATCCTCAACTCAAAGTCATTAGGAGAATTAAGAAGCATAAACATTTTAAAGATGATAAAGTATATAAGCCTCGTTCTTGCAAGGTGGTAAACTTTGCTTTGCTACAGAAAATAATAACAAATTTCCCTTTAACGTTATGTCTAATTCTAGTGTATTGAATGGGATTACTCAGGTTTCCGATGAAATTCTGAATAGGAAACTTAAGGACATGCTTAATAGCTCAGAGGTGCCACTGTGCTCAGCATAATTCAGAAATGGAATCTGAGATGCAGTGAAAAACAACCTAGGCTTTACATTTTACAAAGAAGAAGCTAGCTATGGCTAAAGTAATTGGTTTGTAAGTTTAGGCAAACAAAAACCCATCACCAGGCTAACAAGGCAGGTTTAAATCACGTCTTGACTTCTTTCTACCACTTTGCTTGTTCTTGATTGTACCACATGCTTCAGAACATCAATTCCACTGTGAGATCTCTGCAGCATCCCGGAGGACGCATTCATGTGTTGTTTTTAATATAGAAAAAATACCACACATGTTTAGAGTTAAAATTCTTTAGAGATGGGATAATTTCCTTGAAGATGATGGAAGACACCGATGCTAGCTTTAACTTCAGTACAGATTAGAAATATTAGTGTAAATGGCCCTATCTAATGTTTAATTGTCCAAAATTTTGAAGCTGATGTTTATTGTTAATTCAAATAATTTATCAGCCAATAGGTGGCACTGAAAGTATTTAACATTTATCTATATCTCCTAATTTCTTTTAAGCGAATTACCATTTCCCTCAAGTAAATGGTATATTATGCTCACAAATTAAAAGCCAAGGCACATATTGAATTCTGTCGTTAAAAATATTAAGTATTTTTAAATTGTTGGAGAACTGTTGAGAATTTAAACAATTCCTTGGAAATACAAACAAGTGCATCATAATACTTGAATCTTTGTTGAAACCAATTCTAAAGCAGGAGATCATATTGTGATCCTGGGACCAATGACATCCCAGAGACTATCTTAGTATGAAGTTTAAACTGCAAATATCTGGGGAAACTGTAACGTTCCAGGAATTGACTTATACTGGCTTCTGCAGGCTGCATATCAATTTGATTTATTTTTATTTTTATTTTTTATTTTTTCCCAGCTGCTATTGTTTTGCAACCCTGTGAAGGAAGAAAGAAGATTCTGTAGCAAATATAATGTAATTTTTCATTACTAACATTCACCTGAATTTTATTAGGACAATCTTTTCAAGCAACCGCTTCATTCTCTGTGGTAAACAAGCTCATAAACTATTCTACAAACAGAGTTAATGAGACATTTCAGATCAGATTTCCAAAGAAACATACCGTAACATATCCACAAAGAAGCTATCTTTCCCTGGAAAGCTTTTGCTAAATTTAAATGTTCTTTGAGCAAATGTGATTCAGGAGATATTATCAGTGTTTTGGTTTGTACTGAGTGTAATGCAGTCATTCTCTGTGTATTCTGTTTCACAGCCATACATACACTTCCTCTAAGCTTTCTATTGAAAGATATGCTAAGATGGTGAAATGGGTGTGGCTTGTTCTGAAGAAAATACAACATTGTGGCACAACATAGAATCTAACTATTCCATTTTGAGCCTGCTTCTCTACCACATTTATATAATAAACTGTTTTTCAGAAAACAGCACAGGCATCACAGTTTTCAGCTATATCAAAGGGTAAGATACATGATATTATAGAGGATAAGAAGTAAGTAGCATTGAAATATAAATATTTATAAAAGAGGATGCTATGTAGGGGTAAACAGTAATTTCTATGGTGCTTTGTAGTGTTACCTTGCTTAGTACTTCAGCACACTAAAAATACTGTTAACATTTGCATCAAAGGGGGGAAACTCATTGCATCATGTGCTGATACAGAAACTGATTTTTGCTAACTATAAGAACTTTATTTGTGAGATTTTCGTTTACTCAGCTGTACCAATGTTCCTTAATTACAAGCAACCAGGAGCTTTTCATTCATTCCTGCCTTCATCATTCCCCACTAGCAGGAAAACTAAAATGCCTTCAAATCACAAAGCAGTAGAACATAATAATTTAATGTTACACCACCAGCCCTAGGCAACGTATAAGACTTTCCAGCTTCACATGAATTGATTCAGGTGAGTTATGGCACCACAGCTGGTCATGGGCATGAATGTATCATAACAGAAAGTATATCAGATTAAAACCTGAATCACTAAAGTTAGGCATTGTTTTCTCTGTTAAGGAAACAAAGTGAGCAACTAAATCCAAGCCAAAGAAGACTAAGCAAGGATGTATATTCTCCACTAACTGTATGACTGAAAATGTCATCCTTCTCAGGTCACTTGGAATGTGAATGGATATGAAAAAATAGAACCAATATTCAGGCTATTAATGTTGCCTATGTTATTCCTACTCCACAGCTTCTATAACCTAATATTAATCTGACTACCTTTACGATATAACTAAAAACAGAACTATGAGAATTTAGATTTATCAGAAATCACAGACAAAGATGGTGAATGAATTCATAAATATTCTGGAAAATAAAAGCATAGAATTTTGCTGATATCTATGTTTATGAATATCTGCATAACCATACTTTGGTCACAAAAGATAAAATTATATTTTAAAATTGCATATCTTGAAAATACCATATTTCTTTTATGAACAATTTGCCACTAAATAAATCATTGGTTCTTCCAGATATATATTAAAAAATCCTACAAACCAAATGAAACCTTTTGTGCAGCCTTCAGATAGATATCTGGTATTGATTATTTTATTATTTGCAGTAAGTTTGTGGATCAGATCTTATAAGAGCCTTATGTTTTTCCATTTATTTTAGCATCTGAATATTTGAACATAGATATATGAATAGAATTTTAGTAGATCATAAATCTATTTTTTAACTTCAGGTTTGCTGGGTGATAAGACAATGTAATTTTTATTTTATCAAATCAAGAATAGTTGCACATGGACACTTAAGGAAAGACAACTTAATTTCAGTCCACATTTTATCTGAACTTCAAACCCTTTCTCCAGTATTACTTAATTCTGGAAATATACTCAATATAAGCCTGAAACATCACTATCTGCCTATGCTAAATATTCAATTGTTGCTCAGATGTTATGTCTGGAAAAATTCAAGTCTAGCCACTACTAGAGTCCTGGCAATCATGAATTAAGTATTTTTGTATCAAAATCCAATCACAGCCCTGATTCTGATGAATGTCTACCTCATCCCAAGAGTACTGAATTAAACAAACAAACAAACAAACAAACAAACCAAAGCAAGAACAGCTTATAAATGCAGAACTAAAGTTCTTTTCTTTTACATAATGGTTAATTAGCTCACTATGAATATATTCACCTAGGATGTTGAAGACGTTCATCACACCCTTCAGACTCATACACTTTGAGCTTAGAGTGCTCTATTGAGGTGTGTGTCGTATAATGTTCTTTATCTGTTCACCTTTGAAGCAGAACACTCTGTGCACACAAGACTTCAAAAAAACAAAATCAACACAATATTCTAAAAAAAAATGCAAACTATAAACCAATGATAAGTGCACTCATCTGGGGGAAGGAAAACTTGTTTTTCTTCCCTCAGCAATTCATCTTCAAACTCCCCAGGAACAATGGGTTTGTGAGGCATCCTATAACAATTTCTTTCTTTTAAATAAATGAAAGAAATTATGCTTTTATATTATATACATATATATAATTTTTTTTTTGCATATATATATACATGTCTAAATAAGCAAAAGAATAACGTTCTTCTAAAATAAAGGTCAGTACTTTTTCCTGTTGGTAATAGCCAAGAATAAAGTATTAAAAATTTAACACTATTACACTGTGCTATCTCTTTTTCTCTATTCTCAAAACAGGAAAAGGGGAGATAAAACTAATTCCACAATGTCCCTCTCAAGATTATGAAATAAGTGAGATACAGTATTTCACAGGAGTGTGTTCAAGAGAATATCTAAAGTCCTGAGCTCTTCTTGAAAACCCATGAATCGTGTTCTTTAAACTATACCAAATAATTTCAACGAGAAAGATGCAATAAGCCAGAGATGATCATGGTAACAAGAGGATCAGCTATCAGCTGTGGCTGATACAACTACTGATAGTCACAAGCACAAATAAACCCAGGCATATCAATAAAAGATGGGAATGGGCTTTGCTGTTGTTTTTCCCCCATTTATCATTAAAGCCTATAATTATATGTAAGACAATAAGACCACTGGTTTATTCAAAAGCCTAAATTTACCATATAACCTTATAATTAAGGTCTAGTTACTGAAGCTATTTCAACCATTTTCAACAAAATGAAATCCAATTCATATATGCTGCTTTCACAAGCCTTCCTATCCATCAATATTTGTTAGAGGTCTTACTATTTCTTTTTTCCTAGGATATAAATACATTTGCATGTGGTCCCCTAAGGAGCTTCTACTATAGTAATGTAACATGTTGGTTTTCTGTAAACAAACTTCAGTGACAACTATCAGCAATGTAATTTAGCTCAGGGTATTTCCTTAAGATCACAGACTGTCGAACATGCAGCAGCCTCCCAAACTACCTTTGGTCCTCTTGATGCACATCAGAATAAGACTTCATAAACGATGGGAGATTGTCAGAAAAATTGATGTGCAAACTTGCATAGATTTTTGCAGGCAATACGTGCTGAACTCACTGCACTATGTACTCTTTGCAAACGCTTTCCTTTCCAGACATCTACAAACACCTGAGCACCAGCAGAGCAGTATTCTGAATGTATAGTGAGGTTTGCTTAAAATGCTGGCTAGACTTTAAGCATATTTATACAGCTGATTGCACCTCAAGATATATTCATTTTAGACTATATTCACCCTGACAGGCCTCAGGGAACCTTTCAACAGTAATTATTTTTTAATCATTTGTTTGTGTGGGTTCTGTGATCAAACCAGTATGTCTGAGGCAGACTGTAAACAGCCGTTACCTGAAGATGATAGTCTTGAAGATGATAGTTGAACTTATTTTATCTTAAGTGCTAGATTTAAGTCTTTTATGTTTCTGTAATTTTTTATTTCTTCATAGAGAAGATCTAATCCCAGAGCTGATATCCAGTGCTTAACTCTGATAGGTAATCCTGGTCTTCTAAGAGTAATTTCCTATTATGTTATTTCTGGTCTACACCATGTTCTTGTAGCAGTAGTACATGAAACTATACAGCACAGGGTACAAGCTCAGGATCTGTAATACTTCTCATAACTGCAAAGAGTACCACAAGAAAAATCTAGGTTGGACAGCAACTTGCATGTATTTATCATGGATCAATGCAATAGGAATCAACTTGTTATAAATAAGTAGAAGGATTATGGTATTTTTTTTCTACTTACAAGTAAGCTTTTTGTACAAAGCTCTGTCAGGACAAAAGGACTCTCAGCATATACTTTCTTTACATGAGTTAAATGGATGAGAAGGTATGCAGATGCTACAATAATAAATTAAAATATAAAATTCTAGATTTAAATATCATGTGTGTGTGTCCCCCCCTCCCCCCAAGTTATCTAACTAACTCTAATTGGGCTTGGATGCTAGTTTAGAAAGTCTGAAATTGTTATGAGTTCTTGGATATTTGTACCACAAGTAGAAGTCCTGTAGCTAATGAAGGAAATCAGATCTTGCTTTAATGAGGAAACCAAAAACATGCTGTCTAATGGGGAGACTTGTTAAAACTCTCATTGAAACACTGCCTGCTGCTAAGTGAACAGGCTTGGCAGGCATGAATTAAAAACAGTAGCTATTGTAACCTGCCAGGGCTCTTTATGATGGGATGATCATGCTAATACAAAGAACTACTAAGGAGAACTATTGAGAGTATCCAAGTAACTGCCGAGGATGTGATTTCACCTTATGCTTCAGTGCACTCAATTTCTAATTAGTGATAGTAAAAATTCAAAGCATGTTGGCAATCAGCTGAAATGCAGATAAATAACAAGCAACAAATCAGTTGTGCATATAGAGGGGGACAAGGGCAGCAGGAATCAAGGCCAGAACACCCTAAGCTAAAACTCTGTTTTCTTCACAGAGTCAATAGTCATTTGGAAAACGACTAGGACTGCAGTGTTTACTAAGCCCAACACATCTTCCTTGGCTCTATTCCAGTAGGTGCCAGCCATACCAAGAAGGACACAGCCTGTGGCAGACAACAGGTTCCTTCATTCTCCTCTTCCTGTCTCCTCTTCTCTTCACCACTCCACTCTCAACTTCTCTTCACTAACCTCTTATCATTTCTCTGCAATGACACTGTTTGACATTGCGGAGCAGAAGCTGTGCCCTTTCACTCAGAAAGTGACTACTGCAGATTTAGGTAGTTGAAAGGTTTGGAGGGAGAAAGGGTCAGAATGACAAATGCTGAATGGGACCATATAAACAGGAAAAAAAAAAAAAAAAAAGACAGATCCCAAAAGATATTAACAGCTAAATAGGAACACAGACAAAAGAAGAAGTTGAATAAAAGGAAAATAATTAATCTAACTTTGGAAATATAAATCTGAAGTATCTTCTGTTTAAAATGCAAATGATTATAAAATTGTATATTCAATTATATTTTACCTATTCATTATAAAGCTCCAAACTATTTCTCAATTTCACAATTCTAATAGAATGAAATGGTTGCAAAATTAAAGCTGACAAGTTAGAAAATGCCAGAGTGCCATAATCAGCTTCTGGAAGCACACAATGATACATATTCTTCCAGATACAAGACTCTGGAAGAAGATCTGCAGATACAAGACTCCTCTGAGGGTGCAGTGCGCCATTCTTCACAATATTGTTTTCTGTTCTTTGTTCAAAGTAGACAAGCAACAGGGCTTCCAGATAATGAGTGAGTTAAGACCTTATCTCAAGTTCATCCTCAGCAGTTCCTTCTTTGAAAACTTCAGGAAGTGAAGAAAAATACCTCATAGATCTCTGTGGGCTTCAATGCAAGCTCAGACCTCTTGACTGAGGTTCTAGTTACTCCCAGTGATTGCAACTAAAACCATGGTTTCACTGAGTTGCTTAAAATCACACCATAGTTCTGAGGCCAGAAGCATTCAATATTTTTCCTGTTCTCTCTCTTGTCACTGCATACCTTCTAAATCCAGTAATACATTAAGCAAGAGCAGCCACTTTTACATTATAGTTCTGAATCTTTCTGATGATTCACACAGCTTACCAGGAGCACTGAATGAAGTACCCCCCAAAACCAAAAACAAAGCACAAAACAAAATTGCATCCCAATATATGCACATTTGGCTAAGGTTGCAAAGGCAACATAAATCTTATCATTTCATAATTTTACAGCATTTGAGCATTACGTGCCTTTGTGAGAAATGTGATTTTGGATTTAGAAACAGAACAAAAATCCAGGAACCATCAGACATAGTCCTGACATTCTAGAGAGTCAAAGACTGGAAACTCATCCATGGCACAGACTTCTGCTTTTGGTTATAACAGTATATCTGATAAAAAGTATCACTGATTTTTCACCCAGCATGTTGATCTACCCTACAGATTCTAGTTATTCCAGTAGGTTTCACAGATACTTGCTGGCAAATGGCTCTTAATCCAGAAGCTACTCCAGTGCCAAATGTCAAGCTTCCTGTTCTATATTGTTACTAGAGCTTCACAATAACACTCCTGCAGTGGTTTTACTGATTTTTAAGTTGAAAGACTAATGCAGTATTTTTTAGTCTTGTTCTATGAAATGGCCACACACTACTTCCTGATTCCAGAGAAATTCAGGATAAGGAAAAATTCTCAGGTGGAACATTTTACTCCAAAAGTTTAGAACCTAACAGAATTGTGAGAAATTGAGGTAAAGTTCTTCAAATACTTGTTGAACTTGGCTTCGTAAAATGTTTGCATACAATTTTGTGTCCCAGTGAAAATCTGTGGGCAGAAAAGCCATTGAGAACTAGATTTTTTAAGTTATTTTGACTCATGTTTCAGTGGTGTTTTTTCACTGATGAAATGTGTTCTTCATGCACATTTGTAGCAGAATCCAGAATTTCCATGTTACCATTGGTCAATAAAACCAAGTGATCCTCCTTCTAGCCAGTCTAGAAAGAAAATGGCACATAGTAACATCCATCATAAATATCGAATGGGCCAATTTCAAAGTGTAATATTACATCAATATGCACACTTGTGGAATATTGATGTAAATTGGTTTAAATTGACCAGATGCTCAGAAGATGGCTTAGACAGGTGCAAATTATTTCTCTCCTGTCAGCAAATCCCATTAGTCTTTAGAAGAGATACACTATAAGGGAAAGCAGCTGCTTTTTCCCCTTAGGGACTGCAGAGAAAGGCACCTCTAATATCCCCTGGGAATTTCACAGAAGTGCTGAAAATGCAGAATAAGCTTGGGATCAGATCTCTAATCAACACTTTACCTTGACTGCCTACACAATTTACTACCCATTTCTCAGTACAATGAGCCTATCACAAGATTATCTATGCTCTGTCCTCTACCTGAGTCCAGTTATCGTGTTTACAGAAGTAAATAAAAGATGCTGTGGCCATTTGCTACCCCTGAGGCCTGGTGATGACCTCATTCTTATTAATTTGTTTAAACACCTTTCCAAAAGGTGAGAGAAGTCAAACTACCAATTTTCTAAAATATTTCTGTTTGATTTAATACCTTGTCACTTATTAGTTGTGCTAAAAATTAAGTTTTAGATATACTCACACGATAGTGCTTGAGTCCACAAGACAATTCTGGTTTATTTACTGGTGTGAACAAAAGCCTCTAAGCGCAACCAAAGTCTTTTTCTTTAAATCTGACCACTTCTCTGTTTTGCATCTTAGTATCAATTCCAAGGGTCCTTCACCCTTTCTTTATGAAGCCTTGAGCAGCTTTCCAAACCAGGCTCTTCTTCTTTCCTTTATTTTACTGCATCATAGCCTACCCTGCTGAGGAAGCAGTCTTCTTTCTAGGTATACTTGAGTGTTGACTGTAAACCCAACATAAAAACACAATTAAATCAGCATATAACTAGAGCTGCAATGGAGTTATGTTTTTATGCTAATTTTACAATATTCTTATGATGCAGTAGAGATTGTGCAGTATGTAATGTATATGGAGAGCTGACCTTTAAAACACCTGTGTATAAGGTAATATATGGGGCAAGAGAGAGAATAATAGTGTGGAGAATGCTGGAGAAGGAAAATACGAGTACTTCAGGATCACACAAAGCATCTAAACCAGATAAGAAAGGCAAGGAGAGAGTGACACTGCATTAATAGGAAGGGAGTAGTGCATGCAGTCTGGAGTTCTGGTGCTAACAGGGAGAATTAAAGCTGTTCTCCTCTTGCCATCTCCCCCAACCTGTCTTTGATAAATTATTAATCATCTTTTAATTTTGTAATTTTTATACTGTTTTGCACCCTCCCCTACATGCATGCATGTTACAATTGTTTTACATGTAACACATTATACAGATATCATTAATGTAAATTACCCCTTTCTGACTCTGTGACGGAATATGTATTTTCAGCATTAGTTTCTAGGTCAGTTTTAATCCCGTTTTGTATGCAGGGTTTGTTAGATATATTCTTTTGATTTCTTTCTGAAAATCCATGAATATATCATACAGTAAATGATCAATTCATCTTTTCTTCTCTTTACCCCCAGCCGTGGTTTTTTGTGACAAAATTACTGCTTTACTTTCCCTCTGAAAACAAGATTGTCCTTAATCATTAAATGAATGCATACTATTTCCTTTTGCTAATAGAAGATGTCTGTATATTGTCTGAAAGCATGCATACAACATATACACATGGAAATCAGCTCCCAACAATGATCATACCATTTGCATCAGATTGCTAAGCCTTTTGAAGCTTTCAGATTTGCATAACTTAGTGGAAATAGGGCATAAATCAGTTCTTCCAGTTTGTGTTGCTGTTTCTGTGTGTTATGGGAACAGCAGCTTCACTTCTTCATTGCGTACCAAAAACAGGTCAATAAATGAACAGGAATCTGAAAGTCTATAGCTATATTTGTAAAGCATTATAAACACACAGGGTAAATCCATTCTTCCACCTTGCTGAGTGTGATTCTTCTCTATAACTTTCCAATATTCAGACAAATTCAAATATAAGCTGCTATTGCCACAGTACCCATTCAGCTTCATAAACACTCTATTTATATGGCAGTTTTGGAGAAGACATAGGCCAGGCTTAGAGGGGTTTTAGAGAGCAATGGATATTGCCAGAACTTCCAGTGTAAATAGAAATAACAGGAGGAGGTAATGTTATGAGGATAAATATCGGAAACACAACTAGGAAATTGGTTGGGGCAACTAATTTTAAATCTTTCTCCTCTGCAAATATAAGAGCGTGGAGTCCCCTGTCTGTAATGTACATAGCTTAAGCCTTCGCACTCAATACAGCTGCCACTGGAAAAGGCACTGTGAAAAAAACAGTTGATTCAGAGAGCAAACTTGTGAAATTAAAGTAAATAGTTTAGGATTTACTCTTTTTGGCAGATCAGATACAGATGCAAGAATGCTAGTAACTCACTTTCCTCCAACAATTTAGTGAAGTTCAAGTTCACGGTCCCTTGAAAAGCTGCCATCACTAGGATACACTGAGATCCTTCAATGGAATGCTGTTATTGCATCCTTTCCTAGGCTGCATGATTTGTTGCACTGGGGTGATACATCCACATGGAGTTAACAGAGAGAGGGGGAGGGTAAATAACATGCTGTACAGCATGCTACCTGCCTTACTAATCATGACACAATCACCCAGTGTAATGAAAGCACCTTTGAGTTTGTACCCAATGGACTACAGACAAATAATGTAGCCAGATTCAGACAGCAAGAATTTGGAGTCGGGCTCAAAGTCAGAGTGGGAAGAAAGAAACCTCTGGGAATCAGTGAGTTTTCTAAGTACAGTTGCTGAATGGCTCTTCTATCATTCTCACAAGTAAACCAGAGGGTAAATAAAATAGAATGTAAAGAAAATAAAACACAGACGTTCAACAATACCTTTATGAACCGCCCCCCCCCCCCGGTTTGTTCCAAATTTATAAGGCTTCTGCATCCCCAGCAGCTGAGGTAATCATTCACACCCAATCATTAGCAAAACAGTATCTTATTGTCTGGAAGTATTTCGCTGAGATCTGTTACACCAATCCCTCCTGACACATATCAGGTAGGTTTTATACTGGGTGAGAACCACATTGCTGTCACATTCCACTCAATACCATTCCATACTAAGAAAGAATTCCACACCAGAGAGCAATTAATCAGAACCCCATACAGACTTCCATTGAACTGAATTGTAATTCAGTCCAGTTGGTTTACAAGGTTGAAAACTGCTCAGATCGCTGAAAAATTCAGATATAAATACTGCAGACTCAAATCATCTTTAAAAAGAAAAAAAAAAAAAAAGAGAAGGAAAAAGAAAAATTATCCTTCAATAGCAACATCAATGTGAAAATTTGCCCCCTACCCCTCTTCCCCCCAAAAGCAGACCCATTTTTAAAATGGTAGAAGAACAATATATCAAACCAAATTGGGAAATTTGGTTGTCTGTTTTAGGAAATATAACTTATTCACTAGATGATAAATAGGAGTTGCACACTGCATTTTCGGTGTCTAAGGAGAAACTGATCACAGATTCATAAGAAACCAATCCAGTCATATGATCAGACATGAAGTATAGTTAAGTGGTTGGAAAGATTAGATGATATAATTAGCAAATGAAACAAATCAGATACTAAAATAGAAGAACGGAAAAAGAAATTCCTTCTTTGAAAACTCACCATCTATGAAACAAGCCACTAATAGCTTCCTATTTAAAATAAACAAGCAAACCAGTGATCAAGTAACAGAACTAGATCACAAAAAATCAGAAAGAGTAAGAAGCGTGAAGAAAATTTTACAACTAGAAAAAAAGAGGTATTTTTAGATATTAATTCATTTGACCTCTCAGACAACCCATAACTATCCATTGCAATAGCTTTTATACAAAACTGTACTGCATAGTCTTAAACAAAGAGAGACTCCCGCATTCAGTATACTTTAAGAGTGACTCTAGCTCAAGCTTTACAAGAAGCAGCATGAATGGGAGCCCTGCAGCAGGGACTGTGTTCATATGCCAGGAAAAGCTACAGCTGAAGGCGAATTACAATTTGAAGACGTGCCTGCCTGCTCCCTCAGCTCCAGCTCTATGATCCAAGCTGCGAGGGAGGAATAAAATTAAATAAAAAGCACACAAGCTGAAGGTCTGAAGGTTTCATTACTGTTTCAGACAAACCTGAAAGTCACTTACTAATCACAAACATTTTCTTCAAGAGAAAGGATCTTGAACTGGCTAGAAAATTAAGAAGTATAACGATACATATTTTTGAAGCTTGCACCTATTATCCATGAAAGGGAGTGTACAATCAAGGTCAGAACCCAAGCAAAGGGGTTGGAAGACTCAGTGCACTATAGGAAGTAGTGCAATATTAAGAGGAAATCAGTCATAAAGACAAATTTTTGTCTGAAGAAATCTAACACAGAGGAAATGAATAAGCAGCCAAGTCTTCCAAGGGGTGGAATTTTCTTTTCCCCACCTACAGTACCTTCTGTAAATAACTTCCTCATGATGCTAATGCTGCAGCAGAGCTACACCAGTGAAACTGTGGGGAGAAAAGATAACTGAAGATAATTCTATACTCTTTTTGTATCATGGCTCTGCTTTAACACAGGCATTTGTCACTGCCATTTTTTTAACCCTAAGACTGGCCAGACTGCATACGTGAGGAACATGTCAGTGTGAAGGCACAGCAGGGGACAGCTGGGGAGCAAGTAGGGTTATGGACCCAATAGTTGCCATCCAACAGGGATTGACTATGCTGGGCAAAGCTGGGACTGCTAATAGTGTCTGCAGACAGCCTTGGGTAAAGCAAGTGATGAACCAGGGTTATGGTCTATCTGATGGATCCAGTCAGGAGACAGGGCCAGAGGCAGGTCTTGAAGAGGTAGAGCTACATCACAGCTTCAACTAGGAGTCATAGCCCAGTCCTCAGCTTAAATGAAGCTCCTGCAGCAATGGGTAGGATGGTGGTGCGGGTTTGATAGTAGTAGTTATGAAGGTAACCTCATTATACTGAGAAAGTATTGACATAAAATGGCTGCTAAACACTGACAGGAGAAAATGTCTGCCAGCCTGGGAACTGCAGGCCTAGGAACTTGGCCTTCAAACTAGGAACTGGCCTCAGAACTATGGACTTCTTGAGGGGTCCAGGTGGCATCCCTGAAGAGCAGCTGGACAACTGAAAACCAGAGGTAGCTTGAAGAGACCATCGATAAAGACAAAACAAGAAACTGAGGAACAGTTTATCACCTGGAAAGGTGAAATATTTAAAAGTGGGGGGACTCAGCCTGACAAAGTGGGAATTGATTTGAGAAATAAAATTTGTTTAAAGAATATAAAGGAAAATAAGGAACGTTGTCATCTATTGGCTGTCTCAGGAGGAAGATAGAAGTTAACAGCATCTGTTAACCAACAGTGTTACCTGAAGTGGTGGTATCCTGTGCTCTCTTATGTCTCTGTGACAGGGCCTCATTTTTATGCATTTCCCTCTCTCATTTTTAAACAGATTGAAGCTTTGCTGGAACATCAGGTGGACTGTGTTGCTGTAATGTTGACTCAAATTCTGAGATGCTCCACACCCTATGACATGGATCAGCTCTGAAGACACTTTATTTAAGTCTCCTTTCTGGGCTCACTTCTGGGGGAAGTTGGTCTCTCTTGAGATCAGCTATTTTAATTAGACTCTGCGAGATCAGTATGATCCTGACCTGTCCCCTTCTGGGATCCATTTGATGTGCTTATTTTACTAGTGATTTTATGAATATATACATATAAAAGTATGTAAGTCTTAATTAGTATAGTGGAAACAAACATAGTCATGATAAATATAGTCTTGATAAGTGTGTTTGTGACAAGTATATTTACTGTTATATTAGTTTGCTATCCGTAAGAAATATATTTACTGCCATAGTATTATTGATGTTTGCTGAACTTGTAATACCAATCCATATTTGCTGCTATATTGCTGATTTTACTACCTCTAATTGCCTTTCTACCACTTCTCATTGCTGCTATTATTAATTAGTGTGATATCCATAATATCTACTTCTTATATATTTGCATTTTGGTAATATCTGCAATAGCCTATTTATGTACGTATATCTTTACTTTTTTATTATTCATAGTATACTTGCTAGTAGTGATTTGTGGTGGTCTGTAATAAACATCAAAGTTTTTGTGTCCTTGTGTATTACAAAATCCTACCTATCCAATGCTGCGATCTTTACGCACCTATGGGCTGTGCAACCCAACTTTGACTGGTACAGGGTCCCAGCTGAGACTGCTTAGGGCACATGAGGGCACACTAGTGCCCTCGTGCCTGACAGTTAAAACTAATACATACTTAATAAAAACTTGCCAGAGCCTTTCTCACAGGTCTGTACCAGCCAGCACAGGCACCAGCTTTGCAAGGCAAGTCACTGTGCTCAGTCCCCACATACCTTCTGAGTGCTTCTTTCTGAGTACATTTTCACAGCTCCTGCAGTAAGACACAGGACAGGGAGCAGGCCTGTATAAGCCTTATGTAAACCAAAGCTATGGAGTCATTATAAGAAAAGTCAGAACGTTCATATAACAGTCGAGAAAGTTGGGGTGGGACTGCACAGATGTTAGAACTAAAAGAAAAAAAGGAGTCTATCTTTTCTTGGCTGTCTATGACCCTGCTTCTACAGGCTGCAAGAAATATGGAGGAGGAAGCATAAACATTGACCTGAAGAGGAGACGAGCCAAATCTAAGACTCAGCAAGGAAAAATGGTAGCAAATGAATGGATGGTGAGCAGATTGTGGTACAGACCTTTAAACAGAATGAAAAATATACTAGGTGGGAAAAAAGAGAACAGGGAGGAAAGAACTGACAGTTATCGGTACTTCAAGAAATGGAGCTGCTTAGTTGAGAAAGTATATTTTATAACCAAATGGAAGAAAGAAGCAAGATACAGGCAAACAGTCAGATTAGGTTCACTAAAAATCAAGATTCAGGCTAAGAAGATAAACTAGGCAGACTAGACAGCAAATAATGTTATGTGACTGTCAATGTCCAAGAACTAAACACTGATGCTGAAAGACTGGTGTGCCCTGTTGCTCACCCTTTCTCCCCAGTACAGATCCACGATGAAACCTGAGTGCACACCATACACACTTTTGCTTCCTTCTCTTAAAGCCAGGCATCTCAGCAGGGAAGGAGTGGACACAGCAGTGTGACTGGCCCTCACAAAACATGAATCAGCCCTGCATTCGCAAGTGTCCTGCAGGTAATGCAATTTATGTCCCTGGGCTCATTTCTAAGGCAAACCTTTGTTATTTATCAAGCAAACTACAAATATTTTTCTAAGAGCTGAAAAAGGAGGAGGTAAGGTCTACACCTGTCCTTGTATCCAAATTGGCTCTGCTTGTGTACAGACGTCAAACCAGTTTTACAAGAATGTTCCAGAGGTGTTGCCTTGCAACACAAAGTTACACATTACTTGCCCTTCAACAACCCTTTCCAACGAGACAATACACACTACTACATATTTGCTCTGTGTTTCTTTGCTCAGCACTTCCTCTCGTACTTTTGCACTCTACAGTTTGTTCTTTTTTAGAAGGCTAGCATGCAGAGTCCACCTCTTTCCTACATATTCTCGATGAGGACTCTGATAATGTGATTTATATTCTTTACACAGCTCTTTTTTTGTTTAGCTACCACTTTTCCCTGAACAAGGGAAAATTCCTCAAATTTTCTTTTCCCATATTTTTACTCTTTATATGTATTTAAATAATACACACATAAACCAGGTTATTTGGCATTAACAGATTTGATCCATTGTGTTTGCCTTTATCCCCCCTCCATATATATACATGTACATATACATACACATGCACATCCCTATAATCTCTTATAACATTTACAGCAGCATACAATGCCATTATTCTTAGCTAAACAACTGAATGGTCTAATTTCTGATTTCTGTTAAACAATATTGGAGCAGGTAAAAGGATCATATTCAAGGATACTACTCTAACTTAACCACAAAGTTGATGTAATTTTATATTTAATACTTATATTTCTGATACTTTCACATCTGGAAAATAGCCAACAATCATCTGGAATTGACACAGAATAAGGCCTATTATTCTTAATACTACAGCTTCATCTACATCACAAAAATCTGCTTCAAAGTCATTATAGAGTAAGATATTAATAGCCATCACTATCTTTCACAGTTTGATTTTATGCTGTGGTTTCTGCAGTGACAGACCACATCCTGTGAGAGATGACCATCAGACCTTGTGAATAATTTTCTTCCAAGCAGACTCATCTAGTTCCAAAATCAGACTACTATGTCTTCCTACTTCATTTCCATCCCAACTTGAGTTTATTTATTTTTTAATGTTACCACATAGTCTTTTCCTCATTCATCTCTGCTTGCGAGTTGTATAATTGAAACTGAAAAAGAAAAGTTTCTGAAATGCAAAATTCTTTTCTGACTTCTTTTTTGTTGTCATTATTCTAAACTCATGACATTTTTCTACCAAATTTGGTGTCCCTTGAGGAAAACAAAACAAAACAACAAAAAACAAAGCCCTGCTTACAACCACCAGGTGACACGGTCCCACACTTACTGTACTAGAATTGCAGTAGAGGTTCCTTCACGAACTATGTAAAAATTTTAAGCTTTGATCCGTATCTCTTACTTGTTCTTCTGTTTTACAAACTTACAAAGGTGTTAGTTAAAAGTTAGCAGGTGGACTAGGTAAAAAATTTCCCTGAAACATGCTGTTCCCATGATTTTTTGTGCACCATTTTCTTTCTATAAGTCAAGGAATTATCCTTATCCTATCAAGATAAATGTGTATCCCATAACAGGACATTTCTTCTCCTAGTTCTATGCTTTGTTTAACCTTACATTTGTTGGTGGTGAGCCATTTTCAGAGCTTATTTGCATGTCTGGTTATCTTTCTGCATTGTTTCACCTTACATTTGACTGTCCTCTGTGTAATATCTGAATGATTTGAACAGCATCAACTATTAATATCTTTGAGGAATGTATTTCAGGAACAAAGCATTACTCTGAATATAAGCCAGCAAAACCATTATTCTTGAAACAAAGCATTAAAAGCTTGCAAACTTCTTTTTAAAGAAAACAAAACATTATTTTTCACAATCAATGCAGAATACTGGACACTTTTTTTTGGGGGGGGAGGGGGCAAAAAAATTAATATTTAATAGCTAGGGGATGATATATATTTTTTTTTTTTCAGCACAGACATTCCAACTTATTTGTGATCATCTCCTCCCATTGAAATATAGGTACTGAGGAATGAATCTGTTCAGCATGCTCTTGAACACTCTCTACAATACCAAACTTAATGAATCCACCTAAATTATCATTCAGATTGACGGGTTTCTTTTGAGCCTGAAAGGACTATTTTTATTACATGTATTACAGGATAAGTGAATTTTCTTATCTGTTTCATAGTCTGTAGACATATTACGTCTTCTATTAAAGATTTCTTCTAAAGGTATTTTATACATCTAAGGATTTCTGCCCTATAGAATACAGTCTCTTGAAAAACAATGAATGTGTGATCTGTTCTCATCTTGACCTAAATATCTCTTTTCTGCAAACAATTATGAAATCTTATCGCAGTCTGATTTATCTTTCCACCTAGCTAAAATCAGCAAAATAGAAACAATTCCCTATCTGTCCAGCCTGAATCCTAGTATGTTGCACAAGACCAGGACTATTCACTGTGTTTCTTACTGTGTCTCCAGACAGAGCAAAAGGTTTCTCTCCGGTATCCATGGATGTTCAATATAATGTTCAGTTTGGGAGATGCAGCCCTCCTGTATGGTCTCCATCAATAAACTTACTATGTTTTCTCTTGCTGCTCTCTCTGTGCACAAAAGGTAAGTTTCATTACTTAGTAGACACATGGCATGTTCCACTAAAGCTTACATGTGTCTCAGGGGGCACTCCAGTCACCTGTCAGGCCTGTTAGAGAGAACTAGAATCACCTCCCTCACTCCCAGCTGAACACCCTAATAACCCACTATAGTCAGGCTTCCTCTTCTCTTTTCCATTTTATGTCCTCAGGCTGTTGAATGGTTCAATTCTGAGAGAAGGGATAAGAGTCTGTTCACCCAGGAGATCTTAGAATCCACTCTGTAGGTGATACAGGTGATACAAGTCCATCTGACCATCAATAATTATTTTCTTAGGTAGACTAGATCCCAAGGGAATAGGAGCATTGGACATTTCCTGTTATTTCCTGCTATTATTTCCTCCCTCCTTAAAAGAGGAGCTGAGTGCCCTAGCTTAAGACTGGATCCTCCCCTGGGAAGGTTAAATTTTTGGTATGTGGTAGAGAAAAAAGAAAAAAAGAAAATTTAGAGTGTGCCTAAAGATAAACTGGTCTCCTAGTTTCGAGGGTGGAACTGACAAATCTGCTGCATACCTTCTGCCAACTCTGCAGCATTTGGGACTGTATAATATTCCTGTTGGATGAGAAAAATACCAGAAAAGAAATATCCTAACCCATAAAAATCTAAAAGCATTTTACCACTTTAGTTCTTTGAACTTGAGGTTTTGGGAACAAAACAAAACAAGACAAAACCAACCAAACAAAACACACACACACACACACATCTTTCTCTTCTCCCACCCCCCTAAAAATCAGTCAAACAAACAAAAACAATAGAGCCAGCACTGCAATGGAGATATGGAGATAGGATATACAATCCAAGGACAGGAAGCAGGAGTTAGAAGAGCTTATCTACAATGTGGGACCCCACCCTCAGTAAACTAGACTTTTTTTTTTTTTCCAGATGTTTCTCCCTCCCTTTACCTAACATGGAATTTAAATTGTTACTTTATCACTATATCGTCTTTTACAGAGACGGTTCTATTTACTGGGAAGGCAGAAAACTGGGTAGCAATTATATCATGGAAGACAATCTCAAAAACCATATACAAGCTAAATAAATTTACACAAACAGTTCAGACATTCATCATTTTTTGAGTGACTAGCTTTACAATTCTCAAAAGTTTCTCTGAAGTATCTCTCAATGGGCTCTCAATGAGTAAAAAGAATACATAACTGAAATCTCTCAAGGAAGTTGGAAAAAGATCACTCAAACAAGAACAGATAAAATGAATAAAATGCCTACAAATATTTAATGTTGTGGATTGTCTTAAATGATCAGTGATGGTTTAAAATATCAGTTATTTATTTAATTTAGTCAAAATAGAAGTAAAATTATCTTGAGGATTGCTGCAGTGAAAAGAAGCCTCTTTCAGTATACTGCCCTGAGTGGACAGAGAGATTGAATCTAAAAGCTTTAGACATTAATAGATCGTTCACTCATTTTGGCTACAGCTAATTTATCTCTTGCATTTCATTATCACACATCTTGCTTTTTTACTACACTACCACTTCTGTTTTGGACATCTTCTCTTACATCTCCGCTTCTGGGTTGCTACATTTTCTTCAGCAGAATCCTGAAGATTAATCTAAATTGTACACGTTTATCCCCCATCAAGGAGGATTAGACACTGCTAATGAGTTATCAGGGCCACCCCTCACCAGGCTAGAGTAACTAGACTAAGATCAGAAATTTGCCTACATTATTATACGTGTACAAACAACAATCTGAATAAGGAATTAGAATCAGGAGTGCACTTTTTCCTTTCAACTGCATAAAAAGGAGCATAGGAGAAGTATCGTAAGGCCCGTGTTTCTCTCTTCCCCTCACTGTTGTTTGCCCAAAGGAGAACAGTCATAGCTGACAACTCAAAGTGCAAAGCAAAATTCACAGATCACAAGAAAAGAGGGCGTGAGGGGTTCTAAGTGATATCCATCTTAAAAATTTGGGTGTTCCTTTAAGTTGAAGTGTGGCCATTCATATTCATTACAGTTAATCTCTTGAAAATCTGTGATTACTGACAAGATGACATTTCCAAAATGTTTCCCTCTTTTATAGCTGTGTTTCCTGAGCTGGATGAATTTGGACATTGTCTGAAACAGAAAAATGAGATTTTCCAAGTAGACTGGGCCATGAATCTCTTTCTATCCAGCTCCTTAATGCAGTGCAGGTTACATGTTATTTTGATTACTTGATTCAGATCACAGATGATACACAACCAGAACAAACGTATCACCTGAACTTTGATTACCTCCAGAAAAAACTCTCACACTAAACAAGCAAAAGCTAATTCAAAGCAGCAGCTTGCACATTCTTTTAGCATTCTCTCCTTTCCTGTAAACACCAGCAATGAGTCTCATTTAGGTGAGACTAACTCGCTTCAAAGTACTCTTGATGATTTACAAATCCCTCTACAACCATGATCTATTTCATTTTAGTAGCTGTAATCACCCTATTGCCCATGATGATACACTCAGTTGTCAAGACTTCTAGTCTGTGGGTAATTGTGACAAAGTAATCCGAGCTCAGTGGGTGCCTGGGTTTTATTTTCTGTTTCTCCTTCCATAATTTAGAATATTTGGGATTATTTCTTTCATTGACAGAAATCCTAAATAGCAATTGTCATAATTAAAATATTCTTTAAAACCAAAACTGTCTGAGATAACATCAAAGACTTTAATCTCAGTGACTTTTTCTCCAGATACATGTATTCATCATGAAAGTTAGTTTAAATGTTTCATTCTGCTGTGTTCTTTAAAAGAATGTAATAAAACGTGCTGTTTCAGAATTTAAGAATAGCCACTAGTTTTATCATGAAGATGTTTTTCCTTACCTGCTGTTATTATACATATGAAACGTAAACAAAAGTCTAAATGGAACCAACTGCATATTTTTAAACTACTGGTGACATGATTTAAAAACTAAACAGCAATGCTTCAAAAGGTATATGAAGCCAAAATCAATTCCTTCTGCTCCTACTTGTTAATGGATAGGAAAAATAATAGTGCCCTTATTTCTTAATGCCTTTACAGCAAGTCATATTTGCTATATGCCCTAATGAAGCTTAAGCACTGGCTGAAATTTCTAAATGGAACAATTAACCAAAGATAATATGAGTAATGTGAACTCAAAGCCATTGTGTTTCTATATGAAACTTTGAACTTTACTTGTCCACGTTATCTAAAAATAAACAGAACACATTTTTCTTTGTTAACAACACTGAAAAATGCCAGTAAGGAGATATGTCAGACTGAAAGAAGGTAAAGGATAAATAAAACTGCAATTTCAACATGGAACATGGAGTATCAGCAATCTCAGTATTAGGACTAATCTGGCTTCCTTGTATTGCAGATTAGGAAAGTGCTATTTAAATACTGATGTTCGCAACGTCTCACTAAATAAGGAATTATATAATGGGAAGGATATTTCACATGAGAAGTGATAAAAACATAGACCACGGTATGAAAACCTCACTGCAAAGTTATAAGTAGTTGAGGATCCAAATCTCATGAGCTCATTTGGAATACTGGGCTATATATTATAGTTTCATACGCAGTATTATCCAAATGTGAAATAACTGCTTTTTCAAGAAATCCTGAATATCCACAGACACTGAGAGTTGGTAATATTTTTCCTATGTAGTACCGCCATTCCAATCACAGAATTAAATGCTGATAATTTTGATATAGTTATACAGTCAGTTCCCTAACAACAGCTGTAAAAGTATTGTATTCACATGCAGCCTTTGTACTACAATAATAAAGGCAATATAAAATATTCTGTAGTGGGGTATTTTTATTACTTTTTCAGATTCATACTACTTGCCACCATCCGCTTCTAAAGCTGCATTAAGACAAAATGTTTAGAGGGTTCCTGAGTAAAATCTAGAACTCCAAACATTTAGTGCACAGTCAAAAAATGTCTGAAAGACATCTACATTTGTTGTATTCTCTTTTGTTTTCTCTCCTTTTTGCTTCTCCTTACAGCCAAAAGTTTTAGCAGGTAGAATTAGTCTGTTAATTATAGTAGTGCAATTTTAGAAACTGTTCCTGCAGGAAGAAACTAGAGAAGTAGTTGTAATTATCCTGGAGCATGACAACTGGAACATTATCCTGGAGCAACACCTACCTTCATCCAGACAGTGGCAATCTGGCATTTCATTTTCATAATGTTATAAACTTTGAAAAGCTTACCAAAGTATTTTTTTTAAACAAAATATTTTTTTTTTCCATAGTCTGTTTCCAAGCTGAAAATTGATAATGTGTGTTTTGCTAACTAAAGGGGACTGGGAACTGATTTGATTCTCTGCTTGAAAAGTCCTTTTTCTAAAGAAAGCCTTGCAAACCAAAATGTTTGCACACCAAAATGTTTCTAAGGATTCTTGTTTTTGATGACTCATGTGTTTATGACCTTTTTTAGATATCTTTATTCATGGCTCCCTACTGCCTTTTATCACCTCATCAGTAATCATGCTTATATAATGTCATTGCATCAGCGCAACCACACCACAAATGTTTTTCTTTTTTTTCTTCTTCAATTTCAGACCCATTTTCTCTAACATTTATTCTGTTTTTGCTTACGCAGGCCCTACGGAATTCTTGATCAGTTATCATAGCCTCTTTTCATGTTTATCTGGGTGACTAGTGGTTTGGCAGTATGCTTTTCTCCTTAGTCCCAAACTTCTCTTTTAGGACAAACAGAACAATTATTCACTTTCCATATACAAAACAGTAACAATGCCAGAGATATATATCCCCATGTTCAAAAGAATTCCACAAAATTATATTTTATTTTTAGGCTAAACTGTCTGCTGAAATTCTTGCAGATTCTGTTCTTGATTTCATTCTCTCTGGTATTCACAATGTGTCTGTTTCCTACTGCTGAGTCCCAGGATAGTTATAATCTCTCTGCCAGCAGCAGAGAAAACTTTTGTATCTGTCATCTACTTCAGATCCCAACTCCAGAGCTTTAAATCGTGAACATATCTTCTGACCTTACCTTATTTTTCTTACTGAATCCCATGCATTCTTCTCACTCTGCTCTCTTCCACAAACTTTGCACGTCCCCACATATGTACACGAGCTCCAAGCAGAAATCCCCATTTATCCCCACTTATACTGTGTAAATTGTTTCTTGGCAATTTACGTTGGCATACAGAAAATCACGTCTGTTTGGATCTGAAGTGTGTGGTATATAATAAATGCCCATTGCAACTGGGATTTAAAATATCAGTAAAACTGTGTTCCTTTCCAGAATGTTTAATCCAATGACTTTCAGATATCTGAAAACCTGGAGACAAGGAGTTGATGTGTATGTAACCAAAACTTGTGAATATCAAGAAAAACAGTGCTAAAATACGTGTCAGTGAAGCTTTAACTTTACTCTTCCTTCCCAGATGGCAAAATCCACATGCATTTCAGCTGGATTCACTGTTACATTGAACTATGAAAGGATTATTTGGAGCAGTTTGGCAATGTGAGATCTGGGTCTGAGCCAGTACTGGGTGTATTCAAGGAGAGAATGTGTATCTTAATCCAATATCACTGCGAAGAAATTCAAGCCTTTTCTTGTCAAGCATTTTTCAGTGGTGCGAGAGTGAAAATCCTGTGTAGAAATCAACTTAATTTATGAAAGGGTATAAAAGAGTTGCAAAACAGCATCATTGTTAGTAGACTGCAGATCTCTAGTCATTGAGCAGTATTTCTACTGATAATTTTCATACTAATTTGTGCTTGTCTTTCTGTTACATCTGGATACCTACAAGATGTGGATATATAGTCATGGAATTATTTTAACAGTAGTACCTAAAGGGGCTTGTAACAGGAATCACTTATATTCCTGGGTCACTGATCACATAGATATTGCATAATGGCTCCAGGAAAAAATATGTAACAGGATAAACTTACCTTATATAACCCCTATCCAATTTCTCAGGTAGTTCTATCCTATCTTTTGCATTAAGAATATCAGATACACAAAGCATCAGACTGCTGTTTGTCCAAAAGAGAATACACTACTTATAGAACAACGCATTTTTTTAAAGTCAAGGATAATAATACAAACATTAAGACAGAACACATGGAACTAGTTCAGTCTTATCATCTAGATCATCTGTCCCAGAGACAGCTCTTATACGTGTTTGTTTCAAGGGTCAGTACTTAATTTTAAAAGGTGTTCTAAGACAACCTTTTGTATGAGACCAAAAAAAAAAAAAGTAAAAAAAAATTACCTAACATCCTTGTAAACAATGTTTTCCTAAATTTCCTAAATATTTTACTCTACAATTTAAGCAACTTTTTCTGTATGTATGTTGTTGGAGAAGGTGTAAATACTGACAGCAGCAACAAAAAATTATGATTAAGATCACACTTCTGCAAGTGTCATGGTCCATCTTTTCCACATCATCACCCTCACCTGGCAGGAGACAGGTAAGTCACTACTTTCAGTTCAACTTCAAAGACCAACCTTGAAATCTTGTGTTTATCGTATAGGACTGTCATAATCTGTAACTCCACTAGCTGAACAAGAATGCAACTTAAAATTTCATACCTAAGAACTCATATTCTTATCATGTCAGTCACTGCTCAAGCCAAATAATTAAATCTAATATGTCTTACCTTCATATATTCTGAAAAGTATATAAACAGTGAAAAAATTA
The DNA here is from genome assembly GCF_040182565.1 of Anser cygnoides. Taxonomy (NCBI): domain Eukaryota; kingdom Metazoa; phylum Chordata; class Aves; order Anseriformes; family Anatidae; genus Anser; species Anser cygnoides. Next base: position 35,122,801 of record NC_089873.1, read on the forward strand.
TAGAATCATAGAATCATTAAGGTTGGAAAAGACCCCCAAGATCATCTAGTTCAACCATCTCCCTACCACCAATATCACCCACTAGACTATGTCCCTAAGTACCACATCCAGCCTTTCCTTAAACACCCTCAGGGATGGTGACGCCACCACCTCCCTGGGCAAACAGTCCCAATGCCTGACTGCTCTTTCTGAGAAGAAATGTCTCCTGATTTCTAACCTCCCCTGGTGCAACTTGAGGCCATTCCCTCTAGTTCTACCACTAGTTACCTGTGAGAAGAGGCTGACCTCCAGCTCCCCACACCTTCCTTTCAGGTAGTTGTAGAGAGCAATAAGGTCTCTCCTGAGCCTCTTCTTCTCCAGACTACACAACCCCAGTTCCCTCAGCCACTCCTCACAGGACTTGTGTTCCAGGCCCTTCACCAGCTTCGTAGCCCTTCTCAGGACATGTTCCAGGGCCTCGATGTCCTTCTTGTAGTGAGGGGCTCAAAACTGAAACACATTAGTTGAGGTGTGGCCTCACCCGAGCAGAGTACAGGGGGATTATCACCTCCCTGATCCTGCTGGCTACACTATTCCTGATACAAGCCAGGATGCCATTGGCCTTCTTGGCCACCTGGGCACACTGCCGGCTCATGTTCAGATGAGCATCAATCAGCACCCTCAGATCCTTTTCCTCTGCACAGCTTTCAAGCCACTCTGCCCGAAGCGTGTAGCACTGTGTGGGGTTGTTGTGGCCACAGTGCAGGACCCAGCACTTAGCCATGCTGAATCTCATCCCGTTGGCCTCTGCCCATTGACCCATCCTGTCCAGGTCCCTCTGCAGGTAAATTTATAATAATTAACCATGTGCCAACACTGTCCTTTAAGTTTAAAACTTTTATTTTCTTTTATAGCTTTTATTATTTTGATACTTTTACAAATTATAAAATATTTTCTCACAGGTATACTTTTGCTCTTACAATATCTACTGATAATAGTGACCCTTAGAATCCACTCATTCTATCTGTTTTTTGCACTTATACAGCTCACCTGTCTTGATCATCAAAGAGAACCATATTTAGTGCTTAATACAATACTTCACCAGTATCTTGAATACCCTCTACTTCTACTGGAAACGTCTCTGATTTCTCCTGTTAGGTTTTTGCTTGTTTGTTTGTTTGTTTTATTGTTAGTTCACATCCCAAATCACTTTGCTGATTTGATGACTGATTACTGTACTCACGGTTCCTTCTTTTATAGGTGTGCCTTATTATATAATGGAAGTTGCATTATTTGTCTCCATCTGCATCATCTGGTATTTGCGGAACTAAATTCCACATTACTGTCAGTTACATGCAGGTACCCTGAGAAGGGACACAGAGAGGAGTCCTTTGATTGGTAAATCTCCACCGTTCCATCCAGAATGAATAATGTTCATGAACTCTTTATCACTTCACAGAGATAATTCAGGTCAGTAGTGACCACCCCATAATCCTATTATTATTATTATTATTATTATTATTATTAACCACCACTAAAGATCAAGGAACATAAACAGTTCACTTACTCCAATTGGAAGTACTGGGCCCAAAACATCAAAAATTTGGTCACCTCCTGCAATTCCAATGATTCCCCAAATTTCAGGCCTGTAGACTTGTTTCCTAGCTTGCTCCTTTGCCTCGGGTAAAGCTGTTAATCCTAGCTGTTGGTTCATTAATGACTTATAGCCATACCTTGAGTTTCTTGAGGGAATTCTTCAATTAAAAAAAAAAATAATCTTAGGTAGAAGGTTAGACAAAACCATTCCTTTATCTACTATGTTATGCTGATAACCCCCGTTGCCTACAAAGGGATCATTGCATACCTTAAATGTTTCCCTATAGTGTCATTCCTCTAGATACCATCTATAAACATGCCTGTTTTTCTGCACATACTGTATCTAATGAAGTCCCTGTAGTCCTCAGTACTGTCAGCAGGAGACCAACATTTCACCTCCCAAACTGCCTTGAAATTCTCAGCTGAAACACAGTGTGTGGCTGACTCTGTTTACCCAGTCTAGAAACTAAATAAGATATATCAAAATATGTTACATTATGGTATCTACATGGAAAGGTTCTGTGGTGACTTCCTGAGCTCTAAAATCTTTCTTATTCTTTAACAGAATACTGCAATAATCCAGCTGGGAAACTCAGTGCTGAATACATATATTATACAATTTTGCCTGAGGATTCATTCTATGTCAAACCCTTGATTTTATTCTTAATTTTAAATTATTTGTATAAAAATTGCATAGAATAAAAGATTGCATACAAAGCTTTGCTACTTGAAAGATGTCCCGGTCTTCAGTTATGAGAGAGATTAATAAGTAAATAACAGAAGATAAGTTCAACAACAAAATTCCTGATAGGTTTGTCTCACATATCTTTTATGTACCCCAGTGATATCACCCACAGCTGAGTCTGCTTTTATTGCAAAGAGGATTTCGGGGGAGCCCGATACATGCTGGCTGTGACTGCTGTCTAGGTTCATTTCCTACTGGTCCCTTAGGAAACTCACAATGGAAACACACACTGATTTTTCTTTATCATCTGCTGCCTGTGTAGAAATCCTGATTAGCATTAGAGTTTCCCTTTCTGTTGCTAAGCTCTTTTTGTGAGAAAAACAAAACAGAACAAAAAAAAATAATGGCTCTCACTTCATGTTCTAAAACATAGCTCCCTGGAGCCACTCTTTTCTCTGTATTTATTCTGTACAGTATATCAAATACCGTCAAGGAATACAGCTGATAATTAACTAACACTATTACAAACCTTTTCCATTTGCCAGGGAAAGAGGATGCTACCAATGTATGAGAAAATCTAGTCTTTGGATTTATATTTCTCAAAACATCCCAACTCTCACAGTGCTTTGCTGTGTTCCCACTTAATGTCAGGAAATTGCATTTTAATAAAGAGTTTGACATTAATGACATCTTGCAGCATTATTTCCTAGAGAGTGACCATGTATTTCTAAGATGTCCTGACCATTGTCTACGAACAGCAAAGTAAAGTCCCTCAACCTCTTTCTTTCCTTTTGTATTCCATTAGTTTTCACTCTGAATCTCATAGAATCATAGAATTATCTATGTTGGAAAAGACCTTCAAGATCATCAAGTCCAACCATCAACCTGACCTACCGAGTCCCGTCACTTCTTTTGCTCCTTAGCAAACTTCTCACTTTACTCACTGAAATTCAAATTACATTCCAGGAATAAAGATCCCAACCTTTATTGCCAAACAACTGCTGTCCATGACTTAGTGCAAAGAAGTTTCTAAAACCAAGCTCCAAGCAAACAGGTAAAATGATCTTCCACCAGGAGTGCCAGAGACCTTAGTGGTGGACAAAACTCTTTTTGTCCATGTCACCTTAGCAGTTATCATGGCTACAAGGGGAAATACAGATTTTCTTTTAACACTCAAGAAAATTTTCTTAAAAGGTATTATTGCCCCTTGCATGCTTTTAGCATTGAGGTAATGGAGGAATTTCAGTGACATAGTCATAGTGTGATTGCTTTATAAAAATAAATAAATAAATAAAATAAATAACTAAAATTTATCAAGACAGTCAAAATGCTAAAACAAGTCTTCAGCTTTGTGGTTTTCTTCTACATAATGTACCCTCCATTAATGTAAATTACTGCTGGTTCCAAAAGAACAAGAGAACAGCCTTAGCCATCTGCAGTCATGCACAATAATGTCAGATAGGTAACTATAACAGATGTTATACTTATTGATATAACTTGTTATAATTACTGATATAGATATACAACTGATCCCTTTCTTCAGACATGTTTTGGAAAGCCTTTCATCTAGGGCTCCTCAGAATATATTTGATTTGGAGGATGGGCTATCTCACTTGAAACAGACAACGATAAATTCTTTCAAGGGTGCTGAGGACCAGAACTGGACCAAAAAAAAAAAAAAGTTAAAATGTGGTTCTAGGGGAAATTTCTTGCCTTTAGGAACATTTAGACAGGGGTCAATTCCTGAAAGGCATGGAGAAAAGTAGGGTGGTAAAGCAAGACTGGTAAAATGGTTCAAGAAATTGAATAGCTGCATTAGGTTAAGGCTATTGTGTTATTGACCTTGCTCCAGAAAAGGAGGCTTTGAAAAAGTTCAACTGATTCATATAACTTAAGTAATCCTAAATAAATGTTGAAGAAATCCTGGAAGTCCAACTCTTTTGATATTCCTCCATAACTTGCATTTGTTATTACTCTTCATTCACCAGGCATATTTGTTCAGTCCTATAGCGCAATGTCTACTTCAATATTAGATGAATTTGAAACTAGAGCAGTTTCTAGTTAGAGCAACCTGAAACAAGACAGAACAATCTTGTATTCCTTTCAGAAAGTCCACTAAATGATGACAAAATGTGGGGTGGTGGGATGACATACATTATTTCTTATTTATCTCTGAAGCTCCAATTTCACTATGAGAACAGCAATGATAAATACTCTGTATACTGTACCTGTAGCAGTTCTACTAGTCACAGGCTCATCTTCTACAGAAGCAATGGCCCAAAATATATTTTTAATCTGATATTTGGGACATACTTGCATAAAAAGTGTCAAGAAATTTACAGTGATTCTTAGTGGAATATTACTTTTTCTTGATAAGAAGGACTGTTTTTTCTCTAGATTGTCAAAGTTTCATACAAACTATTTCTAATCAGGCATGGGGCTTGAATTTTTTGCCTGGGAACAGACAAGATAATACTAAAGAGTTATTGTACATTAAGTTAGCAGCTAATTGCATCTGTGCTTGGATATTACAGTAATAGCTAGTAATCCAGAATATTAAAAGTTATTTGTTCTTCAAATAAAGATGGAAAATACCCACAATTAGCTTTCATTTCCTGTAGAAAGCTAATTTATTCTCTTTTCAAGGAGACATGAAATAATTAGGAATCAGAACAAAAAGGGACTGATTTCCAATCCATCTCCAATCTGGCATGTACTTTTATTTTGCAGATATTCAAACTTCAAAGATGCTTTCTATTGCCAAAATAGCATGTCTTTTATGAGTAACTTTTTTTTTTTTTTTTTTCTAAAATCTCTATATTGGAATGTGTTTAGTTAAAATCTGTTTTTTTCTACTTGAGCATACTTAGTATAGTTTCACTTTTTAAAACAGTTGTCATGCTCTACGGACTTGTTCCTTTGATTTTGTGAGTTGTATACATGATGTGGCTCCTTCTTGGTCACATTTCTAGGTTACCTTCCGTATTAGTTAGGTCACAAGTGGGAAGAGTTTGATGCATTCCTGGGTTTTTGGAGACAAACACACATTTGTGTCTGACTGGGTGTTCCCAGATTACAATCTTTAGGCCTGGTCATAGGCAACCATTAACTGCTTTCTCAGATTGAAATGTGACTTCATTTTATGTACTAGAGCAAATTAGAAAACTGCAAGCATAAGATTAATTTCAAGAAATATGTCCTCCAACTATCCCAAAATATTTCAATAGAAAACTGATTGTTGTATTTGCTGTAAAATATTTATTCAACTGTGTAAACACATAAATGTTTATTCTGTCAGATACTATGTTTTTCTATGGAAAAAAATAAATACCTTTCTAGATTTGGTACCTAAAATACATATTTGTCTACAACAGCATATATTTGTATGAAAGTTTATTTGAAATTTTGCAATTACATGAGAATACTGCATTCATCATCTAGAACCAGAAAACAGAAGAATGCACTTTCATGATGGCAGAACGAATCTTCTGTGACGCATAGTTTATCCTCTGAGTTTATACTGGTTGACTATCTTCTAATTTTAGAGAAATTCTGTTCATCTGTAGTAACTATTCTTTAAATAACATTGAATCATCTAACCATTGCTGCTCTATTTTGTTATTCATTCAAACATATGCTCCTTAGAGACTTGCACATGGAAAAAACAAGGATTTCCTTTCTCTTTAACTTCTGTAGCTCTCATTTGATCTGTTTTTTAAGCTCTGAACAGTGATTTCAGGATACCTGCTCACATACTGCATTCATTTCTTTCACAGCATTTTCACAGAAAAATGAGAATCTGAAAAATTAAAGATGTATTTAAAAACACACTGCAAAGGGGACTTTGTCACTTGTCTCTAACATCTTATTTGAAATATTAATGTTTCCACATTATGAAATTTTATGATAATCATTGTAGTTTGTATATTGAGTCTCTTTTAATACAACAAGGATTGTTTGCTTTGTTTGCAGTAGTTATATGATTTCATAATTCAGATTGGCAGATTCAAAACTGTATAAAATATATATGAACCTGTGTATATCTATATATGTATGAATGTGTATGGGAATATCTAACAGAAAAAACAAAACAAACAAACAAAAAAACACAACATAACAACAGCAACATTGTAACATAAAAACTAGGTAATACTTGTAAATCACATTCTGGTTGACTGTTTCTAGTGAAAAAAAAAAAAGGGAAAAAAAGCATTACTTGGAATGGAAATAGATCTCTTAATAATATGAACTACTTCTTCGTAGAAATGTCGTAATAGCCATAACAGTGATACCATCATGCTAAGAGCAAATTACATTTAGAAGCAAGGCTGACTATTTGCCAAAGGCTTATTTTTCATTTTCAATGTTGCTAATAATAGTTCTTCAGGAAAAACAAACAAACAAACAAAAAAACTTGATATTGTAGATTATCAAAAGATAGAAAACTTAAGGTTGTTATTTGTTTTTGAGACTACTTGTGTGTCCAATTTAAGATCTATACTAACAGAAGCAAAGGTTTTTGAAGCAGGCAGTCATCTTTTGGAATAGAAACACAAAATAATGAATGACAAGAAGATATCTGGACTACACATCCCTCAGCATAAATAGCTGGTTCCCTTGAGGTTTGAGCTGTAAACTCCATTCTGAAGAGGGGAATTGCAAATTATTCTTCCTTTTTCTTTTCTTTGGAAGGGGAAGAGGATGTTTATGAGCCAGGTTTTACTCACAGCCATGCTCATGAAGGAAATGTACTTATTTAGTTACATTGTAGAGATAGACAAATCTGTCAGGGATGGATGGAAATTATTAGAACTCAATTTGTAAGGCTAATTGCTTAAGATAGGACTTGGAATAATACTGCTTTTTACAGGGATATTAGGCCAGTTGGCACAGTGGGAAACTGAAAAATGGAGATCACATAGGTATCACAGGAAATGCTTGAAAAAAAAAGTGGAAATGTCAGGTGTTCAGAGAAAACTCCTGACATACAAAAAATATTTAGAAAATTAAACTGTAAAGATTCTGGACAGGGTTTATGTATCCTGAACACAGAAAACACAGAATGAGATCACAGAGCCATAGAATAATTAAGGTTGGAAAAGACCCCCAAGATCATCTAGTTCAACCATCTCCCTACCACCAATATCACCCACTAAACTATGTCCCTAAGTACCACATCCAGCCTTTCCTTAAACACCCTCAGGGACGGTGACACCACCACCTCCCTGGGCAACCCGTTCTAATGCCTGACTGCTCTTTCTGAGATGTCTCCTAATTTCCAACCTGAACCTCCCCTGGTGCAACTTGAGGCCATTCCCTCTAGTTCTACCACTGTGAGAAGAGGCTGACCTCCAGCTCCCCACACCTTCCTTTCAGGTAGTTGTAGAGAACAATACGGTCCTCCCCTGCCTGAGCCTCCTCTTCTCCAGACTACACAACCCCAGTTCCCTCAGCCACTCCTCACAGGACTTGTGTTCCAGACCCTTCACCAGCTTCGTAGCCCTTCTCAGGACACATTCCAGGGCCTCGATGTCCTTCTTGTAGTGAGGGATCCAAAAGTGAACACATTAGTTGAGGTGTGGCCTCACCAGAGCAGAGTACAGGGGGACGATCACCTCCATGGTCTTGCTGGCTACACTATTCCTGATACAAGCCAGGATGGATACACAACCCTTCATTTCTCTTCAAGCAGGTTCTTTTGTTTAATTTTGGTTGGCCAAATATCATGGAATCATATAAAACTTTGTTAATTAATAAGTTATGTGCCATCTCTGAGTTCATTTGGACTTTTTAACATGCCTAACCTACTACCTCCTCCTCCTCAACAATTTCTCACATTTTTCAGTGTCTGTGGATTTCCCTTAATAACATTCTGTACTTTGCAATACATCCAACCATGTTATGGCCTCTTGACAGAGTATCAAACTTAGGGAGATCCTACACGATCAGCCTGAAAGGGATCATATAGCTTAAAGAATGAGTCCGTTAATATCAAATCTGGACGGTTTCCTAAATGCATCTGCCCTTTGTACACGCCAAGTAATTGTCTTAAATATTCATCTCTTAACACAGTTGTTTCTCTTTATATAAATGATTAAATATGCTTAGTTGAGAGGGGAGACTCAGAAATTATTCTGAAATCAGAATTCACTCCTGCGAAGACCTGTGTAAAGGCCCTAGATTGAAATATCATCTTCAGATATATTTGTATACGGAAAACAAACAAGCAAACAAACAAAAAATCAGCAGGAGACATGGAGAAAGACCTTTTTTGATTGCACAACTGTCTCATGCTTTGGGTATTAACTTGAGAGAACAGTCAGTAAGGTTCAAAAAATATCAGTTAATGGAGGATGGACAGGTCTCACTTAGGAAAGGAAAAACATTCTTATGAGGAAAAAATTGAATGTATGTTGTTTTGAATTATTCTGATTAATTTGGACTTTGCAATAAACTGTTCCGAGAAGGATCCTCTCCTCTGCCTGCCCAGATATTTAGTTCAAATTCATGAGAGTTTACTCATTCCTTGGAACAATGGGGAGACAGAAAAGCATTTTTGCTTTCCCCTGGATAATACTGGTTGCTGTCCCTTGTATGTACTAACACCATACTCTAACATCACAAATAATCCCAAAACTATCAATGACATTCTGTAATAACCTGAACATGGAGAAATCTAGAAAAGAACTATGTTAAATAGTGCAAGCTTCTATTGACAAAATTTACAACTAAATTGTTGTGGAAGATGTTTTTTCTAATTAGCAAGTAAAAGAGAAAGGTATTTGTTAAGATGAGAGATAATCTTTCTTACTTAATGAAAAACAAATGTAATAGTTGCCATAACAAAAGGGACACTCCAAGAATGAAATTACCACATATTTCCTATTTCTAATTCTAGCAGAAACATAACTTCTCCTCTCTATACTACTAATATACTACTAACTACTAATCACGGTGTATTTTCCCCAGTTCTTACTGGATATTGAGAAGAATAATGGCTTGGAATAAAATAATTTTTATATTCACCGCTTAGGAATAAAAAGGATAATGTTAATTAATTCTACTGAATAGTTTTCTTTGTCTAAGTCTGAACTTACTCCCGATACTTTTATTTTCCTCCTTTAACATTACACTATGCTTTCACTAGATCTGATCAAACTTCTGGATTTTTAAGTTGGACTCCTAAATTTAGTCCTACTGAATGTAAAAGGGTTGAGTTCAAAACCTTACCATGTTGTGCAAAAAATACGCAACAAAAGGCATATTTGTACACTTCATTTCACATCAGTGTCACAAATTCAGTTTAAGATATGTGGTAATTAATGTGAAGCTAAGAAAGGCAAGAAGCAAAATCATGTGATTACGGGAATATGGAAAAAATACATTACTATCCCAATATTACAAGACAATACTTGTGGCTGACAAACAATTGACATCACAGTACCCCACGGTTTTTCTTTATTCTTTAGGAATATGCAAATCACAGAATCACAGAATCATCTAAGTTGGAAGAGACCTCCAAGATCACCTAGTCCAATCTCTGACCTAACACTAACAAGTCCTCCACTAAACCATATCACTAAGCTCTACATCTAAACGTCTCTTAAAGACCTCCAGGGATGGTGACTCAATCACTTCCCTGAGCAGCCTATTCCAATGCCTAACAACCCTTTCAGTAAAGAAGTTCTTCCTAGTATCCAACCTAAACCTCCCCTGGCGCAACTTTAGCCCATTCCCCCTTGTCCTGTCACCAGGCATGTGGGAGAATAGACCAATCCCCACCTCTCTACAGCCTCCTTTAATGTACCTGTGGAGTGCGATAAGGTCGCCCCTGAGCCTTCTCTTTTCCAGGCTGAACAATCCTAGCTCCCTCAGCTGCTCCTTGTAAGACTTGTTCTCCAGACCCCTTACCAGCTTCATTGCCCTTCTCTGGACTCGCGCGAGCACGTCCATGTCCTTCTTGTAGCAAGGGGCCCAAAACTGAACAAAGTACTCGAGGTGCGGCCTCACCAGAGCCGAGTACAGGGGGACAATCACTCCCCTAGCCCTGCTGGCCACACTGTTTCTTATGCAAGCCAGGATGCTGTTGGCCTTCTTGGCCACCTGAGCATACTGTTGGCTCATATTCAGCCAACTATCAACCAGTACTCCTAGGTCCTTCTCTTCCAGGCAGCTTTCTAACCACTCAACCATCTTCAAACTTCCAGATCTAGAGGAACACTTTGGTTGCAGCCTAAAAGCCATGTGTACATAAGCTCCCCCAAGTCAGCCAATCTTCTTCCCACGACCTGCCAGAAAACAGCTGTCCTGGTTTCAGCTAGGATAGAGTTAATTTTCTCCTAGTAGCTGGTAGGTTGCTATGTTTTGGATTAGGATGAGAAGAGCGTTGATACCACGCTGATGTTTTAATTGTTGCAGAGCAGTGCTTACACTAAGCCAAGGACTTTTCAGCTTCTCTCTCTGTCCTGCCAGTGGGCAGGCTAGGGGTGCAGCAGGAGCTGGGAGGGGACAGACCCAGGACAGCTGACCCAAACTGGCCAAAGGGGTATTCCATACCATCTGACGTCATGCTAAACAATATATAGGGGTGGCTAGCCGGGATGGGGGGCGGGCTGCTTGGGGACAGGCTGGGCATCGGTCAGCGGGTGGTGAGCAATTGCATTGTGCATCACTTATTTTGTACACATTATTAGTAGCAGTACTATTATCGTTATTATTATTATTATTATTATTTTTCCTTTCTTAATAAACTGTCTCTGTCTCAACCCACAGGCTTCATTTTCCTATTTCTCTCCCCCTTCCCAGAGAGGGCGGGGAGAGGGTGAGCAAATGGCTGTGTGGTGCTTAGCTGCCGGCCGGGTTAAACCACAACAACAGCAATGTAGACATGTAACCAAATTAAAGCCAAAACTTTCAGCCCGGTCCTTGACCTGAATAGTGAGTGAGGATCTGGATCCTGGCATTTATGTGTAAAAGTTTATACGCAGCCAAAGTAAATATTGTAGTCAGAGGTCAAGGGATAAGATTTTGAAAAGTCCTGCATAAAGAAGAGATCTCAAAAAAGCAAATTTAAATAACATTAATGTCAAGAAAAGTAATTCTGATTGCTATATTCTTTATCTGTCATGACTAGACAGATGAAAATCTATGATAGCAATTTTGCCTTTAAGGTCATTTTCTTTTTTATTTATTTATTTTATTTATTTATTTATTTATTTTAACAGGCTCTGTACTAATTTTCCTCACAGAATGACTAACAGAAATATGACCCTTATGCACCTTTTGTAGTTAATTCACTAGGTCAACTCTAACCACTAAGCCCCTTGTCAGGTTATTTCTATTAGTGATAAGGAGCAATTGACCTTAAAACATTGAAGCCAGGTAGATGAGCCTATTCCACAAGGTCTCTTGGCTCCACCCTTGTTAAGTGAAATCTGCCAGGTGTGGATCATTTGACCTTTGCTATATAGGAAGCATGGGGGAGTTGTAGGGAATTGTTTCCCCAGGGGAGTTTGAGGGTTAGTTTATTGGGGGTGATTTTCTCCTGTGGTGAAATGGATTCAGTGCTCCCTAGTAGGCTGCTTTTATCATGCTTTCTACCATCTCTGTGAAATAGTTTTAGTGACTCTATGAGCTAGCTACATTGGTGGTGCCTTTTCAGTACAGTAAAACCCTGGTGGTACGACTTCACTGTGAAGTAGTTTAGAATTGACTCACGTTCAGAAGCTGGCAGGTAAGCGTTCTAGGGTTCTACAGTTGTTTAATGTTGAGGAGTTTGAGTACTTCCTTCACCTTGTCTGTTTTCAGTGAAACTGTTTACATGGATTCTAACCTCCCTTACCAACACTAAAAAATAAAACAAATAACAAAAAAACAAACAACAAAAAAAAACAAGTTCAGAAGCTCAACTGCTTACAGGTAAGCCTGAATTTGAAGAAAGTTCTTAAGTATTTATTAAGTTTGAACAACAGGCTGTGTGGAAAAGGTGCCTTACTGTGAATTCAAATTTTGCCTTGTGATAAGTAGAAACAGATTTGGGTAGATACTGGTGGCATTATCATTATTCTTGCTAAGTGGCAATTGTGAGAATGTGCTGTTTATAAAAGAAATACTGTTTTCACAATATGCAAGTCAAAAGCCTTTAGATTACCAGAAGTTATAGCTTCAAGGAGATAACTTTAAAGAAAGAAATTATTGTTGGCCATCTCCCCCTGACCCCTCCATAGACTGGCTCCCTGAAAAAAAGTGTAAAAGGTGTAATTGTTAGTAGTTTTAGAGGTAGGGTCGGGGAAGATGTGCTTTCCCACTTGATCACTCTCCCTTTCGTCTTCTCCAGGAGTAATATGGTAGCTTTCCAAAACTTTGACTATCCTTGGGATGTTCAGACCAGCATGATCTTATTGGTATGTCTCCTGAACGCACTTCAGGTTTTGTCTAAGGTTAAACAAATACTTAAGAGCGTCATCCAGAGATGTGTCCTGAGGCAGGATAGTTAGGAGTGGCAGGGAGAGTGGGAGGATATGACCAGGTATCTAGAGCAGGGGGCACCTCCACTGGAAAGACCATGAGGAACCCACAGTGGATGAATTGGCTAGACAACCCTGGCACTATGAAGAAAGTCTCTCCTCTTTCCTACAGACCTGCGTCTCGGCTGTGGAGAAACTTTTGGAAGAGCACCACCAACTTAGAGAATTTTTCTTCCTCCCCACCTGTACAAACCAGTGTCTGAGGTATCCAGGTAAGTGTCCTTCTGTGCAAGGAAGATGACAGAGTGGTTACACAGCCTGTGGTTGGACCAATGTGACCATGGAGAGGAGGTGAGAAAAAAGGATGGAAAATCTACGTTGACATTAGAGGCACGGGTATGTCAGTTGCAAATAAATACAATGAGGGGAAAAAGGGATTCGTCAAGAAACTTGCTGCTCCAAATTGCAGTGGGCAGTCCTCGGTCGCCGGATCTGGCCCCCAGAATTTTTTCACCAGCAATACGGTTTGACTTAGCAGTCAACTGTTTCTTTAGCTTTGAGGATGCTGAAATGGTCCGTGGCTTGAAAAGAACCAGTTCCCAGCCTGTCTCGAAGAATAGTTGCTCTAGGGCTAAAATCTTAGTTTCCTTTCTGTTTCGTGAACATCCAGAGAGACTCCTCCTCTCAGTTGAGTTCGGTGCGGCCTAGTCTTAAGATTTTCAGTACTGATTCGCGTACCCCAGACTCTCATATTTTGAGAGGGATTGCACTCCCCTTACATAATATTGGAATCCCACTTTTCTGTCTCAAGGGTGAATGTTGTAAGGCACTTATAAATCATTACAGATTGTGGTTGTTGTCAATTGCCATGTTAATTAAGGCCATGCAAGTACCTTCTACTGTTTCATCTTCCCTTTCATTTGTTGTCTGGTTACTACTCAATATTACATATTCAGTGAAATGTCCTAAAAAAAAAAAACATTACTTCTTAATTTTAACAACTTTTTTGGTTTTTTTTTCTTTCTCTAGGTCTGCCAGTAACTGACAAGGTAAAAAGATGTGCTTTTCTCTTTCATTCTTGTGAAGTCAGAGGCAGTGCCAATTTAAACTGTGACTGAGGCTCTGCAATGGTGCAAGTCTATCTCACTACTTCAAATTCAGTGATGCAACCTGAGTTTACATTAACTTTCAAGGATTCAACCAATTTAAAGCTTTTAGACAATGACAATTATTTGAAAACATTCCTACAGGATTATTTTCTTCATTTACATTTGTTTGCTATCTCCATCTCATTCAAAGCAGTCAGGACTGGTTTGCTTTTCTCTTCTCTGGAAATTTGCACTAGGAACCAGTGTTAGAATCAGAATCCTGATCTAAGAGTATGATGAAAAATGTTGCACTCCAAGTTGGAAATTGGAGAGTAAAATGTTCATGTAAACATAAAAATTGTGCTCAAATAGCTGATTACACCTATGCTTACACCTTTTAACTTTAAACCTGAGAAGCAACGGGTAGTTTCTATGTCTCCCTTGGGGATAGTGTATTCTTCTGTATCTTGCTTCTATACGAACAGTTCAAAACCTTAAAGTCATGTCAGTCATACAACCAAACAACCTTGCACGGTATTACATGTTCCCTCCCCCCCGATAGATCAAGCCCTGAATGCAAGATCAGACAAGTAAATACTGCCAACATGTAAAACTAACTTATAAATATGTTACTCTTTGGCAGGTTTTTTGGCAGTTTGTGGGGCTTTACTGTACTGCAGTGAGAAGAATGTATTCTGGTGTGAACTGAAATTATACCTCTATGCCACAGTGTTGTTGGTTTTTTTTTTGGGGGGGGGGGTACAAAATTCCTTGTGGACACCTGAAGGAGTTGCAAAATAAAATTTAGGTGAAGGAAAAGTTCCTTCTCTGTTGTTGTTGTTTTTGTTTTCTTTTCCAAACAGTCTTAAAATGAAGTTCCCATTTTCTGGCCTTTGGAAGATTGCAAGTGTGCCGGAACACGTCACATTACATAGATCATATTTGTCTGAAATGATAATATCATACCTATAGTCTGCTGCAGGCTGAAAAGTAGCCTATGCCTCAGGTACTGTTTTATGCCTTTGCTTTTGTTACTGCATCCTTGTAAGCCTTCAAAAGGGAAATGAAATTATCCTACAGAGAAGAAACACCATCCAGAAGAAACTCCAGGTGTGAGGGCCTGAATTCTCACTGAAACCAAAGGCAGGTATCTTACTGACTTGAAGAAAGAGGCTTTAATCTATCCTGGCTTGTTTACTAATGAAGGAGTGTGAAAGAGACACATGTCCTTGTATCTGAAGAGGAGGTGAAGGAACAGCTAGTGCAAGGGACACAAAAAGCTGTTGAGCCAGACAAATAGGTGGTTGGCTCTGAGCTTGGAGACTGCAACAGAATCACAAAGTCATCTAGATAGGAAGAGACCTCCAAGATCACCTAGTCCAACCTCTTACCTAACACTAACAAATCCTCCACTAAACCATATCACTAAGCTCTACATCTAAACGTCTCTTAAAGACCTCCAGGGATGGTGACTCAACCACTTCCCTGGGCAGCCCATTCCAATGCCTAACAACCCTTTCAGTAAAGAAGTTCTTCCTAATATCCAACCTAAACCTCCCCTGGCGCAACTTTAGCCCATTCCCCCTTGTCCTGTCACGAGGCACTTCGGAGAATAGACCAACCCCCACCTCTCTACAGCCTCCTTTAATGTACCTGTGGAGTGCGATAAGGTCGCCCCTGAGCCTTCTCTTTTCCAGGCTGAACAATCCTAGCTCCCTCAGCTGCGCCTTGTAAGACTTGTTCTCCAGACCCCTTACCAGCTTCATTGCCCAAAATGTTTAATAAAAAAAAAAAAAAACAAATAAATGACTAGCGTATTTCTCCTTGGATAGAGGTTTGTATCATAAAATAATGGCCAAAGGTTGATGACAAGTTAGCAATCAGAAGTGAAAACAGATCAACCAATCATCTTTACAGGGGATTTCTGCTGGATGGTATTAAAGACAAATGAGGTGAGGAAGGTTGCAAGGATGCTGCCTGTACTATTTTATTATCTATGCATGCAACAAACCCCAAAAATTTCTTGAGCTGCACATGTATATGTTATATACATGGTATATGTATACTGTATATGCAGTAAACAAGATGTGGCACACATATACAGCAGAAACACCTGTAGCACATTACTGTTGCTGATGTAGTCATTCTGAGCCCTCTTAGCATAGCTAAAGTGATGAGCTAAGACTTAGGTGTCTGATTTTCAAACACCTAATTTAGTGTAGGTACATACAATCCTAAAGAGTGTCATTGAATATGCTAAAATATTTGTCTTTTCAATAAAGAAACATGTTGAGCATGTACTCAGGATATTACATATCTTCTATCTATCTTATCTATCTATCTATCTACCTACCTATCTATCTATCTACATCTATACGTTCATAAATTGTATCTAACAGAGCAATCAGAATTAGGAAACCAGGATCTTTATTTCCTTTTTCACTTGTCCTAAGCAATTTTATACCTATTCATACATATAATTCCATGAAACCTTCTCCATAGTTTTTCAGATTTAGAGTTTTTTTATCTGTTTCTTTTTTCCAGAAATTCATGAAATATTTAAAATTTGCAAACATCACAGTTTCATACAATGGTATAATTATGTATTCTGCTTTGTTCTACATTATTTTGCTAATAATTCATGTAATTGTGATTGGCTTTTGACTATTACTGAGCATCAAGCTCATATTGTCAGAGAACTAATCTAAAAGACCCAGGATCTCTTTCCAAGTGGAAAGACTTAGAATGATGCAACTCTATAGTTAGGATTGTTTTTCTTTCCATGTGCATTTCTGTGCAATAACTGGTATTGAATTTCATCTGCATTTTAACAGGCAGCTACCTAGATCATTCTGCAGCTGCTCAGAATCAGCTTCATAAACATTTTGGTACAATGCTTGCAAGTACATCCACATATTTGTCCCTTTTTTTTTATATGATGTTCTTTTGAGTTCTTTATGTGTGGAAATCATTCACAAACAGAAAAAAAAATGGTTATAGAATTTTTTGTTCAAATTCATTTCTATGTAAGTAATTATTTCATAGATTTTTCTATTCAAGTGCCTGTCCCTTGGTCTTTTTATTGCTTTTATTACTCATCTGGCATAATTATACTTTACTATTACCAGGTTCTAATATCATATTAGTAAAGTCCTGGATAAAAAGCTGTGGTCGTAGAATATGGTGATATTTAATATGAAGCTGTGTATTCCCAACATTATGAAATGTAATAATATCATGCTAATATAGCTTATAGTGATAGAAATTCAAACCTTATCAATATGAGTTTTCAATCAATCTCTTTTTGGCATTAAGTACTATTGCAGTATTTTTCACAATTTATTAAATAAGTGTGGGTTCAATTGCTGTTGATCCTTTATTTTTTCTTTTCTTAAAGACAACATTCAAATTTAATAATAAGAAGGTTCTAGAAAATAATGGTAGATTTATTTATCTATGAGAAGAAAGGTCAAAGCTATTTGTAAAATGTAGTTATCTTACAGATGAGGCAAACAAAAGCTTCGCTTTACGTTTCTGAAGCCAAGAAGGCTAGTCCTTTGTTTACTGAGAGACATCCATTGAAATGCTTTCCTGAGTTATGACCAGACCATATAAAAAACTGCACTGGGTGACACTTCAACTCTTTTATTAGCTAACATCAGAATGCTATTGATATACAGCCACATAAGCAGAAAAAATGCCAGGATGCTTAATGCAACTACTTGCAAATAGGGTATAAGACATTTAAATCATTAAGGAAAATATCTGCAGTCAAATATTCATTCCCAGTTACTTGGAAATATGGCAGTTATTCAAATCAAATTCTGAGCCAAATTCAGCTACAGCATAATTAGTCTTATATACACAATTGCACATGGCAATAGTCTCTTTGGAATGTCTCAAAATGGGATTTCTTCTCTTAAAGTCTGAATGAGACCAATGGTTTAATTTCTGCTCTGAATCACATGGAGCAGGAGGTTGAATGTGGCGCTCTCCCTCTCAGATAAACATCTCACTGCTGTTGAGTACTGTCTGTCTCGTTTCTTTAATCTGCTCTTTTCCTCCTCCCAGAAATTATTCATACTTGATCTGACAAGGGATTCACAGTCTCCCAAACACCTTGAGTCAAGACATCTGTTGTGTGAAGTGAATTCTCTCCCTGATGAAAAGGATTAATACAGTGGAATTGTCGTCACTAAGTCTCAGAGCAACCTCATCCACTTCCAGTCAGCTCATTTTGGCTTTCTCACTTCACCCACAGTGATATTTGCTTTGCATACTTTATCTGAGCATGTTCCCCGCCTTCAAAGACACAAGGATCAAGAAGGGTTTTCCCAGTTTTACTGTCAAATAATGATACCTGTAGAGAGTGCCTGATGACAGATTACGGCTACCTGATAAGTACAAAACCGTCCCCTTTGCTATCTGAAAATAATGCATCAGCCCAGTGAAAAATAGCTTTGACAGCAATTTGTTTAGTTCCAAGATGGATTTACTTTTATGTAAGAATGAAAAAGATGCTTTTGTGGTCATGCAGAACCAATATTTGTCTCTGTTGATAGAGGTGCAGAACTGCACATAGGTGAGGAAATTCGTTTAAATTATGTTTCCTCACGATTTAGGGTCTCCAAGGCAGCAGCAACTCACGAAACAGTAGTAAGCAGAATCTGCACGCAAGCCAAGCTCTTAATAAATTACTTGGATGGGTGGTTGAGGCTGATCTTCATCATCTTGTCTGTGCAGATCAGAGATCTTTTTAAGCAAGACAATGTAAAAGCCTTTTTATACAGCGTACACACATTGAACATAAGCCAAGTTTATTGAGTTTTGTGCTAGCAGCCTGCCATCAGAAGAAGCAGCACAGCACTATTTCTCCTATTCACAGCAGAGACCTGCATTTCTCAGGTTCATCAGTACATGGCTGCAGTCTTTCCAGCTATGTTTTGAGAGGCAGACATGGTATGAAAGCCTTATGATAGATTTATGATCTGCATCTTTAGATGTTAATGCAAAACTTAAAGCATTCAAGCTTTTCCTGTTGCCATCTTTACTAGTAAATAATACACTTGATTCAGTACCTTTGCAAATTTATATGGCTGTCAACACGTTAAAAAAAAAAATAAAAAAAATTCTTGTGCCTTCACCACAAACCACAACTAGATAGAGTTACAGTGCAAGGATAGTCAAAGGATTTAAATGTGTTATGATTATTTTATCCCTCCCTCCTAACTTGGCTTCTTGATTTCTCATCAAATATTTTTCATAGATTTGCTCATCCCCTTGAAAAATTAGGAAGAATATTTCTCCGAATCACACTACAAAACCATGTTCATGGGATTCTAAAAACAGCAGGGTGATGATTTACTTTGCAATGACAAAAGGCTTGATCAGCACTTCTTCACTTCAGGCCATTATTCTGTGAAGAACCTTTCACATTAACTCTCAAAAATCAGAACTGAATTGAGAGATTAATGCACTGCATGGAGAAAGATCTGCCACATCAGACTTTTACAGATACACATTTTTACTGTTGTCAGTACACCTCGTTCAGGGTGTAGTCTCAGCATTAATTTTCTTATAGAAATAAATATCAGTACCATGTAATTGGTAATCATTTATAATGCTTAACAATTTTAAACAAACTGTTAACATCCATAATGTTAACAATTCAACATTCATTTAGGTAAAAACTGTGCAAAACCAACAGCATGAGGTATTGTAAGGAAAATGACATGAAAAGGGACTTTTTTCAAGGAGTGACAATGATGTTCTGTATTTTTAAAACATTATTACAACTGATTTTTAATGTAATTGCAATTATTTTACTTTTCTTTAATACATTAACAATACATTATGCAATACATACTGTTACTTTGTTTTGTAAACTTGCCAACTGAAAAGACTTGTCATTTCTTTTTCCATTAGTGAATTGTCTACAGTTATTTGCAATCAAAGATACAAATAACAGTAATACTGGTATTTTGGTAGTTATTTACAAAGCCATCATTAGAATAAAGGGATAATGTAAAAATTCACAGTCAACAAGAAATAATTAAACTGTCATGTTTCCCTGAATGTGTATAGATAGTTATTATTTTGATGTACTTTATGGGGAATTTATCTGAAGACATTTCAAAGTAACAGTATGACATTTACTTTCATATTTTTTAAGACAAATAGATTTGTACACCAGGGTTGGCCATACATATATGTGTTCATTTTTAAAAATCAGACAACATAACATTCTGTTTTAATGATGTAGTTCTGGGCTCGTTTATCTTTTTCATCTTTTATTTAAAACAAACACCTGGATAAAATATAGTATCACAGCATTAGCGTCAACAGTCCTTCTTAAAGGCTTATTGCAGTACTAGGATGAAGGTGTCATTGCAAACTTTGTTGTACTTGTGAAGTTCTATTTAAGCTTTTGCCCATTTCTGTTGTTCTAAGCTTCCATCCTTTCTTCACAACTCTGTGATCTGTTTTTCTGTTCTACTTTCTGTTTCTTCTGTGGTGTCCCTACAGTGTTCTTGTTCCAATAAAACCCGTTAAACAGCTATGTGTAGCAGAGGGTAAAATCATAGTTTCCTTCAGCTGCAAAGGGGAAAAGCAAATATTTTCTGGTACCTTTGTTCATTCCCTGTTATTGAAACCAAACTGATGTTATCTTCCTCTGTCTTCTTATCTAGTCATGTTTGAACATTTTTTTGGATTAGGAGAAAATGAGCCCAGCGGTAAAATCTTATCTCAATTGGCTACGTCTACAGTGCAAAAAATATGGGACTATAGAGCAAGCTCAAACTCTGAACCCAGCCGCTCATAATACTTAATTATTAACATAATCTCTGGCATGGTTTTCACCTGTACTAACCAGCACTCCTAGAAAATGCTTGGGATTGCATGAGCCAAGAGCCATTCTCAGCCCCAGAGCTTTCTCTACCCTGCTATCCCTTACTAACCTAATTCTCATCCCTCCCATCTCCTGCACTATTCCAGCAAGTCTTGTACCTCAAACAGAGCCACATGCCCTGACACTCCAGAACCTGTAGCAGGTGCCCTCAGTAACATGGTCAAAAAAAGCCAAAACAAAACAAAACAAGATGCTGATGGGTTGCAATATTTTTTCATTTTTTCATCATTTAAAAAAATGTAAATGAAAAGACATTATTGTATCTGTGTATCCAAAGACACCATCCCAGGCACAGAACCAAGGTCAAGAACATTGTGTGGGTGTGGCTAGTCTATGTCAGTTGGCCTTAGAGCTGATGACTGCTCTGTTGGTGTTTTCGGGTTTACCTGTTTTCAAGTGCAGATGCCACCAGTTGTTGCCAGGCTGGGGATGTAGGTCAGTGGTATTGGTTATGCAGAAAGTCACTGAACTTGGCAGGGTTTAGCTATTCATGGGCCGCACATTCTGAATATGGAGTCTAGAAACAGGTTAACGGGAAATGCTGAAGGAAGGTATGTAAGACTTATCACTTTTTTTTTATTTTTTATTTTTTTTTCCCAGGTTTGGAATCTAAAGAAGCTTCTCTAACCATTGGATTCAGGTGCTAAATCCTTTCCCTAGACTAAATACATAAACACATAAGCATTCAAGTAGGGCTCACCTTCTTTCCTTCTTTAAAACACACCACATGCTATCTGTCCTATGAATGTAGCCTATTTTGTAAATATATTCCGGGGAATTACTTACTTTCCTTCAAATCCAACAAACTTAATTCCATAGTTTCCACATCTCCGTAAAGTGCCCTAACCATAAGGCTATAGCTTAGCCTGGGGCTCATAGTGGTACCCAAAGCATGCAGCTAGAAAGGTTAGTTTTGCATCTACTCCGTACTAGGTGGATAATTTGTGCTGTTGTTGTTAAAATTTTTTGTTTTAACCCTAAAACTAATGTAATCTCCACTAATCATCTAGGGAGCAATGATTAAACTCCATGTATAATTTCTTTCCATCAGAATGTTCCAGCTATTTTGTGAAGTGTACACACCACCATAATAACATCTCTTTTCTCAGGCACTGTTTCTGAAGGAACAGGTTCTGGCTTGGCTTAGGTTGAACTCTGCTGCCAATTCATGAGACTGTCCAATGTACAGTTACTACAGTAGGTTCTTTTGGCAGCAAACTTTAGATTTCTAAATCATAATGGAATTCAGATGCAGAGAAGGTAATGCTGCTCTGAACAATGTAATTTTGTAGTAAAAGTACAAAGCTTTAGACTGAAAGGGAGGGGCTAATTGAATAAGACATTTCCAGAATTAGAAGTCACTCAAGTATATGTACGTTCTGAGACACGGGTATTTTAATCTGTTCCAGGTGCCTAAAGCAGGGAACCTGAAATTCAATATAAGAGCATGATAAAAAAATAATTTCTAAAAGTCATAGCAAAAGACACCCTTCCATCAGAATAGTAAAGGCTATTATTTGTATTCAAATAGCTGCAGACAATGGGGAATTCAGTCCTGAACGAGATCAGAAATCTATTCTTGGTTTGTACAGGAAGCTGAAGGAAAAAAAGTAGTGCTGGGATGGAATCTGCCTGGCATCTGCAAGTGCCATAAAAGTTTAACAATTCTGAAGGTAATAACTCTGTTTTTTGGCATAATTTTTATGGTGTGCTTCAGAAATAGTTTTGTGCATGAATCACCCTAAGACTATTATATCAGTGGTTGACTGCCATTGTAAACAGCCTCAATCAAGAACCAGCATAAACACTATACATTAATGAAGTTGTTTGTATTAATTAATAGGCAGCTTGATCTAACTATATAGTGTAGCAAAGAAAAATACTTCACTCTCAAAGGTGTATCTTGAATTCTTTGAATAAATAAGCTTTATCCTTTCTTGAGCCAATAAGTAGCTAATAGGTCATTAATTAATTACAAGAAACAGCTTGTAGCTTGGGGAAAAAAAAAAAAAAAAAAGAAAAAAAAAGTCATTCTTATCTCCAAAAGTAAATTTAATTTAATAAGATCAGTGTCAAAATAAGGTAAATATGTGAATAGGAATAGACCAAACTGGCTGTGAACCTTAGAGGTGGTTGAAATATTACACCATTTAAATAAAAATAAATCACAGACTTATCAGAAGTTCTGAAATCTATCCATATGAAGTGAGGAATTGTGGGAAGTAAATATTGAGGAATTCTGGGAAGAAAAGTTTATTTTATAACAACATAGACAGCAATAGCAGGAGATTGAACTTGATTGCCTAAGATACCCTTTCATATCCTGTTTCTGAGATCTATAAAGAACAAACCTCTAGTGGTGCTGTGAATGCACACTTCCTCTAAACAAAATTTTAAGTTCTCACTAAGGCACTTTTATGACTTCCCTAGAAACCTTGAAACTGCATAATCAGCTGTTCTTTTAGTTCAAACAAATATCTTTATATAACATTATAGATGGAAATGAACTCTTAATACCTCTTACTCATTTTGATCTAAACCAGGCTCTAATTCCATCTACAAAGTTCTAAACCATCAGGTTATGCAAAAATGCCTATCCTTAATTTTCTCTCTCTGTGTGTGTGTGTGTAGGTGGGACAGAGAGAAGGGAGAGTTTTGTATTGAGTAAGTATTAATGTGGTAGGGAACAGAACCTGTTGAAATTCTGACTGAGATCTCTTAACTCAGTCTATGAAATACACAGAGACATGACATGGAAATAACAGTCAGGGAAGTCACTAAACCTCATGAACAGAAGAATGGATGATGGCCATGTTGTCAAATTGTCCTTGTTCATACAGGCATGTTTCAAATTTGCAATGCAACAGCATCTTAACTTTTTTTTTTTTTAAATCTTCATATAAGCATGTTAATTCTTGAAGAAAACAAACAAACAAACAAACTGTATTTCCAGCATTTGGTAAATTTGAGAAACAAGAAATAGCTCCTCTCCCCCCTCCTGTAACTGCAGTAATTTAGTAACACAATGCAAAATTAAACCTGTCCTATACTGAACATATCCATTGTGCCAAGTTTTCCCAATAGTATCCCTTAATTCTGTTCCATCCTTATCCATTGAAAGACTGCAGTTAAAGCTGTTGTCATATGAGCAGAGGTGAGGAGAGATGATGGCAAGGTTGATGATACAAGTGTAAATTCCTCAATAAATGCATTTCCAGTCACTTCAAAATGATGTAAGTGCTAGACAAATGTGTACATTACCAGAATTTTGAAAATTTCATTACACATAAATGTAGAGTTATCATTATAGGTGTTCAAACTAATGCTCCTGATATTTATACAAGATTTGGCAGTCCCTGCTTACATTCCCAACTTTCTCCTAGATCCTCGGTTAGCAGCCCAACTTCAAGAGGAAGCAGAAGTATAATATGAAGCAGAAATAGGAGGTCATATTTAACTTTCACTGAGCTGTTTTATATTAGTGCTTATAAATCCAGTGGCTCCTGAAAGGTTCCCTGAACCCAAAACAAGCAATTGCTTTCTCTGTCTCAGTAATGACATCTTACACAAAACAGTGTCTCCAACATACAGATATCTTAGCCATAGATTTTCCATCCTTAGCATGCTCCACACCTATTACGGTATTTTCTGAACTCAGATCTGTTCCCTTTCTGTTTGAGGGCAGGAATCTGAATCAGTTTCTTTTATATTTTAAATGAATTCATCCTCCCAAGGTTATAGATATTCTGAGGGTAATGCAGACAAGAGGGAAGATGACACTTAAGTTACTTCTGCCAGAATTGTTCTAGTCCTTATAAAATCATTTATAATGGCAGTTAAGATAAGAGAATTTTAAGATTTAATTCCTCTGAGGTTAAGTGAAAAGTAAACTGAAGGTACACAGCACAGCTGGACATTCTAACACTCCAGTAGAAAGAAATACTTGACTTTCTCAGCAGGCTCGTCTCGACTAGCCCATCTCCTTTACTTTTTCTTACCTGTGTTCTAAGAAAATTGTTTGTGCAAGGCCACACAATACTTTGATCTCCAACAAATTGATTTTTTTTTTCTATTGGTCCAGAACCTAAATTACAAAACAAAACAAAACAAAAACCACTGCCTTTTCAGAATAAAAATTATTTCTGCTGCTTAATTCAGAAGCTAAATTGAAAAATCAATTCTTTGCAAAGCTTTAAAACATAATCAGTCTAATCATTGACCTAAATGTGCTGAAGTACACAAGTGAATTGAAACTATATTCCTCTATTATTGCTGAGATCTGTCACAAGTGATTTTAGAATCACTTATTGATCTTTCATTATTAAGATTTAGAAAAGCACTCATTTGTAAATCTGGATGCTTCTGATTACATTCACAATAAAAATATTAGGATACTACCAAAATGAAGTCCTCAGACAAACACAAATAAATTATCACAAATATGATATAAATATAAAGAGAATTTTCCCCATCAGAAATAATAATTATTAATAATTATAATTATAATATTAATATACATATAGTCAATGGAGACAAATGGGCTTCCATAACACAATTCATCTATTGTGTTTAATTCACCCATTTTAGACCTTTCCAATGAAAGTATCTGTGTCCTTGAGGTGCCTGTTTCTACAACTGAAAATAAGGGTAGTCTAGAAGCTTTTCTCAGATATAGCTGTTAAATTGCAAAGGTTCCATTTGGTCATACAAATCTCACAAAAAATAGCTGAAATCCAAAATGTGCCTGGCAGGGGAAACCCTTCCCAACCAAACATTTTTATGTGTTGTGTTTAGGATGTTCCTGCACATGCAGAACACTACAAGCCCTTTGGAAGGAACTACTGTATCTTGCTGAATCTGTCACTGCATCTGTCATTGCAAGTGATCCATATTTAAAAGATAAAGGATTGCAAGTGCCGTTCAATCCCAGAAGACAGGTCATCTTGCCCTCAGGTAAGACCAAGCATATTTTCTGTGAGGTATATCAAAATGCATGTTTACAGGAAAGTCATTTAGTGGTTTCATGAATTATTACTGAGAAAAAAATGTCCATATTATATAACCCACATTTGTATTGTTCTGCTGCCTCAGGTCTGTCAATAGGTAGGCCCTTGAGAATAAAAACCCTGACAAAACTGTATTCAAAACCTTTGGCCATGCTAACTGCAGTAATTGTAAAATGTTCTTACATTCCATTTTATGGGCATGCTGATTTTATATAAAGCCCATGTCCATTGTTCCAGTGATTTGTGTGGGACAGAAATATCTGTAGATCTATCTGGCTAATGTCCAGCCTAATGGGAGCTACAGAGTAATGGTCTGCCCCCTTAATTCACTGACTTCTTTCAGAGATTCAGCTCTCTGTACTTCCTATTAATCTACTAATGAGTCAAACCTTTTCTGAAGTATACAGGCGCCACTTCCAGACTTGTTAGAATTTGTTTGTATCTCCCTGGTTTTCATCAATGTCAAAGTACTATCCACAGAATCAAGCTATTCTATTTTAAGAGGTACTTTGAGAAAGGGTGCCCTTATCAGGATTTTTTTTTTTCAAATTTGATAGGGAAAAAAATATCCATAGCACATAACACACAACTTAATAAAAAGTAATTCTATTGACATTGACACACACTAAAAGAAAAAAAGTATAAGGGGCTGTGTCATATCTGATACCACAGTTTCATAATGGAAAGTTGAAAAGGTTTAGAAGACTGAGTATTCCGAGTATCCATGGCTAACACAAACTACCATACCAGAGTATACCCCACAGACAACACTGGGCAGTGTCACAGACAGCTATAGGCTTTTTGAAGAGAACTTTTTCTACTGCACTTCTTTTTGAGCTTTTTTTTTTTTTTAGTAGGCTTTTGTATTAGGTTATGTAACAATTTTTGTAAATCATTAACACACTTCATAAATAAGATAGACAAAGTAACCTTTTCAAACTTTCTGCAGTTGTGCATAGCTTGTAGATATCTGTGAATACATTTTCATTTTCAGAGAGAAATGGGGCTTTCATAAATTCTTTTTGTTCAAAGAACAATTAAAGTACAGAAAATACAGTGTACCATCATGAAGAAGTTGAGATACTAAAAGAATTATACCTATAGATAACCCAGCCAAAGAAGGATAGCTTGGATTATCTTTGCATAACTGAGATGTGTCTCTGAAGCCATGGCCTTTTTAATGACTCACTAATATTTGATGGCAAAGTTTGTTTATCATATACCTAGCATAAATCATTTTCAGAACTAAGTATGTCTCAAAAGCTAGTATTTTTAAATACCTTGTTTATGATAATTTCTATTTTAAAAGCTACACAAGCTCCAAAGGGAGCTTCCAAGTTTGTTTCCAACTAGCTGTTGTAATTCTTGTCACAGTATGTAAGGTTCCTACATAGCTTGTTTGTTCTATATTAGAGCAGCTAATGTCTGAGATTTAAGTCCTCCTCCTTTTGGCCTCATCTTTATCTGTTCAGGAACACTGGCTGGCTGCCACTGCTCTGCAGCTGTCTAGGCTCTGTCTCTATAGCCGTCCTGGGTCTGTAGCCACCCTCTGTAACCTTAGTCCTACCATAACTTGTGGATTGTGTCCTTTGCAATTGCTTTCCATTTTTATTTGATGGTTGGATTCAAACCTGCTTTATGGCATATTAGCTGCTGACCCTTCAGATCAACCCAATGCTCTAAAACAAAACAGGTTGGAGGTGCTACGTGAAACAGAAATCTTTAGACAAAGGGACAAATGGCTTCCCCGATATATACATAATATAATCATTAATTATGAATATAAATATATATTTGTAAAAAAAGTATTTTATTCACATGGAACAGGTATGAAAGACACTTGAACACAGAATTCAAAGCAAGCTTCTGCATCAACAAACGTAGCCTCCTGTTATCACAGACTATCAACTCAAATAATCCTGTTAATATCTTAATACATTGAAACAGTCCAAGAAATTCAAGAACTGACTTCGTTAAATTGATGGATATTTTCAGGATACAGGCATGCTGAAGATTACCAAAGACTGCATTTATTTGGTGTATTCAGTTTACAGTATTCTGGTGTATGATGTGCACAAACCACAGAAAATGGCAAAAGATTTGATAATTTCATGGAATCCCAATTTAACTTGGAAAAAAAAATCTAGAGAGATAATTTATTACTTTTCTCAGAAATTTAATGATTACAGTGGAATATTTTTCAATGTCTGGGTGCATCCAGATGCAAAAGATGCAAGATGCAAAACTGTCAGTATATTTTCACAAGATGTCATATTTTTTCTCTGTGTTGAGATGGAGCCTAGAGCACAACCCAGCTCATTCTGAAACATATGCAAGGCAGTTCACCAGCTGACAAGGCACTGACTAAGCTCTGTGGATTGGATTAACTCTGTTGTCTAGAACAGAAGTTTACATGCATAGTTTACACTTGAGCACTTCCACACAGATGCCTAGAGGTGTCTTAACCTCCACTGGAATCTTACCCTAGCCCACTATAAACTGCTGCAGAATTCATTATTTGATGGGAAGTAAAGATTTCAATACAAGATACCATAGTTTTGTATTCTGGCAGTGAGACAATGACTGACAATGAGACAATGACTGACAAAAAAATCGTAACATGAAGAGAGCAATTTTTATTACTGATTTTTTGACATAGCCGTACAGTCCCCCAGTTCATAAGTACAGCGACTCACCACCCACAGGAAAAAAAAATATATTTTTTACTCCTATACAGGCTGATGCACACGAATGACTGGAAGTACCTGGAGACAGTAAAGACAGCACAACAGAGAGAAAGCAGTTTACTTAAACAAAATGAAGGCCAAGGACTTAGACCTTTCCCAGGACTGCAAAGTGAAGGGTAAAAATACAGAGTGGAAAAATGAAAACAGAACAGGGTGACACCAAAAGAACAGCAGAAGCTCCAGCACAGGCCCTTACAAGATAAGAGAGTCACCAAAAAGAATACGAGAACACCTGCAAACATACAGCTGTCATACCATCTATTGCTTATGGACAAGAGGGTTTAATTAGCAATCTGAGGCCTTCCCATAAGAGTTGAATTTTGCTTCCTCATACTTCCCTACAGAGCCATGCACAAAGTACCATGTGGTTCCTTCTTCCAAAGTCTCCTGGTGTTGACTTGTGTGTTGCAAGAAAGACTTGTTGGGAATGTAGCCCTCAAAACTTAAACACATTATTACATCTGAAATCTTCCATCGTTTCTTCAAATTGCAAAACTACATTTTTGATCTAATCAGTAAAGAAAGAAAATACTTCATATCCTGGCGAGTTTTATTTTTGAAGCATGCAAAACATTAACAAAAACACACTTTTTTGTTAGGTTTGTCAGTATTGCAGGGGATAGTTGCAAAGAAAACCTTAATTTTACCAAGAAGACATAAAGACAAGAAGCAAAAGCTCTTCATGTATGATTCTGAACATATAGTCCAGTGCTTTCAACACAATGAACAATAAAGGAAAGTACTGAAGATTAACTGTACATTAAATAGGTCCACAGTATTCACAATGTTCATGGTATTCTGTAGACCAAATTACAGTCAACTCAGGAGTTGGCTTTTTATTTCACCTTGAGTGAAGAATGTGATCCCATCAGGGTACACTTATTGAGGCTTAATGTTTCTGCAAACCAATCTACACTAAAGGGCCATATTCAGACTACAGTAGCTGCCAGCGTGCTAACATCTACATAGTAGGATGATTCAGATATCTTCCCTTGGGTAACCCAGCTCTTATGCAGTCAGTGGGTTAAATGGTTCCAAGAGGAAATTCAGAAAGCTCAAGTAGGTTGTCTTTGCCTTTCAGCTGGCAGTACAGAAAGTGTCTTTGGGTACACTAAACCATGATGTTTGTTTTAACAGATAACTCATGTATCTCTGCAGAACAGGTACCTCCATCCCTTGAGATTCAGAGCACTGAATTCACTTTTTGAGCACAACCAGATAATGAAGGATGCCTCTCTTTATTCACATTTAGGGAACGTCACCAGAAAAAGGTTCTAGGACCCACCTTTGTTTATACCTCCCACATGAATGCCTCCGTAACAGAGAGTTATGTGGCTGGATACTGAGCTGAACAAGTTATTCTTCATTTTTCTTGTTAAATCTGGATCACAGCATAGAAAAAGACTGAAATATTCAAAGAATTAATGAGAAGGAGAAAAAAGTTTAAAAGACCTGTTTATATTTTAACAATACAGATCATTCCCTGGGAGTGATACTTTCTTAGTTCTAGCTTTGTATATTCCCTGTGTATTATTTGCACTGTTTAGGACAACATGTCAACATCTTGTTAGCTGATAATTACTCATATATTGGAATTTTATATGAAAAAAATTAGGTACATTCTAGAATTTTATCGAGTAAGTTATTTTTGACTATTTCTCTGTCATCTGCTTAAAACAAGTCAGAAAGAAAAGTCTCCTGCTACTTAAAAAGTTTTGTAATCTAATGAAGTTAGGTATAGCTTGTAACACAATGATAGTAACTTACATTTCTATAACAGTTGAACTAAGTAAGTGATATAAAAAATGGATTTAGACTGGCCCAAAATCTATCTCTAGGATTATATTCCTACAACTACAAGACCAATCAAGTTTCAAACTAAGATCTCATGGTCATTTTAGACTTGTAACGTGTGTAAGCTTTGAAAATTTGGTCTGTTATTATTTTCTTATTTTAGCAGTCATCAGATAAGATATGAAAGGAAAATATCCTAAGCAATCACCACTCAGAGTTGGAACTTACAGAGGCACACAATTAATTCACATTCAGTGGCATAGTAAAACACATTAAAACAAGACATTAAAAATAAAAACACTTATTGCAGTTACTTTTAAAGAATTACAGAGAAGACTGTTCAAAGGACTCATTATTTAAATAACCAGCAACATGGACACATACAAATTTTGTTAGGGGTTTTGTGAATGTAATATGCTGCATTCATAAAGAAAGTTAGGATTTTACTTAATAGTGGTGGCTAACATCTAAAAAAACATTTGATGCATGTCTTGTTTTTTGCTCTTTCAGTGTAAAAGCACAGAATGACTTATAATTCCTGTTATACAGACAGTTTTTTTAAAGCATATTTCTAAGCAAATGGGGCAAAAGCCTCCCTCCAGCCCCACCCCATGTGTGTTCAGCTGCATAAGAATTCACGTTTCACTGACATCAGCTGCTTTATGTGACTCACCTAAGTGTGTTAACAAATCGAGAAAGATGTCATTCTAACACTTTTTTTTTGGTAGAAAGACGCCACTAACAGATTTCTATTCTGTGGCCACCTTGACAGATCAACATCTGATGCTATCTCCCTACCACCATTTTTCAATGACACCTCAGAAAACAGCAAGAGAAGATCATATGGTATCATTTTCCTTGTGTGTTCATGCAGGATTTCACGCTTTCCATAGGTATGAATTTGGGAACTATAAAGTGACTTGAAGCAAAAGATTTTTTGTAGACTATTTTAATTACAGCTACTAAGAATGCCTCATTCTTCTCCTACTCATAGAGATGGACTCTCTCTTCTCTGTGCTCATATTAAGGAAAATATAATGGTTCAACTATTTTTAGACAACCAGAAATTACAAAAAAAAAAAAAAAATCATGTTCTTCACAGAGAACCATGATCAATATGACAGGAACATTATGTAATGGTTGCACTTGCAGCATAGACACAACAGCATGTAGAATAAGAAGTGGGTGTAAGTATCTTTCTGTTTTGGCAAGCATAATTTAATACAGGGTCATGGTGTCCCTGGGATTGTGGTCAGCTGCTTTTCAGCAGCATGATCCATCTTCACTTAACTGTGATAGCAATTTCTATAAATGAATATATCAAACTGTGTTTCTAACAACATCCTAAATACTACTTCAGACCTGACAGGCACAAACAGTAAACTGCTGCCGTATTTTCAGCAGTATTAGATGCAGTACTGATCTGGGAGTTGAGTTCATCAGTGACCTGAGTTGTTACCTCCCCTCTAGAACAGAGGTTTATTATATCTCTCAGGTTTCCAGATTGCTTTTCTATTATCTATTTATCTTCTACACTTCTACTGACTACCTGCTTCAGCTGATAACTGCCAGCTGCCTCAAATTCTCTCTGATGTGTGATAGAGATCTTTCGCAGCTGAGTCTGTTGCTGTTGTTACGATGTGCTGTGTTCTCTGTCCCCAGGAGCTGTAAAAGACAAGAATTTCATTGGGCCTGGAACAAGTGTGGTTGATGCTTGTAGAGAAAACTGACCTCAATAGAAAGACACCCATTGGCTGTATTTTATCATTAGAAATTTTACAGTCTAATCATAATCATATGAATTTTATCACACACACAAAAAAAGTGTACATATCTGTTTCACTAACAAAACTAGGTTGAAAGTTTTTTGTTAGTGACTGGGCTTTCTGCGTGCACGAGTGAAGGTGCAGTGGGACACAGGCTGACAATTAGTCAGAAAGTGGCTGAGGTGAATTACCAATATGATTTTAATGATAACACTGAATATTTGCTGGGAATGGGGAGCATGCAGACCACAGCAGCTTACATATGTACATGAGAGAAGTATGAGCAGTGTGTGTGTGGAAGAGGAATCAGTCCAGAAAAAATGTAATCAGAATGTCATCTTATGTATGCTGTAGGCCAGAATGATGCATAGATCCTTTAGATACAGACTCTGTGATTAGAAGACATAATATGTAATGTAGCAGAGGAAAGTGAAAAATTTTGCATTCAAATGAAACTGCAGTACAAGTGGTGGTGGGGAATATGGCCTAATTCATTAGGAGACTTACCCAAACTGTCAGTGGACACAGAAATACCTTTAGTTATTCAACATTTGAAGCATTTTCTTTTTTCTCTGATGAAGAAAAAATATGTAAAAACATTTTCCATTAAAATCACTAAAAAGACCTCAAACTGTTATGAACCCAAAGGGGAAAGTGTATAACATGCAGCCTCCCCAAAATCTATCTCACTATCAAATGGATGCGGAATGAATAACCAAATGCTTAGTGATACGGTTTCGTGGAGGACTTGTTAGTGTTAGGTCAGAGGTTGGACTCAGTGATCTTGGAGGTCTCTTCCAACCTGGATGATTCAGTGATTCTGTGATTCCGTGAAATGTGTGACTTCTTTTCACACATACACTAGATGGGTAAGTTTGTTTAATTTCTTCAATTAGATCACTGAAAAGTACACAATTCCCCCTCCCCCTTGACACATACACACGTGCACACACAGCTCTGAACCTTTGCTAGCTTCTTGAAATTCACATGTAAATTATTAATCACTATCACTAATACATTTTTAATTCTTACCCTTCGAAGGTGGCTGTGAACATTTTTACTTTGAATAATGGGCTTCCTACACCGAAGGTGCTCAGAGGCTGGAAGGATGTAGGACGATGACAGCTGTACCTGGATCAGGGACCTGACTCACTCCTGAGCCCTTGTTCTGCAGCACTCACAAAGAAGTTCATTTGCTTTAAAAAAATGGTGCTACTGAAACCAGGGTCTGCATAAAAAATAAAATCATACGCCAACTTTTAATCTAAGGGCAAATCATAGCTTTTTGTCACTTTAAGCAGGACACTAAGCTGTATCAAAACTTGTGCAGACTGTAGGCCGGAATCACAGCTATAATTGCAGGTAGCTTATGTTCAATTTCTGCCTCAGATTAGAAAATTCAAAATGTGATGAAGCAGACAGAAACAGTAAGTCAATTAAGATGCACACACGTTTCCTAGAGAAGCTGTTCTGAAAAGAGGTGTAGAACGAAACTGCATGGGGCATATATGTATATACAGAATATGTATATATCTATATAATGGTTAACAGGTTAATATCATCTACTATTTCTGTATAACTATGGTAATGTATAAATATTTATTATATATACACACAAAGTATATCTATTTGTACTGCATGTGGCATTGTACTGTATAGTGAGTTGTATGTACTACGCACAGCAAATACTATACATGATTTATTACATACATCACTGTAAAATTTATTGTCTGTAATATGTATTGTATACATTTATAAATGAAGAAATTCTATAATGACATTCATTGAAGTTAAGGCACATCAGTGATGGAAATAGAACTATGCAATGAAAAAACAGTATCATTTATATCTTCATGCATCTATTGTTTCAGCTCCCCTTTTGAACTTTTGACATTCTGTATAACAGTATGTGAATTGTGAATATTTCACTGTAAAAGACAATTCACCCATGTTCTTCTGCATTTTACATGAACCATCTGAGATCCTCTATGGCCTATGATTTTCTTCAGGGCACACAAAGTGTTTCAATATTGAAGACAGCTTACCACTGCTATAATGCCAAGCATAAAGTTTTGATTTCAGCAACAGCAGCTTGAAAGACCCTAATTTAAACAATTGCAGTCCTGTAATTGTGGGCCTGCCTGGAAGTGACCATCAGTTTGATCACGGGCATTTGTACCAAAGTCCCCTTTGCTCGTAGACCCAAGAGTCACTGCTTGGTGTTCACTCTCCCCTCCGCTTGGTGTAGTGGGCCTCTCTCAATTGCTTTTTGGTCTTCCAAAGCCTGCAGTGCAACCCGATGCCGGGACAGACACTGTGACTGGGGATTCTGGGCACAGGCTCCCTTCCCACAGTTGCACAAGAGATGACTGACACCGCTACCTACAACAAAGCAACTGTGACTTTCACAAGCTGCCCTGGCAGTCACCGTGGATGTTTGCCTCTAAAAACGTCCATGGACTCAGGAAAGTAGCTCAGGTACTACTCAGCTTATGCGATGCCACAAAAATGGCTTGTAATTTTTTGGTCTGTTTTTTGGTCAACACAGCAACAGAAGTGTGTGCTGTGTCGCCCAGAGAACTACTTACTGCTCCTTATATGACTACCGTGCCAAGATCTGCCCGGAGACTGGAGTGTACTGGCTGCTTTACAAGCACATGACAAATTACTCTCTCCTTCTGAATCTAAAGAACTGGCAGTGGAAGCTGATGATGCATTATAACAATAATATCTTAGAGAAAGAAGGAAATGATAAAATATTACATTACTGAGCTTTTTGAGTCTGTCTTCTGGTTTAATGTTTGGTTAAAATAGAAAAATTCCTCACATTTCTCACATAAAAGCAAATAAAGCAAATAAGCAATGGACCCAAAGAAACCTGATTTTTATGAACTTGTGTGCTTCAAGATGGCAGTCCTCTGTGCTTGGATTCTTTGACATGTAATAGGCATCGCCGTTCATGCTGCAGCCTTTTCTGGGGTGCCATGCTCCTTTGCAGATTATTTTCCAAACTTCTGATGCTGATGCTATCAGCTGATGCTGACGCTATGGCTGATGCTATCAAAGGGATGCAAATGTTATTACCGGAAAATACACAAGCCTATCAAGTCCTTGCCCTGTTCAACAGCTGTTTAGTAAACTGGAATATTCCCAACCCCAGTTCTCTCTCTTCCTTCCTAGATGTAGCCTCAGTTCCTGGTAAGCCTGTAAAGATCCTATTCATGAAGCTCACACCAAACAATGCGCATGCAATAAAGTTATATATATATATATAAATGAATCCTGATAACCATATTTACTTTTGCAACACCACATCAACAATTGTAATTACTCTCTATGCTTCGTAGACTACTTTAAACGTTCCGCATAACGTGCAACCCCTACCTGTGTGAGTAGGCATTATGGTAAAGGTTCTAATTATGTAATTATGTCGTTATGTTCTGCAGATTTCCCCATAAGACTTTTAGCCTCAAGGATAGGATTTTCAGAGAATTTAGTGGCCACTCTCATTAATATGTTCATGACATACACAAAAAAGTTCTTGTAACTTTTTTGGGGGGGGAAGAGAAGAGAAGATTGACTTTTGGGGGGGGAGGAAGAAGAGAAAAGGGGATTGAAGAGAGAGATGACAAAGATTTTCATCAAGAACTCATTG
Organism: Anser cygnoides; assembly: GCF_040182565.1. Taxonomy (NCBI): domain Eukaryota; kingdom Metazoa; phylum Chordata; class Aves; order Anseriformes; family Anatidae; genus Anser; species Anser cygnoides. Next base: position 35,158,493 of record NC_089873.1, read on the forward strand.
TTGACTGGCCTGTTTGAGAAGATGAAGGTCTCATATTTTGGACGAAAAGCTCGCTGAGATTTCTTTCTTTTTTTAACATACAAACTGAGTGCTCCTTTCTGCAACCTCCGCGTGGAACAGCAAGCGACCTCAAACAGCCCCGTAACGCAAACTCCTCGGCACCCCGCGCCCCGGAGGGGCGGAGGACGGGGTGGTGCCGGCCGCGGGGGGGCCGGACCCGGCTCGCCGTGCCAGGAGCGAGGTGCACGGCGCGGTACGCGGCCGCCCGGGGCGCGGACGGTGCCGCGGCCGCCACCCGCGGCGAGGTCGGAGGGGGCGACTCCGCGAGCCGGCGTGGGCAGGTGTCGGCGGCGGGTGTGGGTGATGCTGTCGGGCGGGGGCCGGGCGCTGGCTCGGTGTCGCCGGGCTGGGCGCCGCGCCCCCGCCGGCCCCGCGGAGCCGGGTTGGGCAGCCCGGGAGGCGTCTCCTCGGTAGCCCCCGCCCCGCCGCGCCGGTGCCGAAGCGCCTCGGCCGCTCCCCCGCGGCACCCCCGGGACGGCGGCGCCCCGTCGGCCCCGCAGCAGCAGCGGCAGCAGCAGCACCCGGGCCTCCCTCCCCGCGGCTGTGCTGCCGAGGACGCCTCATGGGGGAATAAATAAATTAATAGCCCCGCTCACCCCCCACCCCCCCGCGGCAGCGCGAAAGGGAGCCGGCGGCGGCGGGATTAGATCCAGCCCGAGCTAGAGAGCAGGTAACGTAACCTACCCGCCAGGAGGGAGGAGGAGCAGCGAGGCCGCTGAGGTCGCCCCCGCCGGGGAGGGCTGCGGGGGACGGAGACGGGGCTGCCGCAGCCGGGGGGCGCCGGCGTTGTCGTTGTCGTCCCCCCTCCAGCCCCCCGGTTCCCCGCGGGCGGGCGGCTGCCCCGCCGCAGTGTCAGTCACACACACGCCCACGAGCCGCCGCCCACGCGGGGACGGACGGATGGACAGACAGATAGAAGGACGGACGGATGCGCTGCCTCCCCCCCCACCCCGCGGTACCGAAGCATCTGCTGCCAGAGAGACGCCCCTGCGGGCTCCGGGCTCTGACAGCGGTGCCGAGGCCGCGGCTGCGGGGGTGGGGAGCGTGGCCCCCTCCCTCCCCGGCTCCGCCAGGCGCGGGGGCAGCGCGGGGGGGGGGGGGGGGGGGGAGTGCCGGCGGCGGGGCTGCCCCGTGTGGCGTCATCAGCGCCGCGAGTGAGGGGCCGTGACGTCACAGCGCGGCGGTCGGGGTGACCTTGGGCAGGGGGATCCGGGCGGACCCCGGTGGCGGCCCCCGGTGGCCCCGGGCCGGGCAGCTCCGAGCCGCGCAGCGCTGGTGGTGACATCCCCAAAGGCTGCAGGGTCTGGCTGGGGGCCGTGCGGCGAGCTGCCTGCGGGGCTGGTGCTGGAGCAGGGAGAGTGCCCTTTCTTCATCGTTATTTCTATACGGCCTCTGTAGCACAGAGGGGACTCTGGCCAGGGGCAGTCGTAGGCTTGTCCCGAGAGAAAAGCATTTTTCCATGCCCACAGTGATTTCTGTGCCCTGGCTTTGTGGTTGCTGAAGTGTTCCCAACAAGACACTAGAAACAATCATACAACAGCCCAAGAAGCTATGCTGTTCGCACTTTGAAGACCAAAGTGTCCCCCAGTGCTCCTGGGAGGGCAGGTTGCCACTCAGTCCTGCAGGCCCGCAGCATTCATGCGGATTCCCCACTGCTTCTCAAGTCAGAGGTGCACAAGAAAATAAACCAAAGTAAAATAATATTTAGAGAGAGCAGTTTTTTTTTTCAGGCACCAGCCTGAGCTTTCAGCAAAGAAGAAATGTTATTGAAATTATTCTTGCTTTTCCCAAAACAGCCTTGAATAATCAGAGGGATGCTGATGCCTCATGGAAGCGTCCATTCCTGTTTCGTTGGTGTCTATAATAATCATTCATGTTTCCATAGTGACATCCACCTGTGGGCCTCAAGTTACTTATCAAATAGTAATGAAAGAGGTGCTTGCAGCTTCCATTGCACGAATGGGGCCATAAACTTAACTGCACACCAATCGAGCCAACAAAATATTGCCTCAGCTCTGTCCAGATGAATCATGATAAGAAAGTTAGTCTTCAAGACAGAGGGAGGTAGACTGATATCTAAAGGAAACAGAAAACTGACAAGTAGTTCGGTAAAGCTTGCAAATGCTTTTATGTATACATTTTAAATCTGGGAATAAAGTATAAATGATTCCCTTCTTATTTTTAAAGACAGCGCTCTCCTCTCTCCTTCCATGATTGCCTACTATGAATATTTTTCCTTTTCTTGTGGTGGCACTGAGTGATTTTGGTTGATGAATTCAGCATTATTTTTGAATGTGATAGAAATGTGGGTCTTAATGGATTGCAGAAAACTAAATTCCTACATTTTGTGGATAGGAAGACTCTGGATTGCATACTGATACAATTGATCTGAAGAGGTATTGTACATGCAAAGTGATAAAGGAACAGTAGATAGAAACTTTTTGGGGAGATTTTTTTTTTAAATATCCTCTTCAGTATTCCTTTTTTCTTAAGTACATTATCTTGTCTTCTTTTCATGACAAGCAGGTGGTTTTACTTCCAGTAACTCTGATTATTATTGGGCCCTTTCCAGTTTAAGGAAAAATATTACAACTCACCTGATTTTTTTCCTATTGCAACATCAGGGGATACTTATGAAGAGTTGCATTTTTCTTGAGTAAATTCCCACTTTAGCAAATAGTGTCTGTATACAATTCTGAATTATCTCTATCCCTTAAACTCTTTGCTAGAGTTAATGCTGTTCATTTTATTATTTGAAGATCAAGAAAAAGAAGAATAGTATTTGGTTATGCTAATTATCTGTGATGTTAAATGAATTTCATGTTTCAAAAAAAAAGGGTTAGGTCATTGCCATTAATCACTGATAGAGAATGTTACTAGTTTCTGTTCCTGATCATGTAATACATATGTGGCCTAAAGTTTGCACAACACCAAGGAGTCGGTTACATAGGAAAATAGGACCTCACTGACCAACTGTTTTATGTATCAAGTGAATGTGAGAAACAGGCTGCGTTCCACATATGCATCCCAGTCCAAACCTGCATTCCTTGGCTTGTATGTATTTGCAAGCCATAGTGCCAACTTTCATAATTTTATTGCGAACCTTGGAACAGTCAAACAAAAGTAATGGGGTTATAGGAGTAAGGGGATAATATCCATGACTTCAGGAGTACAGGCTGTTGAACTTACTGACTGGGGAACACCGCTTAACCTTACAATCTAGTGTGTGCTTCCAACATTTCTTATATCTGTTGTTCTTAAAGATATAAAATTAAGTGATCAAAACAGCCTTAAGCTTTTATTGAAGAACAAAATTTTAGCTCACCAGATCATGGTGGCTGACAAACGCTTTCTCTCTCTCATTTATGTCTGGAGGGAGGTGATTCATCATCTCCTTCTTTTGTTGATTATATTTTTGATTTTAGTTTATACAGTAGTGCTAAATAGTTCCATTATTTGTTATCATCAAGGTCAAGTCACCAGTTACTTCCTAATATTTTTTTATTTTCAGGAGATGGAGCTTTCCTGTCTTGTGACAGTTGTAGTAACATGTAATCAGGCAAGTGCATGAAGAGTGTTTGCTGGGGGCGAAAAAAAAAAAAAAAGAAAAAAAAATGAATAACCATTTCCCAAAGGTTATTGACATAACTATGGCAATTAAAAAAGTTCCCCCAAAAGAAAGCGGAAAACTGTTGGAAAAGAATGGGACCTTAGCTTGACACTTCATGGTATACTCTTCCCCTTAGTGGCTGTAAGACAGAAGATCTTAAGAAATGGAATTGATCTTAATTCATGAAATCAGGAAGCACTAGAGAATAAACTTAAGCCTGAAATTATTATTAATATATATATATATTTAAGTTTAGCTGCTGATGTGTTTTGTTTTAACTTGGCGTCATGGTTATTCAATGTGAAGTACTGAATGCATTTCAGTCCTACCTAACAAGAAAGTGGTGTTCTGAATAATGGTGGAAAACATACAGAATTGGCGAATAACTTTATACAGCAGGAAACTTGTACTGCAAGCCAACTATTGACAAACTGTAGAAAGCCCAAACATTGCATGAACAGGAATATTTCAGAGTAGGTGGATGTGACATTCCGTTCATATGGTTACCATGAAAGATAATGACAGTGTGTGATTTTAACAGTTAAAGTATAAACCTCTGCAGACTAGAGTTGCCCAAACACATGCAGGGTTATTTAAATGGTGCTTGCTTTCCTTCATTCTGAACACCCCTCAAAAGAACACTTCCCAGTTGTTTTGACAGGAAGATCAGTAGTTATTTCACTTTTAGCTCTCTTTCAGGTTTTCTTACGGAGGACTCAGCTGTAGGTGATGATCAAGGTGATGATCAATGTGGGAACATTCAGAAAGCACATGCTATGCAGAAGACAGCTCAGAACATCTCCTGTATTCATGGTTTCTCTTATCTTTCTCTATATTTTTAAGGTGTTCTGATCCTTTAGAATAGCTTCCCGCACCTGCTAGCAGACTCCTGCTGTTCCTTCAGGCATGTGCGTGTCCCTCCCATCCTATGGCCTCAGTGGTAGCAGACCGTTGGCAGCATTCCCGGTTTTGGCACACAGGGATAACAAGTATAACACAGAGTTGTAATTGTGTTCAAAGTGTATTCAGCATCAAAGAACTTTTACCATTTGCTGTCACTATGATGGTGATAATGATAGTACGATGATGTATGTTGCCTCATGCATGTGGTCCATGCAACAGAAATTGCTAAAATGAGTCACAAAACAGCACTACATAATCCCTAAGCATAGAAGTGATTTTATTTTCAAATAAATATATTTTTAATTTATATTTTCACATTCGTGCTTAACAACATACTTCCAAGTGTAAGAAGCTACCAATCATTTAGATATTCTTGAAGTCTATGGAACAAGAAAAAAGGAGAAAATAAAGGATGAAATCTCAAATTGTTTCAACATCATACTGTCAACTTTCAGGCTTATGCTTCTCAGTGCTTGTTTTCCAAATTAAAAAAATATTGAAAACAAATGTGTACGTTACAGTACTAGAAGAAACAAGCCAAAAAGAATTTACCATTGCTTTGAAAAAAGCACACATGCAACATGCATATTTTATTTTTTTAAACAAAATTGGTTTCTCTTATATCTTATTTGGTTAGTATTGCAGATAGAAAAATTGTATTAGAACTTTTTTAACACTAGAAATGAAGTATCTTGTGGCCTTTTTTTCTATTCTCTGGGATAATTATATAAATATTTGGCAGTGAGGGTTAGAATTTTTGAAGTGACATAGGGCTATGTTAGAACTACCAGTTCTAACAACATGGCTTCTTAGACACTGCTGCTTTTCTCTGCTGACCACATTGGGAGACAGAAATTGAAAGCCTTAACATGAAGGACATTTAATGTTTTGCAACACTATTGAATTAAAATGCCATAGGAGTTGCAGTTACTAAATTGGGCTCCTATAGTTTGCATTCTTAATGTGGCCCTCAGGACAAATTTCAAACAGAAGGGAAAAAAAACAACTTGATGCAGATAAGCTCCCCATGGGAATGTAGGTGTCTGATTTCTTAACAATTGGAATTGTACGTGCTAAATTCTTTGATGATTCTCCTATTGGTGTGTAAGTTCTCCACTGAATGGGTCTCTTCTAGAGGTTGACTGCTTTTGCATGCTATGCCAGGGCTGGATTTGGGTCTGAAACTTGATGCTGGACCCTGTGTTTTCAGCATCTAACAATGCCTCCTGCTGATGTTAGAAATGGAGACCAAGGAGACATAAACCTCAGCCTAGAACTGACGACTGATTTAAAGGTCAGAAAAAAATATGCCTGAGACAGAGACTCAAGCTGGCTGAACAAGGAGATTGCATCTGAGAGCAGGTGGAGAGAACAGAATGGACTGTAGGGGGAAGTTGGTGCTGGAGTCTGAAGAAGGCAATGAGCCTATCAACCCATTACCAAACACTTAAAGATTTACATCTTTGTAGTAATTTGTACATACTATTAAACTAAGGCCTTCCTTTCTGCGCTGAGGAATTCATGAGATCTCTGCTCATTGTATCACACAGAGGTCCTAACTGGCTGTCTTCCATTAGGCATCCTCTTTCTCTTCCTCTCATCAGCACTATAAAAGGGGACTCAGTAGCCCATGATTAGAAGTCACAACACCAGGTTTTAGCAAGGAGTGATAAAAGCTTGTATATTTTGCGACCTCTGGGTTGTATATTTCAGGAAAATGCATAGAAAAGAATGTGCCATAATAGCCTGTATGTATAAAGCATGAAGTATGCATTGTATTGGTGAAGAATAATGGGAAAAGAGATCCTTTTCTCTTGTTCTTGTGCAGATATAATTATGTTGGCTAGAGGCGTACGGGCTTTTGTTCTCATGTTTTTCTGATATAGTTATCCAGAAAGAGATGTTTTGATATGGTTATGCTGGATATGAGAGTATTATTTCAATTTAGCTTATTTTCTCATTCATACACAATACTACATCATTATGAGTGCCATACATGGCCTGTTTCGCTTTTAGCTATATTAGAATAGCGGAAGAGGTTTATAAGCAAAGCTGATGAATGTAAGGGCCAAACTGACATGAGGCTGAAAAATCAAGGAAGGGCATTTAAAATTGACACCTAAACACACTGGTATTATCTGTCAATTATGTTTAGAGATGCACTCAAACAATTCAACAGTACTGCTAAATTGGCAATTCCTCTGTTTCTGTGATTCCGGTTCTGAATCTTGATCTGCATTCCTTGGTGCTATTGCACTGTGTTACTCTTGGTTTGCACACAGTGAGGGTTAAGAGACTCTTCTGATTTCTTCTGAAGACTCAGCCTTGTGGATCACTTGCTTTGACTTGCCTTATTTTTTTAAATAAAAAATATTTCTTGTAATTATTACCAAAATCATAGAATCATAGAATTGGAAGGGACCTTAAAAAACATCTAATTCCAGCCCTCCTCCCATAGGCAGAGACACCTCCCACCAGACCAGGTTGCTGAAAGCCCCATACAATCTGACCTTCAGCAGTTCCAGGAATGGGGCATCCACAACTTGTCTGAGCAACCTGTTCCAGTGCCTCACCACCCCCTTGAGTGAAAAATTTCTTCCTAAAATCTAATCTAAATCTACCCTCATTTAGTTTAAAGCCATTACTCCTTATTCTAGCACTATACTCCCTGGCAAAGAGTAACTCCCCAGTTTTCTTGTAGGCTCCCTTTAGGTATTGAAAGGCTGCTATAAGGTCTCCCCGGAGCCTTCTCTTCTCCAGACTGAACAACCCCAGCTCCCTCAGCCTGTCTTCATAGGAGAGGTGCTCCAGCCCCTTGACCAGCTTCGTGGCCCTCCTCTGAACTTGTTCTAATACTTCCATGTCCTTCATGCGCTGGGGGCCCCAGAGCTGAACACAGCACCCCAGGTGGGGTCTCACAAGAGCAGAGCAGAGGGGGAGAATCACCTCCCTCGACCTGCTGGCCACACTTCTTTTGATGCAGCCCAGGATACAGTTGGCTTTCTGGGCTGCAAACACACATTGCTGGCTTGTGTTGAGTTTCTCATCAACCCACACCCCCAGGTCCTTCTCCTCAGGGCTTCTCTCAGTCCATTCTCCGCCCAGCATGTATTCGTGCTTGGGATTGCCCCAGCCCATGTGCAGGACTTGCACTTGTTCAACTTCCTGAGGTTTGCACAGGCCCACTACTGAAGCCTGTCCGGGTCCCTCTAGATGGCATCCCTTCCATCCAGTGTGTTGACCACACCACACAGCTTGGTGTCATCAGCAAACCCAACCCCGCTGTCCCTGTCACTGACAAAGAAGTTAAACAATGCTGGTCCCAATGCTGAACCCTAGGAATGCTGCTTGTTACTGATCTCCACCTCCACATTGAGTGGTTGACTGCAACTTTTTGAGTGCAACCATCCAGCTAATTCCTTACCCACCGAGTGGTCCATCTGTCAAATCCATGTCTCCAGTTTAGAGACATGGATATCATGGGGGACAGTGTTAAATGCTTTGCACAAGTCCAGGTAGATGATGTCAGTTGCTCTTCCCCTATCCATCAATGTTGTAAATCTGTCGTAGAAGGCCACCAGATTTGTCAGGCATGACTAAAGGTATTGACTGACCTTGGTGAAGCCATGTTGGCTGTCACCAGTCACCTCCTTGTTTTCTGTGTGCCTTAGCATAGTTTCCAGGAGGATCTGCTCCATGATCTTGCCAGGCACAGAGGTGAGACTGACTGGCCTGTAATTCCCTGGGCCTTAATTTTTTCCTTTTTTAAAAATGAGAGTTATGTTTCCCCTCTTCAGTCAGTAGGAACTTCACTGGACTGCCATAACTTCTCAAATATGATTGACAGTGGCTTAGCAATGACATTCCCCAGTTCCCTCAGGACCCTTGGATGTATCTCTTGGATGTATCCCATGGTGGTTACATCCACCTGTGGAAGTATCCCATGGACTTGTGCATCTTTAGGTTCCTTAGCTGGTCTCGAACCTGATCTCCTACAGTGGGCCTGTAGTGTCCCTCCTATCATTCTTTCAGTCCTTGCCTTTGCCTTCTTGGGCCCAGGCTGTGTGGCTTGAGCTCTTGCCAGTGAAGACTGATGCAAAAAAATCATTGAGTACCTCAGTCTTCTCCGTATCCCGGGTGACCAGGTCTCCTGTTTCCTTCCAAAGAGGGTCCACAATTTCCTAAGTCTTTCTTTTATCACTGATGTATCTACAAAAGCCTTTCTTGTAGCCCTTGATGTCCCTGCCCAAATTTAATTCTAATAGAGCGTTGGCTTTTCTGACTTGTTCCCTGGATGCTTGGACAATGTCTCTGTATCCCTCCCAGGCTATCTGTCCACCCTGCTTCCACCATCTGTAGGCCTCCTTTTTCTGTTTGAGTTTGGCCACAAGCTCCTTGTTCATCCTTGGAGGCCTCGTGGCATTTTTGCCTGACTTCCTCTTGGTTGGAATGCATCACTCCTGAGCTTAGTGGAGGTGATCCTTGAACATTAACTATCTTTCTTGGGCCACTCTTCTATCCAGGGCTTCATCCCATGATACTCTACTAAGTTGATCCCTGAGGAGGGCGAAGTCTGCTCTCCCAAAGTCCAGGGTAGTGAGCTTGCTGTACTCCCTCCTCCCTGCCCTCTGGATCCCAAACTGCACCATTTCATAATCACTATAGCCAAGGCTGCCCTCAAGTTTCACATTACCCAATAGCCTCTCCTTCTTGATGAGGATGAGATTCAGCATAGCACCTCTCCTTGTTCGCTCCTGTATCACTTGGAGAAGGAGAAATTATTTCTCTGTTTCCAGACAAATACTTTCATATATCCATCTTCTTTGTCCTTTGATGTGTCCTGTGTCTTTCTTTGTCCTCTTTCTTTCTGTAAGAGCATTTTCCTTCTCCCCCTTTATAATAATATATATTATATATTATATATGATAATAATACCTCAAGGTAAAAGGTGAAGTTACTATTCTACTCTGCTCATCTTACAAGCATACTGTGTTTAAAACTGGAAACTGTCACAAACATGCTCACTTGCAAGACAGCTTTTATATGGCATAGTTGATGCTCTTCCATAGTAACAAGTATTTATGTATTTTTTCATGCTATCTTTAGACTTACAAGTGTTTACATTCTTTACCATTTATTTTTTTTTAATTCTGCCTGTCATATTCTGCCTCCTTATGGTGAGGATAAAGAAAAATATGTAGCCTGAGAAGGATGACAAGTGTAAGAGGTGAAAATAGAGTAGAAGGGCAAGAGATGTTAACCTGAGGAAATATTACTTTGAGGAATTTCACAGAGGCAAAAACCTTCAAGGTAGGAGAAGTAGAATAAGGGATCATATTTTCTGAGTTGTATTTATTTGCCTTCAGGTATTTATTTATGTATTTATTTACTGGGAAAGGAGTAGAAAGAATGTTGGCTTTTTCTTTTATTACATCTGTGTGGTAATTGTAGGCCACAGCTAGCAAGGTTTTTGGTTTTGATGAACTGTTATGTTATCTGTTCACAGTGGGCACACAGTCTTGGCTGTGCTGTCTTGTATACCAGTATATCTGTCAAACAGGATGCTAATAAAAGATTGAATACCAAATACAATATGAGAAGGGTTAACAATCAAACAATACAATTCACAAACAGTAATACTAAAATATTGAAAATAAAAAGTGTTGAGTTTTATGGTCGTTGTTTAGCCTAGTGGTTGAGAATATCTTGGATTCCAGAAGTACTTTGCAAAAATATACATTCAAAAATATTACACTTAACACTGTAAAAATGATTAAAGATTAAATCTTTAAGATTTCCTTGAGTAATAATAGCTGGTGACCTCGGGAGTGGGAGATGTGGACTCTGCAGTATGGATTTGTTCAGGTGGTTTAGTGGTGGGTGGGTGAAACAGGCATTATTCTCTACTTACTGCTTGTATGGCCCTGTGAAGCCAGGTAACTGCATGCAGCCTGTGAACTCATTCTACAGTGCGTGTTTTCTAGGTTCTTCTACACATGCACAGGTGGCTCTCCCTCAGTACCATGAAAAAAGTGCTCTGACGTGAAATGAAGAAATGTCATGGGTACATTGCCATGTCCTATCCTGCCCAAATGCATAAGGGAGTGTTGATCCAGTTGAAGGTTTCCAACTCAGAATTATTTTTGTGATTAAAAAATGAAGAAATTACTTCCAATATTCTGTTTAATAATAAAGCTGATTGTTTTATGCAATCTGAAAAATACAGTTACATTGTATTTATAATGTAATTGGATATAAAAAACCTGTCATTTTCATGATTAAAATAAGTTCTTCTGACTCTGACAGCATTAACAGCTGTGAATGAAACTAGACATTCTTGCTTAACTAGGTAATCAGCTTGCATTTCTGGATGTATTTAAGTATTGCTTAAAAGATGTATATCTAAAGTAATGATTTAAATCCTGTTGGTCTCACTCATGAATGGATATACAGGGCCATTTTTTTCTTTTTCTTTTCCTTGTACCTATTTCCTGAAAAATTAGCAGAAGTATTGTAGTTGACACATACAAGCTTATTTTAAAATTATTATACTAAAATTGCTAGTCTAATAGAATAGGGTTCTTTCGGAATATTGAATGATACTTTTTACTGAGGACAGAGAATATGTTTTTGACCCTAATAAGGTAGTTACACTTTTTTTTCCATTTACCAGCTTTATCCCAGTTGTATAAATACTTTTTTTTTTTTTTTAATGCAGAAAAATAGTCTCATCAAACCTAAATTAGGCACCTAAATTTGGTTCTTTAATTTCAGTGTTATTAGGTCCTGGATAAGGAGGTTGTTATCTCTTAATAACTGGAGCTTAAATCCTACTTTCAAGCCAATCCTCTCATCTAACTAACACTCTTACAGAATGAAATCAGAAGTTACAACCGTAGTCTGAACAGCCTAGTTTAAAAGTACATTGAAAAGCAGATACAGTTCCATAAGCAGAGGATGTTTGGAACATTTCTATGACCAGGTTCATAGGAGGACTAATAGATACTGATAGATAGAAAAGGAAGAATATTTCTTTCAAGGAGAACAATGTGAAAGAAGGCATGGGGGTGAAGGAGGGGAACTTGCTCTGCATGTTGTCAGTACCGGAGAGTAAGGAGATGTAGATTCTAGACCTAGTAAGAACACGAAAGTATTGAATACTTGGAGAAGATGTTTCACTGCCATTGCTTTGTCTTACCCCATGAACAGTCAGAACTGAATTGATGACCCTTTAGACATGACTTAATAGTAAATTTAGCCCTCTAAAGAATGAAGGACTCTAGTAATGAAGGAAGTTTTTATTGATCCAACCAAAGCAGAGCAGGTTCTGTTTTCTGGTGCCAGGTGGCTAACACTTACTTCATGGCTATTCTCACTGCTCTGAGGTTGAACTATTTGGTCAGTCCCTGCTAAGTTCATTAATTTTGTGTGTTCTTTTTTGTTACCCCAATCAGGAAGGGAAAGGTTTGCATTTGTGTTCCTAAAAGACTAGACCTGAGTTATTTATCCAAACCCCACACAGTGTGGAACCTTTTGTATTTGGTTGAACTCATGCTCCCATGGTCAATTTCATCTGTCCTACTGACCTTGCCTGAGGGAATCCGTGTTTATTTCTTCACTTGGTAGACAAGTTTACCTGGGGCCTGCTGGGGAGATATGGGCTGCCTACTTTCTGCTGCAAAAGGGAACCAAGAGAAACTATTGTTTGTCCAAAAGAGAGAAGAGCTTATGCAAGACTTTTTTTTTTTTCTTCCCTTCAGAGAATTGGCGGTTTCTTGTCTGGATATTGTTGCAGTGATTCTTCAAGCAGGAATAGGAATGCTGGTGACAGCAGTGAGAAGATGCAAGGTTTTGAAAGTAGAGAAAGGAAGGAAAGGTATATGATGTATTACATCAGGCTGCTGGGATTTCATTCTCAGGCAGTCCAGCAATGCATCTACTCATTTGCTGCCCTGCTCTAAAGGGAAGGCATTGTAGCCCAAGATACCTAAAAAAGCTGTGTGCCTCAAAGGGAAAGGACATCCTGTACTGTCAGAGAACTGGCTTTAATTTAAATCCTAAAATGCAGCAGAATAAATATTAGATCAGATTGAGCAGTTCTTTTGTGGATCATAGGTTGACTTTTGAGAGGCTGTTTTTGCTAAGTTTACCATCTTTAAAAAGTACATACATGCACAAAATAGCTGCTGTAGAGCTATAACAAAGTTGTACAATCTGAATCTTTTGTCTGTGGTTGTTAAAGCTGTTATGTTTCTCTCAAATACTCAGGGTGGCTTGAAAGAAGCTGATTAGTTCAGAGAGAAAGAAAAAAGAAAAGTGAGCTGTGAGGGAAAGGTGCTGCTGTGGCAGTATTCAGGCCAGCTGGGAGTTGCATAAAATTTGTATCTCTCTTGAGGAATCTCTGTTGGCAGGACTTGTGCGGATTTCTGCCCATAAAAATAAACCTGCTTTACCCTGGTAGATACTACAGCCAAGAGTTTATCCCTCAGGGCTGAGGGCTTCTGCCAGCACAGCTGCCCCTCTAGGCAAAGTAGAAATAAATTATACTTTAATCAGTAAGCGGTATACCTCCTTCTTTTCTTTAAATAAAATTACTTCATCAATTGCCGAATACTTTTGTCACTATGCTTATGTGAAGTAATACATACCCAAGTACAACTATCACGTTGCCACTATAATGTACACCTACACTTACTGCTTACTCGTTTTTCATCATTTGGATGAAAACTGAGTGAACCTCCAACAAATATAACACATATTTAAAGATTTATGTATGTAAATTGTAAACCTAAAAACTGTAGACCATTTGTATTTTCTTACAGGCTGGACACAAGTGTTTTTCTTTAGCATAACTATGCAACTACAAATATTTGCCAAGTTAAAACCAAGAGTTACAGGAGACTTTCACAAGACTAATACCATTAAAAGTTAAGTTGCCAGAAAAGACAGTGATACCATTCTATTCAAGCTCATTTTCCTTTTCCCTTATATTTTGCATACTCTAACAGCATACTCTCCCCTCTGAAGAACACCTTTTATTTTCTATAACTCACTAATCCTCATGTACACACACTCAGTTCTACAGAACTAGGCTCAATGCATTATCTGATCTGACTACAAAAAGATATTTTTCTACTCTAAAAAAATACGCTTGCCTGCAAACGCAATAATCCATGAAAGATAAATGAAGGGATTCAATACCGGAATTTGAAGTGACCTGACTAAAACAGAAAAACTGCAAACATATTAATGATTTGTTCATCTATGTCCTTCATGATCTATTTAAAAACAAAACAAAAACCAACCAAACAAAAAAAAACCAAAAAAACCTAAGAAAGTTAGTGGCTATGTTTATACTGCTTTATTTAATGCATTAGGTGATACTGAGATAAGAACAGCTGTTAGCTCTGCCCTTGTAGAGTTACAGCCATCCATAGCCTTAAAAATAATTTTGGAGGTAGTGCATTCTTTTATCTTGTGTATGATTGTGTATACATTCATAGATAATGTAAGATAGTCAGAAGACTAGGGGAAACATTAAACATCACTCTTGTGGTGAACAAGCCTGAAGTCAGTTGTGGAGTTTTTGTTCACTTGGACTTTGTATGCTGGCTTGAATGTGTGCTTGAATTACTAGAGCTGTAACAGTAAGAGGGGTGAACCCACCAGCCTTGGAGGTTGGTGGATTAGGGAGGCAGAGTGGACGGCAGGCTGGCAGCACGTGCTCCTGTGGGGCAGGCGGACGCAGTGGTGGCTGCTGTGGAGGGCTGGCAGACTGGTAGGGAGCATGTGTTTTCGCAGCAGTGGCATTGCTGTGAGTGCCAAATTAGAGCTAGTGAGAAGGAAGCTACTAATATTTCTCTTCAGCCTGAGTGTTTGCAACTTGTGCACAGAGGCATGCAGCCCTCAGTGTGCTGCAGCTTGTAACCAACCCACCAACGTGTTTGGCTCATTCTGAAGGGTGGTGTGCAAGAGGGAGAGTTAATACCACTGCCTCTTCCCCATTCCTTGCCTTGGAGGCAGATGAAAACCCTTTTTTTTTTCCACTGCCCAGGTACAGCAGCTCTGCCTGGTCCTGCTGTTGTCTCTTCATGGTTGCTTACGGTCTTCTCCATTCACTTCTTGCTATCTCTTAATGCTAACCACTGAAAACGAGTGCCTGCAGAAGAATCGAGCAAGAAGCAGCCCAAAAGGCTGTGAGTTCACACTGTGTTGGGCAACGTAACATGCAACGTAACTTTCAGATTTGCATTTTCTTCATACCTAACACACTCAAACTTGTTTTTATTAAGTACTATCATGCCTTAAGGCATGTCTTATTACTCAAGCTCTTGTATATCTGCAGTTATCTAAGTCAACAAAATAACAAAATATCAGGCCTGAATGATAACACTTTTTAAATAATTCACAGAGAATAACTTTAACTGAATATTACCTTTTTTTTTCTTTCTGCAAATTGATATACTAGGAAATTCTTGGCCTCATTCAAAAAGTTTGCCACTTTATCTGGCAAACCGTTACTCTTTCTGGTCAGTAGTGAGCTCTCTCTCATGCATATCCAATATCTATATCATCAGGAACATCCTTCGCTGTTTTGTTGCCTTGAATAAAATATATTCTGTTGCTTCTACTTCAACATTCACAAGAAATTGTATTTAGTACCACACATTTTATAGACTTTCAGAATGATACATATTCAGCTATTACAAAGTACAGTCTCACAAAATCCCAGAAAAAAATATGAGACAAAGTATTTGTACCTTATGCAAATTAATGCCTTATTAACAATTTAATCAGTGCAGTCACAAATTGGCTCTAAAATGCTGCCTCTCCAATTTTGCAGCTCTGGGCAACTATCCAGTCTTTACATAAGGTAAGCTGTCCTCTATGTTTTTCTGTAAAGCATTGAACATTTTTTTTTCAAGTTATAATTGGTGTTTGTTTGCATGGTTTATGTGATGACTTGGTTGAGTAAATTGTGAATTAATATGGCACATATGAAATTTGTCACTTTTTTTTTTTTTTTTTGTCTAAAGACAGCTAGAGATTTGCTTTTGCTATGTAAGACTTGACCTGAAGATTTACTTTCAAAGAGGATAGTATTAGTTGACTATGGTATGTACATAAAGCATGAGGTAGTGTATCTTTACTTTCCCTTTCCATACATTTTCTTCTGTGTAGCCACGATAACCACAAAAACATTAGTAATGCAGCATTCCTGAGTTGCACATTTTAAAACGTAGCATTTCTGAGTTGCACATTTTATAAACGCAGCAAAAGAAAATCCTGCACAAAATATGAGTATTGCAGAACATGCTGTTCAGAGACTCATTACTCAGCCAAAATGAACTTACTTTTTTTCTGAGCAATACAGAAAAGATTGCAAAATTTCAGTTTTCAACACCATGCTGTCAAGCTGTGGATCTATTTCAAGGAAGATCACAAGAACCATTTTTAGAATCCAGAACACATACTTTTTGATTTCTTATTTTATTAGGAGGTGAATAAACAAGAAAAATCACCTCCTACTCCCCAAAACTTAAGATTTAAAAGCATTTGACTAGAATAAGCAAATGGGTTATTATTTCAGTCTCCTGCCATACCAAGAGAATGTATTATGAGCATGTAGGCCTGGTTTCATCTGGTCAAATGCAGAGTTCATCAGCATAGATAGCTATAATTGAGCTAGTTATCTAAACTCACTTTATATAATGGTGAGATATAGGCACTTTTAGGCAACAAATTCTTTCATTGTAGCTTAGACATCTAAAAAGGTCAGTGAGATACATTCCAAAAGCCCATTTCTGCCCATTGACTATAAGCGGAATGCAGATACTGAGATCACATGTAAATGTCAGCACTGTCAGTGTCAATGTCTGTGATGAATCCCTTCCTTAAATCAGAAAGAGTGACACATTGTGTGTAAGCCAAAGAATACCTGGAAGTGCTTTATTACAAACCTTAATCTTTCCTAAAATACGAAAAGCTAAAATTATACAGCAGTAGAATATGCAGGAGAAATTGAGACTCTCCACCAATATCTGAGGTGTTGGAGGGAATCAGACCAAAATAAATAAATAAATAACAGAAAACACTGTGACCAAATCCCTATTATTAGAACAAACCATTATTTAGCTTTAAGCACTATTAATACTGCTAACATATTCAAGATTCAAGAAAACCGACATCCTTAAATTGTGATTGAAGGACAAATTGTGCTGGAGTATTAAAAATATCACTTGGCTGTATGCAAATGGGATTAGTTTTTAAGTGTCTGTAAATAAGCAGGCATTGTACTGGAACAGACATTAGTGAGTTGCAAACCAGAGTGCAAGGTGAGCATCTGAAGTAAATGATCATTGTGAACCTACTTAGATTTTTACAGTTTAATCTCATGATCTGAGAATAAAATCTCAGCCTCTTTCTGGCGTCTGGACCTCTTCCAGGAGTGAGTGGTTAAATTTAATGAGTACGTGCATATGTGTGAGTGGGCAACAAGGTGGTGCAGTAAGGCAGCTACCTCAAGGCATCCATATCAGAGGTGCTCTCAAGTAGCTAGATCCATATTTAAAAATCTACTGCAATTATTATTCACAAAATACCCTGCTAGATTAGTCCTGTACATTGAGTTGAGCAGTAGCCCTACTATCTATACATTTTTATAGACAACAATCCAAGACAGTACTAACTTTATTTTAGTCAAGTTCAAGCTGGCAGTGAACTGGAGGCCAGCTGTCTGCCACCTTTGTGCCCTGTGCCAATTAGCTCTGTCACTCAGAAGCACACTTTAACGTGAGCTCTGACCTTCTACCTCATGCTTAGTTCCCTGAATTTAGAAGATTAGGATTGTTGTAGGAGCGGATTTAAGCCATTCTGCTTGCTATCTGAAGTGGGCGGACAAAAGCCGGTTCTGATCCACTACTGTGGTGCCAAGTTAATGCTGTTCTGTTCTGTGCTTGCTGGTGTTGACTGTACAGTCAGTGTCTCCAGAGGTCAGCTGCGGATTCACCTTCTAGGAACACTGAAGTGGTGCTCAGTGTTGATGCTCTTTTCTGCATCTGCTGTTGATGGTTGCAGAGATCTTGAGGTTGCAGCTGATTTATCTTCCCCGGCCCCATCTCTCCTTGGGTGGGACGGGGAGCCTGTGAAAGGAAGGGCCCCCCCGAAGGCCACAGTTGGGGGGGAACAGCTTTGCTGACACAAGTGAGATGCTGCACCCAGAACTACATGCAAGTTGTCAAAATCTTAACAGAGGGTGTCCAGCACAAACAATGGCTCGCTTCCTATTTCTTCCCAATAATAGGAAACACAGTATTGTTGTTACCACATGCTCTCTGTCAGAGTTCAACAACCCGTGTTTACTTCCCTTTCTTTCTCTTATGTGCTTCTGTCAGCAAACATGTTCCCTTCCTGCCGTTGTCCTCAGTGCTGAGATGAATGCCCCTTGCGAAGAGCCCTCCCTGCAGTTCTACATTAGAAACTTACCTATCCCTGCTACATATTATCTCCACTATATTTCATCCTTCCTGAAGGAGCCATTTCAGCTTCAAATTAAAGTTTTAGACAGTACAGAGATCAATTAAATGATAATATTTTCTCATATTTAGGCCGGTCTTTTTCTTTGAGTAACCCTTGCATTGGGTACCTTTATAGGGGTTCTAAAAATTGTCTCAATTTCCATGACAGATAGCCACAGCTCTTATGAATACTGCTCATCATTAGCATCATTATTTTCAGATAAATAAAAAAAAATGGTGTAAGAATTGCTTCTTTCCCTATGAATATTCCAAGTGCTGGGCTGTGAAAGTTACAACAGTTTTCTCATATAATCCGTCCCAGAGACTGCCTAAAATTCATAAACAATGCACTTCTGAGACCTTTGAGACTTTAATATTTGTTGCACAGTGGATATTTGGGACAAGAAGTTTCATTTTTTTTAAGCTGAGTCATCAGAAGGTTTTTTTTTCCATTTCACTTCAGTGTGCAGTGAATGAGACTGGTGAAAAAAAACAACTGTAACAACACGTACACTTTTTGTTTGCTTCTTCAGCAAAATAGTGAAGGTCATTATTGAATTAAAAAGGAAGATGTTTTGAAGTGAACTTGTATATGCATTTTGCTTAGAATTCATGAGTGAAATTGTGATTTGTTCCAAGATACAACTTGCCTTTTATATACGCATTTATTTTGTCATCAGTATGGCAAATAATTAGATTCTTTTTTTCCTATACAAAAATGGTGAGTTCTTGTACAATTTAAGAAATAATAAAAAATAAATTCTGGAGCTCTGAAGCAAATTCTGCATTATTGTCAGCAAAGCACAGCTTTTTGATTAATGTAGTGGCTAGTATTGGTTATTAATACAAAGAAGTTTCTAATTACTCTACAAAGCCTAATGTGGAATTTTACTATGCCTGTAAATGGAACAGTCTAAAAAAGTCTAAGTTAATTGCATATTTATAGTCAATTGCTGGACAATTTTCTTCAAATGAGAAAAAATATTAGACTTTTGGAACTTATTAGCTGGATTGAGTGCCTGCATTTTGCTTTTAAGTTTCTGCTTATGATCTTTAGAGCATTTTGTATTAAATTTTTAATTGGTTGAACAAAATCATATTAATGCTCTACATTTTAAATGGCAAGTTCACACCCACCATCTCTGTAAATGCTGAACTCCTGCAGCATTAGGAATAAGCGATATGCAGATGTCCCCAGATAGTAGCAGTCATTTTAGAGGCTGTAGCATTTAAATGCACTTTTGAATGCACACATTTCTCCAGGGGATGATAAAGAAAAATCCTGTATGTCAGACAAAGAAACTGTGATAGAAACCCTATGCAGAGTTCATAAACAAAGGATGCGCTTCTGTGGGATCATGTTCTGAGTCTTGAGCTTCACCATAACCTCTTGTGCCTCAGTAATTTGAGATCCTTGTTGGTTTGGCAGTTGGTCACACGAAATAAACCATCCAAACATCATGTGTGATCATCAGCCAATCAGGTCTCCAAAGAGTCTTTAAATGTTCAAACTGAACAAAGGCTCTGTATCTGTCAAGTTCAGATTATTGTCTTGGACAGCAGCTCCCTGCCAGGTAATGTGCTGTTTTTCTATTTCCTTTTAGCTTTACTTTGTGTAATAGATAGTTTGAGATTACTGTGGTAATCCATGCAAAACTAATTGACTAATTAAATGCAAGACAAGTCAATGCACCAGCACACGTTGCACAATATTTGCTATTGGCTTTTTAATGATTATATAGCATATATTGACAAAAAAAGAGTGAAGTGCTTTAAAGAAGAAATATTTTTACACTCTTCCTACCTCTAAAGATTTATAACAAGGAGTAATACGACTGAATGGTGAAACTCCCTGGTCTTGTGGTCTTGTCAGGCTTTATAGATTTGATTGGCATTTTTTCTTCATGTATTTTGCCAACATTCCTGAGAAAATAAAGTTCAAAGAAGAGACTTCTAACGAGGAACTTGAAGAAGTAGCTCAGATCAGTGTAGCTCAGGTCAGATTTCAGAACTGATGGACGTGAAATGTAAATTGGAGTTAGAATGAAGGATGTGATGGAAGTTGCTATGTGGCTATATGACTTGGATTGAATTATTAGAATGATAAGATGGTGGTAAAGAGCACAAGCAAAGTGTTTGGCAGAAGCACAGCTTTTAGGAAACTCAAGAACCTCATAACTCATATACAAAAAGATGAATGAGGGCAGGAAGAAGATTTGCAGACAAGTAGGACGCGGCTGAGTCAACAGGCAAAGTAGATGATGGGGACACGTGTGGTAATAAAGAGTAGAGCCTAGTCTGACAGGGAAAATTAATCTCATATGTTCTGAAGTAACATACAATTTATAAATGCAATATCAATTTTACTTACAAGAAAAGTCTTTATCATATACATCTTATTTTCATAAGCATTTGGGAGGGCAGCAATAACATAAGCCCATTGCATGGAACCAAGTAATGGAATGAAGGCTATTCCGCCTCGCTGAGCCCTTACACAGTTGGTTCTTCTGCAGTGCCAGGGATTTTTATAATAAAGAATGATGGACTGCTTTTAAAACAAGCAGTACAGGTGTCTATTTCACTGACACAAGTAACTTTGTTTCAGTCTTTTGCAACCTCAGAACTCAATGTCCTATGACTGGGTTTAGCTGTAGGCACTTTAAAATTATTAGATTCCTTTGAAGCAAATGAAATAGTAATTTCCAGTTGTGTTTTTCATATATAACAAACTCCCCCCCCAAAAAATCTCCAACCAACCTAAACAGTTTTGCTAGTGGTTGATGCATTAGCAGTTTTACAGTGGGTGTTTATACAACATTGTGGACAAGTGTTTACTGAGCTCATTTCATGGAGATAGGATGATGTTTTTAAGTTCTGTTTTTATTTTACCTCTGTTATCAATGTTTACAGCTTCAAGGTCTAATTCGGTGTTTACTGAGCTCAAATCAGAGCGCAAAACTGTCTTAGATTTCACCAGAGATGGCTCAGTGACCAGAATTTCATTGTCATCTTCACAGCTCTTCTGAAACACTCTAATGGCTTCCCATATAGTAAAGCATAATAACTAGGTCAGACTACAAAATCAAAAATTACTCAACTGGTCAGTGGTGACAGTTTTCACACTTAACTTACATTGAGTATTTTTATACCTCTCTTTATAAACTTACATTGAGTATTTTTATACCTCTCTTTATATGTTTTTGATTCTTATTTGTTCATTATATGTTTCTCATTAAATCTATGTGATGCATTATACGTAAACTGTTTCTGAAAAAAAAATATTGGGAAGATTAGAAAAAAATATTGTTTTTCAACAGGCGCTGGAACCCCAGTGTTTTTTCACATAGTCCCATCCTGATGTACAACTGATGGATTGTAACTCTCCAACAGTAAAAACAGTCATTTGGTATTAGTAAAAATAAAAGAAGATAACAGAATGGTGTTCCAAGAGGATAAAGGTAGAGAGGCCGCTGAATCTTTACATAAAGGAGTCGTGTTTGAACAAGTGTGATGCAACATGCAACCTTAGTGAAGCTTCAATATGATGACAATTCCTTTTGCTTTAGCTTACCTCCTAAAACTGTTTTTCAGATTGTCACACAAAGTTGACTTGCTAATACACCTCTCTGTCCCCTTAAAGAGTTAGAAAATGGAAAGAAATGTAGTAGAAAAAAAAATAAAAAAAATCAGCCTGCCTTTTCTCCCAAAAGTCACAAAGAAAGGAAGCACTGTGCTTGACCCACATAACAGAAGAATGCAGGAGAGTGAAAGACATGTGTGCAGTGTAGTTACAGACATTATAAAACAATCACTGCATGATGTTTAAACATTGCTTTATGGTGTTTCCACTGAGATATTCCATTACTATGTGATGATAATGAATCATGATTGAACTTCACTAAGAGCTCTTGCCATGACTGCATACTTCTCTAATTTTTTTGTTTTGTTTTGTTATGTTTTTTGTGGATTGCTCATGGAAACAAGGGAGAGAAGTTACTTGAAGGAAATAACTAAAATAGAAGTGGCAAAATTATAATGGCATTTAGACGCAGACAAACTTTTCAACACAATTTTATTTGAACTTGTGAATATTATTTTATTCAAGTTAGAAGTGCAACTTTAAATATAATCTTGTAGGGAATGTGAAAGAACGCCTTTAAAAATGTCCCTGGGCAGTGCATATGTGTTGACAAAAGTGTTTTTTTTTTTTTTTCTTATTTTTTCCATTTCTGTAGACATAGCTTATCTACAGCAACTAATTTGAGAAATAATATTCCAGCTAAAGAGGGAGATTGAGACAAGTGTTATTCTTATTCTTGTTCTTGTTCTTTTGTTATTGTTGTTATTTCATTTTACTGGTAAGGTGCTCAAGATCTGTAAAGCATCTCAGTTCAGCTGACAGTGTTTCTACCAGATCTTACTCCTACACACTCAGATGGCAAGTCTTTAGAGAAGGGAAAAGTGGCATCTGGTGATTCAAAACAATACAAAACTAATGGAATCAAGTTCTTGTAGATGACAAATGGATATGGCCGTCAACCTCAAATAAAATTACCGTATGTGATGCATGATTCTGAAGGTCCTGAAAATTCTGGCAAAACACTCAGCTATCTGCATTGTCACATTTAAAATTCTGTACTTTCATTATACTGCAACAAATTAGTATTATAGGTTTAGAAACAGTGTATCATAATTGATGCATTTCTTTGATCATAAAAATGTCACTGTATGTGATGTACACTGATGCACAAGCTAGGAACTATACATATGCAAATTAAATAAGGTATGAAAATTATAAACTGTAATTTTATCTATAGTTGTGGTTTTGCACTGCATTTTGAACTCTGATATGGGGATTGTGATTTACATGGATAATAATGCACATATAAAACTAGCAACAAATATCTGGTGTATGAAGAAACTGGAGAAGGAGTAGTAAGTAATAACAATTCTAATTATTTTAGTATTAGTAATAGTAAGTTGACAGCTGGTAAGCTGATAATGAACTTTTGACTGCAGGACTCAAGTTTAAGCACAGAAAGATCAAAAAAGGGAAAGAATGGGCTGTGATTTTGCAAAGAAAGAAAAGATGTAAAAATGGCAAAATCTTATTCAATGAGGTAACTCCTTTTTCTGGGTGAAACTCCATCTGATTTATGCTCTGTTTATTGGTGAGGGTGAATAGTAGGTAAGAGTAAGGTAAACTCAATTGTAGTTCACTGCATTTGTATAAAGGCTCACATCTGAAAACATTTAATCTGAATATTAATTTTATTCATATGAAAGAATATTTAGTTGTTTTTCATAGAGCACATTATGTGAAGTTGTGTTTTTTTTTTTTCCCATCTACTTCCTTTAAGAGGCTCATCAGAGTGAAACTTTATACTATAGGGCCTATTAAGAATATGCACAAGTACTAAAGTGCTGTGTGTAAGCATTCACAAGAATTACTCCTTTAGTTCAAAAACTGAAATATTTGTTGATAATGAGGTGGAAGCTGTAAAAATGCACTTCTGTTCTTTGACAGATTCTCTTTGAAATCAGTAAACAATGAATTAAAAGGGTCAGATTGTACATGTATTTCTGTAAAACCGACCCTTTAGTTAAAAATAAATAGTACGAAAATAACATTTAATGAATATTATTCAAAAATCAATTTTTCTAATTCGTAATTTGTATGTTTAAAAAGGATTTAATACAGAGCTCTGTTTATACACTGCTGTTAATATAGATTTTTTTTTTATTTAAAATCCACTTTAAAAGAAGAAAAACACATAAAGAAAAAAATATCCTACCAACACTTGTGGATCTGTATGGGATTGACAAGTGTCTTTTGCATAAAATTTCTTAGAAGCTGCGAAATATGAGCTCAATGTGTCTAGTCATATGCTGAGATGTTATAACACTTTTTGGATAATCACAGAATCAGAGCATCGTCTAGGTTGGAAGAGACCTCCAAGATCACCCAGTCCAACCTCTTACCTAATACTAACAAGTCCTCCACTAAACCACATCACTAAGCTCAACATCTAAACGTCTCTTAAAGACCTCCAAGGATGGTGACTCAACCACTTCCCTGGGCAGCCTATTCCAATACCTAACAACCCTTTCAGTAAAGAAGTTCTTCCTAGTATCCAACCTAAACCTCCCCTGGCGCAACTTTAGCCCATTCCCCCTTGTCCTGTCACCAGGCACTTCGGAGAATAGACTAACCCCTACCTCGCTACAGCCTCCTTTAAGGTACCTATAGAGAGCGATAAGGTCGCCCCTGACCCTTCTCTTTTCCAGGCTGAACAATCCCAGCTCCCTCAGCCGCTCCTCATAAGACTTGTTCTCCAAACCCCTTACCAGCTTCATTGCCCTTCTCTGGACTCTCTCGAGCACCTCGACGTCCCTTTTGTAGCAAGGGGCCCAAAACTGAACACAGTACTCGAGGTGCGGCCTCACCAGAGCCGAGTACAGGGGGACAATCAATTCCCTAGCCCTGCTGGCCATGCTGCTTCTTATACAAGCCAGGATGCTGTTGGCCTTCTTGGCTACCTGAGCATACTGCTGGCGCATATTCAGTCAATATTCAGCTCATAAAGACTCAGTGCCACAGACAGTAATGCAATGAAGCAATATTTCTCAGCCAAATCCTATTTTTAAATCCCCTTTAATTTGCTTGTTACATTTTATATGCTTGGGTTCAGTTTTTACATTAGTATATAATAGTGCCTTGCAGTTTAAACCCTGGTGTAAACCTATCACAGAGGATTACTGTGCTCTGATGTTGTGTCTATGGTATGTATAGATAACTTTATCCATAATAAACAGTATATATGTTTTAAGGCAATAAAACAAGGTGGTGATTTTTTAAATTGACACACAATCACTAGTTGGGTCAGTGTGATTTTGTATAGAATAAGAACCGTACAGTTCCCTTAGATAATGAGAACCAGCATCAATGTTTAATTTATTCATTTCTTTTCACTTGGAAGGTCAAAATGAACTGGTATCTTCATTTCTGCTTCTATAAGTTTTCAAATTAGTTTTACTTTTTCAAGTAATATTTAATTTGAAATATCAAAAGAACAAAATTAAATTCTAGGTGTCTATACAAAGATGAGAATGAATAAAAGATAATTTCTGTTCATTGTAAATTTCAATAACAACAGTCTAATTTTAATGCAGCTTAACTATTTCAGAAGTCATTTGATGTTCAAAGCCAATATTGCTGTAAAGCAGTGAGTGGAAGCAGTCATCCTTGTGTTAAATGGGACAGATGATGACCTTTTTGCATTTATCATGTGATTAGAAGTGCAAAGAACTTCCTGCTTCAAGGACAAGATACTTTAAAGTGTCAACAGGTGTATCAAGTTCTGTTCGCAAAACTGGAAAACTTTATGGCATTCGTTCACCTTGTCTTAAACAGAAAGGATTTTAAAGAACTCAGTAATTAAATTCCAGCACAAACAACTGATATGAACTTAAATGAACTGGACTATTAGAGTAGTGGATAGGCAATTTAAGGAGTGCTTTGAATTCTAGGACTCAACTGTGGTTTAAAGCCAGGTCCCCTTTGGAACACCAGTGCTGCATTAGTTAGGATTCCTTCTGAACAGCATGTGATGCAAAAGGAGCTGTGAGATGGAACAGCGTATCCCCATCTGTTGCTGGTCAGCTGTCCTGTACATCCCCCTCCTTTTCATGAGATCAGCCTGACAGCAGTAGTTATGCTCTCAAGCCATGATGCAGCTGAGCTGCAAACAGGAAGCAAAAAGGGGAAGACGAACTTCTTAGTAGTCATTTGGCCTGTCCAGAAATCGGTCCCTGTGTGTGTTGGGCTTTCTAGCTCTGATCCAGAAAAAGATAATTAGCCTCTGTTTGTGCCACTGAACCACTGAAGTGTCTTTTCCTAGAGGCAAGCTACAGTCCGTGTTGGGAGAGATAATAACATTGTTTATTGAATATTTTTTTTAGGGAATATTGTCTGAAGAAATTAGTATTTTCCTGGTAACTACCATTTTACAATGCTTAATAATGAACTATTTTACATTTCATTAAATTTATCATTGACTTGTGTCAAGAAAGCTCTTATCACTTAGCCTCCAAAGACTAACTCCTGCATTTGGGAATAATAATTGCTCTCCCTTTTTCAGAATGGTTAATTTTGCAATATGTTCAGGAAATGCTTACACTACTGACAGTAACTGCAAAATGTTCCAGTCCACACAGTGTCTTCTTATATCTAGATCTGTGGAAGAAAGATGAAATAATAACAAACTACCTCTTCAATGCTTGTTCTAAGAGAAAGGAATAGTGGCGTTGCTATACGTCTATTTGAGGAATAGGACTTTTTTTCCACATTTTGGAAACCTTTTAGACAAGGTTCAAAGTGCATTTTAGGAAAGTAGAATGCAATGCAATTCACTCCTTCTGGATTTGCCTTAAAAACAGGCATCATTAAAGAAAACAAACTTTACAGTGTAGATGCACAGAAAAAAAAGAAGAATTAAAATATTGTAGGAAATTTATAGGAAATTCTTATAGATCATCTTCTGAAACATATTGTTGATTTTTTTGTCCTTAGTTCTTCCTTTGAAACCTTTTCAAAGGAGCAGGAATAGTAATGAGTAAGTAGTTTGTTATTAGCTTTAAATATATATGCAAAAGTATATATATATATATATATGTGCATTAAGAGAAATCTTCACTAAAACTCTAATAATTATATTGGTTGTACAATCGAGAATCCTTCATTCTATAGAATACTTTCCTAATGGAAGCTAGGTTCACTGGTTTTACACCACTTTTTATAGCCTGTGTCCCTTGCAAGAACATGAAAGCTAACAAATGATGCCAAATTTAATGTTCCAGTCAGCCCAGTATCCTCTTTCCAAAAGTGTTTAGCTGGATATGCATAGACTATAAGAAACTGGAAGTGTCTAGTGTGATCTTGTAATAAACATTTGGTGGTTTCATGTTCACCATGTCCTGTGGCAAGTTTACCCCTGTCAATCTGAGAAGTGTTTGTAAAAAAATACTAATTTTAAATCTACCTAATCCTTTCTTTGTGTGCCCCCTCTTTGTATTGTGAGAAACAGCAAGTGGTTCTTACCTTCCTTCGTTACATCATTCAGATTTTATAGTGTCACAGACACAGAACAGCAAAAATATGTGATTAATATCATTACATCATCTTCAGACTGCCTGGGAAGAGCCATCTCATGTTTTACTTCATTCACAGTTATCTCTGGTGACCGTGTGAAGTGCTATGTCATTTTTCTCTTCTCCCCCATTCCTGTCAGATTCATTGAAGCTCTTGCCTTGGCTGACAGTAAACTTCAGGTATTTGTGAAAGAAGAGTATGATACAAATGGATTTTGAGAAAGAAAAAAAAAAAAAAGAAAAAGGATGCTCATTTGATAATACAGTATGAATGTTTTTGGCTTGGTCTTTGTATTTATTTCATAGCCTTCACTTTCTTGGGAATGCAGACACAGAGGAATGCTGGTGCAGCCTGGTACTCAGGTCACTGTCGGAAGGAAAGCCCCTGACAGGCTGCACACAGCAGCCAATGCTCCCAGAACAGTTAGGGAGGTAATTCGTACCTGTGCTGCTGGCTGGCCCTTGCTAAAGTTGTCTGAGTTATGGCTCCAGACGAAAAACTTAATCTACATTTGAAATGGCAGGTGGATATACCATCAACCTGAGATCATTGTAATGTGATGGTGGTGCCCAGCTCAAGCAATCAGTACGGCTAGTGTGCTAGGTGGAGACGTGTTAGAAAAGCAACAATAGAACAGTTGCTCTGTGGGGAAGAAAGTCTCTGACACACTTTGGTTTTGTCCTTGTGCGCAATGGGATTTGTGGCAGTCCTAAGTGATGTGAGACCTTGAGACATGCAGTAGAAAGGCAGGACTAAGGAGGTGTCTGTGATGAAGAGAATATGATGTGGGGGACAACTGACTGTACTAAATCGAGAAGTTTGCATGAGGGGCAGTCAGAAAACCCTTCATTTTGCTGTGTGGATTAGGACAATTGAGATGTGGCTACAGGAAGATGAACTGGCGCTTCTTGAGCATGGTGACCTAAGATTATCTACTCAAATGCAGAAATCTTTAAGCTGTGAAACCTTTACCTCAAATAGTTTTATAACAGCCACTCATCTTAAAAGTAGACATCATTAACATTTGAAAAGATCTGTTTGAATGAGGGCAAAATTACACCCTCTGCAAATCAGAAGACAAAGCATAGTTTCAGGAGGAAGCAATTTTTCATTTTATGCACCTTCGTCCCCACAAAACAGGCAGTTCAAAAATATATTGAATGGTGAAATAAAGAAAGATGGGAAGAGAAGAAATCTTGCTTAATGACAAATCAAGAATCTATAAAATGTATTTTAACCAAATCTGGTGCTACAGACACTTTTACTTACTTATATAAAGACCATCACTGTATTAAAATGACTGGTGTAATGAAACAACCATTTAAATGCTTCGGCGTGTTCATTGCTATATCTTAAGTGGCTTGGATTATCTGTCTGTCTGTCTATCTATTGATTTAGTAAGATGGGCTTTTCAGAGATGATGAATTGAATTTTAATAGCACTACAATATATACAGTTACTGATATGTCCTCAGTCTGAAATTCAAAATGACTCATTTTTAACTTGGAAATAAAAGAAGACATAAGCAGGAAGGTAACTCCATAGATCAGGAATTTTTCCATTAGTAATGAACTCTCTTTCACATGTTATTAGGAAACTCATTTGTATCCATAAGTATGAAATGCACCATTGGAGCAAACATTAATATTTTTTGCTTAGTAATTCATCTCTGACTCACAAGGAAGTCTTACTATAATGTATGAAAATATAAAGAGTTAATTACAGTCTATTGAAAAGCCTTGTGGGATGCATTGTATCCTTCACATAAGACACATTGTTTTCCATCCCACAGTAAGTACTTTATTTGTTCAAAATGATCCCATGGTATTCATTTCTGACTTGGCAAGAATGATTTAGATCAACTGTATGTACTAACATCTGGCTGCATAGTGCAGCTGAATTACTCATGCGATAGCAGTAAGAGAAGAAAATGGCAAGCAAATATACATAATTTTAGGCTCAAGGGCCCAGTATTCTTGTGCAATGCTGGTTAAACAGACCAACAAAGCAGAGACAGTTTGAGATGTGTTAATATGGGAAAATGTAATTAGTTCCAAAATAAAAGTTACTGTAATTTAAGCAGCAGATATAAACAGGAAAAATTGTGCTAGGCCTGTATGTATTCAAATCATACTGTAAGGCTGGTGATTTGCTGGGTATCATACAGTTGAAATAGAAGTTTCAAAAAGAAATTACAGAAACAAACCTTTCACCGGTAGATGTATTATATGTTATCACAATGAAATATATCAACAACAAAAATGTGTCTTTGTTAGTTATTGCAGTTGTCCTATCGGCTGAGTCACAAAATTGCATCTGAAGACTAGGGTAACAATTGATATCTGTTCTTGAGGAACATTTCGTTGAGGAACGTTTCGTAAGGGCAAGTTAACCTTAAGTTCATGGAGAAGTAGGTATGCCTGAATTTCCTTATCTCACTAGGAAAATGTTGTCCTTTAGCTAAATATAAATTCTTCTTCTTTCCTTCTGTGCTAACTATAAGAGTGCAGAAGCTGAAACTGTTTTTTTCTTGTCTGCCAATATTCAAGAAAAGCAATTATTATTTTTTTTTGTCTCCCAGGTATTAATTTATCCATCCATCCATCCATCCATCCATCCATCCATCCATCCATCCATCCATCCATCCATCCATCCATCCCTCTCTCTCTCCCTCCCCTTCTTTCTTTCTTCCCCTTCATCTGACACACAATTCATTTTGTACTTATCCAAACAAGATTCTACTGAAGGTTTGTAACATCCCTCACTTTCAAGAAAGAAGCTCAAGGTGGCAAGCACTGACTTTGAGATCCTAAGCAGCACTGACCATGGCATCTCCCCAAAGTCTCTCTAAATAATTACTTTAAGTGCAGTCTTTAATTCTTTAACCCCAAATTTGTCGTGGTTTGGTTCTGCAGCTAGTGTAAGATATCTCGGTTAGTCTAGTTATCTGTATGACATCTAAAGCTTGCTTTCTAAGCATTTGTATTAGAGAAATCAAGGGATATCTTGTGTGTTTTGGAAGCCTAGAGCACATTTTTTAGTTGGAGGCATCTGCAGTTCCCCACATAGGGGTTAGGGGTTTGTAGGTGTCTCTACATCACTCAGTTAGTAAGTGAATCCAGCAACAGCACAGTATTTATCTCAGATGTTCTTCATGGTAGCAGACAATAACTGTTTTTCAAGATGCAAGATAGCCTAATGTGTGGGTACCTGCTAACAGGACCAGTGCTATGAAGAGACGTATGTTGGTGGCTTCTTATGCAAAACCTGAGATATGAGCAGAAAGTGTAGACTGGCCTGATGGCCACATGCCTGATGGCCACCTGTACATGGCATTGGACAAAAAAGCATTGGCTATTGAATTTGTGGATAATTTAAAACTGGTGAGCTCTGAAAAATAGTTTCAGTGTCTAAAATGGCAGGTCAGAGGGGTGTACTCTCACAAGAAGGCTTGCTTCCACTATTTCCTCATTTCATATGACAATAGTGTCTGAGCTTGCTTTCAGAGCACAGCTTGCTTATCTGTTCATTATGAGCACTACAACTGTACTGAACTGGAAGGAGGATTTTTCTGAACCTATAGCAGAAATGCCTAGCTACAGACTTTTAGCTACTTCTCAATCTTTTCTTTCGTTCCACTGTATGAACAGCACAAATGTGATTCTGCCTACTCAGAACTGAAAAGATTCATCCAACTTTGGAAATGCTAGATTTCCAGAAGATCCTTATGTCACCATAGACACTATTTCTGAGTGGAGATGTCATGGAAATATCTTATATCGTTACAAATTATAAAAGTTGCTTTGCAGTTTTTTAAATGCTGAAAGTCATCCATTAAATTCCTATGCATATTTTTACCTTGATTTCTTCTCTTCCAGTCAAGTTCATAAATCTTTATATCAATAACCACAAATGCTTTATTTATTTAAATAAGTATAAGGATAAAATGCTATTTTGTTTCACAGAAGATTCAAAGACACATCTTTGAGATGCAAGAGACACATCTGTTGCTGTTTTTTTAAGATCTTATCATCTCTGTGACTAGAGAACCAACTTTGTTTCTTTCCTATGCCCTGTAAGGGAGGATGAAGTCAATTAAAGATAATAGATTGATGCTGTCATGATATAGCAATCAAAAATCAAGACATCCTTCTAGTCTAAAACCTGCTTTACGAAATGTTGTGTCATCTGCTTGCCTGCAATACCGATAAAAAATTCTTTTTTTATGAAATTTATGTAACCTGCAAACTACCAAATAATCATGGAAATACTTGAAATAACGGCAATAGGCCCAGCTTTTGGGACTCAGTCATTTACTGTGACTTTCCTTTCAACTTTTGTTACATGTGACTTTCACAAGGTTTCTTTTATTACCCTGTGTAGTTGCCATAATAACAGCATGTCTGTTGTTGGAAACCTCAATCTGTATTTGTTGCAGGCATACCATGCAAGTAGGAAAATTGTACTTAAGCTTTGACATAGTGCAGAATGACTTGGTTCATTTATCTGGATTCAGCTAGCTGGGGGTGGTTCAGCAAGTTACTCTGTTAGTATAAAATTTACTTCCTTGTAATTTTTGATAGACCATTAATTACCCCTGTCAAGTAGTAGCAAAGGGATTTGTAGTTTGAGTCCTGAAAAAAGGGATTTGTAGTTTGAGTCCTGAAATTTCTGAGAGGCAGTGTGTGGAGTAAAACTAAACTGAGGCTTTGGTGTGGTTTGGTTTGACTCATTTTGACATAATTTCCAATGCTTGCCATTGTGCATTAGTTGCTTTATTGCTTGTGTTTCATAAACTATTACGTACCATATATGACATGGTTAAATAGGCTTTGCTAATTATATCACATAAATCAACATCATGGATATGAGATAGTTTGATCCCATTCTTCATTTTCAGTATCAGTGTGAAGTTTTATATATTTCCACAGAACTAAAATTTCAATTTTTTAAGAGGAATAACGTTTTTAGTGGAATAATTTAGAGTCTTCATTCTCTCAGTTTAACTTACTGGAAATTTTTCCTTTGCCTGAAGTACATATTGTTCGGTCCTCAGAGCTGTAAGGTTTGACAGGGTAAACTTTTAAGGATATGGAAATATTGTCTGTTTCCTTTTCTACATTGTCAGCTGATTGTTCTCAGTAATTTCCATTCATTGCTAGTAAAGCCAACACTTTCCTTTAACATTTTTAGAAAAAAAAATCACTGGCATTTGAAACATCTGTGGGAAATGTACTCCATTACTGCTTGATGAACTCTGAATTAATAGATCATTTCTAAATAAGATTGTTCTGCCTACTCAAAAAAGAAAAAGAAAAAAAAAAAGAAAAAAGGAAAGAAGAAACCATAAGGAATTGAAACAGATATAAGTGAATCCTTTCTAAATGCTATTTATTTTTTCTATGATGATATGATGAAGAAAAAATGAATTATGGGAAATGGGATTACTAAAGGCAAATTAAAACACATAATAATATGAAGCATACTAATATTATTCAGAAGGTTAGAATAAACAGAGGAAGGTTTCACATAAATATTTCGTTGCGATTGGGTTATGGCTTAGTTGAGTATTTATGACAGATATTTATACCCTGATGTTGGGGTAAACCAAACCAAGCCCACTCCCAGTTTCATATCTATTTGATTGTTGGAAAATGATTAAAGAGAATTATGAGACGTTTTACATAATTTTCTTTCAATGATATACTGAATTTTTTATTCTTACCCCCCTTCCCCCATGTATAAAGCCTCTGAAACCTGGGGGGTGGGGGGCGTGGGGGGTGGGAAGGGGGAGAAAGAAAGGTATTACTATCATCTGAGTCTAGTTTTAAACTCACCTGTCCTTCTCTAATTTGATTCAGATTTTGATTGTTCTAAGATAAAAACCATGAGTTTCCTTCATTGTACCTGATCTTTGCTGTACTGACAGTGCTCTACTGGCCAGAACTATTTTTGAGAAAGGGATCAAGCCCACGTGTCTGTATTTCTTGCAGGAGATAATGAATCTGATAATTCCAAAGAAGCAACTGGTTGTGTGCTGGATGCCACACCACAGAAATTATGTTATATTTGCTCCTTGAAATACTGTTTAATTAGACCATCTGATGAAGAAGCTAAAAACTTAAATTTTCTTACAAACCTGCATGAAATTCTTTGTTGATAAGTTCTATTTAACACTCAGCAGCTTGGCCCAGATCTACATCCTTTCCAAAATCCATTGAATGATGTCACTGTTGAAAGCTTTTTGGCATACCAGTTCTCCAGAAATGCTGTGGCATTCAGAGCTGGTCATCTGAGTTGAGAGTGGCTCTTGGAAAAAGTGCTGCAGTGTGATAGCAAGCCATGAATAATTTTTTTAAAATACCTGTCTCTGTCGATACTATACAAAAGAAACATGCCCTAACTATTTGTGTGAAAGTACAGAAGTTTCCTCTGGATTGACTAGAAAAGAGGAGAAAGGAAGAAAAATCTGTAAGGCCATAAAGAGAAGCAAACCCCATTGAGAGGAGAGAGTTGAGTACTTGTTTTGTAGCAGGTGTATGTGACTATACGCACTGCTGAGTCTGTCTGCATTTTCTTACACAATTCTCCACCTCCATGCATGACTTAACACAGAATATAGTACAGGCAGGGTCAATGATGGAGAACCAAAACCTCTAGACATAAGGCTAAAAGGTGACCTTGTGCTGTGTTGCCAAATATTTTATCTGAAACCTGAACTGAGTCCTCTGGCTATATCCTTGAGTGTTAGCATAGGTAGTGAAGTATTGGAAAAATAAATAAGTTTAAATAAGCTGAGTGTGGCAATATAGAAACCAGAATGGATGAGAATCGAGGCTTCAAAAAAAAATTTAATAATAATACTACGCATAGCATGCTATTCCCTTTAAATGAGTTACTGTTTTGTTTATAGCAACTTTTATTTTTTAAAAGTAAATTGTATTTTGGCACAAAAAAAATAGGCTGATATGCTCCTCTTCCCATGTCCTTTAACAAGTGTTTGCTCATGCTGCAAAATACAATTTTTCAGTAACTTTGTTAGTGCAGAATGTATATACAGAATGCACATTGGATATACAATTTCAGCTAAGTGACATATGACACAAAGCCAGCACTGACTTCAATTTTTCCAGTAAATCCATACATTTGGAGATGGGGATGAATACTGGGTCTTTTACACATTAGCCTCTTTCATTTGCAACAAGTAAAAAGGGGAGGTTATGGCTACATAATGATTTCAGATTTTCAAAATCAAGATGTCATACTTTTCCAATAGAAGAGCTTGGACATGGATTCTGACTTGACCTGCTAAAGATGGAATCTGTTGAAGTAATAATAATAAAAGAGATACATTTCTTTGCCTAGGGGAGAGAAGTAATCTGGGATTTACTGTAGAGAGACTGTTGCTATCATATAATCAATAAATTAGCATTGCTATTAGGCTTCATTCAT
Organism: Anser cygnoides; assembly: GCF_040182565.1. Classification (NCBI taxonomy): domain Eukaryota; kingdom Metazoa; phylum Chordata; class Aves; order Anseriformes; family Anatidae; genus Anser; species Anser cygnoides. Next base: position 35,193,186 of record NC_089873.1, read on the forward strand.
TCCCAATTAAAATAGTGATTGTCATTGAAATTGCCAAGTTAATACTGAAGACATAGGGAAATACTTTTGCAAAGTATACATTGGCCTTAATATTTTATAGTATCTCATATTACAAAAAATTCTCTTCATCTGAGATGTTGACTTCAATATTTGTTTTGCCTCTTTTTCAGCTAAAAAAAAAAAAAAGGCTTATTATTGTTTTCCTTGCAAAATAAATTAATTTGTAAATTTTGAATGTGTATGCTAGACCAAATAAGAAAGTTACATTTAAAAATCTGTGGGTTTATTTATTTATTTATTTATTTTTAGAAAAGAGAGGGTGAGAAAGAGTGTTTCTGAAATAACCTTTCTCTCATTGAGTTCAGGAGGAATCTTTTTAGTCTTTATTGTATGGAATGTTTTTGGTAACTATTACCTAAATTGCTGAAAGTTATCAGTTTATTTTTATCATTTTACATGTAAGGTTATTTGCATAAACAAACCTTTAATGCTGTCACAAGAATCTGTGGGGGGAAAAAAAAAAGGCCTTCTGAAATATGGAGTTCAACCTTACTACGACTCTCATTTCGGAAAGTTTTGTGCACTGGTCTTTTTCTGTCTGCTGTGCCTAGTCTTTTTCTGTCGGCCTTGCTTGTTCCAGAGAAACTTCATGGTATCACAGCTCTCAAAACACGCAGATGCTACTACCTACCTGCAGGTAGCTTGCCTGTTGCATTTTAATCTTTGTGCATAACTCCCGGTACTGTGCCATGGCGATAAACACTTAAAAATGCAGATAGATTAAACAGGATTTGACATTGGCTTGCACAAAAGGCAGTTTTCAAGGGCAATGATAATACAGTGTTAACGACCTTGCCATCAAGAATACATATTCTTTTACTGAAGACTGAAAGAGAAAAGAAGCCAATAAACAATATATACTACAGCAATAGAATCATTGAATTCCTCTAATGGACAAAACAAAGCTAACAGAACTGCTAATATATAAGCAGTTACACTGAGAGCTGTTCATGCCTGAATAAATGGTCATCATTGCTATTTGCCTTGTAGAAATGTATTTGGCTAGTTCTCATCATCCCTTAACTCAATACAATTGATACAAAAAGGAGTACAAGCTTCACATGTAAGCTTGGTATACAAGTTTCATACATATAAGCTTATATTTATTAGCAAGTATATAAACTTCAATAATCAAAACCTCAAGCAGCCACTGCATCAGTGAAGGCCCTTAAATTTCTTTTTCTAGTTGATTCAGGGTTCTAAAATTCTACTGCTTAGCATGGTCAAAAATGCCGTCTTGATTGTGCTAGATGTTTTTCTGCCTTTGGGGTCTGTTAAGTAAACAACATGAGGTTATTTGATAGGTCTGGGCTGTTAGACATTAGTAGAGTACACCTAGTCGGTACGGTGTCACATTGTTGGCCATGTCAAGTGACCCTGTCACTTCATTTTTAGCTGCTTGCACAGTGATCAGAGCATTACCTAACGTTCAAGTTTGTTTTCTGTCAAACAGAATTCTAGCCAGCGTCTTTTCTATTTCAAGAGAGTACTTCAGTTGTGAGACTGTGAGACTGCTGCTCCATCTAATCAAATTGTTCAGTTTTGGAGGAAATAATCTCATTTTCCATGGCTGCTGAAAATGTAACTACAAACAAAATTTAGCTTGAGCTAGAGAAGTTGTGCTTTTGAGGTGAGTTGAAGCTCTAGAGGTTTTCCTGTAGTGGTTTCTTTCTGATACAGACATGTTAGGCATGTGTAACTCACAACCAGTTTGCAAAGGTCTTAAGCCTAAATGTTTTCTTTGAAATAAAAATAAATTTATCCTAATTCTTAAGCATTTTGTTGAAATGAAACATGAAAGCCTTCCCTAAAATTACTAGAAGGTTTGATGCAGAGTGAGAGAATGGCTACAGGTCACCTGAAATGTAAGTCATTTCCTTGACTAGAAGAATATGCTTTTGTGTAATGCAGGGAGTTAAAAATAAGTCAGGTGTATACTTATTATTATTGGTACACTCATATTATAAATATAGATTATGAAAATAATCTATAATTATATATAATTATATATAATATAATGATATCTATATAATTATATATATATAATATATATATAAAATTAAGAAAATCATTAAGATGAAAGAATAAATATAATGGAACCAACTAAACGCAAGATATTTCAAAGAAGGAATTAAATGTGTCAATCAACTCGACACATACCAATCAACTTATACGGGAGTAGAAGCATGTGCAGTGGTGAGAGAACTAATGTATGCCTTTGAAGACTTTAATGTCTTTCTGCTTCATGTTCCCTGTCCTGGTTACATCAACCTATTTGCAAAATAAGCATCATACTGCATATTTTTCAAATTCAGCTTCTCAGACAGCATTGTTATTCAGAAGAAACAAAAACCTACAACCAGTTATTATACCTAAATTCATCTGTGTGTATCAATTTTCTGTGAAGTAAGTGGAGTACCCTAGAATGCACATAATAATTCTATTTTGGATATTTATTTATTTATTTATTTTTAATATATATATGTATATATGTAATTGATGAGGATAAAGATTCCATATGGGATTGTATAGTAGCCATTTTGTGTCAGTCCCATGGTGCAAATATGCCCTAGAGCCATCTTTGCTTTGCTTTGCTTAAATAAGCACTTTATTTCAAGTGCTTTATTGGCAATTAACAATGATTTTGTAGCTACATGACAGCATATGGTGGAGCAATATCACGTTGTTGCACATCAGAGCAGGTATGTATGGCATATTAGAGCAAATAAAACTGTGCTTTGCTGTGTTAAGAGACAAAAGAAATAATTTTCTCAAAGTGAGGTGCACCTATGCATATATCTTCATCGTAAAGACTTGCAGCTATGTTGTGTATGTGAGGTACATAACTGCAAGTTATCTTTTCCTTATGCAATTCTGGAGGAGGTACAAGTAAAACCTTATTATCTAGCTCATGTCAACATCATTGCTATTTTTAAGTCGATTTTCATAATTGTAATGATTTTTTTTTTTGGCATTATATAGTTATTCACAGAGGATGTTAAGTCTTACTTCGCTTTCTTAGGTTTTCAGAGAAAGGTAATTTGTAAAATTTTTCTTTCAGTTCTTTCAGACTGCGTTAATCTGTAAATAATTATGCTTTTTTGTACTTTTTTTTTTTTTTTTAATCTACCTTAATGAACCCTGGGAGATGTTCCATTTGCAGACCTTTGCAGAAGCCAGGATACAGTGAATTTCACTGAGTGATGTAAAAGCTTTAAAGTGTGGATGATTCAAGACTCAGGGTATGGTCAGAGCAGCCTTTCAGAACACTAATTTAGGAGCAACTCACAGCAATGTTTGGCCACTATAACCATACAAATTCATTACAACCAAACTGATTCTGAGTGTGGAGCTTCAGTATGTTTATTTTATATCTAAGAGCAATTCACAAATTACAGCACCTGATATATTACTATTAGAGCTCAGCACAAAAGTTCTTCTAGTTGTGGATTTATCAGGTTGCTTTTGAGTAATGAAACAATGCTGGCCCTTGTTCATGTGCTGTGTCCAAAATGAGTAATTTATCAGCTAAAACAGAACTATCACAATAGCAATTTCATATCACATAATTAATAGGCTGCCACACTTCAAAACTCCTATTTGCATATCTTTTTGGGCCTGCAACCCAGACGATGGTCTCTTTAGACTGTTCATTTGTATTAAGGAAAGGAGTTACTCTTAATGTTTGAAAGGAGCCCTTTTGTAACAGGCTAAGATGCTTGATAAGTTCTGATCAAAAGTCTTATGTTCTGCAAAAAGCTGCAGAACCACCATAAGCAAGGGAAACAGGTGGTGTATAAGGTAAACACTGTTCTGGGCTCAATGGGAAAAATATTATCAGAGAATCAAATCTGGACAAATACAGAAAAATCTGAAAAATAGGGAAAAGTAAATACTTGATTTCGAGAGTCTTTGTCATTTCTCATGTCAGCATGAGAGGGAAGGGGTTTCAGAATTGTGTAGTGCTTCTCTTGATCCCTTTAGTGGCTGGTCATCTCTTCATCTTGTTAAGCGCATCAAGCAGTGCCAAGCAACGACTTTTCACTGACACTGTGCCAGAGCAGAGGTACAGTCTTCATACATGTATTCTGGACATCCAATGAGTGCAGAATGTAGAAGTTGCAAATGATACAGGTATAAACAATATGATTAACTCCTGATGAATTCTAAAACTTTCTGCAAAGTATTCAAAGAATGTTTTAGTTCCACCATTGTAGAACAGCTCTGTGAGAGGTACAGCTGTATGATACACTCTCTGGACAATGTGTACTGTGCTAGAAAGGTGTCCCCCATAATAGACATGAGAGGTTTTTTGATCTCCCCATGTCCAATTTCTCACAGTGGGTGGCAGAGTACACATTAGAATTTGATTAAATCATCTTGGTCTTTAAAGTTATGTTGTATATATATCAGCAGGTCACCTCATTAACACTTGGACAAAGTACATAGTAAGTTTGTAATTAAACATCCTCTTCCTTCCCATGGAAATCAAATACAATCCTATCTTCGTCCTTCCCTGTATTTGTTTATGCTAAAACATTGTCAGTGCCTAAATTATATTAGTTTTGGTACATACTTCAAATGAATTTTTTATCATCATGTTCCAGACTGGACAAATAATCATCATACATGTACCTACTTTATGTAGCACAGTGCCATGATACCGGAGGAGAACTAATTTGCCTAGAAGGGGTAATAAGCTAATATAGCTGTTCTGCTCCTACTAGCCATGTTTAGTCATCAAGAGAGTGTGAGCATCTCTGCATAATACTACACTGTTTCATGTAAATATATAACTCCCCGTTTACTTAGCTGTCTATTCAGTTAAGAGCTTATCAAATAAAAATAGATCTTCTTTTATAATCTTTTACTAACATAAATATCAGTATGAGAGAGGCAGTAAATTGGATGTGCTGGACATTGCTGTCTTGTTTAGTGCTAGGTGGTTAGAGATGTTACCTTGTCCCTGCACAGTCCTCAAAGTGCTATTAAAATCCGATTTCCATACTAAAGGAATGGCAAGTGCATCTGCAAGGATGGGTTCTGCATGGCCACAACACAGACACCATATTAGTATATCTGCTTGCTAATCTATTGCATGGAACTGGAGGTGGTTGGAGTGAGCATACCTTGCTCTCAAGTTTTGCTTTTCCAGAGCCCTGGGAAGCACTGGTTATAAGACAAATACAATGGTAATTAATGTCTCCATCTTGAGAAGACTCCTGGGTAAACAGTGACTGTAAGAAAAGTGTTGACATTTTCAGAATTCTTCCACTTTATTTTATGAGCTCACTCTGATTCAATTCTCAAATCTGTTTTTTTTTTTTTTTAATAAATGTATAAAAAGTTTTAATCTCTGCTAAATTCTGTTAAGGCACATGGATGAAATAGTTATTTTCGTCATTTCTACTGGCCTTATAGATTTCAGTAATTCTTGAATGACCTCTGGATTAATTTATCTCTTGATTCTATTGTGCTTGGAATCAGTGGCTCACATTTTAACCTTGGCTCTCAGAAAGAGCTCAGGCATCAAGCCTTTATGGGCAGAGCTATATTGATTTAATTTTTCAGTTTGAACTAACTATATGTTTTTAATTTTATTTCGTACAAATAGATGGCTCACTTTCTTAGCTTCCACAAAGCTTTAAAAATTCTACATTAACTGAGTAGCTTCTTACTTATGACCTAAATTCTTTGCAAGTTTTTAGACCAGATATCTAGAACTGCAGAAAATATTCTGGCTTTTCTAAGATCCAGTAGTTCCCAAATAATTTCTTTTAAAAGGTATTTTCCTCATTGTAAGTTTTGATGGTTCTGTCCATTTCCTTCTTACCTGCCTAAGCGGTAAGTTTCAGTACAGTACACAAGTTAACTGTAGCTAAGGTAATGTATAATTCTTTAGATCTCTCAGTTCACACTTTTAAATGTTTCTATCTCATCAGAAACATTACTAACTTTTTCCATTTTATTGATAATATAGAAAACATTTCTTAAACCAGTAACAGTTTCAAAACTGGCAGGAATACTTGAAGTGTGAACCCTTCATAAGCTTTTGCAGTCTGGAGATACTTTCCAGGCTTGGACTGTTATTTGATCCCAGTCATATGTTCCTAGAAACAGAATCCAGATCAGTTTGCTTCCTGTTACATAATCTAAGTAGTTGTCACTGAGACTTAAATATTAGTAACTATTTCCACCCATGGGAGTCATGTGCTGCACAAGCATTGAAGAAAAATGTTTTCTTATTATGTCTGAGATGATGTTTCCAGAACAGGATTTAGGTGAGTGCTAGGACATATGCAGAAAGTACCCTGGGCAGTAACGCAGAAGTAAAGAAGACAGCCAAGGCTTGGATTCTAGCCTCAAGAGCAGAGATTAACTTTGATAGCATTTACAGAAATTTATGTCAGCAGAATTTGAATTGGAATCTATTGCATCTTCATAACATTAAATATTAAACTGATAGATGGATGTGAATATTATCTTCAGTAGGAAATGAATTAAATATTGCCACTTCTGAATTATATAATTATGTAAAAAGATATGAATCTTGATTTTAAAAACTTTAACTAGTTGCACAGACTAAGAATAGACTATTTTTTTCCCCATCATCAATATTTTGCCTCCAGCCTAGTACTGAGAGAATGATATTAAAATGAATATATGTTATTATTGATAATGGAAAATCTGCTGCTTTGGAAAGATTATGCTATTTATTTTTCAAATAACGTGCAGCAGCAGTGCAGATAACTCCATTAACACTGACTTGAAACCTTTGTTCTTACATTTATAAAATATTACGAATAAGTGAATATATAACTCTCCTACCTCCAAATATCAGAACTCTTAAAAATATCTATCAAACATACAGCTCCAGATTTATACAAAGCTCTTTCTGTTATTCTGGATATTCTTTTTTATAACATTCATTCAATGTAAATTTTAAAGAATATACATGTGCTGATGTACCAAAAAGGCTTATATTGCCAGTGGTTCAAAACTGGTTTCTAAAGTGTTAAAATAATAAGCTTATAGATAAATATGATGGAGTACTCCCAGAATTGAAAGGATGGTAGGGGTGGTTAGAAATAAACTAATAAGCAGATCAATATTCTTGCAGTGCAGAGAGCTGACACTTTGAGCTATAACAAACAAGTTTAGCTGAGCTTATTAAAACTTGTTCTTTAGTGGTACAACAGAGGTTTTTTTTTTGTTGTTGTTTTTCTTGTTTTTTAAAGGTTGATTAGTTTGGGGATTTTTTCAAGTGCACAGAATTTTTCATCAGCCTCAATCAACTTACTGTTAAAACTAATTAATTCTTCGGACTGTATCACTGTCATTTTCAATGTAGCCATCAACATTTCATTTCAGTGTGCTCCAATTTGGGTGGGATGCCAGCTCCTCTGGGTTAGATATTCTATTGACTGCTTTTTTGAAGTAATTAAAACAGAATTGCAATCACTTTGGTTGGAATTCATTTCACTTAACTTTACTCATCCAGGCATTTAGTCATCCAGAGTAAGCCAGTCATTTAGTTTTCCCATAAAGTCAAAGAAAAAAGGTAATAACAGAAGGCGTGATGAATGGAAGTCCTACCCAGAATGACTGTGAATACAGAACTGGTTTCTAAAGTTTTGAATATGATTTCCTAGAAGAAAGAGGCAGCAACAAAAACATCAACAGCAAACTAAATCCAAGTAATTATAAATGCTGCATTAATATTAGTTTCGAGAAATTGTTATTCATCTCACTACTGACTCAGTAGTGCTCACAATCTGATCTCAATCATGTAGCAACAGTAGTTTCAATGTAATTTGTCAGGTGGAGGTCCCAGTTCTGTAAAAACCTGACTTTAGTGACTTAGTAACAGCCTTTGGCTTCAGACTTTGTTTAAACATCGATTAAACAGTGCCTTAGTGTGAATGGGATTTGCTACTCTCTCCTAGTGCAATTTATACACTTTTGCTTTTTATAGGACAATATCTTACCACACAGGACTCACTTCTGTCTCAGTAATCCTATTTTGAGTCCTCAAACTGGGACAAACAGAGGACGTGCCTTTATTCCAGTATTCTTGGTAAAAGTGAATTAGACCTTTCATTATTCCCCCAGGCATCAGGAACTCACATCTGTAATCATGCTTGTTTTACTCAACAAACAGTTCTTGCTTTTCCATCCAATTATCTGCTCAGCTGGTGCTGTTACTAAGACTCAGTCCATTACAACACCAAACCCTAAGAGGAAAGAAAGTTACTAGGATTGTTCATTTATTTTATCTGACAGGAAGTAGCTTTCCCTTCCTTTGCCTCCTTCCACAGAGCCTGCCTCGGTTAACCTTCCACGCATTTGGAAGAAAAATACTGCTGTGCCTGCTTTGGCTGTGTGAGGGGCTGTTACTTTCCCACGCTGTCTTCAGGCACATACTTGTCTTGGTACTGCTTCAGTGGGATGAAAAGTATTCTACAATTGATTCTCAACTATAAATTATGGATGGGTTGACTAAAGGCATGTTTCTTTCATAAATATGAAAATTCAGAACTACTCCTTCATCCCCTCTTCAAGGGAAAAAATAATTTGTCTTTTTTTTTTAATAAGATAAAACTGGGTATTTAGAATAACCATGGTAATATATTTTACCTTTGTTGGTTACTGTGCTGTTGGAGACTGATGTGAAATAGGGTTTAAAATCAATTAAGGCCAGTGATTTTTTGTTTTTAAGATTTGCCTAGACTTTTATCAGAAATAACAAATCCTAACATAAGCCCCATAAATACAAATGAATGTAGTATACTATAGTTATAGTATAATGTACTTTATTGTCACATTTTGCTGTCTGGAAAGCATTCACAGACATTGCCTTTCAATTCAAGCATGTTGGAGAAATTTTACAAAATCCAGCAGCTTTTGATAATGCTTGTTAACTTGGGTACATTTTAGCAGGTTTGTTCTCTCACGGGGAGTATTTGTCCTGCAGGTTAGACCCCAGTGGAAAAAGTGCAGTAAACTCAGATTCTGAGTGTATGTGTAATATACCTGGGTTTTATTTATCACATGCCCTTCAGTCTCTGAATACAGATATTCACACAAAATATAGCCTATTTTTCTCTTTCAGAAAGATCGGCAGTCTGGGTACCGGTGCTCATTAGGAGCTGTTTTGCCTCCAGAAGTGAGTAGTTAGAGATGAGAGCAAAGAACAATCTCTCTTGGTCCCTCAGCCCAAGTCTTTCCACGTCCTCCCTTTCCCCACAACAAAATCCCAAGTCAGAGCAACACCATCTCTCAAAACTAATAAGATATATATATATATATTTTCAAATACTGAATGTTGCTCACAGAATAATGGGAAGAGCTTGTAGAAGTTGCTGAGGCAGTACCATTTGGTGAGATGATACCCCTTTCCCTTCTTGGGCTTGTTTTTTTTTTTTTTTTTTTTTTACATCTTTAAAACAAGGGTGTTTTATAAAAGTGTAATTCCTATATAGCTCATTCTTTAGGTAATGTTACCACAAAATTATTGATTTCAAATATAGAAATGCAATTTATATTCATTAAGTTTGAGCTAGAGCAGCAGACTCTCCAAACCTATAAAGCAAAAACTGTACCACACCTGTGCTTCCAACTCAGGTATCAAGCTGTACGATCAATCAGCATTTATTACCTAATGAACTGTTAAAACACACATGTTCTTAAAAATCTCAGGCTTAACTGACAATTTACTTAGACATTAATCCACGTCCCAGCTCTGCCATTCATTTGTTGCAAGACTTCGTCAAGTTATTTAACCTGTTGCTGTATTTGTTTCCCGTGTCTGAAAGTGGATGATACTTCTGAATCACCCCACAGGAATATTAAAAGACTGAATTTGCTCAAATTTTTAAAACTTTGTGGTCCTTGGCTTACCACATGGAGCTGGAATGCACTACACACATGCCAAATATTCTTACTCTACAACTAGGGACTGATTCTTCTCATACCAGTTCTTTTCCTCTGGGACGAATGGCTAATGGCTGCTGAGTTACGGTGATGGGGCATGTTGAGGACAAGGCAGACAAAACAGGAATGGAAAAGAAAACAGTTACTCTAATGTTGCAGAAACACAAAACTAAAACTCCCAGTAAAATCAGCGTCTCCGTAAATATGAGAACAACACAACTCCTTTTGAGGAGAGTCTTTGACAAGCTGTTGTATTGATAGCTGGTTCTGGCAGCTGGCAGCTGCAGAATATTAACAAAGCATTGGTACAAGAGCAGTCTGAACACGTTGATCATGACTGAATGAAGTCGCATCAAGGTGCATTATTTGTCTGTAGCATTTGCTCTTAGTTTGACCTTGCTGCTTGCTTGCTTGCTTCTTGCTCTCTCCATTCCTTCCTCCTTTCCTTCTTCCTTTCCCTGTGTTCCATTTTTCCTTCTTCCTTTCTTTTTCTTTTTTCCTTCCTCCTTTCTCTTTCTTTCCTCCTTCCCTCGCTTTCTCTCCACCTCTCTATAATTCAGTTCTCATTTGCCCAATTAAATGTTGTTGTGATGAGAGACCCACATAATAATAGTGTAGCACGTCACATGTTTTTAAAGTGTCCTCTTGTCCTCTTTCTACTATTTCTTAGTAAACACATGGAGCTCTGATTACTGTAAGCTATGTATTTGTTCACTGCTTTCATAAATGGGATTTATACAGAGGAGAAGATCCTTGTGCACAGCCTGATTCAGGGTATGGAAAGGCTGAGCAGCATCTCTGTACCTCACAGAGAGAAGAGGGGTTGATGGCTTTACCAGGGACATGCTTCAGTCACTGTTGCCCTGCTGCCACTCTGTATGGATGGCAAGCAGTGTCCCTCACCCACAGCCTGCCTGTAAAAGGAGGGGTATTAGCAGCGCTCCCGTGTGAGCCCTGAGCACACGGTGGAATTCACGTGACTGACCAGGGATTCTGCTGGTGACCTTTATTTACTCAGATGCAGCTTTTGTTGTTGTTGTTATTCAGGCACCGTGTCCTTCACTTGAACATCTTCACATTTGCCTGTTTTTACATTTTCTACACTATGTCTTTTTATTCTTCAAAGCCCATAATAAGCCCTGAGAGCTCTGGGAAGACATTTCAGTTGTCGCTGCTTCAGTCCTCTCTCTTCTGTCTCTCACCTTCTCAGCATCTACATCCACTCATCTAAAACACTGCTTTGTTTTGGTTGCTAATGGATTTTGCATTTGTCTGTATACTTCCTATACTATCCAGATCTTTACAGTTAGGCTTAGATAAGAGATGGGGATGGTAACATGCTAGACTGCTCTAGAAGTTCAGTTTCAGGGATATTAAATAAATATTTTACAGAAGAAAGCTGCTTTAGCTGCTAAGAAGGATACTTGAAATGTTGGACTTAATGTTTCTGACAAAATGAATACTTTTTTCCTTTTGGTGCAAATGTATGTATTTATTTATTTATTTCCTTTTTACCTTTTAACTGGTGCTAAAATTGGCTATCACAATCATAAAGAAATATCAGGGAAGCTATTATTAACTGTACTCTGTGGGATAAACAGGAGGTGTGAGATATGATGATCCAGACTTCTCTTTGTGGCAGGGTAATGCCTGGCATACATTAGCAGGCAGTCTTTTACTGTAGCAGTGCTAGAAGCTGGCAGTGCAGTTGGCTTTGCAGCAGGTTGCCTCTAGGCTTAGGTATAGGAACAGCCACTGCCCCTTTGCTCTTTTCCCTGGTGCCTTCTTAGTTTACTGTGAAGCTTTTTAAGAGAGGAAAGCATTGAATTGTCAGAGCCTGTGCTGCTCCTCTGCAAAAGCAGATATAATGGGGTCTTTCCAAACAGCTTGTCTTTGTTGCTCTTCTCTGTACGTGCTTGAACAACTCAGTATCCTTATTACAGTGAGGTGCCCAAAACTATTCAAGGTGCTGCATCACCAGTGCCACTTACAGGTGGACAACCACTTCCCTAGTGCTGCTGGCCGTGCTATTTCTAACACAGGTCAGGATGCCCTTGGCCTTCTTGGCTGCCTGGGCACACTGCTGGCTCATGTTCAGCCGGCTTTTGACCAGCACCACCAGGTCTTCTGCTGGTCAACTTTCCAGCCACCCTTCCCCAAGCCTGTATCAGTGCATTGGGTTGTTATAACACTCAGGAGCCATTGGAGTTCTTCTGACCAATGTGGTGGCAGTGATTTTGCAAAACAGTTGTGTGTTGTTTTTAGAAAAAGGAGTACTTCCTCAATAAATTGGTAAGCACTTGCCATTTTTATGGGGAGCAATGCCTTGATGTTGTGTTGCGTTACTAAAATTTATAATAAAGATAGAAGTGTTTTCATATGAATATGAAATATGAAAACAAATATGCTCAAACTTTGAAGTGTAAGAAAATAATAGTTAACCTTTTTTTTAGGATATAACCAAAAGTTTTCTCTGATGAGCAGAAAAACAGCTTTCTGGGACAGATAGAAAGCTGTTTTTTACTACCAGTTAGGTTACAGAAATAGGCTCTGCTTTTCATGCCAATTTGTATTTTGGTGTTTGTGGTGGCAATCAATTACTACATGTTTTTTCAAGTGCAGTGTTTTTTTTTTTTGAGATACTCTTCCTACCAATGGGTCCTGATTCAGCAACAGCAAATGGATGTTTAACTGCTTTGCCAATGTTAAGTTTCAGCAACCAGAATTGTCTCTACTTATACATCTTCTAGGGGCAGACCCAGGTTTTCCTCACTGATGCATGTCAATGGACTAAGTTGAGACCAGGGTAGCTGGAAAAAAAATACATGCCAAGGGTTCTTTCTAGATGTGCATATAAAAATATGTCTGCAGTCTGGGTACAGAGTGGTAAGTATCTATTGCTGCCAGCAGAAAATCTGTATGATATGATGCAGAAGCCAAATTACCTGGGTTTCTGCAACCTTGCGTAGAAGCCAGATGTTTTAGTGGTTGATTTAGCCCCTTTGGAGGTCTGCCAATATGAACATGATGTCTACAACCAACAGCAGTAAATTGGAGAATCAGAAGTACAGAGGTTTCTATCACAGGAGTGGCCTTGTGATAATCTGAAAAACAACACTTTGCTAGTTTTGTGTCGTGTGTTGTAGGCAGTACTGCATGGCATTTACCCTGAGAGTACTCTAGACACTATCCTGAGAGGTTAGTATAAGCTGACACAGTTCGTTTTTTATTTTTTGTTAAGGTAATTATATCATCCCACTGCTAATGCAGTTTGCTGTGAGAAACTGGGATATGGCATAAGTGGCATAGAAGTCTTACAGAGACTCGCTGTTAATCATAAGCATAACAAAAACCTACATACTGTTATAAATCACAGCTTTTTGTACTGTTGTGGTTGGAGACCAATCAAGAGTACTAAGTTACCTAAATGCCCAAGGAAGGAACACAGAGGAAGGAGGAATTTTCAGTTCACGCTGTCTGTGTAGGCTGGTTTGCACAGAAGAAAACACAGTAGACTCCCAACTCTGTTTAGTAATAAAGGGGTTTTATGTTGGAAAAATCTCAGAACTACAAAATGGATTCTTGCTATTACATGTTTTCTAGAAAGGTAATGGGTAATGTAGTCATCATAAGTATTTAGATATCAAGATGATAATAAAAGTATAAAATTCATTTCAGGCCTTAGGAGTTCTATGTGAATTACTTATGATTTCTTGAGCTCCCTAAATTTCTTGATTGCACCTCTCAGAACTTCTACAAAAAATCACTCTGCTGTCCTCTATTATGGTAAACTCTAAATTAGAGAATAGTTGTGGAAAGTTTGCAAGTTTATTAGTGAAAGACTTCCTGATGTCTTTAAATGTGGAAACAGCAAAAAGAGTACCACCACCTTGTTCCTGCAAGTAATAGCAACATCTACCAATTCACAGATGAAAGCGTTAATACAATTTGGAATTGTAATATTTTATGTTTATTTTATGGATACACAAGGAATTTTGTCTTTTTTTTTAAACATGCTTTTAAAATGTTCTCATGAGTTAAGCGAGAAATATTAACAATTGTCAACAACTGGAAAATGGCAGCATATGATAAAGCACTGTGCTATGACTTGCTGTCATTGCTGATGATTTTTCTGAAGTACCTGCAAATGTTGCTAACAAAATAGCATTTATGAATAATTTACTATAACTTCCATTGTACATCTGATTTCATTTTTTTTTCTGTTTCATACCTATCCTAAATCCATACTGTAGAGCATAAAGCTACATAAATTTACCCATAGAGACACATTTGCTTTCCAAGTGACTAATTTTCTAAGTGACTAATTGCAAGCACAACTTCAGTGACTGAGGTCAGTCCTTTGTAGTAGTGGCACATACGGAATGGGATATTTCAAATATTCTTGACAAATATTTTTGTTTGTTTGTTTTTCAGAACAGGTTTTGCTTCTAAAAACAGGTCCCATGTGGTCCCATGTAAACTGGAAATTGGTCTCAGCTTTGAGGATTCTGCAGATGATGACAGAATACTGCAGTTTGATAAAAAAGGAAAACTGTTTGAAACTTTGTCTCTTCTCTTCTTTTTCAGCCTAGTCCGAGAAGAGACAAAGACCAGAAATGCCACCAGCAACAGGAGCACCACAATACCCTCCTCCAGATGGAGGCTGGGGATGGGTTGTGGTCTTTGGGGCTTTTATTTCCATTGGATTTTCCTATGCATTCCCTAAAGCCATCACAGTATTCTTCAAAGAAATACAGGAAATCTTCCACACATCATATAGCGAGATAGCTTGGATATCATCAATAATGTTGGCTGTCATGTATGCAGGAGGTAAGATGTTTGTGAAATTTGCAAATATTGTGTTTGTCTATTTTTTTCCCTATGATCTTAAAGCAGTTGAAGTTAATTACTACCTGATTTTATCATTATTACCTAAATTTATTAGGTAATAATTTTAAGATCAGGTAAGAATTTACCTAATGCCCTTTTTAAAATAAAAATGTTATGAGGTAACCACCTGGAACATTTGACTCTTTGCAGTAATGGAGGTATTAAATGCATATATTATATATGCATATGTACATATGTATAAAAGTGTATACAGAGAAACTGAAAACATTGTGCCAATAGCACTGTATCTTTACTCACTGAAAAGCATCACTCCAATATTTTTCAGAAGTGGTTTCTATAATAAATTATGGTATTATCAGGTCCAGTAAACAACTTGTCGAAAGATGCATGGTCTCATTTTTATCATGGTAATTCTTTTATCACTGATTTCAGCCTTCCTAAGTCTTGGCACTTGAATTGTCATAGCTGCTTTAGTAGTCCAGGAAGAGAGGTAGGTACGCATAGAAGAGAATTCAGGCTATGGGAGTTTCTCTTAAGTACCTGTTTTTCACCTCTGACTATAAAAAAGATCCTGCAGCCATCACAGTGTTGGCTTAAGCACTGCAGGTAAATATTTTTCAGTTAATGGAATGAAAAATGAATGCATTTTTTCAAATGGTGGCAGAGGCAGAGACCCAATAAAGATGACATCACAAGTGGTGTCAATAGCAATAAAAGTTTGCTGTTAAGATATTTTGATCCTATATCTATTCATATGGAGAATCCTGAGGGAATTTATAGGAACAGCAACAGTCATGAGAAAATTCACCAAATGAAGGAGTAACTTGAATTAATGCCTTCAAGAGCAGGGTGAAGGATCATGTATGTTCCTGCTATGTGTGACCAGGTCACTCTCAAACCAGACTGGCTTTTATGGGTACTGCAAGCCTAGAAATGAGTTTCCCTGTGATGTGGCATTTCTTGTGCCCAGGCATGCTTGACTAGGACTCTGCCAGGCACATCTGGACAGACTGTCTACAAGCAATCCAAAGGCAGTCAGTGTGCATGGCAGCTGTGGGGATGGACAGCATGTCATGTTCAAGTCCCCTTTAAATTAGCTTCTCCAAAGGATGCATATCTACGTTTGAGTAGATTTGCGCTATAGAGTATACATGTGTAACTGTGGAAGCCCCTGAACAAGTGTGGACCCATATGGAAGAAGGGAAGAACACAGATGATGAAGAGCTGGGTTTTGCTTCCACTTACCTTATGCTGTGACTTTTGGTCTGGACCCTATTTCACTGTATTTTTTAATCAGCTAAATTTTCTAAGGGGAAATTTGCTTTATAGCACAGGTGCTGTTTGTTTGTTTTAATCTCTGAATAACATTTAATTTATGCCATTTCTGTCATATCAAAGTTCATCTAAGTTTTAATAACAGTACAGATGCAAATCAAAGGGCATTCAGCTGTGGTCATGTTTATATACCAGGTTCAATGTACACAACATTTAATGTAAAATGCAAAGCATTCAGTACTGCTGCCTTTTCTCTAGTACTTCCTTCAGTGTTATGAGTACCAGCATGCTAACTTCACCTGTACATTGACGTTAAACATTACAAAATAGTTGACTATTCATTCTGCTAAGACCTAGCCCAGTCCCTATGAAGACTGTCAGCACAGGAACAGTAGGCAAAGTTGTTTGCATATCTTGTTATGGACTCATGGTTTTGAAATGCTGAGAATGACGATCCTGCCTGATATAAACACTCTTTGAAGCCATAACTTCTCTAGAACCACTTCCTAAAAAATAGGCCTTTTAGACAATCACTGGCAAAGTATGAAATAGCAATCAGGAAAAACATTTCTGAAGGAAATCACTGCATTGTTTTTACTGTCTCAAGGTGGTTTGATTCCTTAGCATTTGATGTGCTGTAATGTGAAAGACACATTAAGACCATGAGTACAGGGTGTAGTGTTTACTATGAAGTGTGATATGTCTGCATGAACACTCTGTACATCATGCTATTAATTAAGGTAACTTGAAAACATCTAAGATCTGTCATCCTCATTAGAGCTTAGCATTCAACCTATTAATCATCACAGTGGGGTCAGTGAATAAGTAAGAGTCTGTGCCGACACTCTTTGCTTTGGAGGCTGCAG
The DNA here is from genome assembly GCF_040182565.1 of Anser cygnoides. Classification (NCBI taxonomy): domain Eukaryota; kingdom Metazoa; phylum Chordata; class Aves; order Anseriformes; family Anatidae; genus Anser; species Anser cygnoides. The sequence goes on from NC_089873.1 coordinate 35,210,171, forward strand.
CCTCTTGCAGTAATTAGCTGGCATCTGTGTTTCAGTAACAAGGTATTAACTTACCTTTCAATTCCTGAGGAAAAAAAAAAAAAAGGAAGCTAATAAAAGGCATCCAGTAAGGAGCTAAAAGAATGTTAATTATGTTTATCACTTACTTCATACTTAGAATAAATGGCATTAAATTATAGCAGACCATCTGGCAATCCATATGGTCTCCTGCAGTCCTGGTTAATTCCAGCAAATAGGTCAAGCACAGCATTCACCCCGTTAGGAAAGCACTAAGCAGAGGTGACAAATCTGATAAATCTAGTCAATATGAAACTCTTTTCCCTCTCTCAATCTAGCATAATATGCACTTTCATACAGTTCTTGTTGTGGTGGTGGTTTGTTGTTGTTTGTTTGTTTTTTTTTTATTGTTTTTATTTTTTTTTTTCCCTCAAGCTCTCTGTTTTCTCCCCCCTTCTTGTCTCCTGGATATTTGTTAGAGTTTACTAAAAAGCCTTCCCAAAATGCAAGATCCTGTAATGTGATCAAGGTTACAGATATTGGACAGCCTCCGCTGTTCAGCCTGTGCTTGAAAGAAGCATCCTCTGGAGAAGAGCAATAGTTCAGTCTCCATGGCAACTCCTTCTTCTGCCTCTCTTGAGCAGAGACTGTCAATTGTATTAGATTAGGGGTGATGGTTTTGTGATGGACTCCTACACACAAGGGACTGTGACTGAGACCACCAAACTTTTTGTGCTGGAGGACAGAATCTGGGATAAGATGAAATTAGTTGAGCTATCTTGACAGGGTACCCTGTGTTTGTGTATGTATATGAACACGTAGGTATGTATGATATGCGTGCATATATGTATTCTTATATATATATCGACTATGTATGCATACTTACAGAGCTGTATGTATGCTCTGATGCATGCAAACAGTAAGGAATTGAAGAAAAAGACCAAATATATTTGATATCAAGTTCTCTCAGTTCATTCTCTTTTTCTAAACTTCACCTTTCGCTTTGTGCATCATTAACCAGCCAAAGATGATTAGAGAGCTTCTTATCAGAGCTCAATCTGTTTCCAGCAAAAAACAAAACAAAACAAAACAAAAACAAGCACAAAATGTTTTTATTTCTTTCAGTGTAGTTTCGATGGGAGCCTTAGTGGCAGCCAGGAAAGCTGCTTGACAGGTCTGTTGATTTCAGACGCAGTTGACCTTGGGTTTTAAATTTCCTTAAGGAAAAGCAATTGGTTTACTTATTTGTCTTTAACTCTTTTTCTGTCATTTTTCCAAGGGCAAATTTCTATTTGGTGTTTTTTATTTGTTTGCTTGGTTTGGGTTTTGGTTGTTGTTGGTGTTTTGTTTGTTTTCAAAAATTACTTCTTGGGCGTGACATTGTATTGTAGAAATTAGCTTGAGAGCTGTTAAATTCTCCAAGCCAGACTCAGCTGTGAAATGTAGGATTGTCTTAGAATCACAGAATCATTAAGGTTGGAAAAGACCTCCAAGATCATCTGGTCCAAGCATCTCCCTACCATCAATACTACTCACTAAATGATATCACTAAGTACCACATGCAACCTTTTCTTAAACCACCCAAGGGACAGTGACCATTTAAATTCTAGATGTTTTTTCCAAGTAAATGATTAAAAAAGCATTTGAGAACCCTTTTTGAAGAAAAAAGTGCTGTAGAGTTGTAAGTAGTGGTCATTACTATTTTTGAAAACGTGCCTACAATTAAAAAAATGCAGCATTTAATAGTTTCCTCTCTTTTTTTTTCTGTGTTTCTTTAATTGTTCAAGTTTGAGCTTAACTGTCAGGTAGTAACAAACTCTTAAAAGATTTTTCAGGTGACAACACAAAAGTAACCTAAAAAAAGTTCTCATTATGACTTTGTCGAATATTAATTTGGAAAATAACGTATCATATGGTATGTTCAAAATATTTGTGATTTTATCTCAGTGGGTGTTTCAGAGATATTGCTGTGAAGATGAAATGGCGTGCACAGTGGAGATGACAGTTGCGAAATGCATGCAACACAAACAACAGATGGTTATGGATTTTTACTTTTGGACAGAATCTAGGCTCCTACACTTTTCTCCCTCCCTGGTAACATTTTCTTATTTTGATTTTACAAATACTGGTACAAGGCCTTCAGTGCCCATGGATAAGAAAATCGAGAAGCTTTCTTGAACTGACCTATGTCCTTTGTAGTCAGGGACAAACGTTTTTCTCCATCAGAATATGCAAAGTGTTGAATTTTAATAACCTCATTTAGAGTGTCCTTGAAAGCAGAACTTATCAACTTTCCAAATGCCTCATGGGCATGAGGGAATACTTCACATTTAGCCTAAAATATATGTAAAACATCTATGTCAAGTTAATTTGAGACTCACAGATAAAGGAAAAGAAGTCGTAACGAGGTGACACAGGAACAGAGCATTTTGAATCTTACTAACAAATGGAGATAAGTACAAAAAAGAAGTATCAAGAGTAACAAAAATATTACAAACTTAACAGTAGTTCAGTTTTTAAAAAAAGACCTGAATGCTAAGGAGTTCTGATAAAGCCTCTGAAGGGTAGCACAGCCACTTCTTACATTTTTTGGAAGCCTTTGAAATTTAATAAAACTGTACCTTGTAGGGCAATGTTCTCTGGTAGTAATGAGTGTTTTAAACAAAAAGAGGTTTCTGTCTCTACCCTAATAGAGTGTTAGTAAGCACTCCTAAAGTTGGATGTGGGAAGAAGGATGAGAAAAAACACGTGGTGTAGATGGTTTTTTTAATATATATATATATATAAAAATATATTTTTTTGAACAGGAGTATCATTCTGTCTACAGGAGCTAGCTGCTTTTTTACTCTTCAGCTTGTTACGTTTGGCTGAACAGACAAGATGTAATTGTTATTCAGTGCCTTTTGGGGATCCAATTTTGTCAAGTTTTCATGAAACAGTTTTTGCTGGGATCTGTTTAGCCACACTCAAGAAGCCAATCTTAAAGGACATGCTGCCATTGAGAGAAATATTTTTGTCTTTTCAATAATTGACAGAAAGACATTTACAAGAAAATTCCCCCTGTACTTTTACTAACATTTTCAATGTCCACGACATAGGTTAATAGTAATGATTATCCTAGAAATGTTTGTGGTGACTTAAATTAATTCAATCCTGTAAGGAAAACAATTCTCATTTATATACAAGCAGGCAACATAATAGACTACATAATTAACATAGTTAAGTTCTTTTTTTCCCATGTAAGGCTTTGCATTTTTCTTGATCTTCATTTCTATAAGTAAAAGTAATCAATATTGACATCTTTTTTATCCCTAAAGAAGATTCTTTTTTCTCTCCCACTTCATTTCAAGTAACGAGTCAAAGACAAACAATAATAAATAGCATGCATCATAAAATACATTTTCTAAGGGACTAAAACATTGGGTTTGTTTTAAAAAGATATCAAGGGACTAACTTAGGCCTTTGATATGTTCATTGAGCTTGTAAAACTTAGACGAAGGAATGCTTTTTTTTTTTTTTTCTTATTTCTGTATACTAATAATGTTGGATCAGTTCCCATATAGTTTTTAATATCACTGGATCATACAATGCCTGCATTTGTGATGTGTGTCGTGTAATTCAAAGGTAATGAAACAATGGTGTAGCACAACTGGGAATCATGAGATATTTAAGCAGATACCAGTGAAGTTCTGTGGGGAAGGAAAAGTCTATCTACTCATGCTGTGTATACCATTGTAATCACACCAGCAATTCAAATGAAATAATAAACCTAGCACTTTACAAAGAACTTATTATAGAATTTTACTGGTCCATTGTTTTGGAATGTCTAAGAACTATTCCCTTGTTTATTTTGAAAGGTATAGCCAAGGGAAACAGAGCTGAACTGCGATATTTATAAGATATTATAAACCAGTATAAATTGGCAACAACTGAGGTTTTTACTGACATTCGTAATGGTATGTAGATACATAGTTGTTAACAGAGGTAACTGAACTTAGTGACAGGTTTATTCTGATGCCAGGGGAACTACAGAAATCAAAGAATTAGGTGGTTTTAAATTGTCTTTTAAGATTACTTCAAACAATCTTAATTGATTAACTGATTTTGACAATTTTTGCAGAGATTGCATGTAAACATACATACCACACAAGGAGTTTTCTAATCAGTCAGAACCTTTTCATCTAACTGAAGTTTATTAAAATTGCTATTACCATGAAGATTATTAAGATTGCTATTAAGATTACCCATGTCAAAGAGCACATACAACTACAGCTTCAGTAATAATATGTGTTTCATTGGAGCATGTAAGCAGAAAAAAAGTTTACCTTTATTTTTCACAAATTTTGGCATTTTTATTTAACTATCAAGAAACAGATAAGTGCTATGGCTGCAATTTTACCTGACTTTTGTTCAGATTAATATGAACTATAATGAGACAACTGAATGGCATGGAGTTAAATGTGAAGATTGTGATTAAAATAGGAGAATGTATTGTGAAATAAGTTGTTCATCATCTAGTTCAAACAATTCTTGTAGCACTTTTCCATGGACATGTTTTACATTAATTGTGCCTTCTTGGGTATTCTGTATGTACTGCTTTGAAACACTTTTCATTAACCGCTTTGACTCTTAGAAAACTATGAAGGAAATAGTGCTACCCTTACAGCTTTTTAACAATAGTAACTAGAGATCATATGGATGGTATTCATGTGTTGTTTAGTCTTCCTCAGCATAGGTACCTACATCTGAACCAGTTGTCTAGACAACTTCTGTTGTCAGTCAATAAAAATGGAAATTTCTGATTCATCCTTTGCTATGTTAAATGTCCAAAACACGACAGATGAATCATGTTTTAGAAAGACTGGCTGTCTTATCAGTGCTAAAGGAACCAGTGCTAGAGGAAGTTTTCAGATCTCTATTTTGCACACATCTTAAGTGATGCTACCCTACACAATTGTTGCCCTATACCAATACGTTATATTTCACTCTCTAGAGACTTTAAAATCTAAGTATGTTCCTGCAGAGATATGCACCCAATTGATAGTGATTTTGAACTTGTCCTGCTAAAGGTTTTATTAATATTTTTAGTCTTTCTAGATCTCTTGAATGTTGCATAGGTTGTAATTCTTCCATGTTTCAATGACACTGTTTAGGTTGTACTAGTTTTGATACTATTAAAACTCTCTGGTAATCTTAAAATTATTTATTAGCTTGTAAATATCTAATCTTTCCTCATACCCATAATTCCTCAGCTTCCATCATTAGCTAAATAAAAAACCCAGCTGGGAGGAAAGGTTGTTTGCTTAATAATTGACTAAGTCTACATTCTTCTGTAGCTGATTATAAGCTGATAGAAATCTATGGATAGAAATCTATAATCTATGTTATATTTTCCTATGCTCTGTGAATGATCTGAAAGTTGAAAACATTTCAGTCTTTTTGAAGTAAGTTCCCCAAACACTTCCCTATCAGTATCAGCTGGCAGTACCAAATGTGTTTTGCTACAAATCTTGCTCATACCGCTCTCCTATGGAGGAATGCCTTTGCTTTTCAAGGAGCAGTAATTATGTGAGTGATTATTTTTTTCCTCTTTTACAAGAACAAGCTTTGCTGTCCCACCCATGCTGCTTCCAGATTTGAAGATGTAGCCTAGATTTCATCTTCTTGTTATTTTCTATATAGTAGAATATAACTTACTCAGAGGAGCAGCTTAATGTCAGGACTTCCTAAGGACTCTTTGCAGTGGCTCTCAGAGTAGGCACGATTCAGGAAGAGAGGTTTCCTATTCGGCCTTCCCTTGAAGTGGAGTAATCTTGTGTCCTTGGAAGTCAAATTTCACTCAGAAATGCTTCAAGACCAATTCTGTTCTAAATTGCCTGAATTATTATCATATACGTAAATGGCAGAATTAATCCCTCCTTATTGTGATGTTGCTAAGCCTTGAATGTCTCTAATTAAGATGTTGTTATTTGCCTAATCGGAATAGTTGTAATTTTCAAAGCAGCAAGTAAATAAGCAAAGAGCAGGAGGCTTTACTTTTGGATCTTCTATTTAACAACTCTCTTTGCAGGAACTATTTAATCCATGAGAAACCAAGACTGTTGCCATGAAAGGTTTAATTAAGGCACATGAAGTATTGAAGCTGGTGAGAAGCAGCATGGCATTATACATGGTGAATAAGATTTATTTATTCATTTATTTATTTGTTTTAGTTGTCCTGGACATCTCCTGAGCAAAATGCAGTAAAATAAAATAACTAAACTAGGTAAATAGATACATTATTGATAAAGAACTTTAGTTCATGCTCAGGATATGATGAATCTGCAGGTCTTTTTTGAATCTATGGCCAGATACTCTAGAATCATTGCGGGGGGGGGGGGGGGGGGGGGGGGAGAGAAGGAGTCAGTAGGAAAACTTAAAACATAAAATATGTAGTGATAAGTTACATGTTTCAGTGACAATGCTATGCTGTTATCAGAGATATGCAAAATAACTGCCTGGGACTCTGTTCCAAGTATGGTCTCCATGATGCTAATCCTGCTTAATTTCAAATGCCTAAGTGATCTCATGAAGTTCAAAGTTAAGATTTATTTCTCACTTGCTTCAAGTCAACATATAAACATATGCTAATATGTTTATGTATAGGTGTTTGTGACATAAATGTCTTTTGGCAGTGTACCTTCAATGACTTAAGAGCTCCCACAGGCACTTATTAAAATCTCATTTTTATTAATATCAACCTTAAAAATACGTTATACATAAATGATTCTTCTCCCCCAAATAAAATATAAAATATACAAGATTAGTTTTGAGGGTGTATAGTATTTAAGAAAAAATGGGAGTATTCACTTTATTAATCATTTGATCAACATTTTTGGTATGACTTATTTTTCAGTAATCTTATCTCTGCTTCATAAATAAATTAAAAAAATAAAAATTCAAGGACGCAGTACAATTTGACCTTAAGTATGAGTCTTTCTCCTAACATAAATGTTAATTATTTGGATTCTGTGTAGTTCCAGTATTGCAAAGTAGGCTGAGCAGTAGGCAATCAGGCACCCTGACTGTAAGGATTGTTCTGATATTTATTGATGTAACCCACAGTGTAACAAAGTATCCAGCGGTAATGACCTGAAACTGTATGATTCTCAAGTGAGAATACAGTTGACATGAGAGTTGGTTTTAAGCTGTTGATAGCCTGAACAATCATTTCTAATTAACACATAGTGTAATAGAAACTTACAGAAAATCTCAAAATAAATAAATAAATAAATTAATTAATAAAATCCCTCCTTCCAATTGGCTGGATTTACACAAAGACTACACCTCTGAGAATGTGATGGGGGTTCATCCCAGAGCTATGTCCACTGTACATTTTGTGACTTTATGTATAATAATGAGCAATACAGTCCTGTAGCTGGTCATACGCTAAGCTGCAGTTAACAAACTGTAGAGCTGCAACATTTTTTTTAGATGATTTGGTAATGTTTAGAAATGCAAAATACTATTGAGTGACCTGGAACATGGGAATAGTGCATAGTTTTATTTCTAATTTCTTTAGTTAGTACCACAGAAGAAGTTTGAGATAATTCAGAGTGAGTTATTTGAAGATTTTTAACAGATTTAACTCAGCTGAGAATTCTGGGATTGGAATTTTTTATTTCATTTTAGGAATAAAATGGAAGTTAAAGTGTAAGAGTGTTTCATACAATGCTAGTTCTAATTTATGTATTGTTCCTTAAAAATCAAATAGTATTTCACAAAGGTAATACATTTTTGAGTGATTTTTTGTGCTTCACACAGTGAATTTATACCTGTGCAGAGAGTGTGCAAAGATATATAATCCATTGCTATTCTGGTTCAGAAGCTTTTCATATTTACTTACTCAAATATAAACAGTAACTTGAGTGCACAGCACTTGACCCTATACTCAGAACCAGTTGAAGTGGCAGGTGGGATTAAGACAGGAACAAATCTGGATCATGTAATTTCTTCTTGATCATTTCTCCAGATATTATTAAAAACAACAACAACAACAAAAAAACAACCAACCAACCAGACAAAAACGACAGGGTGTTCAGATACACATACTGCCTAAATAAGTCAATTTTCTCAATTTTCTAAGAAATAGCTTTTCAGTAAGATGTATTAAAACTTACTAGAGAAGCATAGTTCCTCCTGAAGGAATAAAATAATTATTTTATTAGGAAACCTAAGTAATATTCTTCTCACAAGCACATGTGTTAAATCGTTGCAGAGGAAGGTGTATTTCACTGGATCATTTTAATATGTTCTGGCTGAAAAATATCAGCATAGCACCTTAGATGAAAGGTGGATCCAGGAATACATGATACCTAGGCAGCATCTGTAATACAAATCATAGGAAGCCTATATTTTAATGGCCACTAATTTATTTTGAATTTATGATGCATTACAATCATTAGAACTAAGCTGCTTTACATTACTTGGTAGAGAATAAGGTTTCTGCCAGTGCTAGGTTGTTTTATTTCTTCACAACAGGTAAGGAAATATGACTGTTTCAAAAGCCATACAAATATTATCTTCAAGTGCAGTAAGATGGCTATTGTAAAGACACTTTATGTTGCTGCTTGCAGCAGAGCTCAAATATTCCTTATTCATATGAGCAAACTTGATTTAGACCTCCCCAGCCCCTCCCATTTTAAGAGAACCTTGTCTACGGGGATATATTCTCTGTTGCTATAAGGGAAGGGACTTTGTAGACAACATTATGCATGTTGTTTCCATTGTAGTCCAGGCAAAACGCAAATGCCATAAATAACTTTGCCCAGCTCCCTGCTAATATCTTCTTTTTTCCACTTGTTAAGTCCCAGGCTTCCTCTACTCATTTTTTCATGACTCGTACACTCCTTACTTGGTCATATTTTATGAAATATTCTTTTTATAGGGGAAAGCATACTTTCCCCCACATTAAAGGAAGTCATCATGTTTTGGTTGATTGCGGTCTGTGGAAAGAGTATGTGTTGAACAAGTCCACGAAAGAAATGGCATATGGCTAATATGCATAGGAAACTTCTAAAAATTTGAAAGACACATTATACAAAGCTCTTATTGTAGAAGGAAATCAAAAAGTGTGAGTCTGATGACAAACTCAAATCAGATGACAAAACATATGTGAGGTAGGTATGGGAATATGCAAAGATAAACTGGTATCTGCTCATATAATGTATAGATAAAATATACAGGTATATCATAGAATCATAGAACCATAGAATTAAAAAAATAAATAAATCAGGTCATATGTCTGAGAGCGTTGTCCAAGCACGTCTTGAACTCTGGCAGACTCAGTGCCTTGACCACTGCCCTGGGGAGCCTGTTCCAGTGCTCGACCACCCTCTCGGTGAAAAACCTTTTCCTGATATCCAGCGTGAACCTCCCCTGTAGTAGCTTCAAGCCATTCCCTTGGATCCTACCACTGGTCACCAGAGAAAAGAGGCACCTGCCCCTCCACTCCCCCTTGTGAGGAAGGTGTAGACTGTGATGTTCACTCTGTGATGTCTCCTCCAGGCTGAGCAATCCAAGTGACTTCAGCGGCTTCTCATACATCTTCCCCTCCAGACTCTTCACCATCTTTGTAGCCCTCCTTTGGACACTCTCTAATAGTTTTAATATCTTATACTGTGGCACCCCAAACTGCACACCGTACTCGAGGTGAGGCCACACCAGCACAGAGCAGAGCACGACAATCACTTCTGTCAGCCAGCTAGCAATGCTATTCTTGATGCACCCCAGGATACAGTTGGCCCTCCTGGCTGCCAGGGCACACTGCTGGCTCATGCTCAACTTGCTGTCAATCAAAACACCAGATCCCTTTCTGCGGGGCTGCTCTCCAGCATCTTGTCTCCCAGTCTGTACATATAACCAGGGTTGCCCTTCCCAGGTGTAGAATCTGGCAGTTGTTCTTGTTAAACCGCATATTGTTAGTGATTGCCCAGCTTTCAAATTTGTCCAGATCTCTTTGCAAGACCTCACAACCCTTGACAGAGTCAACAGCTCCACCCAGTTTGGTATTGTCCACTAACTTGCTCAAAAAAACTTTCAAGTCCTTCACCCAAATCGTTTTTGAAAACATTGAGGAGGACAGGTCCTAAAATGGAGCCCTGGGGAACCCCACTGGTGACAGGTTGCCAGACTGATGTAACTCCATTTACAAGAACCCTCTGGGCCTGACCCGTCAGATAATTGTTCACCCATCTTATTATGCTTTTATCTAACTGTATTCTGGTCATTTTGTGTAGAGGGATACTGTGAGAGACAGTTCAAAAGCTTTACTGAAATGCAGAAAGATTACATTGACTCGCTTCCTTTGGTCAACTAGCTGGGTGATCTTGTCATAGAAGGAAATTAAGTTTGCTAGAAATGACCTTCCCCTTGTGAGCCCATGTTGGCTGTGACCAGTAACTGTATTGTCCTTTAGGTGTTTTTCAATAACTCCCAGAATAATCTTCTCCATAATTTTACCAGGCACTGAGGTGAGACTGACAGGCCTGTAATTGTCAGGATCTTCTTTCTTGAAAACTGGAACTATGTTTGATGGCTTCCAGTCAACTGGAACCTCTCCAGATTTCTAAGACCTTTGAAGAATATTTGAGAGAGGTCCCACAATGACATCAGCCAGCCCTCTGAGTACCCTGGGATGAATCCCATTAGGCCCCATGGACTTCTATGCATCCAGGTGGAGCTGCAAATCCTGCACAAGTTCAGGGTTAACTGGGAGTTTACTGTTCCCGCAGTCACGGTCCTCCAACTTAGGACAGCTGGGGTCCCAAAGCCCATCACTGGTGTGAAAGACAGGCGAGAAGTGCATTAAATGTCTCTGCTTTGTCTATGTCCCTGTTTGATAAGTGACCATCCTCATCAAGTATCGGACCAATGTTTGCTCTGGTCCTCCTTTTCCTTTTAGAATACTTAAAAAGTACTTTTTTATTGTCCCCAACACTACTGTCCAGCTTCAACTCTAATTGAGATTTGGCTGTCCAGATTCTCTCTCTACAATGGTGAGCAGCATCCCTGTAGTCCTCCCATGTTGCCTGACCTTGCTTCCAGATGCCATACACTTTCTGCCAAAGCTCTTGAAGAAAATCCTTGCTCAACCAAGCTGGCCTTCTGCCCTTCCTGCTTGACTTTTAACGTTTTGGGTATGATTTCACTTTCAGCTCTATTGAGTAGAATGTTATTGTCATGTGTGTATATTTTGCTGTAAAAGGATAAGGAGAAATGAGAGAAAAAGAACTAAGAGAGAAAAGAGCTCATTCTTAAATTACTTATTGACTGGAAAATATTTTCCTAAATATTCTTATTAAAAAATAATAATAATTTTGGGTGTCTAAATTTTAAGTGAATTGGAAAGTGTTCTGAACCCATGGAACACTTCTAAAATTCTGGAATTGTTCATTAAGTTTTCTCTATCTTACTTTTCACTTGTCTGAAAACAGGAAAAAAAAAAAAAGTATTCTCACTTTAAGTTGACAACTGCATGTAGTTGTGCCTCTACCCCATCTCCTGCCACTCCACTACCCTGACTGCTCAGTCTCCTCTTTTGCAAAATAGTGGGAAAAATGCAAATTCTGCATGTGTTGTGATCCCATTAATATACTGCTATCTCCTGCATTTACACTCTAAATATCTTGGATGCCAAAATCTAATGAGAACACCCAGTTCCCATTTTGTACAATGTCTCTGAACAACAAATAAATTCCCTTCCCTTTCCCCCCTTCCCCTAGTATTTTGTGACCTAAATATTATTCAGATATATTTATTTACTTTATACAAATTTTCAGACGTGAGCTAGTTTACAGGCTATCAAGGAACTTGGGAAATTCCCACTTTTAAGCTTTTAAAACTGTTACCACTGAAAGTCACCATATGCATTTTATCAGATATTATTAAGAATACAATTATAATGAAAATAATGGTAAAATAATATTTTAGAAAGATTTTATATAAAGTATATATTAAATATAGTGTTACATATGTGTTAAATAACAAATGCATTTGGAACTAATCTAACAGTATTATCGACAATGACCTACATGTGATGACTTCTCAGGACTCCCCATTCTAAATAAATCCAGATTTATACTTCTCATTGCATATATTCTGAATATGACATTCCTGACATTGATGTCATTAATGACATTTAATGATCCACTCATGATTCATAATTCACAGTAAGTGGTCCACAGAAACATCGTAGCTAGTAGATTGAGTATTTTCAGTTTCAAATATAATTATACAGTGCAAGATTGAGACCAGACAGGAATATGATAACAAAGGAACTAGGCAGAGGAAGCATGTATCTTGTGCTCTGTTTGAAATTATGTATTATTGTCTGTTACGATGTGTAGGGAATCATTTCAAAGTTGAGTTAGACGTAATATTGTTCTGGAAGAAAACAAACCATAGGATGATGTGTAGGGAGAAAATGGGATATTGTATGAATATAAATACAATGGGCAGTTTGAAGAAGACAGAGAAGTCCAAATGGCAATATTAATCTTGACTGAAGTTGGTTGGATTTTTCACAGTGAATGCATTACCTGAAAAACATACTGAATTGGGTTGCAGAGAATGTATCTTACATTCATAAGAACTACTAAATAGCCTGTTCAAGGTCTTCTGAAAGAGTTTGCTTTGACTTTTTGCTCTCTGTGATGTCTGCTTGGCTTCCAAATGACAAAGTTTTGTTCTGTTTTCAGGAAAAGTAGCCAGTGATTTTTAAGAAAGTGTATAAAAAAATAATGAATCATAATAGGGAATAATAAATAGAAAGTGTTGAATAACGAACATTTCTGAATATTGTGCTCATGTGTGCATGCACATATGCAGAGAGAGAAAAGACAGTTGTTACTCAAAGAGGAAATAAAAAATCTAGGGAAATATTTGTAACTATATATTTGTAAGTTAATAACATGGTTTGCAAAAATATCTGTGAAGAATTTAAATATTAACAAGGACTGTTTTTTTTTCTTTCTTTTTTTTTTTCAGTGATTAGCTCTGAAATTAACAACATAGCTCTTACTTTCAAGTTGCTATAATTGTAGCTGCAACAATGGTATACTGTAATTGCTGTCTTTCTTTTCAGTGTTGTGATCTGCAACAATACAGAAAATCATACCCCCTTTGTAGCATCAGAATATACAGAACTTGTCTGGCAATCTGATTCATACAGGTAGCAAAATGTAAAGACAAATTGTATTGCTAAGAATTGTGATCTGCATTGACATGCGGAAGTCTGCATGTTGACCTTTAGTTACGAATTTTCAAGTTCTTTGAACTCACTAGTGAGTTCAGAAGTTTCCAGGTAAAAAAAATACTTTTAAATTGGATTAATACTCTCTATTATCCCAGGTGAAAACAATTCATTTGTGCCATTTGGAGTCCCACAACCAAATGAGGAAAAATGGTTTAAAGTTTTATCTTAAATAAGTGTTTATATTTATTTCTTAATATTTTTATGATTAATTCTTGATGAATACTGCTCTTCTGTTGCTGTTGTTTGTTTGTTTGTTTTATATTGTCTGAATATCTGAATATGTAGTTCCTGTATCTGCGCATAGCATTTTTAGTAATAGTTTATATCTTTGAGATATAGGTACTATAAATACTGTGTAACTATGCTATCCTTCAGTTTAGATTGGTATTATTTTTCCTTTGCTCCCTGAAAGTAGACAAATTAAATAGGATTTATTTTAATCTTTTCAGAAAGGTGATGCTGCTTTTAGTACAAGTGCTCAAACACAGCTATTACCAAAGTAAACAGTCTTTCACCTGTAAACATCCACAGAGAAAGAAGGAGCAGCCACTGAGATGAATGAATAATATTTCAAAGATAAGACCTCTGCAAGAAAACCATTAAATATGTCCATTGGAGCATTCCTGTACTTCTGTACCTCCTCAAATTCCTGCTGAAACCCTAAAAAGGACAAAAATTTAATGAAGTTTATTATTAATACCTTCATGTTAACTATTTGCTATAGATAATTATTTTTATTAATATTTATGTATTAGTATTATTATCTCGTATTTTTGAGAGGCAAAATGATTAAATCTTTGTTTGTTTGTTTGTTTGTTTTCATTTGAAGGAGAAATAACCTTTTGTGGCATGGGTTCATTGTGCATGTCACCAGTAGTATTATTTAGGTGGAATTTCCAGCACATTTTTAAGTTTGAAAAAGATGTGTTAACTTTAGATTCACAAAAGTACATGAGCTACTGAGGAGCTAAGTTGATTGCTGTTAAATACCACCCTGGAAAAACTCATCATCTTTTCTTCTACAGGAAACTTCCATTAAGTCTTCCAGGAGACTCACATTTGTAATTGAGTTTTCTAATGTTCATGTTGATGCACTACATTACATTTACTGCTTACTAAGTTACAAGCTGGTTGCAATGGTTTTCTGAGAAGAAAACAACAGGTTTCTGAGAAGACTGTTTGGGATTCACTTACCATGCGCTGGTTCTATTTCCAGCTATCAGCATTACAGAAGCATGCAGGCTACTGTGTGAGAAGTATGTGCCTGGTGTTACAATGTCTCTATTTAAATACATTTCCCTTACAGGTGCTTTTGTTCCATCTTATCATTGGCTTGTTCCATCCTTTCTTTCTTGTTTCTTTCCTTTTTCCAAGTTGGAAAACTCATTTATTTGCAAATATCTACCCATGTGCTTCAGTTTACTTCAGTTTACTCCGGGATACTGAAGTTAACAGGAATACAAATGTAAGTGAAGTTTTAAAAAATGCTGAAATGTTTTGGTGCTTCTGACCTCTCTCAAAATAAATATGTTAATGCAAAATTTGGAGAACTAATTTTAACTTTTTTTTTTTTTTTCCTTTTGGGTAGTCAGTGACCATAAATGTTTCTGAAAACTGCTCAGTGTTCAGCAACACACAGATTTACACTCATTTCTGATTAAATGTGATGAAGTTTCATATTGCTAGTTTCAAAAAAAAATCATAAATCATCTTCAAGACTTCAGCTTTGTGATTGACTCTTTGAACCTTTCATGAAAAAAAAACACATAGCAGAGCATACAAAAGATAATTAATATCAAGCATTGATATATATCCATTTAAATAATAATCAGCATGTCTACCCCTTGATTGAAAATGGGTACTTTTCCAACTTTTTAAAATTCATATGTGTAGAGCAATTCATTAACTTGGAGATAAATTTTCTAAATTATGTGGTCCGTAGCTCCATATACCTCAGTACCCTGGCAAACAAGAAAAAAAATTACAAGCCAGTCAACAGCTTTCATCAAAGTACGTAATGCTTCTGATATATCCGCGAAAATAATAAATAAAACAAAATAAAAACAAGTACAAGGATCTGTAATTTCTACATACAAGTAGTTCATTAGGAGTACGCACCAGCAGTGTTCATCACTTATTTATGTTTCTTCTGAATATTTCAGGAAATTCTCATATTTACAGCTGGATGTATATGTTATTGAATAAGTACATCAGTTCAAAATTACGAGCTCTGTACTCTGTAACCTTTTTCTTTTTTTTTTTTCTGAGGGGGAATAAACTTGAGAAAAGTTGTAGGCACACTGCTATCACCCAGGCTTCTATGGGATACCACACACATGATTATTGTATTTCTTATAAAAGTCCTAAAAAATATCTGAAGGTCAAATTTATAGAAATTTCATAAAATTCATTGTTCTTTCAGGACATAAGGTGATGACACTGAGGAAACACAGTCTGAGATGGGGAAGTGATGAGCAAAGCTCACCACGGCAGTGGATGGTTGAGCCATTGACTGCTTGCTTCCTGTCATGTAGTGCTTTGGGCTGCTGAGCTATTTAACTCATACTTCAGCTACCTGAAATCAGCGTTAGCCATTTCTTCTTGGTGCTATTTATTGCAAGAACATTTTTTCCTCTTTGCTTTCTGTCAGTGTTACTATATTATCTGGTTTTATGGAATCAGTGCATCCAGTTGTATGAAACAAGAAAGAAAATACTGTCAAACGCATAGAGGAGCTACAGAGAAAACTTTAGAGCCATTGTTGAACTATGTTACCTCTGTTGCTGTTACACAGACACATAGACTGTGTTCAAAAGGAGTTACCATTCCCACAAATGTGATAAAGAATCTAATACAACAAAGGTTTCCTGACTTTTTAACATGCATACCATTTTTTTTTTTTTACCTATCCACTACAGCCCTCTCTAAATACAAACCAAAGAGTAATGAGAGTAATGATAGTATTTAGCCAAAGGTTTTTGAACTAGAAACAAAAATGTCATAGATTGCTCAGTATTCTGAGTTAGTCCACCTTGAGAAAAACAAAGTATTTTTAAAACACTTTCCACCTTCATGAACAGATTTTCAACAGTATCAGAATCAAATTTGACTTGCTTTTCCTCTGAATGACAGAGACGACATTCTAAGAGTAGTACTAAGTACTAGCATAAAGCATTTGTGGTTGAAGGAATAGTTTTAAAATGAAAGGTAAGACTCTACTTTAGTAAAATACTGGAAACTCTTTGCCAAACAAAGCAAATCAGCTCCAGAAAGTGGATTTTCTCTGTAGTAAAAAATAAAAAAATACAAGTCTGACTGATATTAGCAAGTAGCTTGTCCTCATTTTAATTCTTGGAGCTCCTCTGGGTTTTCCAGCCTTGTAGGAAACAGAAACAAAATACAGCCAGACTGGAAGGATAGCTGGTGCAATGCTCTGCAGGTGCCAAAAATGTATGTGTGTTTAAATCATTTGACTTGACAGGATGCAATCTACGATACTGCATTTGTACAACTTCAAATATTATTCCATTTATTTTCAGCTTCTTTCAGGATTTCACTTTATTTGAATAAATGTCAGATTGTCAGATTGTTCAGACTGAGTCATTTCAGATTGCTCTGGGTCAATGACACTATGAACACTGTATGACATTGTTAATTTATGTTAAAAATTACATTTATATCAAAACAGGTTCTTCTCTAGTTGCCTATTAAAGATAATGCAGGTAGGAAAGTAAAAAACATAAATGCAGGGGTTGTGTATGAAAAAAATTACAGATGTGAATTATCTTAAATTGCATCTTTCATTATATCATCAAGAAATCAACCAAGAACAAATAAATTAAATTCTAAAACCTAGCTTTTTATATACTTTTTAAAAAGTGTCACTCCAGTGAATATAAATGTAGAAAAGACCCAAGGATGACTTCATTATTGAAATAAAATATAATTGTGGCAGCTTGATACTGCTACAAATATCTTGTTGGATCCTGTAGTATACTGCTACAAACCGTGTTGGAATTGTTCTGACTAGTTATTACATTTTTAAGCAGCAGATCATTCTTTTCATCCCTCACAGAAAGTGCTGTCTATTTAGGGGAGAACTAAGGTAAATATATTTTATTTTTCCTTTTAGTAAGAAAAAAAAAATGGTGGAAAAGAGAGAAGCCAGCAAGAATTCTAATGCCCTAGATTCTCTTCCTCTTATAAATTAATGGAGTGTACCTAATACATTTGGACTGATAAATGTTACTCTACCAGAGAGCTGAGCAAGATATAGATTTTATGCCAAGTAAATCTTCCTTTATTCTATTTCATGGCCTTCAAACTGATCTGATGGTATTACCTGTAGGTATAAGAAGTGGAAATATTGTTATAATCTGTTTTGCATCCTTTAAGCTTTTAGAGATATTAGATATAAGCCAGATTCAGATCATTTTTTATATGTATATTTTCCTAGGACTGGAAAAAGCAAATAAATACATGTGTACATGAGCGTGTGTGTGTATATGTCTCAGAATGCAACTTAGAGAGACTATTAAACGTATAGTGCATAATTTGAGCTCTGTATTCATTTCCACAAAAAAAAAAAAAAAAAAAAAGCAAGGAATACATTTCTGTAAAAAGAAAACTCTATTGTTCAAGTTCTGTTTAATACATATTAACACAATAGACATCTTTTAAGAGAAAAAAGAAGTGATTATTTCTTTAGGCATCTGCTTTTAAAATCTATTCAGTTAGGTAGTCTTTTTTGTTGCTTTTCATTTACAACAGTATTGCTTAACAGAAGAAGGAAGATTTAAATGGTGAGTGAAAAGTTTAACTTGGAAATGAGAGGAAAAGAGATTATTGCTACCACTGCTATTACAAGTAATAATAAATTTTATTTCTAAGCAATATATTTCACTGGTATTCACTGAAGGCCAGTCAAAGCAGCTTTGTCCTCACATTTTCCACAGTACAAGTAGACAAGTAAATGTTTTACTTAGCCATCAAAATAGGTGGCATGTTATTATAAGCTTTGTATTATGTATGTACAAGCATATGTTTATTATTATATATTTATTTGATAACATTTTGACCTCCTGTCAAATTATGGTAGTAGTAAATGTTGCCTTGCTGTAGTCATAATGTTCCTTAGCTGTTCCTTAGGGAGAAACAAACAAATCAACAAACAAAACAACAACAAACAAACTTATGATGTATAAGCATCATAAACAGTTCCTAAATGCATGAGCCAATTTCTGCCCACATAGCTGAAATAGCTTTTGCCATCTTTCCCTTGACATATGATGAAGAATATGAAAAGCTTCCATTTTTTTTTCATCCTCTTCTAAGGTGTTTGTTCCTGAGTGGCACAGTTATGGTTGCTATCTTACTCCTTCTTAGGGTCTGGTCATTACTTCAAACAGATAGATATAAAACAAAAATACAGCCAGGGGACCGTTAGCATATTATGATAATGGCCTTAAGTTTAGTTTAGGGAGTACACAGTCTTATGTGGCCAGTGGTTTGTAGGTGGTAAGGGAGAGATCAGAGTAAATATTCTTATGAGCTTCCTGACTTAACATCTGTTAGGTAGTTACTTCAGGCTTCAGGAGAGTCACAGATCCAGTAGTCCTTTAGTGCATTAACATGTGTTAATGTATAGCATGATTTTGGCAGTGATACATTATTTAAATAGCTTAATGCTGCTTCTCAAAACAAACGAACAAATAAACAAAACAACAACCAAGGTAACTGCTGCATGTGAGCATTGCTTAAGTAATTGTACAAGCTGTTAAATGTGAAGTGAAATTTGTGTATAGCTATAAAACATATGATGACGGGCAAACATCTGGAATTTAATGTAGATTCATATACATTTCTCTATGAATATGCATGATTTTATGAGACTCAAAACCAAGTATGTACACAGATGTCACAAGAAAATATTTAACCTACTCATCAGGTTGGAAGGGTTTCTAGATAACTTATGGAGTTAGCTTAAACTAATATAATGGTTTATAAAACAATATTTCCCAAATACACAAATTTTAAACCAATGACCAGAATATGCAAAAAATAGAAATAAAAATTGAGCTGTTGTAGTCAATACACATCATTACCTTGAAGAGAACATCTCAAAGAGAGTCTAATGTTTAAAATAATTTTCAATTTATAATACAGTCCAGATTTAGGTCATTTGAAAGTGCAGAGCTCAGACACATGAGGCAGCTTTGTCTTTCCTCTGGAGTCTTCATCCACTACCTACCTAAATTAATACATCTATATTTGACCTGTAGCTAACAGATCTTGTAAGTGAGGCTGATGTTGCATGCATGTCATCTGAAAAGCTGTAACTTACAATCCTGGTCCTGCTGCCACAGTTGCGATCCACAGAGATGCAGTTTTCTTGTTCCTAAACTATTTCTAAACTATCTCTCTGAAAGAATTGTGTGCTATGAAAATTGCCATTTCTGGATACCCTCCACCCCCTAAATAAAAAAATCCAAAAGCAAATATCTTCCCTAACCCCCTAAACAAACAAGAGTCTGACTCATTTTCCTGGCTTATAGAAGGAAGGAAGGATTGATGGAACAGTATTAAAGAATATGGATACTACAGTTGGTATTATTTGGGGGTAAATACTACAACAGAGTTTATTTTTGTCCTTGGTTATGTTTGGAAAAGTTTATCAGTGCTGTGCAATGCTCTGTTTTTGATCAATAGTTTTACTGAAAATAAGTTTGCAATTTAGCAATATTATTCAACAATCTTTTTTATTACCATTCCTCTCTTTCCAACAGTTGATCGTCTACTATGTGTGGATTTGCCTCATCTTTTTCATGTGGTCTCACACCTGTCCTGGCTATTCATGCTGTCTTTGTTTAATGAGAAAAGAAAGAGATTGCTGACAGGTCTTTTGCTATCTGGATAATTTCCTAAGTACTTACATAAAGGTACAATTCAATGTGCTGCCTGTGGTGAATAAATCTGTAAATAGTATGGCCAAATATTCCTATTGTCATGCCTCTTTTGTAGATTTTTTTTCTTCTCTAAGGATGAGGTAAGGAACATTTTAAGTATGAGTACAGAAAGGCAACATTTAATACTGCCATAATTTGAGGGGAGGTCAAAATATTAACAAATACTAAAAAAAATGTTCATGTGCTCAGATCAATTTTAGAAGTACTTCCATCTCATCATAAGAAAAGGATCTTGAAAATAATAAAAAATAATTATTTTGGAATGTTTGAAGTGAAATACTGTTACTGCGATTAGCAATGAGAAAAATTAAACTTTTTCTGTCAGGAAATTACATTAAAATTCATCTTTTTTTCAATAATATTGAAATAATATTGAATATCATTGATATTGGGATGAAACATTTTACTTTTAGTTAAAGAGAGTTGAATTAAAAGTTTGTTTGTTTGTTTTTTTCCTTGACCCAGAGAATATATTTATACCATTCATGTATTTTAAAAGGGCTTTCTATCTAATTCAAACATGGGCCAAACTACCAATTGTCCAAACATATCTTTATTGAAAAATTGATGATCGAAATTATCCTTATGTGTAGTTATAGGTGCACAAGTTTATTAAGACAAGAGGTAAGAATGGTGCTTTTAGCAAGTGCTCTGAACATAAGTTGTCAGTCCTTCATCTTTCACTGCCTTCTGCATACACCTTCCAGGGAGAAACCCCACCTCACTACAGTTCTTCTTGGTAGAAATGAAAGTAGTAGTTCTTCAAGGAGAAATAAAAAAGTGTCGGGTATCTCTGTAAGGTGTCATGTCAGCTAAATGTTTTGGTGCTTCTTATGTGATTTAAAATCTTTTATTAAATCTCTGGGCTATTATATATTTGGTGGGTCATTCTGTGCTGTGGGATTCTGTTTGTTGGTTTCAATACACACAGTTATGCTTAACCTAGAATTCAGTGAGCAGCAGAGCTAACAGGGCCTGCTCTCTTGTTTTATATGTCTTCAAGATGAGCCCTAACACCCTCACTT
The DNA here is from genome assembly GCF_040182565.1 of Anser cygnoides. NCBI lineage: Eukaryota > Metazoa > Chordata > Aves > Anseriformes > Anatidae > Anser > Anser cygnoides. The sequence goes on from NC_089873.1 coordinate 35,231,452, forward strand.
TGAGTATCTTTTACCTTCCCAGTAAAATAGCCATCTATTTTATCATCCATGCCCCCGCCTATCAGCCTTGCCCAGCTGCCAGGGCAAGAAGGTAAAGTGCTTTTACATACAGTGCTTTTACTTGGGCAGCGTTGAGTACATTTCCCAGTGTCTGTGCTGCCCTTTCATTAACAGAGGCTTCCCTAGGACCCCGGGCTCCTTGGGACCTATACTATTGAATGAATGCACAGATTGTAAGATCTAAACATCACTGAAATCTTGTAGTAAATTAGAACTTGAAATGTTCAGTCAGTCAAGCTGAAAAGTTTGTCAGTCAAGTTAATTTCAAACTGACCTCTGGATTCACAAAAGGGGGACAGGCACAGGGCAACACTATGGTAGAAGCTTATTTCCTTAAGGAAGAAAGCTAAATTTTGATCATCTGGAGTATGCTTAAGACTTTTGTTGTAGATATAGTAATTTAATATATTTAAAGCAATTCAAGCAATGGAGTCTAAAATGACAGTGTACCTATGAAGCGCACATTCTTAAATTTGTTGGAATTTGGCTTCTTTGCATCATGGAAACTCTGGTATTTATTCCTAAATAGTAATATATTTATAGAGAGAGATTTAAAACTGTTTTGCAGTGAAATCAGGTTCAGTGCTTGGCTCTCCAGTTTATGCCAGCTACCCGTTTTATATTTGAAATGTATTAGTTTTTATTACTTTTTTTTTTTTTAATTTTTGAATTGAGTAAGTTTAGTTACTGTAAAAACAGGACTATTCATAATGGTTTGGGTCAAATATAGTGCAATCAGATGGTGTGCAGGTTTACCTAAAAAGCTTTGACAACCTCTTAATCTTGATATGTAGCATGCCATCTATTCTAGTCACGGTCGTTTAAAAAACATATAATGCATGTCATGCTAAATTGCACACTAGCTGTTTGTTTAGTGTGGACATAATTACACTATAAACTGAACTGCAGTTGAAACTGAAAAACAGACTTGTAGCAATATTTTTAAAGTTTATAGGTCTTTTTGCTAAACCACATCTTAGATTTTCTCAGACAGCCTATAGTCATTTTACTGCCCCTTAATGCTCCTCTCTGGGTCAGGTAAGGGAAATGAGCCTCAGGGGCCAGAGATTTACATTCTCATTTGACGGTGTTTGTAAGTCTATGTGTAGTTTTAAGTAGGGGTCCAAGACATGCTACAGTATCAACAAGATCTGTTAGTTTGCTTGCCTGGAGATTCCCTCTGCTCTGTTAAGTGGAGTTTCGATATCCGTCTCATATGTGAAATTCTTCAGTCCTTGCACTTTCAAAACCTCCATTGACTGATCTCAGTATTGATTCCTTGTGAACTGTAACAATCCCTCTTGCTTGTCTGATGTCTTTAATCTTTTGATCCATCTCCATGACTAATCAATATTTATATTGCCATGGAGGCAGTATATATATCCATGTCCAGGCTCGTGTGTCCGCAAACAGTTTTTGTTCAACAAATTGGTATAGAAACAGCTAAACATTTTGTAGGATGGAATAGTAAGACATTCCAACATATCCTGAAGAAAATGACACGTATGATGGAGTTACTTGTTACCTGCTAATGTTTTTTTCTTTCTACCAACAGGTCCCATAAGCAGCATTTTGGTCAATAAGTATGGTAGCCGGCCAGTTATGATAGCAGGGGGTATCCTGTGTTCATTTGGCATGATTGCTTCCTCTTTCTGCAATAGCGTCTTGGAGCTTTATCTATGTATTGGGGTCGTTGGAGGTAAGAGTGTTCCTTAAAATGTGTTACTATATTTTATTTTTTCTAATGCTGTTTTACCTTACTGAGCAAGAACCCACTGTGCAAGGCATTGTACAAATGCAAAACAAGAAGGTAGCAAGATCAGTTCACTTTAGCTAGCTGAACTACCTAATTTTTTAAATTAGCTGGTATGATGTTAAATTATTTCATAGGATATTCCAGGAATAACTGATAATTTTATTCAATAGATGTTGTATGTATGCACTGTTCCATGCTTCACTGTAATTATAGTATAAAAATTGATTGGCTTGTGACAGCACTTACTACAGTAATTTGTGTGGAATTTCACATTCATTGTTTTAGCTTTCAATCACACTACATGTCAAATTGGATGGCAGAGGCTAGCAGAATTCTATTGAAAATGCAAAAACCCACTCCCAGCTTTCTGTAGGTTTATACATACATATACTCCCATAGAAAACATGACAACTTTCAGCTCAATGGCTTTCTGTTTAAAATCCAAGTCAAACCCCAAATAAAATTATTCAAATGTCATTAAAGACATGGATATTGCCAAAAGTGATGAACTAAAGTAGTCATAAAGCCAGTAAATTAAATAACCTCTTTACCAGAAGTACCTTAAAAGAACTATCTCCTCAGAATAAGGAAGGCAAATGAGATAAGAGGTGAAATATTGGCATGTAATGAATGAATAATACTTATTCTTGTGCTCCAGCTTACCTTTCTCTACACTGGGCCTAAAGGATTCCTCCTTTTTTCAATTTTTTTTTAAAGTTCTAATTTACTACATTTTAAACTTGTTCCCAGTTAAAGAGTAAAGTCTGGGCCCAGGAATGGGTCTGTCGGAGAAGAATACTTCTTTCCTGTGCCATCAAGCAGTTTCGTAGCTACTTAGCCTTTATTGCCTAGACGTCTTAATGTGGAGAGAAGGCCTGGAGGCCTCATGCACTTGGCTGATGTGGATGTGTGGTCAGCTCCCATACTTGTCGCCCTCTTCCGCAACTCTTCCACCTTTACTGGGGACTTCACTACCTGAGGAAGTAGAGCTGAACATGTTCCAAAAGAATTAGCCATTTTAAATTCCACTTTTACACACAAGTTCAATCTTAAATAGGCTGGGAAATATAAAGTGAGGAGATTTACGCATTTAAATTCACCCTACTTTCATTGTAGCTGAGATGACATTTAATAACTTTTGTGAAATGAGCCGAGAGAATTGTATTATAGCTTAGTAAATAAAAAACAGAGAGTCACGGCACTGACACCGTCATTCCTTTGTCATTCCGCTGTCTCTATCATTGCTAAAACACAGCAAGGAATTTGGGCTTTTATTGCAATGCTACAGGGGGAAATGACAGAATATCACTGTGACATAGTCTTGGCATTTACACACACGGAAAGCCATGAAGAAGTTGTATTTTTCATTCTTTTATGCTAGTTGCTTTTCATCTTCACTGAAAATCACTAGATTAGATACTGATCATTTTAAAAATAGCTTGGCAGATGTATGATATATTTTGTTTAGTGCATGGCATGCAATAATACTTTGTTTTATGTGTTGTTTAGGTCTGGGTTTGGCATTCAACTTACAACCTGCCTTGACCATGATCGGCAAGTATTTCTATAAAAAGCGTCCCATTGCTAATGGACTGGCCATGGCTGGAAGTCCAGTGTTTTTGAGCACATTGGCACCTCTCAATCAATTTCTCTTTAATGCATTTGGCTGGAAAGGAAGCTTTCTCATTCTGGGAGGACTTCTTTTGAACTGCTGTGTGGCTGGGTCACTTATGAGACCTGTTGGACCAAAACCAATCCCTCCTGTGAAAAAAGATGTTGAAAAAGGCACAGGAGATTCTACCTTGCACAAAAACAACAAGAAGTCTTTTTGGCAAACTATCAATAAATACCTAGATCTATCCCTTTTCAAACACAGAGGGTTTCTGATCTATTTGTCAGGAAATGTCATTATGTTTATTGGTTTCTTTGCTCCAATAGTATTCTTGGCTCCTTATGCCAAGCACAAGGGAATTGATGAATATTCTGCTGCTTTTTTACTATCTATTTTAGCCTTTGTAGACATGTTTGCTAGGCCTTCAATGGGACTTGTAGCAAACTCCAAATTTATCCGGCCAAAGATCCAGTACTTTTTTAGTTTTGCCGTCTTCTACAATGGCGTTTGTCATATCTTGTGTCCTCTGGCAACAAACTACACTGGCTTGGTGATATATGCTGTATTTTTTGGGTTTGCATTTGGAATGGTTAGCAGTGTTCTCTTTGAGACACTGATGGACCTCGTTGGGGCTGCCAGATTTTCCAGTGCGGTTGGACTGGTCACGATTGTGGAATGCTGCCCTGTGCTCATAGGCCCTCCTCTAGGAGGTAAGAATTTCTTTTATTATTTTTTTTCCAGACATGACAGCATAATCTTTGCAGTTTAGTATTGAATTAATATAAAACTTGTACCTAGTGTTATGTAACGCTTTCTCTGTGACTAGGAATGCACTATAGGAACACTGCACTACATCTATTAACTTTGCACTTCACAGTTTCAGACCCACGGGAAAATCTAAAGGTGTATTGCATGCATATGCAATAGATAGATTAAGAGCATATCTTGACTGGCCCATAAATCCAGGTGATAGATGTATGCTTTCCTGATAGCACTTAGTGCTATCTTTGTGGCCTTAATTTACATGTATTCAGTTCCACTTTGTTTTTCAGCAGCAGAATTCTTACTCTCCTGAATTGATCAAATCCACTGCTCAGTTTTTATGAAGATCTCAGTAAAACCTTCAACCTCATCACAGCTAGAAGAGCACATGCTTACGTTTAAAGTAGCAACTTTAGTTTGTCTGAATGAAGAGGATTTGTGTATCTAGACAGAAGAGACCAGTAGAGAGGTGCTGGAAAGGAGAGGGGCAGGCTCACCAGCCCAGGCGGGGTTCCAAGTGCTGTGCTGTGGAGCATTGTGCCCTGGCATGGACTTCACATCACACCTCCAACCATCACCAGTTGTTCAGCCTGTTTCTATAGCCAGTAGATATGTTTAAGACGATTCAATCATCCTGCCTGGATTGGAAGTTCTTAACATTGGTGACTTCTCTTTTCACTGTAAGTAAGGAGATCTCAAAAGGAACTTAGGTGTATAGCTTTGCGTATAGCTATTTGTAATTTTGGGGCTTCTGGCACCAAAAATGATGAAAAGCATCTTCTCTTCGATTATTTTCTCTTTGCTAGTTTATTTTTTGGTAAGTATTTAGTAATGCTGTTAGTGAGTTTTATAATCATAAGGTTTCTTAGCATATAAAAGACTAAAGGCATAAATGCTCAAATCTTGTTAAAAAGTATAGGTTAAACATGTGTGTGTATGTGTTGCAGTGTAAGCCCAACAATAAAAAAATACAAAGATACAGAGATTCCCAGTCCTGTGAACATACACCACACACAAATAAGCAGTGCCAGAAAGGTCAGCAAGACCATATGTGCCTAAAGGCCATTACACACGTCCACGTATTTTAAGGATTATTCTCAGTATCTGTATGAAAATAGCATTCTTGAGTGAAATTTTAAATAAGCCAAAGCTATTCCATTTACTTCAATACAATAATATGTGTAAAAGTAAATGTTCAATAGTCTACAAGATATTCCGTATTTTCCTTGTCTTTTAACATATGAGTTCATTGTGGTAATGGCAGAAGAAATGCATTCTTCTCACACAGACTCTTCCTATGCCACCTAGTGGGGGGAGTGAGCCCGTGAGTTATAGAGCCCAGTCTTTTCATTCCAGCTGTGAAATTGATATTAATATTAACTCTAAGGATATCAAATCTAATACTAATGCTGCAATAGCATATGTGAGTATTTTTCAATATATTAGGTTTGCAGATGTTTTGAAAGGCATGCATTTGTGCTATAAGTGTATGAGTAATTGATTTCTTTTGTTAAATAGAGACAATGGGGAAAAGCTAAATTGCAGTTTTGGCTAGTTCATATCCTTTAAAATATTATGCTGAATCTCATTTTTAATGTTTTGCAAGACTGCTTAGAGATAAAAACTGGTAAATAGTACTATTTACACTAATAGGTGAAATATACACTTGCAGTGCTACTTGAGTTTTTCCTAATACTAGGCTTGTGAAATAAAGAAAAGACTAAAATAATTTGATGGTTTGTAAATATGTCTCAGGTGAATTATGGCATTATGGCTGCAACCCAGTAAAAGCATCTAAATAGATACATTGTAATGGACAGGTTATCTTTTGAATTTCAGTGCTAGTGTAGCTGAGTTCAGAGCTAAATACTTGGGTATGTACAAATGTTGATTAGGGAGTTGGAAAAATCAGAAAGAATGGCTCATAAAGTGGAACCACACTTAGATTTTATTTTCCTTGTTGTGACCAAACTAATCTGAGAATTGTTAATATAATTTTAAGGTACAGGCTTCATCAAAACTCAGCAGCTGAAGATGATGGCTGAAGGGACAAGCCTTTCTATCTCTTTCACCACTCACTGGAAAATAAAAATGAAAAGCAAGCACTTGATTCACAGTGACAGCAGCCTAAGAAGGCACATTCCTCCTCATCCTATTGTCTGTATGCAGCTTCTGTGAGTGTCAGACAGTCACTCCAAAACAATAGGAAACAAAATTAGGAGGTGAATAAAATAGTAAGACAATGAAAGAATGAAAATGAAAGAACTGAAACTGTCTATCATTATTCATTAAGCTTTACTTATTTCATTCTTCAATATTTTATTGTTGTGTTTGATTCCAGTGACAATTGGTAGTTTAACCAATACAGGTTTTGTTAGAGGTCCACTCTGTGTTCTATAGAATTTGAATGCATTGAAAATGCTTTTCTGCTCCAACTTCAAAACCAGGCCAGATATAAATATTTTCCTAGAGAAATATTTGGATTATATTGAGTATTCTATTCTAAAAATGCTTTTCTCTCCTCTTGTTTTTCTATTCCAGGTTGGTTAGTGGATGTTACTGGTGAATATCAATACATGTATTTTGTCTGTGGAGTGATTGTGATTGTGGCCAGCATCTGGTTGTTCATTGGCAATGCCATTAACTATAGGCTTTTGGCAAAAGAAAAGAAGTTAGAAGATGAGAAGCAGAAAGCTGAGAAGAACACTGACTCGAAGGAGGCAGAACCATTAACAAACAATGAGAACGAAGATGCTGCCAGCAGAGCAGACAAAGCTCTTGAAGATCCTTCAGAAAGAGAAACCAATATTTAATCTGCAATGTAGCTCAGAAGGCAACATTTATGACTTCCATTAGAAATATGCCTTCAACACACAGGCCAGGTTTTCTGGTAATAATGATCAGTCACAATATTGGATGGGAACAGATTTTTGCCCCATGGCAAGACTCCAAGTTAAATTACTATCTACAGTTTATTTATTTCAGAGATACAAAATTGAGGTTACAGAGGTAGTGACTCCATGCAATGAGCCCATCCAAACTATGACTCTGGACAATCAAGAGTCAGGTAAACCACACATAAGACTTCCAGTGACAGTTTTGTTTCAAAAATACATCTAATGCAAAAGTATCTTTTACTCTTATATGGGAGGATACTTTTTGTTCATCCTTATTGTTAATGTCTGCAAAAAAAAACCTGCCCAAACTGTACTTACCACTTATGTCAAAAAACAATATAAGCTCAAAGGTCTGTTTCAAAGGACACAAGAGTACCTGAATGAAGCACAATAGAAACTTTTTTTCTCACTTGTATGCCCACTAGATCAAAATATACATTATGCCTGTATAAAGAATTATAATATGGATGTAAAAGTTAAGGTTGGAAGACAAACAACTGGTGGGTACCATCTCTAAAATGCAATAAACAGCTGAATTAGAATACGTTCTGGAGGTTATTTCCTCCTGTGATAGGTGGCTATGTTGTACTTCAACAGATACATTTGAACACAGCTCACTAATTTGAACTAACCTAAATGAAACAATTTTGAACCAGGATTTACACTGCTAACAGGAGCATCAGTTTGTTCAGTTGCGTATTCCTGTATGGTCAAAGGAACTGGACCAGACTGTGAAGCTTTCTTTCTACAGGGACTAGATTAACCCTGCTGACTAGATTTAACCTGCTGATGTTAAAAGGATCCAGGCCACCCTTGGCTTTTGTGGCCTGAATCAGTTTCATGGCAGTGACATCAGTGTAAATGCTTGGGTTTATTGGCAAGTCATCGGTTGATGGTCTCCTAAGAGGAGATGTAAGGTCTAACTGATCCTGATCCTTGCAGACAGGTAACTTCATACTAGTTCTCATCTCCTTTTCCCATGCATTTAGTGAAAAGCTACTTCTTTTTCATATTGCTGGTTTAAACAAGAATGCTGCAAGGCACATTGACAGTGCCAGTCTGGGAGCTTTGTATCAACATATCAGTTTTTTGTGAAGGGTATTTGATCTTGTGTCTATGGTTTCACACATTCACTTACACCAATTAAAATGTACACAATTTTTCCTCATCCTTTATGTAAAGGAAAGCAAAGCCTAAAATTTTACTTTACAAAAATGATTTAGCATTGCAATCTTCTGAAGGTATTAAATTAAAGTACTTCTATTCTATTTGTAGGTAAGGAAAGGTGGTATTTGTTTTGGAGAGTTGTATATAAATACTTTGGACGTTGTGAAAATCAAGGGTCTGATTCCTAAAACATGCACTGTTTATGCAGGATACACATACATTCAGTTTAGGAAAAAATAATATCATTCATTTTAGCCCTCTTTTAAATCTCAAAAAGTTGCAAATATGTTGGACTGACAGATGTTTTAAACACTCTTTGAAGTGCCAATAACAAAAGAAGAATAGTAAAAACTAGCAGATGTTACTGCTTTTGAGAAAGCAGTTTCTTAAGAATAGTGTTCAATACAATTAATTTCATTCTTTTTTTTTTTCCTTTTTTTTTTTTTCTAAAAATATTGATAGTGCTTGCCTCTGTTTTGCAGGGTTATCATCATATTTGCTATGATTTTCCACAGTAGTGCTGATCTTTTTCATTATCTCAGCAATTTTGGGGAAGAGACATCACGAATCTACTGGCAACATGGTACAGAAATAAATGTCTTTACCTAATTATGTGCAGGAAAATGAAACACCTCCTACAAGTTGTGTAGGTACACCAGCAAGAAAATAGTTGCATTTCAGAGTTTTGGGAGAAAATAAGGGTTACATGCTCAGAGTTGAGCAGTGAACTGTGTAAAGGAGAATGATTTAATCTCAGTAAAATTCCAGTTCCTTTGACAACCCTCTGTTTCAGAGAAGAAATAAATACATTGCACCTCTTTCCAAGATGTAGTCCTGCCAACACCCCATGAGGTAAAAGCATTTCTCTGGTTTTGGCTATATGGACTTAATGGGTGAATTCCAGGATCCAGTCTGTGAAGGCCCTACATGCCCAGAATCAGAAAGAGAGGAAGAGTTTCATAAACACTAAGCTTTCATACAGTTAGGAATATCAGTTATAAATGTTGGATTGCAAAAGATGAACTGAAACTTCAGCTAAAGAGTAGTCATCAGGAACATCACTCTGTTCTTTCTGTTCTTGACAGCAAGTGGTAGGAAGGCAGAGATTATTTGAAAGGAGTTGAATATAGAGGCAGAGCCAAAATGACTGAGGTGCTCATTATCTCTTTGGAAAAAAATAAAAAAAATAAAAAAATGATTAAAAATACAGGGTAGAAGACAGCAAGTGTCATCTTTTGATTTAAGCCTGTTAAATGTTGCTGTTGGGTAAAGAAGAGACTCAGAAGAAAGATGATAAAAAAAAGGCAAAAAGGCTCTTAGGAAACATGCAGGCAACTAACCTGTTCTCTGTAGGATTGCAGAATACACGTGGCATAGGAAATAAGGGAAAAACAAGCTTCTTTGAGCCATAGACACACCTGACCATGAGTAACAAAAATGATGTTACTGTCTCAGAGGAAATCAAAATTTATATAAACACAACCCTCTGCAGAGCTCCTGCTCTTTTATTACCAGTCAATTATGTTAGGAATGAAAGAGCTGCTTCACCACCACTCACCAATATACAATTTTTAATCATATAATAAGGTAAAATGATGTAGCAAGCGACTGAAACAATATAAAGTGTGAACTGACTCAAGTGAAACATTTCCTTACACCTCTTTCATTATTTTCCTCTTAAAACTGGCAACAAAACAAAAAAAAAAATCAGAATACACTTGATATAGAGGCCCTGAGCAACCTGATCTAGTGGGGGCATCCCTTCCTATGGCAGGGGGTTGGAACTACATGATCTTTGAGGTCCCTTCCAACCCGAGCCATTCTATGAGTATTATGGAATTCTGAATCCAGAGTGGGATGAAGAAGATTGGAACCATATCTATGCAAAAACTGCCTGGAATTAAAAAAATATGTCTTCCAAGTAACAGGTTCTAAAGAGGCAATTGCTTTGAATATGTAGGTCTTATTTCTAAAAGTAATAATAATAACAAATAGCCTTGCATCAATTCTATACTAAGCAGCAAAGTCTCAAAATGAGTATAACTTGCTTACAACCCGCTGAATATCATTCTTACTAGCACTAATTTTTACTGCATATCATTTCATCATAATTCTGCTTTCAGAATGAGACCTGGGTAATACACTGTCTCTCTAAATCCTCCTAGTTTCTTTAAGTTACCTCAGTCTCCAGTGTGGACCACTGCAGGGTCAAGATTAAGAAATGCCTCTGCCCTACAATCAAGAAATGTGCTCTCAAATTTGAAGATGTACCACATGCATCTGTTAGGCAGTACGGAGTCTGTAGTCTCTGTCAGTCAATGCAAGCAAATCCTGAGTTGGTCTTAATCTCCTTTATACTTCAGCCTCTTCAAACCTCTGCCATAGTGTCACTGAGTTAAATTATCATCTTAATTGTATCTGATCAATCAAGTAATGCCATAATCTTAAAATTGGTAGGAAAGGAGATTGATCAACCTACATCAATCATATTTTTCCTTTTTAACATCAAGGTTAAATTTCAAACACTTTCAGAGTACATATCCAGGTACTTTTATCTCTTTAGGTTTTTTTGACAGCATACTTCTCTAGTAGCTGGAGGGTTCTTCTGCATTGCCCTTTCCAACTCTGGAGAAAGACTTCTCACCAATAATTCTCAGTACTTGTTCAAGAACAAACGTTCACCCGTGCCACCTCTCACCATTCAACTGTGCTTGCAGTTGTTACCAGTTCTGTATCTCCCTCAAGTTCACAAAAGTATTTTTTTTGTAAGAAATGTTGTAGCATAAGTAGTTAGACTGCAATACTTTTATTTCAGGAGTGTGATTTGTGAACTGTTTTGGAAAAAGTTATCTTCAAATAGATTTTTTTTTTTTTTTTTTTTTATTTACTTTCTCCTTATGAGAATAAATTCAATGTTTCTTGGTACTGAAGTTAATGACAGCAATTTCACTGACTTCATGACTCAAAATTCACATTAATTTTAATTATTTTTTTTTTCATGCCAGCATCCAGTGTACTTAAAAAAAAAACAACACTTGACAGTGTGTACATAATTGTTTCTTCCAGAGAAGTCTGTAAAGAGTCACAAGCTGTGCTGGCAAATGAGAAGTTTCAAATGTTTTTTGCAACTATTCATAAAGATTCCATGAAGCAACAATGCATCTTATACTCACTTAAGAAGTAGGATTAATCTCACTTAGTTTTACCAATGTAGAAATCGTACTGATTTTATTTCCCATTAGAAATGCATACCTAATTGCAATTTTTATAATTTCATTTCCACTCTCATTGCTCTTGAAGGTTCTCCCCACCCCCAATTTTCCATTCTGATGTGACACAAAGATCTCGGACCTGGCATGTAGTGACTTTTGTTAAATGCTTTCTTTTCGTTGTCTTTCATCAATTGCCTGAGTAATGTTTTCCACTTGCTACTTTCAGGTCTATATGGTTGTGGGGAGGTATTATTCAGATATTTGGTAAGCTACAGATACAACATAGCTAAATTGGGTGCAGTCATCAGGATTTCATTAAACAAAGCAAATTACCATTTTTTTTTAGATGAACTTGCTGTAACTGATACTGACAATTTTGCCTAAAACAAAACTGGCAATTTTTGTTAGTTTCCCTATAGATTACTATTTTTCTACTCGCAATGAGGGATATAAAGGGAATTTTTAAAAATACTTATTATTATCAGAGATGACATCAATTTTAACAAGGCTCTCTGGATTTTTTGGGGGAGCGGGTACTTTTCTGATATTTGTGCATGTATACTTTAAAAGCCTTTGCATGTATAGACACCTTTTAAATCACAATTTGCATAAGTATTGCTATATAATTTCAACATAAATTGCATGTTATTATTTTGCAATTCATTTTTTTCTCTGTCATCTACCTCTCAATTACAGTTTGGAGACTTGTATGACCCTGGAAGAATACAGCTAACAAAAGCATAGTGGTAAAACATACAGATTATTGTAAAGTCTCGCCAATATTTTTGGCTTACAGTTATATTCTATTATATTCTAAGGCAGTGCATACTGATGACCAAATTCTTTGAATCAATTGGAATAGTTTTTAGTAAGTATGAAGACTTAAGCCATACTGGTATAGTTTTTACATTACTGAGCTGGTGTAAAAATTCAAAGTGTCATTAAAAGAAAAAGAAAAAAAAGTGTAAAAAGTGTCATTTAAGTATCCAAAGTCTACTGCCCTTTCTGTGAGATGATGCTGCCCTTTTTTTTTTTTTTTTTTCCCCGATATCTGAATTAATGAAATCAACTAAATGGAGACATTACATCATTAACACATCCACAGAGTTTTAAAAAGTATTACAGAATACTTCACATTCTTCGTCACCCCTAAAAATAAATAAATAAAATTATTTGATTTGGGAGTCATACAGAATTTTAACTTTCTTTCCCTTTGTGGGGTAGTTGGGGAAGATGATCACAAAACATTGCACTGGGGCCAAGGAAAAATGATTGTTGTTCATATCTTCTTTACAAAAACAGAGATGATTGTTTCTTCAAAGATACTCTTTTTAGTCCGCAAACCATTCTTGCCTTCTAGGACCTAGTACAGAGTCCACTGAAGCCAACATAAACAAACTATCAAAGTGAAAGAACTTTATGAAACATTGGAAATGATCTGGCTTCAGTGGAGGCTTCAGCCTTATTTTCTCCATATCAAATCTCAGGAATGTCAGATATAAAACAGCAAATGCAGGATTTGTTGCAACTGGCAAATTTAGCTATCCCTGCATAATATTCCTAATGAATCAGTTCCTAAGTTAACGCACAATATGTATTGTTTTAATAGTCTGTAAATAAACAAAAACAAAACAAAATACATTCTGAATGTAGATTATAAATATAGGGGATATATTTGAATATATATCTGATCAAATCTGTTCAACCCCTAAGGAAATTATCTATTTCCTTTCAAGCCTTCCTTCAACAGTTTAAAATCCTTTTTATTTTATTTTATTTTATTTTATTTTTCCCTGTTTTTCTTTCCAGAGCAATTAGTTTGTGTCTTTTGGAATGTACATATTAATATATATATATATAAGGGAATATAGACGCACACGTGTGTATGTGTGTATATATGTATTCCCCTATATATACAACTCTAATTTATATATATTATATATATTTGTGTGTATATAAAATATATATAATGTTTTAGAGTAAGTTGCATACTGTGCCTGATAAACGTATTTGTAAACAGATAAAAGACTGCAGCAAATGACAGAAAATTTTAAATGTTTTCTACAAGAGTATATTTTATTATTTCTCAGTTTCTGGTGGTTTCATTTATATTAAAAATTCATTCAGAAAACTGAAATATTCCATAACACTGATATGTCAATCATGACTCACTTCAAAGTTGGCTTAAAATAATTGAGAATTTTCATTGTTGTTAGACTGCAGAAATCCTCCATTGTAGAGATGTTGGTTGGTTGGTTTTGCTGTGAAAGTATTATCTACTTGATCTCTGAATAGACTGTAAAATGTAGACTGATTTTTTTCTGTTGTAGTATGTAGGTCAAGATCATATGAAATATTGATGGACATGATACTTTTGTAAAAACTATGGAAAATGAGGATACCGAAGGCCCTGCAAACAATACTCCCATAAAATTATTATGGGAAACTCTCCAGAACACGAGGCTATAAAAAACCTGACAATTTTTTGTATCTTTTCCACATTTTGTTTTTATTTTGTCTGCAAGTAGGCAAGTCAGTGAAATGTCTACATTTGTCTCTGACTCTTAAAACGTTCTACCTTAAAGCTTTTTTGAGAAAATTTTCAGAGTGGTACATAAAGCACTTAAATAAATACCTTTCCTTAAGTGTGACATAGGTGTATTTTCTGCTTACCGCTTACGTGGAAAGTTCACCATGTCTACAATCTACCAATAGAACTTGGTATTGCTATGCAATAATTCAACATGCAGTAGCCATTGTTGTTGACTAACAAATTTTTTTCTTTTTGTATTTCGCAACACTGTATGGTTTTTACTTGAATATATTGGCTAGGCTTTTTGTTTTGTTTTGTTTTGACAATCATTTATTAGCTAGAGGTGCTATTTATGTTCCAAAGAGATCTGGGTGGATGATAACATTCTCTTTCTACATGCCAAATGCATTTTTGACCTGACAAAATTCATTGTTCATAATGTATATTAACCCTGTAAAATGCTTATGCACTGCATTAAATTGTAATTATATGCATTCTTGCTCATGAACCTTTATTCTAGGCCTATACTAGTGTCTAATGTCCAGTTTGTCCATATATATTTATGGAAAAGTACAAGGAAAAAATGTGTATGATAAGCAATTAAAAAAAAAAAGAGAGAGAGAAATTAAAATAAAATTTCCATGTAAAGTTTCTGAAAATGTAAGAGCTTCTGTTTTTAATTATTTATTTTTTTAGTAGTAAATGTTTTGCAATTTTAAAATGTGCAGATATTCATAGATATATTCATAGAGTCACTATTCAGATTTAGCTAGGATCTCAAAATCACTTGTATTTGCATACAGAAACAGAACTAAAAATTTTCTTGTGTAGGAAGAATACTACCAGCAGTAGAATGTGCTACCAGCCCTTTGCTATCCCTAACTCCGCTGTAATTACAATTAAATCTTATAAATTACTCAGAAAACATCTGGACACCCATTAGTCTGGTTGGGATGTTTTTCTATATTCCATGTACATGCAATATCATTCATTTATCACTATCAGTCATTTTCATACAGAAGAGGAATTTGTCCATATGGCTTGAAATTGTGGTTATAGAAAACTCTATTCCTTCTCGTCTTTCGAAGTGTTTCCAGGTCTTATGTATTTGTCTATTGGCTTAAGGTTATGCTTGCTTGCCCCAGTTAAATTAGTGTCTATTTATAGAATGTGATTGGGTATTTAAAATTAGAGATATTGATTAATATCCTTTGCATATAGTTTATGAACCTTCTACACAGAAGAACAATAAGCTAGTAGGAAACAAAGGTGCCAAATTTTTTAAGAAAGTTGAACTATTGAATACAAAAAAATAACCGAATATGAAAGCAAATGACCTTTATTTTTAGATTTCTAATAACTGCAAAACCAATTTTCAAATAATGTTATCAATAATTCTCTTGATATGGAAATGTTGATTCAGCTATCAGAGTATATTTAGATTTTGTTTAGATTCTAGCCTCGTATAATATTTACATATTTGAATATGTGTAATATTCATAAATAATCAATTTTGAGACATAGACCAAAGACTAAAATTAAAATTGAAAATACAGAGTGGTAAAAGAAATGGCAGAATGAATGTAGTCCAATACTGCTCTTTCCCATTTGTTTTCCATGTGAATATAATATTTAACCTTAATCAAAGACATTGTTGCTATCACTTCCATGGCTAAACGTATGTTGCCTCAATGAATCCAGTTGCTTGACTAAAATACATTTCTGATTAATAGACACTGACATACTTGACCAAACATACTTGTTTCTGAGCATTTGTATTTTGATAGTTCAGTGGCAAGATAGATGGAGACCTCAGTCTCTATTTTTCTTTCTCTTTCTGTTTAGAGCTTTAATATGTAAATGGACCTGGAGGGTAATCAAGTTGTTTCTCCTCTTTCATGTGCTCTTCTCCTCCTGACTTTTCCACACTGGCCATGCAGAAACACCCATCAAGTAAAGGGATACATTTTAGCTGCTAGACATTGATTTTATTTAAAAAGCAAATCAAAGCTAAACAAAATGAAACAACAACAACAAAAAGCACAAACACCTAAATAACAACAGTAAGAAAAAATATTGTTGTTTTTCCAACATCTTGGAAGATTAAGGTGTCATATCATATGTGATAAAAAGCATCTCTCAGAAATTTCTTGGAAACGGCCAAGTCTCCATAAAGGAAAAAAAAAAAAAAAAAAAAAAAGCATGACTGGAGGACATGTTGTTCACCTTTTGTAAATGCCATCCTTATATACTGAAATATATTTATAATATAGTAAAGATTAGACGCTATTGCTTTGATTTTTTTTCCATTTTAATTTGAATGCTTTCAAGTGGTAGTGTGATCATCAAGTTCAACTTCTGGTTCCACACAGTGTCGTTTGGACACTCTTCATGTCCTTCTTATGCTTTGGCTCCCAAAACTGCACACAGTACTCAAGGTGAGGTCACACCAGTGTAGAGCAGAGAGGGACAATCCCTTCTCTCGACTGGCTAGCAGTGTCGTGCTTGATGCAGGGTATAGTTGGCTCTTTCGGCTGCCAGGGCACATTGTTGACTTGTATTCAACAGAATCTATCAGTATTTTGCAAGGCTTTCTTTTCTTACAAAATATATGAAATTTCTTTCTTTTAATGTCTGTGTTTTTTTTTTTTTTTTTTTTTTTTTTTTTTTTCTGAATTTGATTATATATATATATGTATGTATATATATATTTCCCCCCCTGTAAATTATTCAATTATAGTAAATCAAGCAATAGCTGGGAGTCCATTTTCTGTATAAAACTGTTGCCAATTTACTGTGATACCAGAAAAGTTTTGGTGCCTTCTATACCAACGATACATACTCCCAGTCAGGTCTTATGGCTGTTGCACTTCCTTTTTTACTTTCATATCAGTTTCATAAGCTGGAGTTGTGCACAAACTGTTTGAATTCTTTAATGTCTATGAAATTGGAATGAAAAACTTGCTAATACAACTTTTCTTATTTCTTAATTTAATTCAGACAGCAGTTCATCAACACAATTTATTTTGATTTTATTGTCTTCATCAACATTCATGGAAGCCTGCAAAAGAAAAAGAAAAAAAAAAAAAGAAAGAATGCTGTATATAATAAAATTCTTTAATTTAAATAGTATTTGAAATTCAGAGCATAAAAATCATGTGAAATGTTTAGGAAAATATTTAGGAATTATTCAAAATCTTAACACTCTAAAAAGTTTCTATTAAAATAAGTTTAAACCAAACAGTAAAAGAAATAACTAAATTTTATGTGGTCATATTTTCCACCAAATAAATATTTACAGAAATGGTCCTTTTAAACCCTAAAGCCATAGTTAGGCATCAAAAGAAATGGCAAGTTTTTTTAAGTGTCATACATATATCAGTTTTTACTGACAAAAAGTTTATTTTGGAGGAACAGTGATTCATTTTGCCAACCATCATAATACACTTTGATTAATAACTGCAATTCCATTTTGCCTGAATGATAGATGAGTAGCATTTAGGCAGTGCAATTATTCAGTTCAATCAATGAACTGAATAATTGAGAAAAAAATGGTTGAGGTTGAATGTAACTTTTTTTTTTTTTTTCCTTCAGAAAATGTGTTTCTTTGCCTTAATTACAAAACACATGTTCTCAATTACATTTTGGATCTTTTGAATGGAAATAAAGGAAGATTTGGATACTACTTATAAAACAACAGGATTCATTGATGATCATATTATTCATTCATACAAACAGACGGATACAGTTCTTCTGCCTGTACATTCTGTGAATGTACTCATGATTCCCTCTTCCAAAAAAAATTGAGGATTAGTGAGTGAGTTGCTGTCCTCTGCTCTACATAATTTTTACTGCCACAGTGACTGGTAATCTTTTGTTCCATTTCACATGGATGAACTCTAGCACCTGGATTATAAGTCTTCCAACAGTGAATATTTTATGCAAAGTGAAAGAGCACCAGTGAAAGAACTTTCTGTTACTCTCCAGCCAGAAAAATCCTATGGAATTGTGTTTGGGTAATATTGTAGGAAATGCATTGTTTTAGAAAGATACAGTACGCATCGCTTCTGAAAGATGAAAAAAATAGATTGTATTGATGATCTCTTTCTTTTCCTTGGCTGATGTGCATTGCAAACAAAAGGTTTAATTTTTGGATATTAATAAAATTCACAGTCAGATATTTTGTATTTACATGGACACTAGATTTGTTGTATCAAACTCAGAGCCTGAGATGATTGAAAATGACTACCTCACACAACTAGATATTTCTCTTCCCATCCTCAAATCTAGAGATGTAGAAGTTCAGTCTGTATACAAAAAGTATCCAAAAAGAAAATGTGACATACTGCCCCAAAGTAGCAATTATTTTCCAAGAGATTTAATCTGTCTAGAAAGATTTTCCCCACAAGTTAACAGCGTCACTAAATGATCTCAATTCAGGGATCAAGTGAAAAGATACTAAAAACTCATTCCTAAACTCTTCTTTAACGAAAGCAGCAGCAGCAACCTGGAGATTCAGTGCAGCTGGTAGAGGGTGGCAAGGGGGCTTTTGACAGAAGTATGTAGTCACAGGATTTCAAAAGTGTGACATGCTTAATGGCCTTCAAGAATTTGAGATTAACACAAGTTTGCAGCCAGCAGACCGCTTGAAGTTCTGCATTTGCTGCAGGGCATCATCAACAAGCACGAAACACCTTGGAACTATTTACAACGCTATTTTGTATATCAGTTAATAACTTATTCCCACATCTGTGTCATCAGTCTTAGCAACGAGTTTTCTGTTTACCAAAGCAAGTCACTGAGAGGCCTCCATGATAACCTTTCTCTCACTTTCCTCCAAGTGCAGATCAGACAGCTACCTGGAGAGCCTGGGGTGAAAATCTCTTGCCTTTGTTTTTTTTTTTTTTTTCTTTACTTTCTCCAGCTTACAGCTAAGCATACACAATACAAAATAACTAACCAATGCCTTACATCAGCTCTGCAAGTTGCTCAGTTCAGTGGTTCAGCTCACTGAAAGTTATGTCGAAGAGTATCTGTTTTAAACACAGTCCAGATTCTTCCTCTCTTTGCCCCAAACCATCTCACAGGACAAACACAAAGCTTTTAGGCTAAACATTTTGGGGGGGTGTGGGGTGTGGGAGGGTTCTCTCTCTGTTAGTCATGAGATTCAGTGTGCACGACTATATTCCACTGGAAAAAACATCAGGTTTTTAAATATGAGGAATTCTCTTTATGATGGATTTTGCCAAAGACCTTAAGAACTTCACTTGGAAGAAATCAAAAAGCTTTCTGAGTAGATTTTTCCACTTCAGGCAACCTGTCCTTATGACAGTTTCATCTCTGCCAAGAAATTTTCAGTCACTGTATGGAAGAATACATTTGGGGATAATAATTCTGACCAATCACATGTGGCTGTGAAAATCGTTAACTATCCCATGATGGCAGGATCTTGGGTGGGTGAAAGGAATATGAAAAAAATGACCGAATTTAAGGAGAATCAGAATTTGCACACCCAGGAGTCTTTCCTCCACTCCTATAAATTATCATTTCTCTTGAAAGTCCATACAGACTTTCTGGAAAAGCTTGTATATTTAGAAAGTTTACCTTTAATATAGGACCACAGAATAAATAAAATGAAGATTAAAATGCAAGATAACTGGAAGTTGATTTGTATCTGTCCAGTGGATTATTTTAGGAAGTTTCCTAGTGACTTTCTGGACTATTATCCTACATTTCTAAGCATACAAGAAATGATGTCTAAAGACCTTTGGGGGAAAAAAAAAAGAGAGAGAGAGAGAGAGAGAGAGAGACCTATGAATTCAAGGTGTAATATCAGTGATTACTGATATTTTTGTTCTCAAAACACATACTGTTTTCTTTGTCACCTTTGTAGCAGCTGAAGAACCACTTTCCCTGCTGCAAAATTGCAGACAATATGTTCTCAGCATGAGGCTGCTAACGTCCCTGAAGAAAGAATACCAGAACAGCTACTCACTTTCTAACACCTCCAAGCTAGGAATAACTTCATAGTTCAGAACACTCACAGCCACATATTAAATTAAAGACAACTGTTTCTCTGCTCAGTTTCTTATTTCTGTCAGGCTTATTATCATAGGAGACAATAGATATGGATATTTGTAATACTGCTAATACATTAGGTAAAGTATATATAATGCTCTTTAAAGCTGAAAATGTAAGCCAAGTACCTCAGAAACAATATCTAGTCTGCATGAAAACTTACCTTGCACACAGTTACTTTTTTTTTTTTTTTTTACTATGAAAACAGGCATCTGTAAGTCCAAATGATTCCCCTAAATTGTATTGACTGGATAACACTATACAGCCTTGCATAACTTAGACGATGTGGAGCAAGGGAAAGTTCATACAGCTGCCTATTCCCTTGAGCATTTGAAGCTGCTGTGATGAGACAGTTTCTTTTTGTCACCAACAGTTGAAGATCAAATGTTGCAAGGTTGGTATAAAGTCTTCTTTTCCCACTACATCTTTCCCCCCATTTCACAAGTTAAACTATGGTGTCTCAGAGTTCCCAGTCAGGGTCAGAAGGGGTAAGACTCACCTTTCCCACGGACATGTCAATAGCATCTACCATGAAAGGTAGTAGCTGGGCTAGCCCTTCTCTCACTGTTTCCTTTCACAGAGGCTTTCCCAATCCACTATTGTGTCTCTTAAAGTGCAATCTACCTGAAAACATACATAAGAGTTGCTGAATAGGAATAATTTCACAGCAATACAGTTTTGCTGCTGCATGACAGGTTGTGACATATGGATGCTGTAGCAATTGGGATTTTCATGGCATACTTGTAGAGACGTTAAAAAAGAAAAAAGAAAAAGAAAAAAAAAAGAAAAAAAAAAGAAGCCCTTTCATTTACGCAATGTTAAAGGTGGAGAAGCAGCCTGGCTACATCACCAAATAAATTTATCTCTAAACCACATTACATTTTGCTGTTTCTACCCATCTGAAAGCAAAAATTTCTTGTATGAAGGTGAGAAATTTTGAAGAAGGTGTGTGTGTGGAGTCCTTTCAGGCAGCAACGGATTGATGAACAGTCCTTCAAACCAGACTCCGACTCCTTCTTCATAAGGCTACAAGAGGGGAAGAGAGAATGAGGAGGTCTTCTATTGTCACATTCTGCTATTGCTTCAGCTTTACCAACCTACATATGTCTGTGAGACAGTCATAGATGAATTGCCTGTTGGGACTCTACAATAACAATAGAGCATCTTCTCAGGAACAGGAAATAAGCTGTTCTCCAAAGCCTTAATTTCAACAGTGCAAAGGCAAGGAGAAGGGATAAAGGAAACAATGGATGCAATCCACAAAGGACATGGTAAGCTATGTTTATTTGTTAGTTATAGTCTGATATATGAAGTTCAATGTGTAGTGGTGTCTTCACTTCAGTTAACAATAGTATTTATGAAACTCATTGTAAACCGATGAAAATCATATTCGCTGCCTTCAGTTACATTACATGAAAGCCCGACCCTCAGCTGCAATGTTGAGTTTCTATCTGCTGCAGTGTAATTTTGAATGCTACTCTTTATTTAAATACTATTTCTATTACATTATAGAATAGCTGAAACAAACCTCTAGGAAGCTAGTTGAAGCACTTTTACAGTTGTGTTTTATGGTAGGACATGTCCATTCTGATACACGTTCAACTCAGCACTGGATTTACAACTGAATTTCTAAATACCCATGAAGACCTAGGGGGGAAAGAGAGAGAGAGGTAATATATATATATACACACATATTTCAATTACAAGTATCTGTAAACAGAAAGAAATACATATACATTTATAAAAGATGTTTTATCACATTTATTTATACATTTTACTTGGTATTCAATATCTTGTAAATATTCTCCCCTTCCTCCCCTCTACCCCCCCCAAAAAAAAAATAATCAACAACAATGACAACTTATTTGCCTAATTTGATCTTTCACATTTAATGAAAACTGTTATATAGAAAAGATCAAGCAAGTTTTCCATCAGTGTTAAAAATCCCAATCAAGTAAATTAAAAATCCCACTGTTTAATGCAGCTTTTATATCTCTTCACTTTCATTTTCCCTAGCAAGTATGTGTAAAGGTCCATAGGAATCCACTGTACTGAGTATATACTTCCTGCAGAACTCTCCAGGTAACTTTCAGCTGAATTTCCATTTGATTCATTTCAATTTTAAAATATTAATTATTAAAAATAAAATGTTTCATATTTCAACTTTTAAAGCTTTCCTGCTCATAGGGAACAATCCTTATTTCATTCAGGCAGTTTCTCTATATACATAATTAACTGTCTATTTTATATTTCAGCTCCTTAAGCTCTTCTGTTAGGAAGATTATATTAAAAAAAAAAAAAAAAAAGCCGGGGTGGGGGGTATATTTGAAAGTATAAGAAATTTAGTCTGCTTGCACTGATCATTAAATGAGATCTATCCTTATAATCTGAGTCATCAGGTGAATCTTCTCAGAAGATTAAAAGAATGTCCCTGAAACATCCTGGTAATCGAAGTTGTGTAAAGTCAAAAAGCATACTTGCTGCTCTGTTCATGAAATCCGCACTTTAACAAAAGAAATGAAAGGCATCCTTGGACTTCTCAGACTTCAAGACTCTTAAGCTTTGAATTGAAATGAAGAGAAAAAAAAGTTAGGTTTAAGCCTATAAAGAGTGCTTCAAGTCTTCCTGTAAGATATCCAGACTCTAAATATTTTAAAATAATTTGACAAGGCACACCCAAGTACAACAACTTGTACCCACTCCAAAACAATCATATTTAAATCTCATCAAAGACTATGTTAATGTGCTGGAATAACACTTTATGCAGTTATCTGAGAATTTTAAAGTTTACGGCCGTCTACAAATTTCTGACCTTTCAGCGTGTTTCTGTTCACCTGATCTCCCAGTGTGCTGCACAGCGCATTGCAGTGAATACCTGTGCTAAGTCAGTGGTCCTCCAGCTCTGATTCTTTTATTCCAGTAGCATTATGGAGAATATTTCCATCACAGCTATATTGTAACAAGTTTCCTTGAGCCCCAATAGCATACACTTTTCCACAAAAATTTTTGGATTATTCCTTCTACAGAGTTGTATGCAAGGGAAAATAATTTTTTTTGTCAGAATAAAGGACATAACTTTAAAAATAAAAGTACACTCTTAGAATTAAATGAGATTTGACTGGTGTATAAAAGAGATATGTCACCTGATATTTGTTCATTTGAAAATCTCACCGTGTAAGTCATATATCATCTAAAGCATTTCAAGCCTGATGCTAAGAGATGTGAATTTGTCATAAATAATATTTCAGGGAAAAACAACAGGATTTGATGTGTCACATGTTTAAACTGTGAAACTGATTGAATATGGACAGAAAAGCAAAAGCATGTGTTACAGCAAAAATAGATTTAGATAAAATCATATCCTTAACACTTGCTTAAGTAATGCTGTCTTTGAGACTCTTGTCTGATGTAAATTAGAACAATTACATTAGTTTTACAGTGCACAAAGACAGTATATTTCTTTTTTAAAAATAAGTTGTTTGTTTGTTTGTCTGTTTTCCTACACAATAATTTCACCCATTTAATAAGGAAACAAGGAAAAGAGCAGAAGTTCTATCTAGAACCAATGGGGTTTGATGAAGTAATATTTTTATTCATAGTAGAAGGCAATCCAAGCAAACAAACAAAAAACACCAAGAAAAAATGAAAATACAAAACAAACAACAACAAAAACCAGGAGCTCTTGCTCTCCATGAGAGCAAATACATTTTCAGTAGAAATACATTAGCTACACGATAAATCTGATTGTGTACTCACAATAAACCTAATATTTTTAATGTATGTCTTGTGCTATTGAACTAGTTTTGTACTATTGGAAAATAACCACTACTATTCTCTAAACTGCTCTGTTCAGAGTTCTCTCTCTGAACTGCTAGTATTTGATACTTAATTCATTTCACACATAAGCCCCTTTTCCCTTTCTGGTTATTAATCCTATTAATAAAGGGGATTTTTGCTGTCCTCATATCTCTAAGTGAGGTGAGATTAATAACTTGTAGAGACATCTGTCTCTTCTCCAAATTGAGACTAAGGAATACATCTCCCTCTTCCTCTCTCTCCTTCTTCCACAGTCATTCTATCTTTGTAATTTCTATCTTTCGTTTTTCTTCACTGTTCAAGTTTCACTGAAAAAAATATACCAGAAACTCAACATCATCAACAACAACTAACAAAAACCTCACCAAAGTAAAAAAATCCTGTAAGAACTATTTTCAAATAAAAAGAGCTATTTTCAAATTTAAAAAAGTATTTTTTTACTGAAAAAGTAAATAATAATAATAATAATTATTATAATTATTATTATTACTATTATTATTATTATTTAGACCAGTCTGTTTCAAAGCTGTTTTCACTTTCACTGTCATCATGAATTTCTCAGTACAGTGATCACCTGGACCAATATGACAGCAGAATTCTGGTCTGGGTGCCTTTTCCCCTACAACAGTAGTGGAAAACAGAGGAAATGATGTAAGAGTCTTCACATAGGTTCTGTATCTTTTGAAAATTATCATGTTTCAACTCTTAGTAATTTTCTTGGCCTTTACTAGATTCAATATTAAAATTCAGCAACCTGAGAGGATGTTATGATATGCTATATTATTCTTCTTGAAATATTAAAGTGCAAGCCTTACATTTTGTTTGGAAGTTTACTATTCCCCATAACTTTACCCATGAAAGGGATGTATGCAGATTCATTACCTTGTAACAAATTACTTTATTACAAATAATTCTAAAAATCCAAGACAAGACAGGAATAACAGTACTGAAGAACAATGACTACTGCATTTGATTCTATATATTTATATTTATTAATGTATGTATCTTTATACACAATATTTAAAGTAAAAAACACAGAAATTAAAAACATTCTAAAAAAATCAAGCTAGAATTCATTCATCATCTTTATGTAATAAGAGAAAAATACAAATATTTTCTGTCTATTTTGTTGGTCCAATCTAAACTAAACACACTATTTACAAAGAAAACTTCTGTTCCTAGTGTCAGCTAAAATGATTGCATTTAAGAGCATTTAGACCTGGACTGACACTCCAGTTCACTGACTCAGCTTTGATTTTTAAGCTCAGCAACAGAAGACACAACTGGTATGTCAGTCCACATATTCCAGGTAGGCTAGGAAAGTTAATCAAGTTCCTAACTCTCACAAGTACATATGTAATGAAAGTACCTGTAATTGAGCTAATACACTGATAATCAAGAGACAAAGCCATTAGCACAGATGTCCAAGGGCCACCAAATGAGAACTGCTACACCCTGTGTGTTTTGAAATTAGTTTGCCTGTCTCATCAAATCATACTTCAAAGATGTACTTTTTTTTTTTTTTATTTTTGGTGATAGAAGACATGTAATTACTAAGTGTGAGGCTGGGTCAGCCTTGGTAGGGAAGACAAAGGAAAATAAAACTTGTTGGCGTCATATGTACTCTCTTTGTCACTAAAGAAATGACTGAAATCTGTGTGACTATTTCAGCCTTTCCCAGTTTGTAGATATTATTCCTTCTCTCCCAGTCATGTTGCTATGATTGCCTATCTCTTTTTTCTGTCTTTATTTTTGGACTTCATCTTCTCACCCCTTCAAGGATGTGCCACTCTTTACTATAATATCTCAGAGGTGGAAGGAAGATAATGGTACTTATTTTTTCCTCCTGATTATCAATAAAAATATTTACTGAACCAGGAATATTAAAACAAACAAACAGACAAACAAAACCACTAAAATAATACAGGAGTCAAATACTACGTCTTTGAATCAGTCCCAAACTTAAGAACTTCATTTTTTTTATTTGCAGGGTTTGTTTGTTTGTTTGTTTGTTTCATTGGTTTTTTTTTCCTAGTAAATCATTTTCTTCTCAGTTTATTCCTGTGGAACTTCTACTACAGAGTTCTCAGCAGTAAGTCAAACTCCTGTAGGGTCTGGAGATTCTAAGTTTTGGTTTTCTTTTTCTTGAGCAAGGAAAATAAAATGAATGCAGGATAACTGCATCAGAACTGTAGTGGAAATAAAGTATCCCATCATGAGGCAAAGTTGCATAATTGTGTCTCATTGACACAGACTATTAGTGATATCAGACTATGGAAGCCTTGTTTGTGAGCAGTAGAGCTGGATAGATAACACGATGACCTAAGGCTGGCAGCAGGAAAACTGAAGTTCCTGATGATTTATTGAACTTTCATTCAATAACAGGTGCTTAAATTTGTCCATTATTGCATCTGAGAAGAGTGACATATCTAGGCCAAGATTAAAACATTCATTTGAATAGGAATGGCCAAATGTAAATAGAGAAAAAAAGAATGTTAATATTTCAAGGAGCATTCTCTTATGTCCCAGAGTGGTTCCTCAAATATCCTGATTTACTTTGGGAAATGCAGTCTCACCTGTTGCATTTGATGGAGCTCAGAATATCATTTTCAAGACAGGACAAGAATATTACACTTGCAAAACTGTAATTCTTCTTTTAACTTGTTTAAGAAAACTGTGTATAAAGGATAAGGCATATACTTACATACTTGTTATCTAACTTCATTTGTAAAATATAAAAAATATCAAATCTGTTAAAAGACAGAGTCCTATATGAGACCTGCACAGGTGCACATATACCTGGAATTTTCTAAATTTGGAAGAGTGAAAAAAAATGGAGGTTTCATGCCACCATTTCCAGGTGCTGCTGCAGACCTCTGCACTCTGAAGCTGTGTCTCTTAAGCTCTGTGTTACCAGAGTCCTGTCTCATGGGGTGCAGAAAGGCTTGTTGCCACAGCCCCAAAGGAGCACAAAGCTATGATTGTGGGGGGAACCCCATTATTCTAGTCTAGAGACAGAAGCCCCCACCAGAGCTGTCCCAGAAGAGCCCCAGCCCCACAAGCCGGGTGCCCCAACATCAGCAAGGAGGCTCTCCCCACAGTCCAAGGACACTGTCTGGGATACAGGGCTCCGAGTGGGGAGAAAGGAAGAGATATTGGGACTGCACAGGACTTGCTGTGGAATGGTTAGAAGATGTAGTGAAGGTGCGGAAAGGGAGGGATTAAGGTGGTTTGGAGAGGAACAAGCATGGGAAATCAGAAGCAGAAAGGGGGGCGGGGGGTAAGGTAGGTTAATAAAGAAATAATATGCTATGTAGACACACTGGTTACTTGTAGTATTGTGATGTACATGAATGCAGCATCTCTCCATATTCTGCATTTAGGACAAATAGAAAAAAAAAAAAAAAGAATAAATTGTCCTGATCACACAGCACTGAGTCTCTCCGAGGGATTCCAGAATACAAGTGCAGTCTGTCCTGCCAGTAGTAAGAGTTTGTGCTTGGAACAGTGTGACTCAGTCAACTTCTAAAGAGCATGTTTGCTTATTTTTCCATTTGGAGAGAATATTAGTAAGTTCTATCATGTGAATGGAACCTCATTTACTGCTGTGAAGAATCTTTACCCTCTTTTGACTTACATTTGTAAAATTCAGTGATATTACAAAGGTAATATCTTCTCTTTAGTAGATATTAAATATTAATTTATGCCTCACAGCCATATTACTCCCAGCTGTTGTCCTGTCAGATCTTATAAATGAATTGAGGGTGTATGGAAGGAAGAAGAAGTGGAGGCATTCAGTCTGGACTGGAGACCCTCAAGGAAACTATGCATGATACAGGAATTAGTACTGGTGGTTATTTAATATCACTTTTCTTTGAACAAGACAATTAGATAATCTCCACTTGCTGCTGGATTAAATGAAAAACAAACAAACAAACAAACAAAAACACAAACCAGCTTTTTTGAGAATTTCAGTAGCTTATTAATTAAGGTAATACCAGTTTTTTGTGCCCCATTATTTGTCTTACATTTAAACAGCCTGTTACACATTAGAAGATAGTCCTGCAAATATCTTCTTAGATTAAATTCTGTTACATGCTTAGGTGCTTTCAACTTAAATAAGGCAGATATTTTTAGTGCTTTTAGACAATTCATCTTCTTCAGAGTTTATCATCAGAATCAGGCTACTGAGTACTACTCGGTATTACAAATATAACAACTACTACTTAGAAACTGGAGCCTGAAATTAATTCAGAAGATTGTTAGTCAGAATTTAGGTGAATACAAATTATTCTGTGTCTGTGTCTGATGGCAGTGGTACAAGAAGCTTGTCTTTTTTATCCTTTTATCTGAAGGATCACTAAGAGCAATACCCTGGTTCAGTGTTCTGGGAGAAACTGGAATTCAAATCTATGCTTCCTAGGAAAACTTAACTTCCAGCATAAGAGGGACTTGGGAATGTTTAATATCTCTCCTGTGTAATCCCTGTGATGTTGAATCCTTGCCCTGTAGACAGAAGATGAGAAAAAATGGAAAAAAAAATTGATTCTTTACTTTTATATTCTCTACCGAAGAGTCTTGGATTTTGATCAGCCAGTATTATTTTCGGTTTCATTCAATAGCAATGCAATGCAAATTGCAGAACTGCTTGAGGAGCTTGAGTCTAGTAGAACTGAAGATGATCAGTAGCCTAATCACTAAACAGGAGTTTTTGACGCTATTTCCAGAGGAAGAGGAGGGAAAATATTGCTTTTCCAGGTTATCCAATAGCCTGCTGAAAACTTTGGAGGAAATAAGAGTGAGAAATGTAAATGGAGATCTCCCCATTTAAGTAGGCAATTAAATACATACTTCCTACTTTGAGGGTGAGTGTTCTAATCACCAGGATGTGTAAGACAGGTAGTGGCTGTGCCTTTCATTCATGGATGTCTTATTCTTGGTCATTAAATGTGTGGAAAAATATCTCTGAAACAACTCAAGTTACATTTAGGTCATTCCCATAGTCAGAATTAGAATTATATTCAATGACGCTTAGGTGAAAGTTAAGTCCAAACCTGTAGGTTCATGCACAATAGCGAGAAGTGAAGAAATCAAGAACTCTCAGATCAAATAATATCTGCAAAAACACCTTTACATGCAAGCATCTACTGTATATAGTTTCATTTCATTTGTAATTCTTAAGTTCAATAAGTCATCTTACT
The DNA here is from genome assembly GCF_040182565.1 of Anser cygnoides. Taxonomy (NCBI): domain Eukaryota; kingdom Metazoa; phylum Chordata; class Aves; order Anseriformes; family Anatidae; genus Anser; species Anser cygnoides. The sequence continues at coordinate 35,260,546 of NC_089873.1, forward strand.
TTTGTTGTTGTTGTTGTTAATTTTCTAGAAAGATCAATATTAGATACCTTCATGTAACCATGAGATCATCTTTTGTTTGTTTGCTTGATAAAGAGCTGGGACTGGATGCATGTTTAATGGAAAACTAAAAACATAAAAAAGGTTGTGTGCAGTTATTGTATAGAGTGTCAAAAAGCCTTTATTACTCACAAACATTCCTAGTGGGTAAGCAACTCAAAAAAATCAGAAATGCTTTGAGGAAACAAAAACTTGAAAAGAAAATAAATATCTTCTCCTGTCAGTTCAACTCACAGGCTTCCTTATAAAAGTAATTGTAAGTGTACAACATGTAGATCAACTTGGTAATGCAGTTAAGAATCACTGAGCCTCTAGAAATTTACTCCACAGTCACCACTTATTTGCCACTTCTTCCAGAGAAAGCTTCCATTTTCACACCTACCACCACCGCCTTCTTCCCCGGAAAATTAAATAATATTGTTCATTCAAAGTGTCCCCATGCTACTGACTGAAATCATTATAGCGCCTAAATCCACTAAAACAGCAAGGTTATATTTTGCATTTAACCTTACTAAACATTTTTTGTGAACATATCCAAACTTTACTCAAGTGCCTTAAGGCAAAGATTACACCAAAATAAAAAAAAAAAAAGAGAGAGAAAATAAAACCTCAAATATTAGCAAATAATAGACTTAATTTCCTCTCTTCCAGTAACATGTGAAGACATTACATTGACTAAACCAGACATCTAAAACCTATAATTGATATTCAAAAAAAAAAAAAAAGTGAAGAAAATGACTTTATTTTCTTTTTATGAAGGTTATTATTCTAACTTTCTTTCATCATATTAGAGCATCAGACAAATAATGTAATACAAATTTATATGCAAAATCCAATAGCTTTCCCAATCCAGTTACTATATCTGACCGTGTAAATCGAAGGCACTTTAAACAACTGAAGTTACTCTGTGTTTTAACCAGTGAAAATGAATCAGTTATAATAGGTTGTGGGTTTTCTTTAATGATTCAGAATGTATTAGCATAGTTTGTATTGCTGTTTTTCTTTTGTTTCTCCGTGAAATGAAATAGTATTATGGATATTTTCAAATATCCATTCACAGAGCAGCTGCTCATATTTCCAAGTATTCTATTTCTAACCATTGTCAAATATATATTTTCAGTTAGCTTTTCCAGTATGAGTCAGATTTATTGAACAGTAATTTCTGAGAAGTCCCTAAACATTTTTATAATCGTCACCACTTTTTATTGACTTCCATTCTCTCATACCAAAGCCAACTTAATGAACCGTACACACCACTAACTACAAAATGATTATGAGTAGTTTGACAGAGAATTCTTTCAGCTTTCTGTGGAAAACAAAACAAAACAAATAAGAACAACAACAAAAAATATAGTTGTACTAATTGTTGCTATTAATGCAATTGATATTCCCAAGGTCATAGGATCCTAAAATAGTTCAAATTAAAATGTCTTTAGTACAGTCTGCTCAAAGCAGGGTCATTGTTTGGGTCCTGAATGTTGTCACAATCCTGACTGTCCCTGACCTGCTCTTCTAGGGCCTCCCCTCCCCTGCCCTGCCCTTCCTCATGCCTGTCCCCAGGGCTGTCAGCCCCTGCCCCAGTGAGGCCATAGCAGGGCTGGGCTGCAGCTCCCCACAGTCCTGTCCTGCCTGACCATAGGCCCTTCTGAGCTAGGCTCAGCTGTGGGCCCAGCCTGGCCTAGGCTCATCCCCATTGCCAGCTTTGGGGCTGGGGTTATCCCAGTGACCCTGGCTGTCCTGCTCCTTGCTGGGGTGGTGGGACAGGCCTTGGTTGGGGGTCCCTGCCATGACAGACCCCGTGGAGAGACCCTGCCACTGCCTGCCCATAGGAGCCACCAGCCTCATGGCACCCTGAGCATCTGCTCTGGGGCGCAGGTTGCTCAGGGTTTTATCCAGTTGGGTCATGAATGTCTTCAAGGCCAGAGATCATACAGATCAGTGTGATCTATCACTTTTCCACCACCCTTTATTTTCAATTCTCCATAATCTTTAAAAAGTGTTCCATTTTGATTTATCTGAATCCAATTCTTCCTAGAGAGGCTTGATCTAATTCAAAAGTTTCCCCATTACTTCATAAATCTTCATAAACAGATGGAAATCACTTTATAAAATGGAATACAGAAAGATGACATTATCCACCATTTAAAATGTTGTCATGTCAATTCAAATCGAAATGTAAAGCTCCCTATTTCAGTAATTTCCATTTCATTGGAAAATAAAGTTCCATTTCAGTAACAGTACTACAGATAAGTCAAAGTACTGTAGATGAGTCAAAGATTGATTCCAAAAGTCTGTCACAGGAACAGTGCCGGTGACATTTGGTGAGCTGTTTCTTGTCCAGCGAGTCACACAGTCACATACCCCTATAATGGGGCTGAGGGGCCTCCTGCTCTGCCTCCAGCAGCCTGGGGCCCTTGAGCACCCTAGGCCTCCACATGTCCCAGTTCCAGGGACACCCTCCCCTGGCCCCCAGGCACCTGCCCCACTCTCCAGCTGGTCCAGCTCGGTGCCGGCCAGCATCACACAGTGACAGCACACCCTCATTGTGCCATGTGCTGGCACCACGGGCACGTGAGACACCCACCTTGGGCCACTTCAGCACTCAGAACCACTACACTTTTGGGAAGGTTGGCAGCTTTTGTCTTGTAATCTGACAGACAGCACTTCTTGATGAAGATGGTCAGTGTTAGATACACACGATTCTTCTCAAGTCCCTCCTGTGGAAGCAAGCTGGGACACCACATACTGTAAACATACGTGAAATAAGAAAGAGTGCTACTGACACTTCCTACTTTTTGTGTTAGCTGACAAATATTTACCAATGCAATTCCAAATCTGCTGGTAGCTTTTGTTTGTCAGTGCTCTAAACAGCAAAGGAAAGGAAAACTTTTTTTCCCCTAGAACAAACCTTTTTAATAATCATTTTGGTGAAGAGGAAAATAGCTAATTCTAACCTCCAGAAAACACTAAACAATTGCCTGTTACTGAACAAAAAGAAACAGAATATTTACTTAGAAGAATACATTGTCAAGGAAAAAAAAAAGCAATAATTATATAAAAAGATTCAGAATGGAAAATAAACTATAACAGCAACAACAACAACGACAACAAAAAACTAAACCAAAACTAAGATATTATTTTCACTTTCTGTCTTGCATGTTTTCATCAGATCTATATAATGATCAGACAGTATTGCTGCAAATATGTGAAGGTAGAAATCCCACAGTGGTCAAAAATACTTTCCTGTTGTCACACAGAGCTATGAAAGTCAAACTTTCTTAAGTCAATTTGTCAGTGGTTGAATGATGCAACAGTACTCTAACTCCATTGATTTACATATTTTTCTATAAAACTCTGCATTTTTGCAGGCAGAAATAGATTCTCCAACTCCATACATGCAATGCTGGTGGCTAATGACACTGTCAGTCAATACATTTTATTTAATCTATGTAGCCTCTCTTCACATGTTGTCTTGGTTTACAAAATGAAAATGAGAGAAGTTAATGTTTCCAACTCAATCATTCTTCACAACTACATCAAAAGACCCTGAGAAGACATTTGTGACTGTTAGCCTCCTACTGTGTGTCCCAGCGATGAATCACATACAGTGACAGAGGCTCATGGATACCTTCAACAGTGTTTGCACTGTGTGGTAGTGTGCGCTGACGGATTTGCTGAAATTCAGTTTTATCTCTGTGAGTACTAAATCCACTGACATTATAAGTTATAGTAGTAAAATGCTACATTTTTTTTTTTACTTCATTAAAAAGCAAGAGTTTCTTGATTAAATGTGATTAAATGTGACCTAATGTCTCGTACTGGTACTTTAAGAGAAATGGACTACATGAAAGATAAAAGTTGCTGTGAGTTGCGGCTCAGAAGTCAAATAAGCAAAGTTATTTTGTTGAGAAAAGGTAGCTTGACATGCCTGTAAAATTTATAGGAATGAATCTGCTTCAAAACCTCCTAGGAGTTGGAGAAGGAAATTACATTTGACATAATGGGAAACATTTGAGATTTTAATGCAAGGCAATGTATTCTACATACTTTGTATCAAGAAACTTTTTCAATCTGCTCCTATCTGTGGGACAACACTTCTGATGGTTTTTAAAATGAGAGAAGAAACCTTACTCTGTATAAGGGACATTGAAAATATTTGTATGCTTGTGATGGAAATGTGCTTTTTAAAATAAAACTTTATTGGGAAGTTCGTTAGAAAGTTTCCTTACCTATAACTGTTTTACCTAATAACAGAAATCAATTATTTTGGTCAATTTATATTTATTTGTGATTGTGTGAGCAGTGGATACGAACGAAAAAATAACAATGAGGATTATATATTTGTAAAAAATGTTTCTCTTCCAAGGATCTAGTTGTTATTATTGTTATTGCTATTGTTATTGTTATTATTTGAAAAATTGTGCCATAGAGAGAGACCTTTCGGTATGGAGTTCTCATGCATGTAGTCCAACATGCATGAGACCAACATATCTCTATGTAGGTCCATAGAGATATAGCCTTTGACTACTATATTCATGGCTTTCTGAACTGTTCCTGAAAAAGTTATTAATGCAAAATTCAGATTTATCTTTAGCTGCTGATAATTTTTTTAAGTGCATGTTTGCATAATTTATGTATTTTATTTTTTCTCTGTATTTAAAATGCTTCTTTACCATGAAATAATAAAACTCATATAGGAATCAGCTAACCTTTGTAGAAAGTTCACTGAATTTGAACAGAAAAATACAGATAATAGTGCAATTATATTAACCAATTATATATATGAGTGTCCACAGTTATGATCATTATTCAGTACTCCCAGATGAAAAGATAGCATGAAAAAAAAATCTAAGAGAAAACGAGGTCATAATGTTTCCTTGTTCATTTTGATATGAAATTGTAATACGGGAGTGTTCTTGAACTGAGGCAGAGTAAAGCTAAAACTCATTACTAGTCACAGATTCAAGGGCTAACACACTTTCATGGAGTCTTTGCATTCAGAGAACATCTAGCATACTAAGTAGTTGTTTCCAAAGGTAAAGAATGACAAGTCCTGTTCATGTAATAGACAGTGTACTGAAGTTAGTTGCTTTTTTTAAATCTTACCAGGAAGGAGCTAGTGCTAATACCAAGAGAGCTGTCCTGAAAAATATGTTCAAAAGAACAATACACAAAACCTGCTCTATTTACTTATTATATTTTTGTGGACTCCCTCACAATTTTAAGCCCATGGGAATAATTAGAATATCACTACGTATTAACATTTCATTGTACATTTTTTCTTCTACACTCAAAAGCCTCTGAAATTTCAGACATAAATTTCATTGGTGTTTCATTCCATAGCAAAATTTAGGTTAAAGTCTTGGAAAAAATAAAGGTAATCTTTTTTCAGTTAGCACCAAAAGTGGGTAAAAAAAAATCACCTTCACAATTTTAAACATCTGAAAACGACCATCTTCTTTTCTTAAATTTTGAACGTCTGCAGGTCCAGCACTGACTAATATTTGGAGACAGATGTATGAGAAGAGTTCCCATCATTAACATTTAATCAACACAAAATAAATCATCATAATAAAAATAATAATGTAATAAATAGGTGAATGAAGGAGCTTACCCTACCATATCCAGGTACTAAAAGAGCTATAAATAAAAAGCAATTTATTTTTATAACTTTCTCTATTAATTCACCATTAAGTCCTTCTTTCTTGGATAAAATTAAACCTACCTAAATCAATTGGCATGTTTTCTGTTAACTTAAAAAAAACAAACTATGAAGAAGAAATTGGAAGTAAGACTTTATACTCTCTCATGAAATAAATCAGAGCTTGAGCTAAGAGCCAAATCCTGTAACAACTGCTCACAGCATGCTCTGAGAGTTTGGTTTTAGAGAGACAGGCTCCCTGTATCATTAAGGGAGGGAAAAAAAAAAAAAAAGATTCAGAACTGCAGTTGTCACCATCTGAGCAACTAATGAGGATTGCTTCTGGTGAACTACTATGAAATGGAGTGAACTACTAGTGCAGGAAAATATTGAAATTCATGCCTTCTCTGAGGCATAGGAAGAATGGGAAGGGCCTTTGCTGACTGCTTGCCAGCTTTTGTGGGGGTCAGCCCTTTGAGGGGCAGAATTTAGACTTTCCTCTCCCTAGCACTTACTGACATTTTCTATTTAGCTAGCTGATGCTTTTACTTTTCTGTTTTGACTCCTTTGAACATCATAGACCAGGGGGATCACTTCTATGTGGAACAGAGGGTAACAGAAGACAGGTGTTACATATTCTTGGAAGTACTACATTTAATTTCCTGTTAGCCTATTGCACTATCCATCCACTTCCAGCTGTGAGCAACTTAATATACCTGCACAGGCTTCTGGAATATTCCATTTCTTTCTACTCTTGGGTTAATTACTTCAGTTACTAAAAGAACACCATCTGCAGCATTTTGATCCATACCTTCCATCCTAATGCCAAGGCCATTCCATTCTCATGTCAAGGCAGGAGTGCCAGTTGGGTCGCAGCTATGGCATCCGCTCAACCTCCTCACACATCTGCAGTTTGCCTTGGACTTGCCCTCATCCAGGCATTGAGCCTGTAATGAGATCATGGCTCCAACTGCAGTCTACAGCTACGGGCTGCTCTTTTAGAAGAGTGATTAATGACAGTAAGATCTAGTCTGTGTTTTCCTTTGCCTTTATACATTATATCAGCCACAGTAAAATGTAAAGAGTAAGAAGGCTTCACTAGTGTGCTTCAACACAGAATTGCATCCAAAGCAAGAAACAAATTAAATCAGATAGCTTTAGTTTTGTTTATTTATTTATTTTGTGTATGTGTGTGTGTGCACTAATGCTGCTACAAATCCAACAAGTACAAACACCCCAACTCGTACTGATTTTATTTCATTTGATAATGGTAGGCTTTTGAAGCTTTCTTTACCTAACAGTGGCATCTTTCAAACAGAGAATCAAGATGTTAGGCAGAAGCACTCATTATTGTTTACTGTTCATTTTTCATAGCAAGAAAGAAGAGCACAGAGGAGTTCAAACGCTATCATCTGTACAAGACGATACATTATTGTAAAATGCAACTTGCTGTTATTGCTGGTATTATCATGAACAATGTATCCATTATCGCTTTGTAGAGGGCTTCTTATCCTGTTATCTTGCTTTGAGTCTTGCAAAGTGTACTTATTGTGGAGGGCTTGCTTATTACTCAACTGGTAGTGTACTCCCTCACTTTTTTCAGTTTTTTTCATCCAAAGAAAACAACAGCAGTGCTTTTTTTTCTGGTTGAGGGGCAGAGGGTTTGACTTAAATTTTGTTTGTTTGTTTGTTTGCTTTTCTGAAGTGCTTTGTTATTGCAATGAGTTCAAAGATGAAAAAAAATAAATCTAACGTGGGCTAAAAAAGGGAGTTTTGTGGGGATCTTATCTCATGTCCACCTTGGTGCAGAATTTATCTGCAATTATTTCTTTGTTGTGGAAAGGATCGGAAGTTTGTTTTAGCTGTCAGCACTGCTCTACCTATTTTATCCTGTTGCCCTGCCCTGAAAATGTGTTTATGCTCACAGATACAGAAAAGCCATTCTCCCTGTTTCACACCTGACCAGATGAGGAATAAACATACTTTGGGACAAATTTATTCCAGAGAGTAACTGGTAGTTTAAAGAATTTTATGCAGGCATCCTAATGATTGAGTCTTTTGTACAACCCATTTGAATCACATAGACTGATGATGAAGTCCTTGTTATCAGTATGTACCCTGTTGTATACACATATATAACAATCCTCTGCTCACAATGTTGCTCAGTTCTGTTAACCTGATCATTCAGGGAAGGAATACAATGTTAGTGGGAGAGAACACGCAGCTGAAGCAAAGAAGGGTTTAAGCTTTTGTATGTCTTATTGTCAATAAGCTTCAGCATCTACAAGCCATGCTTGGTTAATTTTGTTTAGTAAATTATATGAGTTACCAGAGGTGGAGCTCAGATGCTGTACCAGCAAACCCATTACATTTGGGCATTATGCTAATTGCTGAGGTATGCCAGATATAAGGATTCAGTATATCAGGTTGCTAGAAAGTAAGCTGTAATCATCATGCTCATTTTACTTATAAAAAACAAAGCTGGCAATAAGCTGAAACAACACTGTAATGAAAAGCAGTTGACTAATTAGCTCAGCAACAGACTTTCACTAATTTATTAAAAAAAGAAAAAAAGAATTAAATGTCATAAGTTGTGAACCATAAGCACTAAGCACTTTCCAATTAGACATTTATTTAAGGGAATTGCTTTTATAGGATTTTGTATGTGTTTGAGGTTGTTTTTCTCTTTGAAGGATATTTTAAAATTCTATCAGCATCCTTTGAGACAAAGTACTCAGAGCAATGTGATTTATATGCAAGGTGTGGGCCGCATTTGTGACTCAGGCCTTCTACATCATTGATGAATCATAAGGGTGTCACAGGACAGCAAGAAAGGTCCAAGGGAAATGTCCTCTGGCATGGAAACTCTCAAGTCTTTATTGGAAATGAAAAACTTAACCTTGCTCTTTTGCATCATAGGGGAAGTACCTATGTTCTTTATGTTCAGCCACAGAAGGGTGCCCTTAGGCTGCCCTGCACAGCACAAGGGTTCTGGTGTGTCCCAGGCATCAGCAGGCAAAGCAGAGCTCATTATCCCTGCAGCGGGTCAGGTGCTGACCAGGCACTTCACTCCACACTGCTGCCACTTCTGAATGGGGCGGTGGGGCAGCTCCTTCAGCCTTCCCATGGGCTGCATAAAGTCTCATGCTGAGGAATACCACACCTAGCCCTCTCCTCCAACAGCCTCATGTGAGGTGGGGACTGCAGCCCACACCAACCCTCGCTGCCAGCTGTGGGAACAGTCAGCCCAGCAGTCAGACTACCGAGCAGACTTTTAGTTTGCTCATCAAGAGGTATTTTAAAGACATGGGCAATGGAAGAGGGGGTAGAAACCATTCTGATTTACAGTGTGACTGACTCAAAAGTGTAAGCAGGGTGTCACACTGTGAATGACTTCATCGCCAAAAATTTCAGGACACAGTATTTCCTAAACCTCTACTGAAAGTAAGTAAAGCTGTGGTTCAGGCTGAGCTGATTGCTCTCTTTTGCCAGAGAAAATTCCAGGTTCTGTATTATGTCTCAGGTTTCTATTCTATTTCTTGGTTGTTTTTCTTTTTGTTTGCCTCCACCCCCTCCCCCCAACCCCCCAGGTTAAAACTTTTCTGTCCCACTTCCCCCATTCTCCTTTTCTTAGTCTCTTAGCTGTGACCAGATAAGTTTTGCACTACCCACCACAGCACCTACTTCATCCTTCTAGTGGTAGTGACTATCACAACATCTGCTCCCACATCCCACTTTTGTGCTTTTTTTTTTGTGGAGGGTGCATGCATGTTATGGTCTGTGCAAATACTTGTCTAGAATGAATAAAGCCACAGGTTATACTTTCTTTATTATCAGATTTTTTTTTTCTTTATTATTATTATTATTATATTTATCATCAGATTTTCTTTTTTAGTTCCTTTTCTGGCATCTGTCCAGACAGGTTATTTTTGGACATACATATCATCTCAACTGCATGGCTTTGATTTAACAGAAAAACTTATAGAAAAGATGATTGCTTAAAGCCATCTAAAAGGACAATGGAGAAAGCAGTATTTCTTTGACTTTATGTGTTTGTAACAATGGGCATTCACAGCTCTCCAAAGACACGGTGTAAATGTTGTTCTAACCCCAAAACTTTATTTAAAAAGCACACAACTTTGCTTCTTAAATGACTATTTTGGAATTTAGTGACCTGCACTTAGTAAGATGAGATGCTGATAGGAACACAGTAGGACAGTAGGATACAGTGTTCAACAGCCTTTATATTGTTAAAGGGGTGTTATACAAATTATAAGAAGTAGTGTTTATCTATGACCCTCTTTCCTCCTTCCTTTCTCTCCTGTTCTTTGTGGAACAAAGAACCATGTGTGGTATATCTCCTTCCTATCCCCTCTGACTAGTCAAACTAGTCTGGAAGCCCATAGCCTATTAACTTATGTTCACACAAATATTGTTATAAGCAGCAAATGTTGTGCAACATCTGGTCTTTCAACTTGTCTTATCATCAAGCTATACAGTGGACACTCTTTGAAGAACAAATGCTCTCCAGCAAAGTAGCCTTCTCTGTGCAGGATACTCCCCACATTCCTCCACCCTCTAACTCACTTTAATTGATTGTTTAGTGCTTGGAAATCTATCTTCCTGCTCTTTTTGCAATATTTACATTTCAGACCACCTGAGGCAGGTATGCAGTGACAAAAATAGTGTTTATATTGTGGTATGTACAAATAGCAGATAAAAGCTCTTCCTTAGATATTCTTGCAAACAAACAAAATAAATGGAAAACGCATGGCATAATCAGGTAACAAACAGGTGAATTAAACAGGAAAAAAAAATAAAAGGAGCAGCTGCATTGGGTACTTGGTTCATCAAAAATATTAGGAGCTTTTTTTTCCACATTCTCAGTTTATAAGTTTGCATTACCAGAAAATAAAATGCCTGATTTCCTGTCCTCCATACCAAGACAGAACAAAACTTTGTTTCTCCATAATTGGATGTAGAATGATGTAAGTAAAAATACTCAAAATTTCCTTGAATCAGCATGTTTTTCAGTTTGCTTGTTGCATGAGTGAATAAGACTTTAATGAATCTGGCCACTCAACAACTGAGTGGAACACATTACATTGCTCCATCTCTTGCTACAACAAACTTTTCTCTGTGGGGAAAGCAATGAATCCCTTTCAAGTCAGCTTCAGATGAACTCCCTTTCCCTTCTTTCCTTTCCCTTCTTTCCTTCCCCCCCCCCACCTTTTTTTTTTTTTAAATTTTGATTATGAGGATTTATAGGATTGGGTTGGGGGGACAACGACACATGATGACATATTTTCAACATGAAACAGAGGGGCTTTACAGTAGTTCTACTCTTCAGAGTTAAATTACTAGATCAAAAGTTTTGAGCCTTTTAATATTTTGAAAATGAAAATGAAAATTTAGGAATAGACTAAGAACCAAAATTAGACCCCCAGTCAAGCATTAGAACTTAATGGGTATACTATGTCTTTATTATTTTCATGTTAATGCAGTTAGTCTGTAAGAGCCTATTGAAGTTATGCATAGTATAGAGAGACTCAAGATGATTTAGACCTAAATAACTTATGGTTTAAAGAGGTTTAAAGAGATACTGTAGAAAATTTGCAATATGATTCACATTTTATGTCTGGAGAATTGAAAAATGAAAGATGCATCCGTATGAAGCTTTTAGTTCAGATCAAGACAGGCTTCTGAAAGTGAATCTACTGGCCTTCTTTGCTGTCTTTCATATCAGGACATTCTTGGAGTACATGAAGTCAGTTGTTTTCAGATTAAAAATAAACTGAAAGTCATGCTTCAGGAACATATCTAGTGCACCTCGAACAATTAACATTCATTCCATAACATCAGACTCTGGTCTGAAGTAAGAACCCCACCTCAACCTCCAAAATGCATATGGACATCAAGCCTTCATCATCGTGTGATTCATTCTTGAAGATCCACTGCTTTTATTCCTGTGACTTGAAAATGTAGATAGAGCTGGAGATGGTTATGGTCCCCCAGGACTATCTTAAGTAAAACCAGACTTGCAGTATTAAGCTTGAGTGAAGAATTTTTAACAGTAAAATTTAATTTGCAGAACCCAACTGTTCTGTTTTAATTGAAACTGGGCTCTTCTGATTAAAAAAAGATAAGGGGATAGAGTGGAAATATTGAATCACAGAAAGGAACATAAGCTGCACACTGCAAGTCACTGTTTCTGCTGAAGGCTGACTACTGCTTATTAGCATTATGAATTAAAAGTCTAAAGCAGTTTTCTACATCATAAACTGGTCTATCACACTATTTCTTTTTCTTCATTGTCTGGGTGGTTGTGTGCAATAAAGAAAAATAAAAATAAAATCTGAGCCCCTGTATATTTGTTAAGCCAGGAGGAAGCTTGTTGTAGAACAGATATGATCACGTATTAGTTACAGGAGAAGCTGTCTGGAGTTAATCCATATGCATTTTGTCGAGTGTGCTAAAAGACAAGAAGACAGAGTTGAAACAGAGAAAAAAGCTTCCAACTGGAAAAAAAAAGATAAAACAAAATAATAATAATAATAATAATAATAATACTTTTTATGCTGTTTGAACTAATTACATACCTAAAATGCAAGCCATGCATCAGAAGATGTAGATGTTGTCTCTGGATCTGACTTCATTTCATAGAATCATAGAATGGTTTGGGTTGGAAGGGACCTTTAAAGATCATGTAATTCCAACACCCCTGCCATAGGCAGGGACACCTCTCACTAGATCAGGTTGCCCAAAGCCCCATCCAACTTGGCCTTCAACACTTCTAGGGAGGGGGCATCCACACCTTCCACGGGCAGCCTGTTCCAGTGCCTCACCACCCTCAGAAAAAAGAATTTCTTCCTAAAATCTAATATAAAGCTGCCCTCTTTTAGTTTAAAGCCATTACCTCTTGTCCTAGCACTATACTCCCTGACAGAGAGTCCCTCCCCAACTTTCCTGTAGGCCCCTTTAGATACTGAGAGGCTGCTATAAGGTCTCCCTGGATCCTTCTCTTCTCCAGGCTGAACAACCCCAACTCCCTCAGCCTGTCTTCACAGGAGATGTGCTACAGCCCTCTGATCACCTTTGTGTCCCTGCTCTGGACTCCTTCTAATATTTCCATGTCCTTCTTGTGGTGGGGGCCCCAGAGCTAAACACAGAAACCCAGGTGGGGTCTCACAAGAGCAGAGTAGAGGGGGAGAGTCACTTCCCTCAACCTGCTGGCCACTTTTCTTTTGATGCAGCCCAGAACATGGTTCATGACCTTGGACAGAAAATCAGAGACAGCATGGCCTCTGATGTGACAGTCTCAGTCCTCTAACAGCAAGATCTTCAAAGAGTGATTCAGTGCTCCTGTAGGTTTGTCAGGGAGCAGCTACAACCAGCAAATGAGAAAGAGTAGGCAAAGACTACGTCTAAGATGATTTCAGGTGCCTTGACAGTTGACTAAGGGCTGCTCATTACGAATTTGTTTTAGCTAGGTTTCAGAACAGGTACAGAAAACTTAAAGAGAAAAATATCTGGCTTTTTAGATAAACAGAGAAACTGCCATTATACAAGGGTAATGGGGACTCTATCAGTCCAAGACAATTGAAACTCTCGGTTTTCACTAATAGTTTACAATATTATTCACCGATCATGGTGAATGACAGTGACAAACTGTCCTTCCCCTCCATAGGCCCATCTACAAGCTCTGCAAGATTTATGGGACAAAAATAACAACAAGCAGAAAACAAACAAACAAACAAACAAACATTCCTGTGGCATAAGGACTCTCTGAGTTCTGTTTTCTTTGAAATCCTTACATTTTTTGTGGTGAAGAAAAATATGCATGCATAAACCTGGAAGCCAGGATCAGAAGATACTCTAGAAACCATTCTGTGGAACCGTAAGTTACATTGTCTCTTGCAGTTATCACTCTTGAATGAGACCACGGTGATGGTGAAATCTTGACCAATTGTTCTTTAGACTGAACTCAGCCTTTTTCTAGTAGTCTTGACCTCTTAGTGGAGGTATAACCAATCCTTGTATACCACTCTCAACCCAACTTTGAATTTTTATGGTGTTTACAAAGAGTCCAAGAGTTTAGAACATCATATGCAGAGTACCTGGGAGCCAGTGGGTAGAGAAATTGGGGATCCAAAATTGGAGTCTTCCTTAGAGTGCTACCAGGGTTAGGTGGCATGGAGAATTCTCTTGGTTTCAGCTAGGATAGAATAAATTTTGCTCATAGTGGGTATGGTGATGTGTTTTGGATTTACGATGAGAACGAAGTTGATAACATACTGATGTTTTAATCGTTGCAGAGAAGTGCTTACACTTAGTCAAGGACTTTTCAGCTTCTCATACTGCTTTGCATGGCATTTCCTGCCTTCTACTGTCCTGCACCTTGAAGCTTTAGGAAAGTTCATAGGAGTCGAATACTACAATAACTCCAACTCAGAGAAGCACTGCAAATTTCTGTTAAATTGAATAACTGAGCCAGACTTGGGACTATCTCAAGCAGATAAACACTAACACATTCATACAATGTAGATGTCCATGGGTCAGAGAGGTAAGGACAAACCTGTGAACATTTATGTTCTTATACTCATAGCCCCCTCACAGGTCTTACTCTGAAGGACTTTTTCAAAGATGAAATCATTACTTTTTCACATCCTTGAGTTTTAAACCTTGAGCTTCACAGGTATTGATAATATACCCTAGCAAATGTACGTTGCTTTAAATGAGCAAAATTAGAGTTTCTTGCTGCATGACTAATTAGCATAAGCAATCTCTTGTCTCATAGCAACCTAGATCTGATGATGAACACCTGCCAGCCCAGATGGTTTGCAGAGGAATTTTCTAGTTTAATAGAATAAAGTACTGTTTCTGAGCTGCCTCAAACTATTATTTAACAGGAATTTTGCAAGAAGTCTGAAAAGTGATTATTGTGAAATCTTAACAAATAAGCATCTCCAAAGTTGTCATGTTCAACTGTCATCACTTGTCAAGGGATGGGGGTTGGCTTTTAAATAATGCATGGCTTTTACATCTTATTCTGTCTATGTGTGCTAACAATAGTATTGAATAGGCATAAACTCAAGAATGCTGCCACCCCCCCCCCCCAAAAAAACAAATAAAATTACAATAGCACCTGCAAAATTACAAAACTTGATCTCTCATCAGAGATAATTTTTCAATATTAATTGAAGTCTATATTACCAAAAAGCTGTAGGAATGAACTCAATGAGTTCTAGTAGATTTTTGTATGGTTTCAGATAAATTTTCAAATATGCCAATTCTTAAGTATTTATTGAGTTGAGTCTTGTAACTTATGGCAATATTCCAGTACAGGTATGTAAAGAACTCCAAAATATGTGTGTGCTAGAGATATTGTTTCACCAACATATTAACTGTTGAAATTCTGATCTCACTGATGTCAAAGCCACCAAGATTGCAGTCCACTTCTGCCCATAAACCCACATCTCAATCTCTAAAGAGATTAAAAAATTTCTCTGAAGAAACCAACATTAATAGTTTTGGTGAAAACTCTTTATCTTTTTCCCTTCTGCATTTTAAAATTTAAAACCAAATTTGACTCAAACTAACAGACAGACTTTTCAGTGGCTACATATTTTGCTTCAGTTTTGATATTATAACTAGAAGAGTAAACTAAATATTTGATAATACAGAGGAAAGAAATCCTTCTTGGAAATTTGGTCTACTCTGTATTATATCTCAGGTTTCTGAGTCTGATATTCATTAGTCAATATCAATGATTAATTTAGAAAATGGGCAGGCAGACTGACAAAGAAAATGCTTAGTGTTTAAAAAATTTGTTAATGATTGTCCCACTTGCCCATCTATCTCCCTTTTATTGCATCAAACCATTCAATACGAAATATGAAGAGCTTGTTTAAAAATACTGTGTTGCTCTGAAGCTCCAGAAATGTCTTTGGCAGGTACTACATACACTGACATATTCCTAAACTGCAATTAAGCAGTTAGTTTTAGTGATCCATGTATCAGAAAAAAAAAATCAGTTGTATTTTGTGATTCAAGTATTGACTTTGCAATACCAACAATAAAGACCTGTTTTTTCCTCAGTAGTCTAAACAGACACTTGAAAAAATATGTAAGGTGCATAAAGGGAGCTTACATTCCCTTCTCTAATGGAATCAACACTTTAAATTATATGTAAGATCTGAAATGGGAGTATTTCACCATTCACTGCGTGCATTATACACCGTAAGTGTATAATATAATCTGCTAACATATTCCAGAGGAATATTTGCTAAAAATCTTCAACCAAGAAAGAAAAATAGACTACATTGTGTCCTGTGGAACTTGGCTACTTAAGAATGGAAGAACAATATCTTCATAATATCAGGAAAAAAATAAATCCATATTGTCCCCCAAACTTTGGCAAACAACAAGGCAAAAGAAATAGCTACACTGACAAAATAAATAAATAAATAAATAAATAAATAAATAAGATTCAGGGAAAGCTGGGATATTTCAGGCTGCAAGATTAACTCAGAACATTTCTATCAGAACATAAAATGCCTATTTTGGTTAAATTGCAGCAGAACTAGCTATCACAATTAAAATTTCAGGATTTTATACATATTCTCTCTTTTGTTCTTGTTTTTCTTTACAGAATAGAGAGGGAACAGAACTATATTATTTTAAAGGAGTCTTTTCATTTGTTTTTACTGAAACAGCAGGTATAATTTTATGATCCAGAAGTGATTAGTACGGAATACTAATAATGTTTAGAGCAAACCTCCAATAGTGGGCAAATTATAAAACCCCTTAACTCAATTCTCTAAGATTAGGTATTTCAAAATTAAAATAAACAAACAAAACAGGTTTTATTGAAATTTAAATACTTAAGGTTAGATTAGAACAGAGGTAACCCTACCCTTGTAAAGATTCTGAACAGAAGCTGACAGGGAGGTCTTTGTATTTGCCATTTTCCTGTTTGATGTCTTGTGGTATACTACTTCATCCTTAGACTATTTGACAACAAAGTTTTCTCAGGCTTAAATTGTGGCCTGAAGCACATAGGGCAAAATAGATGATGTCGTCAAAATCAAACCTGAAAGACATTTCAGAAAGTATATAATGACAATAACAAAACTGCAATCCAAATATTTTTTCACGTCTTTGGAAGTGGCAGAAGCACTCAGATATACATCTAGCGGGGAGGGGGAGGAGAGGGAGATGTATACACATACATACTTGTGTGTGTATTTGTATTTAACAAACAAACAAACAAAAAAATGAAATAGGGTAGAATATTCAGAACAGGATGAGCCAGATTATTTTGGATGGCAAAGGGCACCCAAATTAGGTAGATAATGTGACCAGTTGCTGAGATCCGAGCAGACCTCCATATCTGATCTATTTTCAAGTTTTGTATCAGGTTAAAAATTGAGCTAAGACATAAGTTTTGTCCTGAGATGAATGGATTGGTACAATATATAGCAAGAATCTTCTTATCTCAGTGTACTGGAGTTCTTGTATAAATGACTAAATTTAGACACATACACATTGTTGAACTGTGCTGTGTGTAGGAGTCAGGACTGTGAACATTATCACCCTTCCAGTTCAGTATTGTAGAATTTAGATATGTTTCTCCAGGATAGAACTGAGAGGCCACTGCATTCTGAAGTAGCAACATATGAACCAGGAACAATTCTAGGAAGTTAGACTGTCAGATATACATTTAGATAAATATATATATTTTTTTCTACACCAATTTTTCCTTCCTCCTTGTGTGCATGTTCTGTGTGCTGTTCATCTCAGGATTTGCTCTGTGTTTGGGTTTTCCCTGTTCCAAAAACTGACAGTTGCCTCTGCTGATCATCAGCTCTGCTTACACCTTCTCTTCAGAAGTTGTTCTCCTCCTACTGCAGTACCACAATATTTTCAAATGTCTACTCTCAGAGGAAGTGTGAAAACAAAAAAAAAAATAATACTAATAAAATAAATAAAAAAAAAATATCTGAGTGCTTTCAGAGCTACATTTAATTTCTACATTCCTGTCTGGTCTGCCTGGGACTTGTTAATATTATAAATAGAGGCAGCAAGGCAAATTGAAGAAAGAGATGAATTGCACTCTGTCAAGCTGCATGAGACATAAGGGTATCCATTTAGTGTCCTTGTGGGGAAATCATGAACCTTTGATTTAAATTCTTCAGCTAATGGTCAAACAGCAAGATTTGTAACAGCAATAAGAATACATACTAATGAATCAGTCTAAAACACACTGAAACTATTCCATTCTGTATTCAAGTTCCTTGGTATTTTTATAACAGTATTTTTTGTGTAAACTTAGAATGTCAGTTCTAAAACATGGCATCAGAAAATGCATTTAATGCTTACTGTGTCATCTATTTCATCCTTCAGTAATATAATCAACCCATAAAATCTGCATAACCAGGTCTATCTATTAATCATTCGATATATTCTGTATTCTCTTCTTTCACACAAGTTCATCGAACCATATTCTGGGTGAGCACTAACAAAATAAAACTAATGTAATCTACCTAGAACCTTTCAAAAAGAAGTTACAACAGGATAACATTTATTTCATACTATTTGGAAAAGGGTTATTAGAACTTTTATTAGAAGAAACACTAAAAATATACACGTGTAAAGGCACAACCACTAGATGAAATGACTGCTTTGTAGCTTAGTCTCTTTCCCCACTGTAGGATCAAGTTGTCTCCAGCATCAACATCAGCTCCTAGTATTAAAAAGAATATCACGAACAATATAAAAGCTCTTAGTTGTATTTTTTTAGACTTGTAAGTGAATCTAACTGGTCACATTCCAGGTGTTTTTTTTTTGTTTTGTTTTGTTTGCTTTCCACGAACATTGAAGAAATGCAGTTTACTGGCATCAATACTTATGGAAAACAGTATTAAATTACTTTTTAATATTTGTGCTGAAGTGGTTTGATCTCTCTTCCAACCAGGGAACAGAAATAATTCTTTGCAATTTAGATAGTTTCATTACAATATGGATATTATTATAATGTAGCTGAATTTAGAGTTTTCTTAATTGATCCAGAGAGTGTAAAACATCATTATTGGACAGATACACTCAGAACAACAAGATAAGGAGAAAACATCATAAATTCATTCAGTGAAATGTGTTATATAAATTTTCCATTCTGCTATGAAGATTTGGAAGTCTGTTTGTTGAAGCTTTCTTAACATGTGAACGAAGCAATAACTTAGCTGAGGAAGAGAGAATGAAATTTTATGAATATGTTTGTCTGACTCCATAAATGAAGGCAACAAATCAAATAGAACAACAACAACAAAAGAAATTTAGATTCATTGGTTCCAATTATTGTTTGTTTAAGCACTTTCTGCACCTATCTTGACAGTCACTTCTAAGAGCTATTGTAAGAGTTACCTTTCAAGAAAATCAAATCAAGATATACCTTACAAGCACTACCTGTATAGTGTTATTGAATTTGGAAGACAGCAAGAGATTTGAGGAAAATGTCATAGAAAGGTTGCAAGGAAACAGCCTGAAAAAATCAGGAATGCTGAATGGACAAAATGCAGGGCATTGAAATTATAATTTGAAGGACAGAATCTGCATTTCATCTCAAACATGTCTATGCTTTGAGGATTTTTGTTCTACAACCAAATAAAAAAATACCATAGGTGTATAGACTTAGCAGGTCTTCCAGTGCTCCCATTACTGCTAGAACAGGAAATGCAGAGTTACCTGAGTTTTGTTTCTTATAGTATTTTTCAAGGAGGAAGAATCTGCAGGTGATGAATTCTTTCCAGCTGACTATTCTGAAACCACAATGAAAAGAAAGCAAAAAATCCTGTTCCCCCCTTTTCTCCTAATAAGCTCTGAGTATGAAAACAGTACTGAATTGCTGTCTTCTGTGAGATCTAGATTTCTTAGCAGTTCTCCAGGATTAATATGTTTGGCATGGAGAGTAATATGCAAATTGAGATCTAGAACCACTGCATAAAGTCATGTCTGAGATCATCAAATGAAGGGGACCAAAATACCTTGTCTGTTTCTACCTGGAGTTTGGGATTTGATTAATATTCACTGTAGAAGTACAACTGTAATTTTTCTTCTTCGTTTTCACTGATTAAAGATGGATCTGTACTGCAGTCTCAGGACATCTGTCTAAGCTCATAACTTCAAGCCTAATGATATCTGTTGGCTTAGAGAGTCTGCAATGATTTATTCTGGTCCCCCTTCAGCGTAACTACTGAACAGAGGCTGGATCTGAGAAATATCACAGTATCACAGTATCACAGATTTCTAGGTTGGAAGAGACCTCAAGATCATCGAGTCCAACCTCTGACCTAACACTAAGTACTCTACTAAACCATATCGCTAAGCTCTACATCTAAACGTCTTTTAAAGACCTCCAGGGATGGTGACTCCACCACCTCCCCGGGCAGCCCGTTCCAATGCTTAATAACCCTTTTGGTAAAGAAGTACTTCCTAACATCCAACCTAAAACTCTCCTGTCGCAACTTTCGCCCATTCCCCCTCGTCCTGTCACCAGGCACGTGGGAGAACAGACCAACCCCCACCTCTCTACAGCCTCCTTTAAGGTAACTGTAGAGAGCGATAAGGTCGCCCCTGAGCCTCCTCTTCTCCAGGCTGAACAAGCCCAGCTCCCTCAGCCGCTCCTCGTAAGACTTGTTCTCCAGACCCCTCACCAGCTTGGTCGCCCTTCTCTGGACTCGCTCGAGCACGTCCATGTCCTTCCTGTAGCGAGGAGCCCAAAACTGAACACAGTACTCAAGGTGAGGCCTCACCAGAGCTGAGTACAGGGGCACAATCACTTCCCTAGACCTGCTGGCCACACTGCTTCTTATACAGGCCAGGATGCTGTTGGCCTTCTTGGCCACCTGAGCACACTGCTGGCTCATATTCAGCAGACTATCAACCAATACTCCCAGGTCCTTCTCGGCCAGGCAGCTTTCCAGCCACTCATCTCCCAGCCTGTAGCTCTGCTTGGGGTTGTTGCACCCCAGGTGCAGGACCCGACACTTGGCCTTGTTGAACTTCATGCAGTTGACCTCAGCCCATCGCTCCAGCCTATCCAGATCCTCCTGCAGAGCCTTCCTGCCCTCGAGCAGATCGACACACGCACTTACTTTGGTGTCATCTGCAAACTTACTGAGGGTCACTGGACGCCCTCATCCAGATCATCGATAAAGATATTAAAGAGGACCGGCCCCAGTACCGAGCCCTGGGGGACACCACTAGTGACCAGCCTCCAACCAGATTTGACTCCATTCATCACAACTCTCTGGGCCCGGCTATCCAGCCAGTTTCTAACCCAGCGAAGTGTACGCCAGTCCAAGCCCTGAGCAGCCAGTTTCTTGAGGAGAATGTTGTGGGGAACGGTGTCAAAAGCCTTACTGAGGTCAAGGTAAACGACATCCACAGCCTTTCCCTCATCCACCAAGCGCGTCACTTTGTCATAGAACGAGATCAGGTTCGTCAAGCAGGACCTGCCGTTCATAAACCCATGCTGACTGGGCCTGATCGCCTGCTTGCCCTGCAAGTGCCGCGTGATGACCCTCAAGATAATCTGCTCCATGCAGATAAATCTTACATGGTAGCAGGATTCACAGTCTTTGCAATGGAATATATCCAAACCAAGTGCAGGCTGTAGAGATCAATTAATCATATTTTCTCTATGCCAGAGCTCATGGGCATAGTCAAACTACATATATTAAATAGTAGAAATAATATTTGGAATTTTTATATAAACATCCACTGGCAGCAGTGAATAAATGTATCTTTCATGCTACTGAATAAACTTTCCAGTGTAAGCACAAAGAGCATCTAAAATATTAATAGGACATTCAGAAGTCCTGCAACCAAGGGAGACAAAAAGCAATCTTGTTTATATTTCCAATGAGAAATAAATGGGAGAAGATAAGCCTGTTTCCAAATACAAAACCACCTTTCAGGCCTCACTTCTATACGGTAAATAGTGTAAACAATCACACACATTGATTTGATTCTCAGTCACCATTCAGAATGCAGTACTCATATAAAGTCCACTTTTGTCTACCCTAAACAGTTTATGATGTATTTATATTTAACCAGTACACATTGAACTATTCTGTAGAAAGGAAAATGGCTATCAAAAGCTAAAGCCAAATTCCAAACTCTTCCTACTCTGTCAGTGAATGAAGTAAGCATACAGAAATTATCAGTGCAGAATACAAAATAAGCAATTGTTAGTTATAAAAACCTTCCATTCTCTGCTCATGATCCATATGAATTTAAGCTCCTTTCTTAAAAGAAATTCTTTAAGATTTTTACTAAAACTTACTTAAGAGTCCTGGACCTTGACTGGTCTTCTACATAATAACAGGATAGAATGTTTGTTCCTTTATCTGGTTCTTCTCACATTGGGCTTACATAGCAAGGTTTTTAGTGGGTGGGCTGCAGGGGTGGCCTCTGTGAGCAGAGCCCAGAAGCTGCCCCATGTCAGATCAGAGCCAGCTCCAGTCAGCTCCAAAAGGGACCTGCTGCTGGCCAGAGCTGAGTCAGTGAGAGATGCTGGGTGGGCCTCTGGGAGAGCAGATTTAAGGAAGGGGCAAAAAAATGCTGTACAAGAGCAGCTGGAAGAGGGGAGGCTGTCCGCCTGCAGCCCATGGGTCCCACATGGAGCAGATCTCCACGCTGCAGCCCGTGGAGGAGCCCCCAGTGGAGCAGGTGGATGTGGCCTGGAGGAGGCTGCGGCCCATGGAGAGCCCCCGCAGGAGCAGGCCCCGGGCTGGAGCTGCAGCCCGTGGAGAGGAGCCCACGCAGGAGCAGGGGGTCTGGGTGGAGCTGCCACCCGTGGGGGACCCGTGCTGGAGCAGTTTGCTCCTGGGACCCCATGGTACGGAGCCATGTGGGAGTAGTTCCTGAAGAGCTGCTGCCTGTGGGCAGCCCCTGCAAGCTCAGTTTGGGAAGGACGGCATCCCATGGGAGGGACCCCACGTGGAGCAGGGGCAGTGACTGTGAAGGAACAGCAGTTGATGAAACGTTATGGACTGACCACAACCCCATTCCCATGTGCCACTTGAGGGGAAGAAGGTAGAAGAGGGTGAATATGGGGGAATGTGTTTTTCACTTGCTTTTAGTTTCTCACTACTCTAGTCTGCTAGTAATAATCAATAAATTATATTAATCTCCCTGTGCTGTCTCTTTTGCCCATGAATAGTTGGTAAGCAATCTCCCCGTTTTTACGGAGAAGAATAATCTTAATCCCTTTTTCATCATGTTTTCTTCTTTTCTTCCTTTGAGGACAGGGAATGAGAGAGCAGTGTGGTGGAGTTCATTTGGTCGCAGGTGTGAAACCACCACAGTAGCTGCCTTATACTTTACTTCATAAATAAAGTAAATATGCTTAAAGATTTTCAGTTCTATCCTAACTCTTCCTTTAGTTTTCTCAAATTATCAGAAAACAAACAAACAAACATTACCTACCCAAGAATATATGGTAGAATAGCAGCCCTGATGAGAAGGACCTGGGAGTGTTGGTTGTCAAGAAGCTCAACATGAGCTGGCAATATGTGCTTGCAGCCCAGAAAGTCAACCATATCCTGGGCTGCATCAAAAGAAAAGTGGCCAGCAGGTTGAGGGAAGTGACTCTCCCCCTCTACTCTGCTCTTGTGAGACCCCACCTGGGTTTCTGTGTTTAGCTCTGGGGCCCCCACCACAAGAAGGACATGGAAATATTAGAAGGAGTCCAGAACAGGGACACAAAGGTGATCAGAGGGCTGTAGCACATCTCCTGTGAAGACAGGCTGAGGGAGTTGGGGTTGTTCAGCCTGGAGAAGAGAAGGCTCCGGGGAGACCTTATAGCAGCCTCTCAGTATCTAAAGAGGCCTACAGGAAAGCTGGGGAGGGACTCTCTGTCAGGGAGTATAGTGCTAGGACAAGAGGTAATGGCTTTAAACTAAAAGAGGGCAGCTTTATATTAGATTTTAGGAAGAAATTCGTTTTTCTGAGGGTGGTGAGGCACTGGAACAGGCTGCCCGTGGAAGGTGTGGATGCCCCCTCCCTAGAAGCGTTGAAGGCTAAGCGTCTTGAACAAAAGGCCTACCACATCCAAACTGGCTTCACCATAAGGGCGTAGACAAGCACTACAAGGCAGTCCCAAATTGGAGAAAGTTACTCAAGCAAGTGAGGAAGCATTGGAAGCCAGCAGGTGAATGGGAAAGAAAACAAAGGAACTGAGGGGAAGAGAGAACTAAAGCAAAATTTTTTTTATTTTTTTTTCTCCTCACAGTGATGAAGCAGGTCCAAGATCAAACCATTAAGTCAGCCTCCAGATCAGAATTAGGTCCAGCAGTTTCCAGACAGATGCTAAGTTGTGGACTAGTTCATTTCTGTTATAGGCAGAGTAAATGCCCCCAGGTTTATCTTAAATACTGCTCCTGGGATGACTGTTTTGGGTCGAGGTTCCAGACGAGGCTGGTTGGGGTCCTGACAGAAATAAACTCCAAGTTAGTAAAAGTTAGTTTTTGTTTTGTTTTGTTTTGTTTTAAGAAGTGGAGCTGGACAGACAGCAAGTACTGAAACAGAGCAGGTAGAAAACCTAGCTGGGAATATTTGTTTCCTTCAGCAAACTGGATCTAAGGTATTCAGTAGATTATTAAAACGCCAATAGATGTCAAAATTTATTTGACCTTTCTTTAGGGGTGAGAAAGTTTTTCTGTTCTACTAGTTGAAAAAGAAATGAGACAGCAAGGAAGGTAGAAGTAGAATGGTACAAAGTATGACAACAGGTTTTGGAAATCATGTAGTGAAAACAACTGTTTTCCTACCTTTCCATCTGTTTGGTGGTTCAGTGGTAAGTGTCTCCCTTAGAAATGCATACTCTTATTAGCTTAGTCAAACATGCTGATCAGATTTCAAAAAGAAATGTTGATAGGACAGAGACAAAGCTAAAAGGGAATGATTTGGTAGCTGCAAAACCAACATTTTAAAGGAATTGTCCAAAGCAAATTAAATAAGAAAAAAAATGTTTTGGATGAGGTAGAGCTTCAGACTATCAGCCATTTAGGTAATTAGATCATTTTTGGTCCTTTGATCAAACGTTTGATGGATCAGTAGGACTTCTCTAGAGGCAGTAGGAGTGCTCAAGGGGCATCTGTAAGAACCCTCCTCCTTTAATTTTTTTTCCCCTCACCATTCTTTCCCCATCCATATTCTACTTGCTTACATATCTTTCTTCGATGGAACAAAATACTATATGCTTTTATCAAAAAAGCATATAGTCAAAACCAGATAAAGTTGTGATGTTACCATTCCAGTCAAGCTGGAGGAATTGCATGGCTAGAAACTTCAAAATATCTAAAGAATAGTAGGGGAGTGATAAAATATATATGATTAAAAACAGTGTTTTCAAGAGCTTGCTATTTCAGCTTCTAAATTCTTTCAAGATATTTTCAAATAAAAGCAACTTTTGGTGCCAAATTTTATAGCAGTGTTGTTCCATTTTCCTTTTCACTCACTTCAGTTGAAGATGACAAGCTCACTTTGACAGGGTTTTAAT
This sequence comes from Anser cygnoides, assembly GCF_040182565.1. Taxonomy (NCBI): domain Eukaryota; kingdom Metazoa; phylum Chordata; class Aves; order Anseriformes; family Anatidae; genus Anser; species Anser cygnoides. Next base: position 35,285,808 of record NC_089873.1, read on the forward strand.
TAGTTTCCATATGTGATCTGTTTGTACCATGTGGCTCTGAGACTTTCTTTGTGTATGGAAAAAGAAGCAATTTAAACAATTGCAATTATTTGCCTGCATCAGTTCTATTGTTCCCAAAACAGATGGCTTTGACTTTATTTATTTATTTATTTATTCTTTATGTATGTAGAGAGATAGTGGATACATATAAATATATATTGCTATATATATTGAAAAACAATACATATACTGAACAACAATACTGTATATATGTATTAGACATAAATATTAGGTATATATGCATGTGTGTAAAATATATGTATGTGTACTATATATATATAAAGCTGGTACTGTTGTTATATACATACATATGTGTGTGTATGTATGTGTATTGGTGTAAACAAAATTCTAGATTGTTTAGATAGACTTTTTTTTTTTTTCTCTCTGAGCAATTGTATTAGAAGAAGAAACAAAGATAGACAGGAGGTCAACTGAAGGATTTTCAGCTGTTAAACTCAATTACGAGCAATGACTGAAATGAATTTAAAAATGTCTTTCCTGAAGGGTGAATGTACTCTACACTTCAGTATCTGACATGACACTGCTTGGAGGCTCCTTCTGAGATGAACTGAGCTCTGATTATTATTTTATCTGTTCAAGGGGGAGTGGAACTCATTGTTTTGTTTGGGGGGTTTCTTTTGCATCAGTTCCCTTCAGTTTTCATGGGTGTACTAAAAAAGCCATTGTCAAGTATATAATAATTTGCTGTATTCCCAAGATGAGCTGTTCATCTGACAGGAGCAATTAATTTACAACACACAATGCACAAAAAGTGTTTTATTCAAAGTTGCAACAACTTTAAACAGCAAAATAAATTGTCGGAGGACAATTTAATATAAATTGCAGAGGAAGAAACCCAACACCTATTCTCAAGGACTGATTACTTTGTTTTTAAAAAATCCATAAAATTCAAATAGAAGAAAGATGTTTTCCTTTTCAGGTCCTTTCTCTAATTCAGAGTATGGGTGCTGACATATTCCCAATTATATAATTATCTGCTCTGCACAGTCTCTGGGTTTGCAGACTGCTTCAGACTACTCATTATCTTCTTTTTAAGTAATCACAGTAAAAATATTTACATCTCTCTACTGATTCCATAATTAAAAGTCTTTGGAATTACTTCTAGAATGGTGTTTACTAGCTACAATTAAGACCAAACTGATTGTTGTTAAGGGTTCTGTTTGTTTGGTTTGGTTTTGGTTTGGTTTAAAAAGTACTTAGGTACATACCTAAATTTGTCAAAAATCAAGATAACATATTAGCATATTCATAGCTTTTGACCCTGAAATCTGTGGTTAGACCATCTAGCCCAACACCTTATGTAACAAAACTGGAAAATTTTATATACTTATTTGTGTGCTAAGTTCTTCAAGTTGTTTATAACTAAAAATCATCTTCCAGAAGTCTGATCTTGACTTGGTAACTTCATGTTATGGTGTGCTCATTACTTGTGTGTTCTTTTCCATAAAAACTGTGTGGAGGTAATTCTGATTTATGGGATTTAAATATATATAAAAAAATAAGTAATTGTTTTCTCTGATGGAAAAACTTTTCCTGTATCAAAGCTTTATACATGGACATCATTTCAGTGGGGAATCAATGTATATAAATACCTGAAGGAAAGATACAAAGAAGGTGGAGCCAGTCCCTTTTCAGTGGTGACCAGTGAAAGGACAAGAGGCAGTAGGCACAAACTGGAACACAAGAAGTTCCATCTTGTGGAAGATGTACTTCTTTACTAGGTTGGACTAGATGATCTTGGAGGTCTTTTTCAACCTTAATGATTCTATGATTCTGTGTTTTTACCATGCAGGTGACTGAGCCCTGGCACAGGTTACTGAGAGAAGCTGTGGAGTCTGCCTCCTTGCAGATTTTCAAAAGCCATCTGGACATAGAATCATTAGGGTTGGAAAAGACCTTCAGGATCATCTGGTCCAACCATCACACTACTACCAATGTCACCCACTAAACCATGTCCCTAAGCACCAAGTCCAACCTTTCCTCGAACACCCCCAAGGGATGGTGATGCCACCACTTCTCTGGGCAGCCCATTCCAATGCCTGACTACTCTTTCTGAGAAGAAATGTCTCCTAATTTTGAACCTCCCCTGACACAATTTGAGGCCATTCCCTCTTGTCCTATCACTAGTTATCTGCGAGAAGAGGCTGACCCCCAGCTCCCCACACCTTCCTTTCAGGTAGTTGTAGAGAGCAATAAGGTCTCCCCTGAGCCTCCTCTTCTCCAGACTAAAAAATCCCAGTTCACTCAGCCACTCCTCTTAGGACTCGTGTTCCAGGCCCTTCATCAGCTTTGTAGCCCTTCTCTGGAAGGGCTCCAGGGCCTCAATGTCTTGTAGTGAGGCTGAACACAGTACTCGAGGTGTGGTCTCACCAGAGCAGAACACAGGGGGACGATAACCTCCCTGGTTCTGCTGGCTACACAATGCCTGATACAAGCCAGGATGCTGTTGGTCTTCTTGGCCACCTGGGCACACTGCTGGCTCATGTTCAGGCGAGCATCGATTAATACCCCCAGATCCTTTTCCTCTGTACAGCTTTCGAGCCACTCTGCCCCATGCCTGTAGTGCTGCATGGGGTTATTGTGACCAAAGTACAGGATCCAGCACTTAGCCATGTTGAACCTCATCCCCTTGGCCTCTGTCCATCGACTGAACCTGTCCAAGTCCCTCTGCAGGGCCTCCTTACCCTCTAGCAGATCGACACTTCCCTCCAACTTGGTGTCATCTGCAAACTTACTGAGCGTGCATTCAATTCCCTCATCCAAGTCATCAATAAAGATATTACATGGTCTTGGGCAACTTGCTCTGGGTGTTCCTGTTTAAGCAGGGCGGTTGGACCACATGACTTCCAGATCATTAAGGGATCCAGACCTTGCTAGCATTCAGCTAACTTCTTGTTCCTGGTGTGCAGTCCAGCTCCCCCAAGCAACCACAACACAGCTTTTATTATGTCTTAACTATCTTGAGAGGGAACAAAGGTGAGGAATTCACCTCATGGAGGCACTGCAGTGTCTCTCTTGACATGTTTTCCTACTCCAGCACATAGGCAAAAGTAACCTGGCTGACTACTCCTGAAATAGGAAGGGGGGGAAGGGAGGGAGAGGGCCAGGTAGAAGACCACCACAGACCCCAATGACTCATTTCTCAAACATTCCCTGATATGAAATGCACATACCCAGGAAAGGGTTGTGTAGGACTCCCAGGGTTGTGTAGGACTGCCCAAACAGGCAGGAACTAAGCTTTAAAACTCCAATGCTAGAACACCCATGTGCATGCCTGCCACTGGGGAACCTGAAGAGGACAAGTCAATGTGGGATCCATGGGTGGTGATATCTCTATCTCTATTTCTATCCCTGTTTCTACCTCTGTACTTTTTCTCTCTATCCTTATATTTATTTTGGTTTATTTAGAATGGATGTGCTTTTGCCAAGCCTCTAATGATTCCTCAGTAAATTATCAGTAAAATTTAACCCTGTTGAGATCCTGAAAGACTCATACAGTCTTGCTTTCTGACACAGAGATCAAAACAAACATCTTCTCCCCCACTGAGCAGGACAAGACACCAAGGAATGGCAAAAAATGCTAGTGATGTGAGTAAGGGCAAAATGGATTTTAAACTACTGTGAGTTAGAGGAGAATAAGGCAGAATTAACCACACTGATAGGATTACAAGTGGAGGAGAGTACTAACATAATCCTGATGGAACCTTTCTAATTGTTCGTTAATGCTACTAAGATCCTAAAAGAATTTTTATGAAGATTTTCATGAATTTTTGCTGATCTGCTTTATGAATGTGATTTCAGGTCTGACGGTATATTAAGTTGTCAGAAACACATCAAATAAGTTTTTTATATGTGTAAGGCTCGATCATATAACTATGGAATAAGAAAAGTTGTGTTCCAGACATGATTATTCATCAAGAGCTAGAAACTGCAGGCTTTCATACAATGCAAAATGTCTATACAACATATAAGATTATTTGGTAAGTATGATAGTGAACAAATCCAAGTGTTTTGGCTATCCCCAAAGACAGGGGAAAGAAGTTTAACCAGTTATTTCTTGTCGTTTTCCAAGCAAATTGACATTTTTTTTTAATTATTTTTTCTATTTGAGATTGAAATCAGCCTTGACACTTGACTGTCAGACTGTTGAAAATTTTTGTCAGATGTTATCACTATTTTTAATGACAGCAATAACAAGCCCTTAATGAAAGAGTGATTTTACTCCTGTGATCATGCAATTCAGTGGCAATAATAAAGGCAAAAGTCAGAAAACTGGGCTCATAAGCTGGCCTGAGAACTTTAGGATACAGATTTGCTCTTTATTGCCCTACTTTCTCTTTCTCTTTTATTTTATTTTCTTTTTCTTTTTCACTTGCATGTATGACTGTAAAAATCTTATCCCCCCAAGGCTCCTATTTCACTAGCTTTTGCCTGATGCAGCTGAGATATCACATATTACCACTGAGCTAACATATTACCCTAGGGATTCTCTGGAGCCATAAACTGGAAAGAGTTCAAACTGCCAGTAAGTCCCACTTTCCTTACTGAGGGTGTATCAAAGAGATGGTGAGCTTTGATTTTTAGCTTACAACCACCCGTAGCATATGGGTGGTTACATAACAATGGAAGATAAAAATAAACTTTTTTTGTTTGTTTCCAAAACTTAAAATAGGGATGAAAGTACAATAATTTATATGACACAAAAGGAAGAAAGCAAACCCCCATCAGAATCAAACCCAAATATCTACCTCCCTCTTTTTCCATTGGTCGGGCTGGACCCTAACTCAGTCCCTGTGTAGTCCAGAAACAGTTTCCTAATGGACATTATGCCTTTGTAAGAAATATCTGCTTGAGGTAGAACACCGGCTTTTTTAACACAACATTTTTGAGGGATTTGAAGATGGAGTTTACAATTTCAAGATTTCCCTTCCTCAGAGATTACTTGCCCTTAATGAGGAGACATTCTGAATCTCCTTAGCCAAGCCTTCCATCTGCCTTTCCCTTTTTTAAAGATTATCTGTTTATTGGAGCTAACAGAAATACCTCATTTACTCCAAAGAACTGCTAGAAAGCACTTAATTCTTTGAAGGATAGAATGCTCTTTATTCAAGAAACTCCATTGTGATCTAGCTTTATAATTTATCTGCTGGCAAAATATCATTAAGAGCAGTCTTCTTGCCACTTCCTTTTTGCTCCCTCAATTTAATTCATTGATTCTTGCTTATGCTGCTGTAACTGTTAGAGAGGGTCTAAAGTGAAGAACAATATAGGTCAAAATAGTAAAATAAACAATCAATCAATCAAACAAAAAACACAAAGAAAGCAATGACAAAAACAACAAACTGAGGAAAAAAAAAAAAAAAAAAGCAACTCTCCCTCCAACCCCCAAATAAATAAATAAACAGGATAGCAAACTCCTAAACTGATAGTCCTGCTAGAAATATGTGGGGTGCCTCCACCTGCTTGTGTGTAGGACCACTCTTTTCAAGGCTTTGAGGCTTTTCATCATAAAACAGGTATATTAACATTTCCACTTTTTACAAAAATAGAAAAAGGATTAATACCCACGGTTTACTACTGACTTTTCATGAAGATCACACACAATGTTAATCACTCCTTTGAGGACGATAATGGAGTTGGGGTGACTATCTATCAGCCTGTGTTTGAAGAATACTGTGAAAATTAGACCAACACAATCAGGAGAGTGAGCAAACTGAAAGCAATTAAGTTTTGAATTGAAAATGAAATGCTGGCAGTACTAATATGAAGAATTGCTTGGTGGTTTGGAAGAGTTTCTGAAATTCACCTAAATTGTGCTGTTTTAATTTTTATTGCATTCGCCAGGAGGCTCAGTGAAGATAGAAGATAGGATATGAGGTAGTCAGTACAGAAGGACATGGTGCCCAATACATTTTCAGGCAATGTTTTGAGACACCAAGAAGAGGGATGCAATTAAATCTCTATATGTTTCATCCTCCAATTTCTATTTTGTGAAACAATGATTTGAGATTTGCAGATCCCAACATGTATCATATTGGTATTTCTTTAAACCACGTGCCTTTCTGGCTGAAAATCCTTAGGGCTATCAATTCATTCACCAGTTTCAGTTCAGATGAGTGTTGTGACATCACTTTCCCATTCTCCTTCAGCCCCCAGCTCTTCTGCCTCCCCTCACATCAGTCCATGGAGTTCTTGCTACTAGCTGTGTTTGGTGTAGAAAACAGCTAAGAGACAGTGGCATTGCTTTGTTAGCATTATACACTGATGGTTTTTCCGTCATGAAAGAAAATATCCCAAGTAATTCTCTACATAGATACACTTTAGGATAGCTAAAAACCACATGAGTCAGTCTGTAGCTGTTGAACGTAAGATTTTTAGACAACTTCTTATGTTTCCTTATATAGCAGAATGAAAAGATGCTTTTATGACAGTTTTGAAGGTAATGGCCTCCAGTTCAAAAGAAGTATTAAGAACTGGGACAACATATTTATATACCATAAACTACTTCCAAGACCACCGGTAAGCCAGAATCTATTGGGCAATCCCTACTGAAAATAAACAAACAAACAAACAAAAACTGTTAAATTTATTTCTTACAAAAATAAGAAAAACAAAATATCTATTTTTGTGTATTATCGAACTTATAATTAGATTTTTCTAACAGAAAATTGGTATTTCTTTCACAACAAAGAGAGAACTGTCAAAAAGAATCCACATGTCAAGAGAATTATTTTATTCTAGATTAGTAGGAACTAATTTCTAAGCTGAAAAATCTGAGTAATTGAAAGACTGAGGATTGGAAAGAATAGATTTTTTTCCCACTCTTGATTAGGTTGAAGAGCCTTCTATGGCATGGGAAAGCAATCCATGACTTTCTGCCTTTCCCTAAAGAAAAAATATAGAAAAGGAACAACACCCTACAAGCATTGTTTTTAGCACAATTATGTACTTGTAAATTAGTTGATCACTTCCAGCTGTCTATAGAAACCTAATTTTAAAGGCAAAACTTAAGGGAAAATTACCAAAATGACATGACTGCATTTACTCGGTTTTATGAAATCCCACCAACCCCACTGCAAGACTTTAATTATATTTCTATTATTTTTATATGATTTACATAGCTCATGTTCCCTTTTTAAAAATTGAGTCTTTCAGGTTTTTACCAGATATACATCTTTTATCTCCAGCAGTAAGGACTCGTCTTTTTACATCATGAAATTCTGAGCAACTGTGAAAAATATTAAAATGTGCTAATTCATTCAGTCCTGCATGGAAAGAGCTGTATTCTGTGAGGGAAAGGCTTTTTTATAACTTCAAGGAATAATGAAAAGGTGTTTTTTGGAAACAAACAAACAAACAAACAAACAAAAAAAAACACTCAATATGTTGCAGAAAGGTGAATAATTAAATAATAACAATAACAATCTTTATGTATCCTGTGCAATACTGTAGCTATCAAAGATATATTTTCCCTTAAATGTGAAGTGATTAATAGAAATTTTTGTATCATTTGGGCATATGTGGTCATGTTTTACTAAAACAAAGCAGTAGGTTAACTGGTTGGTAAGTAAATTACTTAAGCTTGTTTTTGTTGTTTATTTTTTTTAAGTCTATTTTTTTCATATTGCAACCTCCCAGTCTCTTTTTTTTGGATCTGTTCATTTCAGTACCTTTTACCGTAGACCTCATCATATTATAATTCATCTTCTAAATAAAGTCATGTTTCCATTTATTGTTTATCATTGAATTGTAGATATTAAGATACAAAACAATCAAGTTTTGGAGGCAGAGGAAACTGAACCCTAACAACTAACAATGTTAGATGTCTGATTTAGGAGTTACCTTGTTTATCCCTAACAGAGAAGTTAATATCTCATTTTGATGTCTGATGTTCTCTTCTCTGATTTATGTGCAGAGCATACACCCTTATTTGCTTGAGAAGTGTCCTTCAGAACTAGAATAGAGGATATTTATAGTGATTTCTTTTAAAAAGACTTGGTGGTTAGTAGGGCATAAGGGACAGAAGAAACAGTAAAGCTGATTCCAAATATTCCACTTCCACTATCCAGAGAAAACCCAGTAGACAGCACATTGATTTTAGCCATTCTTGCTTCTTATCATTTTTTATTGAAGACTCAGCAATATACAGAGAAAAAGCATTGTGCAGCTAATTCTTATTGGTCTATGTCTTATGACACATATATGTATATATGGAATGCATAAATGCAAGACAGACGAGGAAAAATTGTTTTCTTATTTCAAAACAGGTGCACAAAAAATGTTGATATGCAGGAATTATGAGTTTTGTATTCAGTCAAATGTAACAATAGACATCTCAAAGCTAAATTCCCAAATGTGGATCAGCACCACAATTGTGATTTCAACATTTCTGGAGAGCAGTTAAAAATAAGCTTTAAGAAACACAAAATACAGAGTTAAACTTTTCAGTAATGACTAACAATATATTTTTCAATGAGACTCGGATAGTAGATGGTGCATTCTCTGGGTTTTCCAAACAGAGTATTGATTTGGAAAACCCAGAGGATACCCAGGCCAGAGCACTGTGTAGCACGGGTGCAGCTGACCTGCTCCAGAGGAGCAGCCCACAGAAGTGTAAGTATGGGCTGTCCTTTCCCACTTAGCCTGAGGATCACTCCCTCCAGCAGAGGACTTTTTCAGATTAGACTTAATCATTGTTGCAATTTACACAAGAAGCCTCAGTAAATCTTTAAAATGTCTTAGGTAGATGAACCAACCTCTTAAATATGAATGTACAAAAATCATGTTTTGAAACCATCCTGTGTTTTCAAACCTTTCAGAGAGAGGAATGCAGAACAAAAAAGAAAATGAATGCAACTGGATGTCGATCAAACTCCTAACTAGTCTAGTTAAGCTAGGTATGGAGCTTACCACTATGGCTGGTAAAGATATGATATGAAAGATGGCCTTGTTTTCTTGACTGAACAGGTTCAGGAATACAAAGTATCCATACACAAAATATGCTGTAGCTTAAGGAATCCCCTCACCAAAATCTAATTTTCCAGAGCTAGACAGGTGTTGATTTATCTCTCTTCTGGTAAAACTCACCTGGAGGCTGCATCTAGACATTGGGTTTTATAGACACTTACTGGCAGATCTCTGATATTTTCTTAAATTCATTCATACTTTTGCATATATCCACTTCCTCATCAGATGACTAAGAAATCAAGAAAACAATAGTAATTAAGCAGGGGTAAAATACTAGCTATCCTACCATCTCTCTCTTAAAAGCTGAAATTTTAACTTTTGAAACTTAGGCAAAATGAGATGAAAGCTAATAGCTTTTGAAAACTAATGCCTAGCTGTAAAACAAAGTCATTGCTCCATAAGAATGGAAGATCTCATGGGAGAGTGTCAATGTAAAATCATATTATTCAGAACTTACAATATTTACAAACATTTCTTGGCTGCATTTACTAGTAAATTATGAAATACTACAGTTACGTGAACAACATAAAAAATAAATGATCTCAGAACATGTTGTGATGCAGTATTTTTCAATTTTTGGTGTTTATGTATTTGTTTTTTTCACATCTAAGTAGATAGCTTTCTCTTAATTTAGGTGAAATAAGTGAGTTGTCCTACACAACACTATATTGTAATATCCATCTCTGGAGACTGGAAATTAGTCAAGGCATAAACTAGACATTCATTTACTGTGAAAAGTAGCACATATTTAAGTTAATTGAAAAAAATTCTCTGGAACAAACCCTAATGTAATCTCTGCTTCATTCCAGAGCAGGCTTTTATTTATACAGTTGACTTTTATATGTTATCAAATAAAACTCTGCCAAGAGGGTGGGTCAATATTCTAGGTGGTGCAGATTGCTTTAATGTAAACAGGAGCTAGGAAAGCATACAGGGTACTTCGCCACAGCTGACTACTGGAAAATGACAGCACCTGATGGGAAGTTAGAAACCACAGGCCTGAAGCAATATGTTGAAAGATAGAATTCAGACACACAAGGCTTGAGACTGTCATCAGGCAATGTGTTAGACTAATAAAACAGAACCAAACTTGGCAGGCAATGAGTCTGGCAGCTCCAGGAGCATCCTCAGGAGACAACACAACTGTAGAGAAGTCACCATCATGCACAAATGATGCATTTTTCAAATCCATCTTCAAGTCAGAATTATTCAGTTTTATGTGACTGCCATTTCCCTACTTGGGGGAGTAGTAAAGAGACCCACAACATAAGGGAAGGATATATCTGTTACTTCCAGGGCTGGTAGACTTGCAATACCTGCTATCTCTGCATCAGTTGTCTTGTCCATGTCCTAAATAAATAGATCGTGCATAGCTATCCCTTTGAGTAAGAGTCACCTGCTGCAGTAGCAGAAGCTAGAATCCTTGAAAGAATGCAACTGGGAACTTACAAATACTCCTTTATTAAATAATTTAATGAAGACTTCAGCTTTCAGATATTTTAGTAGTAGTATAGCACTTTTATGCCTGCAGCTTATAATGCAAATAAATATGTATGTTCAAATATGTATGCTATTGATGTTGAAAATTAGCAAGAAAAATTATTAATAAAGTTAAATATTAGCAGAAGACCATTCTTTCATGAAATACTAACAAACAATGGTAAAAGAATACTTATGTTATATGATGAATGACATATTGATGGAAAAACTGTGGTTTGAAAAAACTGTGGAATGCTATTTAATTAAGGTCACTAGCATAGCTATCTTGATTTAATGAGAAAGATATATTCTATTTAATTTATTTTTACTTTTGTCAGTTTGGAAAGTTAAACAGGAACTGGTTAATAAAATTATAAAAATAGCAATAAAATTCATGTCAGCAAAATAAATATGATAGCAAAAGATTTTTTTATATATAATGATATATAGGATGAAGTCCAAATTGCCTAACTTCCTTCTGCATCCCTTGGCCCAGTGCACCCTATTCAGATTCTAGGCATTGTCAAAGCCCCAGGAATGATCTGTAAAGAAACATTTCTCTCAATGTAAAAACTTAAGAACAAGTATTCAGTGTAAGAACTTAAGAACATTGCTCTCTACAACTACCTGAAAGGAAGGTGTGGGGAGCTGGGGGTCAGCCTCTTCTTGCAGATAACTAGTGATAGGACAAGAGGGAATGGCCTCAAGTTGCGCCAGGGGAGGTTCAGGTTAGAAATTAGGAGACATTTCTTCTCAGAAAGAATGGTTAGGCATTGGAATGGGTTGCCCAGGGAGGTGGTGGAGTCACTGTCCCTGGGAATGTTTAAGGAGAGGTTGTGTGTGGTACTTAGGGACATGGTTTAGTGGGTAATATTGGTGGTAGGGGGATGGGTGGACTAGATGATCTTGGAGGTCTTTCCAACCTTAATAATTCTACGATTCTATGATAACTAACCAACAGAAAACAAGTACAAAATTAAGCAGGATAACTCATTACTTATTTTTGCTTCTTACTAAAACATTTCTACAAAGATTTTACAATTAATGAAAATATTTTCAGTTGTATTTCATGTAATCACTTATATGACAACATGAAGTAACATTACTTCTAGTTAAAAAAAAAAAAGTTGAAGACTTCATGAATTTCTCTTCAGTTATACCACTGAACATTGCAACAGCTGTCTTGCACAGAATCCCATAAGATAGCCATAAATGTTGACCTAACCTGGTAAAGCAAAATCTTAAAATGAAAACCTGTCTGTACAATTTTATTAAAAAAAAAATAAAAAAAAATCTCCTGCAAAATCCTCAGTGTCATGATGCTCACTTGCTTGTGGCTTTTATTTATTTACTGCTAAGATACCCAATGTCTGCTGCCAAAACAAGTTTTTACTTCAATCTGTCATCTTAAATAAAAAGAAGAAAAAATCTGTTGGTGCCAAAGTAACTCTGAAAACTTGGAGATATTGTTCTATGGTTTGAGCACTGCTATTAAAATGAGTGATGCGATGGAATTAGATGAATGTGTTAAATTGGATCAAAGATGAGAACTTCAAAGACATAACTATGCAGCTCAGTGTTTATCTATATGTCAATTTTTCAATGAAACTTATGAAAGGACCTTTCTGCTTCTAATGAAGAATGTTCAAATGGACTTTTTTTGCTTTCATTTTTATTTTTGTCTGAAGAACCAATAAGGGGACCTATGTTAGAAGCTGTATCACTAACAATCTAAAAATTGGTTGAAAGACAGTTCCTATATCTAATCAGTAATTACATTAATCTTCATAATGCACTTTGAAGACAGAGAACTATATGACAGAGGCACCAGTTTAAGTAGAAATAGCATGGAAAAGTAATACATACATAGAGATTGCAGAAAAACAATGGTCACTGCCTCTGTGTACTAAAACCCATTTTTGATTGAATCAGCAGTATTCATGTTATCTGCTGATAAAATTACATTTAGGCATATTACATCCTACATGATGAAAATTACATTTAAGTATCTAGAAGGCTGCTTTGACTATACTGTATTCTTTTCAAGAGTTCTTAATTACTGTATTTTCAGAATTCAGCTACAAGCTGAAGAAATATTTCAGTTAAAAGAGACATATGACTGTGCCATTTTATTATCTGAATATATATTTTTTAACAAAGTAACTATGGTAATGGAAATAAGAAGTCCTATGTATTAAATGTTAAATTACTTGCTATTCTTCTTTTAAGAGAAGTCACTCTTAATGACTCAATTTTTACAATGTTCAGTTCTTAATTTGAATTGGAATGGATGACGAACAAGACAGAATTACTTAAAGAAAATAAATTATTTTTCAATTATCCATTGAGAATTAACTGATGGCAATCCAGATCATTGCAATTTTAAATCAAAGCTCCAGATCAAAATTATTGCACTGTATGTCACATTACAGGGAGCTATAAGGTATATACTTATTAAGTACTAACTGATGCTGAAAATAAATTCTCTGAGGTAATACATGTCTGTAGTATGTATTAACTTATAATATAGCAATAGCAAAGGAACAAACCCACATATCTTTAATATTGTGCTATAACCTCTTGTGACATTGACTTGGTTGGGAGTGGAAGGACAACTGAGTTGATGTGGAGAAATCTAGTAACCAGTTAACGGTGAGGCAGAGTCTTGGGCACATGAATGCACCTTGATATTGTATTCTTTATTAAGCATTCAGAAATTTGTTTCCTAAGGGTAAGCAAGTAACTGTGATACAAATATCACAGCATTCTTGCTGGGTAAGTGAAACACAATTTTGTCTAAAAAATTATTCCTTTTTCACTCAGGTGAAGTTAGAAAATTATATTATGATTCCTTTATGCACACAGAAAACAATGACAACAAAAAAAAAAAGGAAAATATTAACAGATTACCTTTTTTTTTTTTTTGATGGAAAGTGGAAAAAGCCAGAGCAATCTTTTAAACTCGATTCTCCCTGATACAGAGAAACTTCCATATCACATGAAAGTGAGGAGCAGATCATGAGAGTGACCTTGAAATAGCAGGAGTTCAGAATCATTAGGAAAGGGGACATCAGCAAAAAGAAAACAAGTGGCTTCACAAGGTCTCAGGGAATAGGCAGATAAGAGCTCATGGACGCAAGCCTAAGGAAAGGTTCTTGCTTCAAAGAAATTCTAAGAATAAAAAATAAGCTTTACTGCTAGAGAGAGGAAAAAATTACTGGCAGATGTTGCCAGGAAGACCCACCTTTTTAATATTGCTTAATTTTGACTAGAAAGCTAGCCTATAAGTAGGAAGAAGGTACAATTAATACAAAACAAGGGGGAAAGGTCTCAGCCTTGAATAACTTGTGCATGAAAAGATTAGATAAATGAGACCATAAGGGTATGCATGTCATTTAAATTGGCTGAATTTTATCTTAAAGGCTTTCTGAACTGGCTGAAGTGATCTCATAATTTTTAATGATCATTTAGAAAAACTCTGGATGAGGAAAATGAAAGAAGATAGTTACAAATCTTCTGAAAGGCATAAAGATTACAATTGCACACCATTCAGATTAATCTCAGTTTCTACGAAAAAGTAACAGAAGAATCAATCTAAATGTTTGTGAGTACTGAAAATTAATACAAGAAGAAGACAATGCTAAGAATTGCCATTTTTGAAACCAAATTTATTTCCTCCAAAAATGTATAACACTTCTGACAAGAAGTGAGATTTCTCTCTGTTCTCATGGGAAGAAATAAATGTCTAATACTATGGCTTGCCTAATACTATGGCTTGCCTAAAGCTTTCAGCAGGGTCTGAAATGCTTTTTTGCTAACGAAAATAAGCAAATGCAGCCTATGTTGAACTGTGGTGTGAGGGCAAAATCCAATGGATCAGATCATAACTTTTTAAAAAAACTTTAAAAAATATATTTTAAAATTATTATTTTAATTAACATATCATTTGAATAAGACTTTTATTTTCCTGAATTCGGATCAGTCTATATTTGTGATAATGACTTGAATAATGGAGTAGAGAACATGTTTATTAAGTTCTCAGGGGACATGAAGTTGTGTGGGAATGCTAACAAGACAGATACAATTTTCAAGTTATTTTAACAAACAAAAAAGAAATGTCACCAATTAGTAGTACAATAGTTACAACTGACTGCAAAACAGTCCCTCAGAAGAGAATCTAGGAATAATAGAGGAATTCAATCTGAACTACATAAGCAAAAAAAAAAAACAACACGCAATTACTGGATTATAGCATAGTGTGAAAAATCTATGAAGTAACTCTCCTCACTCAGCAACGACAAAGCCTAATAACAAAGTCTATGTTATCTTTGGTGTACTGCTTTTCAGGAATAACTAGACTGAATAAGTGGGCGAGTTTACTAGAGAACATGAAGTATGAAGAGAAGTGTAGGTAATGTGACCTAGAAGAGATTGAAAATATGAAGAGAATTCCAGTGAGAGAAGAGAAGCATGGGAGCCTGTTAGTTATCTGCCTTCAAGTTCATAATAAATTGCATCAGGGAGAAGAGAACAATCTTTTCTCCACCTCTGTTACAGGCAAGAAAAAGAATGATAAGCACACACTGCAAGAAGAAATATTCAGGTCAACTGTCTAATGGTAAATATAGGGGAACACAGGAACAGGCACTAATAGAAACTGGAATTTCCATTACTGGAATGATTTAAAAAATATCTTTCAGGAATGGCACAGATGCACCCAATCTTTGATAAGATGGAGAAGATGGACTTCCACAAACAATTCCATCCCTATTTTTCCGTATTTGGTAGAGTATGTATGCTGGATGCCACAAAATATACGTAGCCTTTAATTCTGACAGATGTTATTTTAAAATATACAAGAAAAGGCCTTCTGGAAATAAAGAGAATACAGAGATTATGCTCCTTGTTCTACCGTTATTTAAATTTGCTAATTGAATCTATTGTTTGCCCATTATTGTAATATGGTAGTTTCTTAAACTGCTCAGGAAAGTGGTTGAGTCACTGTCCCCGGAGGTATTCAAAAGATGTGTAGATGTGGTGCTTAGTGACATGGTCTAGTGGTAGACTTGGCAGTGCTGGGTTAATGGTTGGACTTGATGAACTTGGAGGTCTTTTCCAACCTAAATGATTCTATGATTCTAAAAAATAAATGGGGACTGAAGAAAATGACTTCCGTTCTCTACTTCTGCTTCTGTTTTAGTATTTTGGGAGCATCGGTAAGAAAAACAACAACAATAACAAACAAAACACAGCATGATGAACACTTCAGAAATATATATATATATATATATATATATATATATAAAGTCATCTATGTTTGTTTAACTAGCAGCATTACAAAGCTCTGGAGGCCAACTTGGGAGTGACCATTAAAATACTTTAAATATTTTGATTTATATTGATGTGAAAAAAAAAAAAAAAAAAGTCTAGCAGATTACAGTTGGGGGTGGAAATCAGTGACAAATGCTAGCTGGTAAAATGATTAGATCATTGTCATGAGTTCCCTGTTAATCATGCTTCATTGAACCAAAATAGCATGCTAAAAATGTTGAAGTTCATCTCTTCAAATTTCCCCCCATGAAACATACAAGTGTGATCTGAAATTATGAATTCCACACAGCTCTTTGAATTTAAATGTGTAATTGTGTCACTCAGATCTACTTCAGACTGGAAAGGGATTCCTTTGAGACAATGTCTTTTGGGTTGATTCAGATTGAAACTTAGACATTTTATGCTTCCTGACGTGCCCTAGGATACCCCAGGGTATCTTGCTAACCCTCCAGTTTTCAGTCCAGAAGGACACGTGGGTCCCATTGACCCCATGTATCTGTTAGACACACAATGATGTCTCTGTTTCCCTAGGTCATCTCACATGACACTATACAGCTACATTTAGGCACAAGTCACTTGAATCTCTTGTGCCCAATGCCTTGTTACCAAAGTTACCTTACCAAAGTTACCTGAAAAAATGTCTTCAGCTCCCTCTGAAGAATAATCTGCTATTCTGAGTTGTAGGTTATATCAAATGTTATGGATCTGCTGGTACCTGTTAACTGCCAGCCCAAACATGTTTACAGGGAATTTACTCCCATTATTTATCCCATTATTTACTCCCATTATTATCAGTAAAATATAGCACCTCTCATCATGAAAGATTCTCATGTAGGGTTTTGTGGATGGCATTTTTAGTATTATATGATATTTCTTTTGAAATTTTCCCCTGCTCTGAAGTTAGTTAGGCCAAATTACCAAAGCTATATATAATTGAGACTACCGGTTGAATCTATTAAAATGTCTTAGATTCCCCACAATTGGAGCAAATTTCAAAATCCTCCCATTTGGGTTAGATCTGGTACTATGACATGGGAGATGGTGAGCGATGTCTTGCTCCTAGTATAGGAACCAAAAAAGATTAGGAATCTGAAAAACTGTGCTAGGAACTTTTCAAGGTAGTAAAATCACACTCAGACTAGATGTATCAGTTGCAGGAAATGAAATAAATTTAAAACTGTATTGGGAAATCTATAATGTGTTCTGTGAACAGTAAAGAGGTTTATTAACAGGTGTATTTAAATTTAGAGAACATAACACCCATACAGAAGCTAATAGGATATCCAGATTTAAAATTGAAATGAGTTTTTCTGCGAAAAACATTCTAATAGGCTTCAAACGAAGCAGGATTTTCCTGTAAAATGAAGTTAATGCCATCAACTCCTTCAATGGTTTAACAAACTGTGTCAAGTCTCTCAGCACATACGGTGTTTTAATTAGAAATCATAGTAGCAGGCAAATTGATCTCCTCTTGCTTTTTTTCTCAAGTGTCAGCTAGTGTAAGGTGAAGTCCCAAAATGATGTCAGCTGGGAGGAGTGAAATTAGACCAGCAGCTCAGTCCTGGCCATGAAATGACTTTGTGTGACATTATTGAAGCTAGTAAGTTTTCTCTCTTAAGCGTGTGAGTGTCAGTAACTACATGCTAAGATCCTGTCTGGTAAAACAGAATATTAAACACCTGTATGGTATGTTATTTTCTAAGTCAAACTAATGGTCATTGAGCTGAGTGTGGATTTGATTCTGAAGGTGTCTAATTATTCCTCTGCTGGCATGAGAGTCAGGGGATAAACCCATCATCATTCAGCCCCCTTTTGTATGCCATCAGGGCATAATATGATCGAACCTGTTGTCATTTAAAAACCCCAAACTGCATCTGCCTTGTAGATAGTGCTTTGTATATGGCACTGCTGCTGAAGCTAAAACAACTGGGTATGGAACAATTTAAATAAGCTTGACAGCTATAGTGGTGCACAGAGACTGAGCAGACAGCGTGGCTTATCACAAGCTGCTGCAGTCCGGTCTGAGTATTTATCTGTGCTGGGGGGAAAAACAACAAAAACAACCAGCCAAACAAACAAACAAAAAAACAAGCAGCCACTCAGCTTTCTCTCACTCTTTTTCTTTTGCAGGGTAAAGCAAAAACTACTGACACAACACTCATCAAAGAGGAATACTATCCTTTTGTGGTTTCAGGTCCACGTTCCAATACTGGCCCTTTTTTTTATTTTTCTCTGTGCATTTAAAGGGCAACGTGCCTTATCACAAATGTATCAGTTGGTATATATGACTTTAGCAACGGTACCATATACCTTTTTCACAATACTGCAGTGGACTGAGTAATCTAGAAGTGTGGATTCATTTCTTTCATCTCCATGTAAAGATTCAAACTTCTCACTTTTCAAAAGTATTCCCTAAGCATCAGCCTATAAAGTAAAATAGAGTAGGGATCCCAGGACTGTGCTATTGATCAGTGAGTGTGCACAAAGCCATTTTAAATCATAATGCACACTTGCAACTGTCATCAAAACTAGATAGGTGACAGGTAGCAGTGCACACTTGCATTTCCCACAAGATATGTTGTCAAAACATGGCTAGCAAAGAGATGGATATTTGGCTTGGGGGTGGGGAAAGATAAATGAAATTATAGTATTATTCTCTATTATTTATATTTGTACTCTGTGATTTAAACTCTACTAGGACCAAGGGTTGTTACTCTCTATCTGGGTTTCAAATTGAAGGGAAAGAAAGCATTTTACATTTTACATTTTGTTTCCACCTAACAAAACAATTGGGAGAAGTAATATCATACTATATGATAATGCCACTGTAACCACTATCTTCTTTCTGCATAGTTATGTGGTTTCTTCTGATACAATAAATATTTTAAAAATTAATATAAATCATGAATATTTTTTTATTATGTGATAACTTCTGGTAAATCATAGCGAAATAAGATTTTTTATAACAGCTGGCTGAGAAATACCAAATTTGAATGTTCAAAAGGCTCTCTCTTTGTTGACAATTAATTTATGAAAAGAAAAATAAATAAGACATAATGTAAAGAGCACTTTGAATGTTCCATCACGTTTTAATAAATGAGTTCATTTATTAATGATTTTATGTGTCTTCATGTATTAAGTTTTTAGGAGCTCTGGAAAGGTTAGCAAGGAACCGAACCTTTTCAGTTATCTATGATATTTCAACATAATTCTACAAAATGTTATTTCTGAGAGATTCTCTCTTTTTTCACATGTGCTGAGTAAATGGATTTTTATACCAACTTTTACTTGGCTCTTAGCACATTTTGCAGAAGCATTCTTATTGCTGACTTTGCCAAGCAGACAGGGCTAAGGTCAGAAGAGATAATCAGCTTGATAATCAGCAAATTAAAAATCAGGTTACCAAAAATAGATATTGTTTCACATATAGCAGCAAAATTCCTCAACAGTTTTGTTGGAAAAATAAGATTACTTCACTTAATATTCTTTCGCTCATTCAGCTAGAAACAGTGCACATGGCATTAAAAAAAGAAAAAAAAGACCTAAATACTGAAATAAGAAAAGAATTATCTCTACACAGTTCCATTGAAGAGAAAGCACTTTGTGCATCTTAACATGTGGAAATTACTCTCATGTTAGTGATAGAAATGTTTTTGTTTTAGTTATGAAGGTTCATGGCTTAAACCTTTTTAAACCCATCCATTAGTACAGGTGTGCTTCCACAAGGTAGGGGTTGTCTGCAGTTCTAAAAATGGTGAGACTCAGTGTGAAAATACATATATAAATATATTAATTATTATTTATTTTTTTTAATTTATTCTGCAGGACACACATAGCACCTTGGTGTGCACATTTCTCCTGGTTCACAAGGCTGAAAATGCTAAAGGTCGTCTCTCGGCCTTGTCCCTTGAGTCTTACTCCCCAGTCCTCTCTGGTCCTTGCAAAGGACCTTTACAAGGTTGGTCCTTGTTCGATACCACCACCAGTTTGGAGCTGGTGTTTCATTCAGGCACTCAGTGAGGAATCTGTGCCACTGTACAAGCATACTCTTCGTGGTGCTCAGTTCTCTAGCTCACAAAATGCTTAGCTGCATATTTAGTGCTGGGATGTTGATTACTTTGGCAATGTTCAAGTCACTAAAATATTATTTTTATGGTACTAACCATGTTGTGAATGCAGATAAACATTGAGTATTTCCAATAGCAGTATTTCAGAAGGTGGGCTGCTCAGCTGCTGTGGATCCATTGTCAATAATGTTCTTTTTGGCTGAATTAGAACATGTGGATTTATAGCTATGCCTGGCAATAATAGTGAGAGGATATTTTCCAAAACATCTTCATGCTTCTATTTAACTTCTGGTTGGAACTGAAGGTAGGACAAGCAAAATATACATTCAAAAGATATGTCAAAAGGTGGTTCTGAAGATATTCATGGGTCATTAGAATTCAAGATAAATTTAACTCAGACCTTTTAAAATTCCTAACAGGAGATGTATTCTCAAGAGAAAATGTTTCAGAGCAGATGTGCTTTTGTCTAGGTGGAGATTTGTTTTTATCCTGAAATGGTCATCCATCCTTAAAATATCCCAAGAAAATTTACCTAATTATCTAAATTCTATTCTTGTCTATTGTTCATCCATGTAAAGACACTGCCTAGATGCCCATGCTAAGATTTTATTTGTCTCATGAAAAACAAAAAAACAAACAAACAAACAAACAAACAAAAAAAACAACAAAAAAACTATTTTTCAAAATTAATAAATAGAATCAGCAGATAAGCTCTGGTTTCAGAAACTAATTTTTCTACATTGCTTTCTCTTCTAAGTCTGATTTATTTTTGATAATGAGTTTTACAGATGCTTTTTTTTTTTTCTTCTATTTAAAAGACCATTTTAATAGATGACAAAATATTGTTGTCACAGAATGTCTTGCTCATTTATTAAGTTCCCTACAGCAGGCTGTTAGAAGTCAAAAGATTTTCACTTTTTTTTAACATTCCCTAATTTTTCCCTATTAGAAGCACTGGAAGGAAGAGTGTATGACACCAGCTCTGCATAATTAAGAATACTTTGTTATTGCTTGAATTATATGTATGCACACACACACATATATATATACATACACACACGCTACAGGCTATTTTTTGAAGTTCCCTGTTTCCCCCTCCCAGTGGACTCAGTAAGAATATTGAGTTCCCTGACTACCCTAAAACTGCCATAGCTGTAAAACACAAAGGAGTGTATATTCAAGGCTAGCAGGAAGAATCCTTTTTGCACCTAAAGTAGGATAAATAAGTACAGAATAGTTGTTACTAGTACTGGTTTGTTTTATGGCCATGCCTGCCCTACCTCATCAGTGATCCAGGCATCCACCACTAGGCATTTTCAAACACAAAACCAAAGGGACTAGAGGTTAGCTTGTGCACTGGAATTTAAGACCAACTCCATTAAAAATATGTTTATACTTAATTGTTATAAGTGAATACAAATTCCAGTTGATTTAAATAAGAAATTAAGAATTTAAAGAAAGGTTTCAAACTTTTGTAGGCCTGGCTCCAAGGAAGTGAGCATAAGGAAATGCGGAATATGCTAACTATCAAAGATATTCAGCTGAAAACAAATAGAAAGCATTTATCTTCCAGATCTTACTAAAATCCACTCACTTCTTGCTGTTCCCACCTGACAGTTTCAGGTTTGTTAGAAAATAATTTCTGCTATGATTACTTGCATTACAAACCTTTCCTTAGACTGGTATGTCTCTGCTTACTGTTAAATGGATTTGATGTTTGTCAACAGTATGCACAGATCCAGTTCAGCATCCTTATAGTCCAATGAAATATTTTCTCCTTCAGAAAAGCGAATATACATCTATGCTGCACCACAAACAGAAGGAAGATTTCTTTATATTCCTGAAGTTATGTAAATATCTTGCACGTTTATGTTCAATAGCGTGATCGAGCCTGTAGACAGATGTCTTCTGAGTGGTTACCTCAGCTTGGCTCATGATATACAGCATACCAAATAAGACTGCATAAAGGAAGTTATGTACATTATGAGGCTGGCTACTTTTAATTTATAGGAAATCTGGCTGTGCTTAATAATGATGGCAGAGGTGTTTCATTCGAAGAACTCATAATCAGCACCTATTCAAATAAAACATGATAGACTTAAAAACAAAACAAAAACAAGGAAAACAAAACAAATCAGCATTTTTGTTTGTTTGTTTTTAAAAACAAGGTCTTCAATGTAATGTTCTTTTAATTTCATACACAATTAATTCTTTTTAAAATGATCTGTTCAGAGACTGTATACAGTAGAGGACTCTCTGTTCATTGTCTCCAGTGAGACGATCTGTCTGAAGAGCACTGATTAACATTCTTTTAAAGAGCTCAGCTTGTTTCAATGAGAATCGTGATTGCTTTTTGATATGGCAGCCGCTGTGAGTATTTACACTTCTTCCCACTTCAGTTGAATGTTGCTGGAGGCTTTACAGTTGCATCCAGGCATGACTTAAATGATCTGAAACCATTTGTCACATATCCTGGAAAAATTAGGAGCCTTAATGTAGAGGGATTTGAGTGAATAATTTTCAGTGAATAATTTATTCAGGAAATGTAACCACTTTCTTGTTTAACTTCTCTGTGAACAATGATTTTAGGAATATATTTGCTCTTTGTCATTGCTCAAATTATATTTTTTGCAAAAAGATACTGTCCTATATATTTCTTCTCTATTGTACGATGATTGTATTCAATGGTGGAGATAAGTTATTTTTTGCTTTATGATTTAGTATTTCAATTTCCAAGAGATTTAGCAAGTCTATGAATAAACTAGTTTTAAAATCTTGTGTAGGCCTAGGAGATACCCAGTATTTCTGTCAATTTACATGGCCAAGTGATTTTCCTTATTCAGTAGTTCAAACAGCAATGGCTTTGATTAAGAGTAAGAAAGAACTGAAACAGGAAGAAGGAAGGACTAAACCACACAAACATTAGTTTTAGGAATATAATTTCTGCTGGAAAATACTTCCACTGGTAGAAATCCCAGGCCTCCCATTCAAGATGTCTGTAAATTAGTAATTTATGAATTAAGTCCATACCCAGGATGGTACTCAAAGAAGATGGAAATCAACCCCATGTATTGGGAAGCGGGTGATATGTTATAGTAGAAACATACTGCTCTGGGACATGATTATTTTCCACCATCTTTACCCAGCAAAAGCAGATGGAAAACAAAGGTATGTCACTTCCTTTTATCCAAAAGCCAATGGTGGAGTAGTGCCATTTCTGATTTTTTCGAGTCTTTATGAATTTTTCCTCCCCAACAGGCTAACTCCTTCCCTCTTATATCACTAGTCAGAGCACCAGTTTTAAAATGGTATCAGGAACATTTTTTTTTTTATGAATGCACTTAAGAGAATATCACTTACTTTAGTAAGAACTGTGACTGTTCTTACTGACAAAAAAGTTCTGATCTGACTATACATGAAAAAGAGCCTTCACTGAGAGACCACTCTTACACTAGTGCCTAACTCCAATTTCCCTCAGAGGAATAAGATGTCAGAACAGACAACAAGGCACTGCTTTCATGCTGCTAAAATACCACAACTGTAAAGTACTGCTGCAGTAAATGACACAGAAGATGCAAAAAGCAACACTTGCGAGGGTAAGCATGGTGAGATGTTGTTTGGATAATGCAACAATGCATTGTGAGATTGTCATTTGCAATTAATTCAGCACCAGTGGTTGTCTAGACAAGTGTCATCATGTTTTATTTACCTCATCCAACATCACTGCTCCTTCTGAGAAGCTCCTTATTTCTCACTTCACAGTTTGTCCCATTCATTCTACTGTTCAACATGAGCAACGGGAATCTGGCCCCTACTGAGACACTTGTTTCACCTAGTGAGAAAGTGCATGTATTACTGAGAAAACAGCATGATCCGAACTATGTATTTTAAAGATTTTCTTTCACACTGGTGTTTCATATTCATATCCTTTTAACCTTTTAGGATTAGCATTGCCTTTGAAGGAAGAGAGAAGAGAATCTAGTTCATTTTCATTAAATTTCACACTGATATTTCTTTTATAGTCATTCTCAAGTTTTACAACTCTTATTTTTAAGAGTTTCCCTTTTCTGCCTCTATTTCAAAGTGGGAAGCATGTTTTCTTTTTTCTCTTTCTGCCTCCTACTTACAGGTACAGTACATTTACCCCATGTATTCTATACATATCTCTTTGGCTGTTCTTGGGTTCTTATGTTCTCTCCCTTTTTCATGATTTAATATCATTAATTATTTATAGTATTGTAGAGTTTAAAACTTATCTTAAGGACCAATTATGCTGTTTGCCATGACATAAAAGAAAAAAAAAAATATTTTTATGTTGATGTGGACAGAGAGAAGAGGGAGAATAAGAAAAAGAATTTCAGACACATAGAAACCCACTTATTTTGGTTTTCTTTGTCTGTTTTCCTGGAGGAAAGTCAGCAATAGAATTTAAAGAAGACAAGTTACACCAGTATGAAATATGGACAGAGGTTGGAAAAGTATGTGAATTATCAGAGTGAAATAATTAAAAAGAAATGTGAACTAAGAAAATACATTTGTAAGTGTAATTTTAAAACTGCAGTAATGTCTTTATTTCTACGAATTATGTTAGTCCACATAGCTTTTGGAAGAGACAATTTTTAAGAATCTTCTCTTCATGAGAAAGTTTCTTCTATATATTACAAAGATCAGACAGACTTGTGATTAAAAAAAAAAAAAAGGCAAATACATGAGTGTTCAGAACAAAATCTAAAATGTTGTGCCAGTCAGGAGTTGGACTCAATGATCCTTGTGGGTCCCTTCCAACTCAGGATATTCCATGATTCTATTTTGCCCTAGAACAATTACTATTTGCAAAGAATAAGAATGTTTCAAATAGTGAGTATGTAAAACAGAAACCAAACAGCATGACCTACTGCATATTATGAATGATAATAAAATTTTCAAGATATGAGCCAAATTCAGCTGGACCAAAGTATTACTTCTATATTAACATGTATGACTGTATGATGGTAGCAGAGGCTCTAATTTCATTGATATTTCTGGTACCACTCCCTGATGTTTATCTCTTTACCTGACAGAAATAGAGGACTTCCTTTTTAGAGGACTTCCCTACTTTAAATATATTTCAGCCTTGTACCTGTAAACAACATGTGTGTATGTACATGTGTGTATGTGCATGTGTACATGTATGGCTGCATCTACAGAATATGGTCAAAGGGTATATAACCAATATATTACACTTTGTTCCAGTATTTCTTTTATTTTTTTTTTTCTGATATAGAGATCGTGTTTTGCCTTTTCAGAAATCATTACACAGGACCTACGTTAGGTATGGTACACTTAATAAGACTTAAATGAAAGATTAACATCCAGACACCTTGAATGAAATGTCACATTAACACTTCAGGAATTTAAACCCCAAAAAACTATTATATCATCAAATGTGACCTCTGGTATATCATACAACATGGCAATCTACCTGTCACTTCTCATTCAGTGTAAAGATTGATTCCTAAATCTGATTCAATGAGATCTGTTTCTATTATGACTTATTGGATTTTCCATGATTTCTTCCATATTTCTTACATTCACTCTAAAACTTCAGAGCTACCTAGTAAATGTCTAAATTCACTATTACCCAAAGAGTTACCTATTCACTGTTACCGAGAGAGTGTAGTAAAAGAATTTACAGATGCTGGGTGGACAGAAAGCTGTCTGAAAAACAGTCTTTTACTCATAAAACATTTTATTTCCTGAATACAAGAAGAGGTTTCCTTCAATTTCACTCTAAACTGAAGATGGGAAAGTTCCATGAGGAAGCCTGGAAATAGAGCTTTTCATAACTGCAGTATGCTGCTGCTCAGAAAATTTAATCTTTTGTACTCTACAGTCTGTGGCTTTGGGAGACTCCTGAGGGTGAGGACTTAGCACATCTTGGGGTGATACGATTTAAGGGCTTAAAGCACCAGGTCCCAGCCTTGTGCCAGCACTCTGGGGGTCCACAAGCGAGGAGGATGTTAGAGATGACATTGTTCGAGTGACAAACATTTCAGTCTCAATGAAGCAGCTTTGTTGGTAATGCTTGGTTTGATAGGAAATGTTCTAACTGGCTCTTAGCTCATTACACAGCATGATGACAAATCTTGTTTTCAAGTTTCCTTTGTGCTTTTGTCTGTCTGCATCTATCCATTATTTCTTATCTAATTTCCAGTTTCCAAGCTCTTAAGGGCAGTGACCTTTGTTGTTTTGTTTGTACTGCTTTGAAACACTATTTATAAATGATGTTTTAACACTCAGGTCTAAGAGTGACAATCTTTCTACTCAATATGCTGGTGATTTAAACAGGAAGAAATAAATCAGCCAATAAATGGAAACATCCCTGTTTTAGAAACTTGTGGTAAAATGTTTGACTTGCACATATAATTATATTGTAAACAAAATATATTTTCCACAGATTTACTTAGTCATACTTTCTTATTGCAACACGAAGTGGTAGAAAATAAGGAGTTAATTCCTTACCTTACTTTTACATGGTCTGATGGAAAAAGGAATGGGAAGTTGTTTTCCAGATACAAAGTTACTATCTTATCCCTATCGCACGTGACAAATATGACAGGGAAATTCATCCACCATTCTCTTCATTTCCTCTTGTATATTAGCAGGCGATGCAATTAAACTTCAAGGGGAACCTCATACCTACATGAGTAACTCTAATTGTTGTCCACGTGTGGTGGTTTTACCCTGCTGGGCAGCTAAACTCCTCTGCAACTACTCATTTGCTCCCCCTCCTCAATGGAACAGGGCAAGAAAATATGATGGAAAGGGCTCAAAGTTTGAGATAAGGACAGGGAGATCACTAACCAATTATCATCATGGGCAAAACAGACTCAGTACAGAGAGATTAATATAATTTATTGCTTATCACTAGCAGACTAGAACAGTGAGAAAATAAAAGCAAATGAAAAACACCTTCCTCCCCATCCACCCTCTTCTACCTCCTGCCCCTGAGCAGCGCAGGGGAATGGGAAATAGGGGCTGTGGTCAGCCCATAGCAGTTTGCCTCTTCCACTCCTTCACTGTCACTCTCTGCCCTTTCGCTGTCACTCTCTGCCCCTGCTCCACGTGGGGTCCCTCCCACGGGATGCCGTCCTTCCCGAACTGAGCCTGCGGGGGCTGCCCACAGGCAGCAGCTCTTCAAGAACTGCTCCCACATGGCTCCGTACCACGGGGTCCATCCCCCAGGAGCAAACTGCTCCAGCACGGGTCCCCCACGGGCGGCAGCTCCCCCCAGACCCCCTGCTCCTGCGTGGGCTCCTCTCCACGGGCTGCAGCTCCGGCCCGGGGCCTGCTCCTGCGGGGGCTCTCCATGGGCCGCAGCCTCCTCCAGGCCACATCCACCTGCTCCACCGGGGGCTCCTCCACGGGCTGCAGCGTGGAGATCTGCTCCGTGTGGGACCCACGGGCTGCAGGGGGACAGCCTGCTCCACCAGGGGCCTCTCCACAGGCCGCAGGGGAACTGCTGCTGCGTGCCTGGAGCACCTCCTGCCCTCCTTCTGCATTGACCTTGGGGTCTGCAGGGCTGGTTCTCACTGCTATCTCCCAGCTGCTGTTGCACAGCATTTTTTTCCTTTTCTTAAATCTGCTCTCCTAGGGGTCCAAGCAACATCACTCACTGTCTTGGCTCTGGCCAGTGGCAGGTCCCTTTTGGAGCCAGCTGGAGCTGGCTCTGATCTGCCCATGGGACAGCTTCTGGGCTCTGCAGAGAAGAAAGGTCCACCCCTGAAGTCCACTCTGCTATCAAACCCGTGCCATGTGTGGTGGTTTTACTCGGGTGGGCAGCCGAGTTCGACCACGGCTGCTCTCTCACTCCCCCTCCTCAAAGAGGAAGGGGGAGAAAATATGACACAAAGGGCTCAAGGTTTGAGATAAGGATGATTTAATTACAGGATAAAGGAAGAGGGGAAAAAAATCAAAGGCCATGCGGAAGCACGGAGAGAGAAAAGCAGTTACTCTCTACTTCCCATCAATAAGCGATGTTCGGCCACGTCCTGGGAAGCATGGTCTCAGTACGCGTAGCAGTTATTCGGGAGGACAGATGCTTCCACAATGAGAGCCCCTCCCCTCCTTCCCCTTTCCCACCTTTTATTGCTGAGTGTGACATCAGTCTGCATGGAATATCCCTTTGGTGGTTTTAGGTCAGCTGCCCTGGTGATGTCCCTTCCCCATCACTTGCCCACCCCCAGTCTGCTGTCTCTTGGGGGCTTGGACGGAGTACTGATGCAGTGCCAGTATTGTGCAGCATTACACACAACACTGGTGTGATACCAGTGCTGTTTTAGCTACAAGTGCAGAGCACAGCACTGTATGGGCTGCTGCAGGGAAAGTTAACTCCATCCCAGCCAGACCCAGCACACCATTTAAAACCAATACACCATGAAAGCTTTGCAGAGCCACCGTAGCTTTGGCTAAATGGATGGATTCTCTTTTGTCTCATGTATTATGAATGGAATTGGAAAGTAATTTCTGCTTATGAAACTACGTGCAGGTACACTGACATTAAGTGATGCTATTAGTTACATATGGGTACTCATAGAAGAACTGGTTTTACTTTTTTTTTTTTTTTTCTGCCCCAGGGCTGATTTCATATTGGCCTAGAAAGCGCATGCAAAGAACAGTTTTGTACTAATTCTTGTAAAGTTTGTTGTAATGAAATAGAGCAGTTTTTCTAAAGAACGCTGACTGTTCTGTAATTCACATACTGTTCCATAGTTGTGGGAAAGATATCCATCAGAAAAGTAATGCCTAAAAGGAAACTGATCACAGTCAGTCCTTTCTTCTGGAAAGGAGAAACAGAGAAAACCTTTGCGGAGATAGAAACTTCTTTGAAGAGGACTTTGCTGTAAAAATTAAATTAATACTTTAACCATAGGTTCCCTATGAGGTACAGTTTATCTGCAGTTGCAATGCTATAAAATACATGCAGTTATCAGTAGGTGAGATGAATTACATACATAGTTATTGTGAAATACAATGGTAATTAGCTCAGTATCTTTTCAACAAAACTAGGTAGTAAGTACACATAATTCCCACTCAAATAATCTTGTTTGCTTTACCTGTTTAATTAGTTGTAAAACTGTGTAACTCAGAAATGCCATTATGATTAATGTATAGAGCTGTCAAATGAAAACAGAACCTCATTGTGCTAGGTACTTTACTGATGGAAGAGAAAGACTTCTTCAAATAACTTACAATTGAGAAGGTGAGATACATAGAATGTGGAAAGGAAATCTGTACCTAAATTCAATTTAAAACATTCATGTAAAATAGGAATGTAAATAGGTTTGTTAAAGGTAACCCTTTTCCTTGAGATGCATTCACTGTCTTTCAGTGCATATGAACTATAATAAAATAAATGCAAATGCATATATGCAACAGTTACAATGAAAAAAAAAAAAAAAAAGATTCACATCTACTTTACCAGCTTATACCCCCTGCCCATCTTCAGTGCATTCTGAACTTCAGCTGTCCCAGACTGCTCTCATTCAGAGCTCCCTTTTGCAGACCTGTTTGCATCATGCACATAACTAAGGTATTGGAAAGTGAACCAAGAGGCTCACAGATCCTCAGCAGGCTGATTTTGTATGGTGGCCACGATGCATTCCTGGGTTAAAGGATTCTTACAGACCTCAGCTCTGCACTGCTGAAACTCCATTCTGCCCGTTTAACTGGTGGCGCTGAAGAAAATTATATGGTTAAAATGTAGCACTCACATTGTAATAACCCCCTATGACAAATATTACTTTATAAGAACCTAAATGAAACACAATCTATTTCAAATCTGTGTTAGCGTACAGCAAGCATTCTTGTATTCTGCTGCACACATGGACTTAGACTGGAGATGAAGACTATACATATTGAAAGAGAGGCTGATAAACACAGCAAATTACATTTCATTACAAAAACATAATTTGATGGTGGACAAATTCTCAGCCTCTGGGTTCTTCAACTTAAACAGTACTGTCCCTATTTAGAAAATATACCCATTCCTGAAGGGAACTGTAAACATATCACCATGTCACTTTCCCAAAAGATAGCTGGCAAATCTAATAACCCAATAGCAATCTCATTTCTTTTGGTATAGCAGGAAAACGAACATCCATTCCACAGACCCATGAAGGTCAGAGCTGACTCCTTTTCAGGAACACTGACCCAGTGAATTATAGATACTGCTATGGCTGCTTACACTATATTGTTTCCATGCACTTAGTTTAATTATCAGTATTTCTACTAAAGCTGTGTGATAAACACATATTCTATGCACAGCCCAAATAAATCACGTGTTTCTTAGTATGCACTGTCATTTATTTTGTCAAATACTGTCTTCAGTTTCTAACATGTAACTGCACTGGCGAATATCAATAATGAATCTATTGTGTTCATTACTTGCTTTACTCAGCCTTACTCAGACACAGTTTATTACACATAAAAAACAGATTTAGTTCACAGTCATATCAGGAGTTAGAAACATACATCTATCTTTTAAGAGGATATAGTGAACAGCTAACTGCCATACTTTAATTATATGAATGATGTCTTTTTTTTTTCACATTTTCTTCTCATGCAGAGAAGCTTAAATGATATGACAACATGGACATTTATATTAATGACAGTATAGTTGTTTAAAAAATAAATAGGCCAACAAAAATGTCAGTAACGTGAAGTTCATTTTTTTTCTAAAATGGAATCATAATTTTTACTTTATCAGGCTTAGTATTAAGTAAAGTTCATGAAAAGTAAGTAGCTTTGTCCAAAGTCTAAACAATGTTCTTACTCAGCTATAATTTATTCTGAATTAAGAAGAGCTCTTTATAGCATTTCATGGAGATCACAGTCTGCTGATCCAAGAGGAAAGGCGCCCATATTCACATCTTTTATTTGAGAATTTCAATACTTTTATACAAACTATGCACTTACAATTTCTGTCTTTCCATCAGCTAAAAGACAACTTGGTTTGTTAAGCATCTAAAAACAACTGTTTAGAGCTACATCTTTTCCCTCTAAATTTTGTATGTAATTCCATTTACTGATTAAAAAGTGTAAAGTGATGAAATTTAATTTAAACAGGCATCCTTATTCTCTCCCCCAGTTTTTTTGGAGATTCTAAAATATTTGTAGTTTAGAGACAGAGTTGTTGCCACTGAATTGTGTGTTGCACGTTTTTAAATTGCATGTTATTAAATTAGAAGTTATGTTAAAAGATGGCTTACATTTATTAGATTTAAATATTTCATGGCAATATGATGTTATTGCTTCTGATGGGAAAGCTGTACAGAAGATGAAAAATTCCATTAGAGATTTGCAAAGAAAACATGTATTAACAGTTGATTGGAACATATCTATTTATTCGTCAGAGTGAAAGAAACCAAATCATCTTAGAAGTGGAAAAGACAAGTTTCCAGGGAACAAGGGGACATGAAGTGTGGGAAGCTTACTTATCCTCTGAGCACTTTTGGTGGTATTATTATTTTATTTTACTTATTATGCTTTCTTGATTCACCAAGATGAAGAAAGAATTTTGTATTTTTAAGGTTCATTATTGGTACCTAGTCCACTACTGACTTGTAAAAGTTTCAAAGAATTGAAAACACATCTCCCAGGCATTTGTAAATTTTGTAGTCAATAGCTTCCTAAGCAGATGTCTACTTGGTAATTGATTATGCATTGTTTGCAGCCACTCTCTGGAGCTGGGGGTGGGAAGAACTGTGGGATTCTTATAATGAGAAGATAAAGTGAAAACAAACGGTGAAAAATAACATTGGGTGAACAGAGATATAAGGATGAAAACAGAAAATCATAAAAATTATCCTTAATACATTTAAGAGATAAAATATTTGAAAATCCAATGTTGACTAAAACTATTCTTATTTATATGGTATTGCTGTATGCATTTAGTCATTCTTCTAAAGAAATTAAAAAAAAAAAAAAGTTCAGAATTATCTAGGCAATATGTTGTTTTCCAAATCTAAAAAAAACAACAACAACAACAAAAAACACACAAAACAAAACAACAACAAAAAAGACCCTTTACCTCCAAAAAAATAAAAGAATTATTGCTACCAATGTTCAGCTGATAGTAAGTTATAGAGCACCTAAAGCCTATGGGCATTTGCATTTTGACAGTAAAATTTCCTTAGAGAGGTAAACCTTTGTTTCAAAATATGCATATCCACAGTCTCTAAATTTGATAATAACAAGAAAGGCCTTTGACCTAGTAAATAAGTATATGTACATAGAAATCCATTGTGCTTATAATGAGAGTCTATTATGATTACAAAGCAAAAATATATATATTTATATATATTATTTTTCAAGCAAGCTGTGCATGCAAAGAACAATTAGGCATCACAGTGGATTAAATCCTACACATTTGGCCTCTAAACTCCTTTTCAAACTGGGGTCTAAAGGTATCTAAATCACTTAGCTGGCTAAACCCCTTTTTGGAGGTCTTCTGCTATCTGGCACATTCCTCATTTCTGGCTGCCTGTCTGAGATGTTCAGCAATAGTAACTTCAGTCTTTTTTTTTTTTTTAATCCAACCTATGGTGCCAAATTCTGCAGAATAAATTTTGCATTGACATGACTGCAAGTCAAGAAAAAAAAAAATCTTATCTTTATATGTTTTATGTTATTTTGATAAATTCAGTCCATTAAACTGAAAAAACAAAACAAAACAAAACAAAACAACACAACAACAACAACAAAAAAACCAACCCACAACCAGGATTAAATAGTGGCATATCTTCTTGATTATATCCTCTATGCATCCCCTAATAGTAACAGTTGGCATATGAATGACATTTTCTACCTTCAGATTGCTGTAGGGTGATTTATTTAATGCAGGTTAAACTGTGAATGTTGCTTAACTACACTTTTTCAAACCTCCATCTCCATAATTTGCAACAAATCAGCAACCTTTATTACTGAAAAAAAGAATTAATATTAGTTGCCCTTTGAAAAGCTGCATACCACTGAGACTTCATTATCACAGCAAAAAATCTATGAAAATAAACATAAATAATGAAGAAAAAAAAATCCTTGGTCAAAGTCTGACCTAATTTCACCAAATGATTTCCTATTGCATAAATAGTCTTCTAAAGGTCAAAAAGACAGTCACTACAAAGCTACCATAACCTGGCCCCTATATTAGTATCCCGTGAATTAAAAAACATACAAAGAAAAAAAATCAAAGAAAATCAATTTAACTGATGCATAATTCTCACTTTTTACTCACTTGTGAATTCATAAGACTCAGTAACTCACACTAGATTATACAATTTTTATAAAGAATCTAAAAACTGTGATCTAAATCTTGTTTTGGGTTTTGTTTATGTTAGTTGTGTTGGGTTGTATAAACAGTTATCTTAGCAGTTAACAATACGTAACGGCCATTTACAAAAATCTCAGAGTACTTAAGCATACTTGATATTGTTTTCAGTTTAGCAATAGTAATAGAAACATTCTGTAGCACAGTAAGATTAAAGGCTGAATTTCCATAACCTCATGTGGTCTGTAAATCAAGGAATTATTTTTTATAACTAATGAGCAAAGAAAGAAACAAATAGTGGTTTGGAGCACCAGAAGAAAAATATAAGAATAATTTACTAAACTTAAGTGAAAATTTTATTCCTGAATCCTTTCTCTCATTTATAGTCTGGTTGTGCAAATCCATAGGAAATTCAGTGTTTAGTCTGTTAGCCTTAGTTTTCAGAGAAATAAATGTTATACTATCACACTTTCTGTACATCTGCCTATTTGTCTGTCAATCCTTAATGGATCAAAATACATTCAAGTAAAAAATAAACATTTATAATAAATTTCTCACTACATCTGAATCTCTCTGTCCTCCAGATCTGATTATAACACCTGGCTTTTTAGCAGTAGTTATGAAAGTGTGTTACAAGGAGGTATTGTTTCTATAGCATCATAGATCAGATCTTGAAAGGTCATCTACCCCAGCCTGCACATCCAAGACACAATCAGCTATAACTAACCCACCCAAGATACATATACATCTGATCTGTTCTAAAAAAAATCTTCAGCGATGGAGAGTCCATACCTTCCCAGACAGTCTACTGTGTTGCGTATTTGTCTTCAAATTTGTCATTCTTTTCAAATTCCTCATACAGTCTTCTGATGAACCTCAAGTCCATTACTTCTTACTCTGTTCCCAGTAAAAAAAAAAAAAATGTTATTCCCTTCCGCTTGTAGCTCTCCATTATACATTAGAAGGCTCATCATATCTCACTTCAGCCTTTTTCTATCTAGATTAAGTAACCCCATTTTTTTTCAGCGTTTCCCATTGATCATCTCTGTTATTCTCCTCTAGACTGACTCCAAATGGAAAAAGTCTCTCATTAAGCACAGTCTCTTGAGCTTCCAGCTAAAGTCCTAACTGGTGGGTGGAATGAACAGAATATTTATTATGCTCTAAAGATGTTTATTCTGTTCATACATTTCTACATGAGAGCTACTTATTTAACAAAATCACATCCTTAATTTGCAATCATGTATAGACCTTTTGCTGGTCTGATTTAAGGCGTGACTGGAGAGGGGAAATCTATTAAAGTACAAATTTGAACCTGCTTCTCACTACTTGTGTTAGGCTTAAGTGTAGGTTTTTTTGTTTGTTTGTTTTTTCCTTGCATGAATTGGAGGAAGATAGTTGTTGTTTGTTTGTTTGTTGTTTTAATTCAAAACTGAATATAAATTATACCACTGGGGAACTTTGTAAAGATCAGACTAGCTGACAGTAAAAGAATATTTGCTTCATCAGTAAGCCCACTCCTTTATTAGTTGCATGCCAGCGTCATAGTCATGCAGATGGGTGTATTCATTGCACCTATCTTCATATTTTCAGATTATTGTAGAGATCTGCCACATTTACAGGTCTACTCTGCCTTCATCTTGCTAAACAATTTCATTCAGCCAGGAAAATTAATACCGTACTTTGTCTTCTGAACTTTTGGGATTTGCTGCTGTTGTTCATTCACATTCAGACAAGCTCCTGCAAGCAGTCTTAAAATAGATTTGTAGATTTGCTGGCTAAAGACACTGATTCATAAAACAAACAAGCAAACAAACAAAAAACCCTCTAGCTCCCATCTCTAGACCTTTATTGTCCACTTGACAGTTTGTTATTTTTATTATTGTTTGTTATTGCAAAGAAGCAGAGTTCTTTCAACGATCAAAAACTTTTCCATAATTTTCTTCTTCTATTTCAGTTCTCCTCCATTCTGCTGTAAAAATGTCATTTTTACTTATCAAAGATCATAAGAGTCTGTGGACTTATGCATGATTTTCAAAGGAGATAAAAGCCAACCTGGAGTTTTAAGTGATAGTGACAGAGGTATTTCCTGACTCAGAGAAAGACTCGTTTAAATTTCTTTTAAGATTTGAATTTTGAACCAGTTCAGAATGCAAAATAGGTGGCAAAGCTTGTGAAAGAGAAAATGTTTATTGTACAATCCCAAGGACTATCAGAGTTCCTTTACCAGATTGGTGTAGAGTTCAGATCCATTTAGCCTCCCAATGGACATGCCAGTTTAAAGTAAAGCTTTCTCTCTTATTGGTATTGGATATAAGCTATTTTCACAAGCTGAACTTAATCTAGTAGACTTTTTTTTTTCTCTCAATGATATACTTTATTTGTAAAAATGGACTTTAATTGAAACAAAACTATGTTTTAAGATTTTTTCCCAAACATTATATATATAAATATATATAATACATATATTTAAGGAGTAAACACCTTCATACTTTTTAATTTATCAGACACTCTACCTTGTCTGTACTTTTTGTCCTCTATTATTTTTAGAATCCAAGTTATGCATTGCTGAAAAAAAAGAAAAAAATCAAAAGGAGAAAAAATCATTAAAATTTAGTGGTTATCAAAAAATTTGTACCTAATTAGTTCACAAGAAAAGTGTATTTTGATTCTTCATGAAGTATAATGAAATATATTTCATTTCAACCTTGCATTTGAAACAACTGGTTTCTGTAAAAATTTATTATATGCTCTTACTTGCTATATAGTCAATCCATTCTATGTAAATAAATATCATTTAAAACATTAAAATTTAAAGAAACTGAACATTTACATCATATGATGTAAATGCACACTTAGAGCAACACAACCTGTC
This sequence comes from Anser cygnoides, assembly GCF_040182565.1. Lineage (NCBI taxonomy): Eukaryota > Metazoa > Chordata > Aves > Anseriformes > Anatidae > Anser > Anser cygnoides. The sequence goes on from NC_089873.1 coordinate 35,321,893, forward strand.
AAACAGTAATATTTTTCTGGAATCGTAGAATCATAGAATGGGTTGGGTCTTCTGCTATGGGCAGGGACACCTGCCACTAGACTAGGTTGATGAAAGCCCCATCCAACCCGTCCTTCAACACTTCCAGGGAGTGGCATCCATAGCTTCCATGGGCGGCCTGTTCCAGTGCCTCACCACCCTCAGAGAAAAGAATTTCTTCCTAATATCTAATCTAAACCTCCCCTCTTTGAGTTTAAAGCCATTGCTCCTTGTCCTATCATTACATTCCCTGACAAAGAGTCCCCCCCCAGCTTTCTTTTTGGCCCCCTTTAGGTACTAGAAGACTGCTATAAAGTCTCCACAGAGCCTTCTCTTCTCCAGGCTGAACCACCCCAACTCCCTCTGCCTGTCTTCATAGGAGAGGTGCTCCAGCCCTCTGACCATGCTCATGGCCCTCCTCTGGACTTGCTCTAAAAGGTCCATGTTCTTCTACTTTTGGAGGCCCCAGAGCTGAACACAGTACTCCAGGTGGTGTCTCATGAGAACAGTATCACCTCCCTCAACCTTTAGCACAAAGGAAAGTCATGTTTGCTTGTGCTAAAAAGATCAGGTGTCAACAGAATATAAAAAACAAACAAACAAACAAACAAAAAACACTTCTATTTTATATATTCACACCCAATTCATTTAAAGAAATAAGAGCTAAAATTTCTTTAAAATAACAAAAATGACTCAAAGAAATACAGCTAGTACTCAAAACCACACAAAAAGAGTGCTTAGTTTCAGCACACTCTAATAAAAATTACACAAAAATTCCCTGTCCCAACTGGGAAATTTGCATGTGTTCACATTTGGTCTATTCTATAAATGTTAGGCATACGTAAAGCTAAATAACCATAGCTAAATGGAGCTGGCCTATCTCACCAGATGAGTAAGATGAATAAGCAGGTGAGTAGGTTTCTCTTCATTTCCTTTTTAACTAATAAAGAACAACTTTGCTTACAGAGCTCCAAACCTGTTCTTTGGAGGTGTTTATACTTTCTATAAAGGCAACCTAAGAGGTAAGACAGACTTTTCTACTCATCTGTGCTTCTCTAGCTGATAGATGCATTGGTTAGTGCCAGTGAATGGTATTCGCCAAAATAGAAAAATGAGAATTTTGACACACTCCTGACAGTTCCAAATATCCCACAATTATCGGTTGGTTCTCCTTCTTCCCCAGATGATGAAGATCATAATCAAGATACAATGAATTACAATGAGGAGATATTCATTGCATAACTTTATAATGAAGATATAATTGAGATTATATAAGAAGGAACACATTTTGTTCATGTGTTTGCTTCCTTAAGTTTAAATCTTTATGCTGTTCTCTAAAAGTCTTAAAGCTTTTACTTTACAGTCACAAAGTTTAGAAACACGCTAAATTTATAATTAATTTTTGTAACCTGAGATTCTCATATTTCCAAGAACTGAACCTGTAATGAAACAAGAATTAGTAATATTAAAAACAAACAAACAAAAAACAAACAAACAAAGCAAAAAACAGCAACAAACAATCAAAGGGATTTTTGTTTGCTCTTTCATTTGTTTTCTCAGAGCTCGAAGTCATCGAGCTTTAGCAAGCTAGAGGTCACAATTCTCATCGAGCTTTAACAAGCTAGAGGTCACAATTCTAGAGGCAAGAGCACTAAATGGAAATCTAGGGAAATGTTGATGTTAAAACACCCCCAACACGGCTGACAATATTAGGAATCCTTACAGTATCTGTGTATAGAATAAATATTATTTCTCAGATCAAGAAAAAAAGCTGGAGAAAATAAGAAAAATTTTGGCACCATTATTAATAGGAGCAATAAAAGATATTACCATCACTTATCAGTTTTGCCTTCACTAAAGCTTTAAATTGACTATTACAACCTTATGATGTCTTTACAGTTACTCCATGTAACTGATGACCCAAACAGATGACACATGCATTTTTTTTCCATAACTGATTTGCACTCACTCACTAGGCATGAAACAGCTCCTCCCCATAAGTTGACAGCCATGCTTTTTCCCTCACAACTCTTTTTGACAGCTGAAATACTGCCATTCTATTTTAATTTCTCATGTTTATTGCTGATATATTTTTATGTATTTTTTAAAAAATATTTAAATGATCTCCATTTTGTTAGGTGCTAACAAACAGTGTTCTTACAAGGTTATTTGTTCATTATAGAAACACTCTCTTCTGTAAGTGCCATATTTTGGAAATCCATTATAGCAAATGGATCTTTATAGTAAGCCTCAATTTGATTAAATATTTTTGAACATCCCCACACAACTCTCAGCTGTACCCTGCATTAAGCAAAATACATCTTAATTTTAGAGCTAGAATTGAATTTAGGTCCTTAGAGATATACATGTTTATTTGTTTACTGGCAAGTATCCAGATCTGCACATTTAGAATCACTCCCAAGTTTCCCCAGCCTCTGAACCAGCACAGAATCTTACGAGTTCAATTTGAAGCCGCTGTAGTTTCACAAATCCTAAGCCGGAAGTTCTGTGCTGCAGCCTGAGGATTCAGGCACTGAACCTTGGCTCAAATTTCTTGTCTGCAAACCTCCCTTCTTCTCCTTTCCTCCAAAAACAGAGACCTTCTTGCTTTGAATAAATATCCCTTAGCACTTACTGTGTCTTTCTAGATGCTGTGTGCTAAATGTGATGCCATGAAATTCTAATTCAGTTATCAATTCACAGAATAATCAAAACTTATTTTGGGGAGAACTGAAGTTTAACTTTCAAAATCTCTTTCATAGTATGTCCTTAAAAACAGTCATACTGAAATAGTTTATCACAGTCTACTGACCCTGCTTCTGTCATGTGCTTACTCAGCATTACAGAATTATATTTTTCAGATATAACTTTAATCTCTTTCCAAAAGATTAAAAACCAGATCTACATGCAACTCATTAATCATGGAAGTTAATTAAAAATATTAATTATAAATGCTTACTTTGTACTGCATGCAGTTCATTGATATTCAGCAGTACTATGAAATGGCTGACACCCATCACCTGAAATTCTCACTTCCACACACTAACGACATTGGTTTCTCCTTCTAAGTCCAGGGATATTGAAGTTTAGTGATATAAGCCTATATCCATGAAATAAAAGAAAACAAATAAAAGATACCTGATGGAGAATCACGATATGTAGTTGTACCACCCTACTGATCATGATCAAATATTCTGTATATTTTATAGTTAGCAGCGACAGCAGGATAAATTCAGTGTTTCACTTACTTGCTCTATTGTATAGATCATAGAACCATAGAATCATTCAGGTTCAAAAAGACCTGTAAGATTGTCTAGTTCAACCTTTAGCCTAGTATTAAAGTCCACCACTTAAACCATGCTACTAAGTTCTAAATCTACATCTTTACTGAAGCTCTCCAGGGATAGTGACTCAGCTACTTCCCTGGGCAGCCCATTCCAATGCTGCCCAACCCTATCAGTAATGAATTTTCTCCTAGTATCCAGCCTAAACCTCCCCTGGCACAACTTGAGGTCATTTCCCCTCATCTTACCAGTCAGTGCTTGGAAGTCTTAAGAGCCCAAGACGCACCTCTCTATAGCCTTCTTTTAAGGCAATTGTAGAGCACGATAATGTCTTCCTTGAGCTTCCTTTTCTCTGTGCTAAACAACCCCAGTTCCCTCAGTTGTTCCTCATGAGAATTGTTTCCTAGACCCCTCACCAGCTTTATTGCCCTTCTTTGGACATGCTCCGGGGCCTCAATGTCCTTCTTGTAGTGAGGGGCACAAAACTGAACACAGTACTCGAGGTGTGGCCTCACCAGAGCCGAGTACAGAGGGACAATCACTTCCCTAGTCCTGCTGGCCACACTGTTTCTGTTACAAGCCAGGCCAAACTGTTCCTGATACAAGCCAGGATGCTGTTAGCCTTCTTGGCCACCTTAGCACACTGATGGTTTATATTCATTCAGCTATTGACCAATACCGCCAGGTCCCTTTCCACCCGGCAGCTTTCCAGCTACTCTTCCCCCAGCCTGTAGCATTGCACGAAGGTGTTGTGACCCAAGTGCAGGACCCAGCACTTGGCCTTATTGAACTGCATCCAGCTGGCCTCAGCCCGTTGGTTCGGCCTATCTGGATCCCTCTGCAGAGGCCTCCTACTCTCAAGCAGATCAACACTCGTGCCTAACTGGGTGTGGTTTGCAGACTTACTGAGGGTACACTTGATCCCCTTGTCCAGATCATTGATAAAGATATTGAAGAGAACTGGCCCCAGTACTGAGCCCTGGGGGACTCCACTAGTGACTGGCCTCCATCTGGATTTATCTCCATTCACCATGACTCTTTGGGCCAGGCCACCCAGCCAGCTTCTAATCCAAAAAAGCATAGAGCTGTCCAAGCCTTGATCAGCCAGCTTCTTCAGGTGATCACATGATTATGTTTTATATTATCATTTGCGAAAGCTCAGTATTCTTTATGTGCTTATATTCCTTCAGATCACTCCTCAGTAACACTCTCACCTGTGGCTGATCAATTCAAGGAGTTTGGAATCAGATATTAATTGCATATTTAAGCACTATATACATATATATATATATTTAGAGGGTAATGATTTTTCATTTTAATTTAAGTCTATAGCTTTGAGAACTAACAGAAATTTAGCAAGGCTTAATAAAAAACATTCATGGTTTGCCAATGTAGCCTTTGTATTTTAAGCAAAGAAATTACATGGTTAGGTCTCTTCAGAATGGCAGTTAACAGTTACTAATCTTTGAATTCAGCCTTCTAGCTAAATAATTACAGATGATGTTTAGTGTAAAAAAAGAAAAGAAAAAAGAAAAAAAAAAAGATCTGCTTTGATTTCCTGATAAAAGTAATTGTGGAGTTTTATCTCTTTATTTTTCTGTCCACTTTTTTTTTTTTTTTTTTCTTCAGCGTAGACTTCTGTTTTTCAGGTAAAATTTCAGCCTCTGTGGTTCAGTAAACTTCTCTGTTTAAACAGAAGATGGAAAGTGTAATTTCCTTCCATCAGCTGGAACTCAACAAAAGTTCAAAGATCCTGCCCTGGAAAGACAGGTGCTCACAGGCTTAAAAAGAAAACAAAAACAACAACAACAACAACAAAAAAAACTCACAAATTTTATTTTACATCTTCAAATATAATACAATAAGCAGATCAAGAACAATGGTATTTCCACAAGGTGGATATCATTCTGTATAACTGCAGCTTAAAATATAAATCTCTTGTGAAATCCATTAATAACAATTATGAACAGAATTAATATCCTCTTTTCCATGAACTTGTCCACCTTTAAAGGTCAGTCTACGTGAGAATGCTTTCCTCTTGCCAAAGTTTCACAGATACAGATCCAAAAAATTTCCAGGAGCACTAGTAAACAGGCACAGTGAAAGCTATCACTTCCTCATTTATGTATAAGTTTCTGTTTATCTATAACACCTTTCCTCATGATCTTCAAAACACTATACTGCTTTAATCTAGCTCTACTATCAAGCTATGCTCTACAACATACTAAGGTCTATCAGATTGGCAAAATTATATGGTGAATTTTAATCTTCATTTTGGGTGAAAAAATTCCAGATTTATTAAAAAAAATAGATTTTTAGAAAAAAAAAATCTAGACTTCTTCAAGATGATAATTTGAAATCCTGCATGTAAATTTTCCCCACTAACTGTGATACTGCTTTTCCAGAACCTTTCAGCTGCATCTCCACATGGATGATTTTCAGTTACTCTGCTACAATACAACATGGTGAAAAATGCTTCACTCTGTTCAGAAGTCCCAATAATTCTGACTTTGGGCAGAATGAAGGTTCACATATATAGGAAGGACTAGGATTTTCTGGGATTGTCAACTTGTTTTAAGAGGTAAACTCCACAACAAAACATCTTAGAGAAAGATGATGTTTGGAGACTGGCTTTGTCACATACAGAGGCTGTGTATCAATGTTATCCTGATGGAATAGGGCAAAAACAAAACAAAAGAAAACAAAATAAAACAAAAGAAACAAACAAAAAAATTATTTTGGAAAACTTTGCTGATCCTCACAATATATACAAAATGTTAAATACCCAGTCTTTTTTTTTTTTAGGTAAAACACAGGTAATAAACACAATAGTGTACAAATAAATACACAATGTATGCTGTCATTGAGATTAAAAAAATAAATTTTTTATGTATTAAATAAGAAAAATGGTTATTTAGTATTCTTGTATGGATCTTACTGTTGAGTTAAACAAGCACGTTATTAATATATTTCCCTGTCACACCTACATAATTGTTTTCATGATATGACTCATCTTAATCATCCTTTCTTTTCTCAGTTTCAGATACACATTTTATTTTTCTTGTCTACTGTGAGAAACCTTCAGCAAGAAGAGACTTTTTCCCCCTTAGCAACCATATTTGTTTTGGACAGACTTCTCTTACTTGATATTGTCAATGTGGTATTTTATTCTATGCCATTTTTCATTGAAAACTATATGAACTATTTTTAAAAATGCAATTTACTGTAGTCTGCTCAAATAAGCACTGTGAATATGCTAATGAATTCTGAGCCTCGATTTTGCATAAACAATTAATGCAGTATGCACTTTTTATTTATGTTTTTATGTCTAATCACAGAATCACTCAGCTGACAGGACTGGAAAAGACCTCTTGGGTCATCTATTTCAATCTTCTTGCACTTAACAGATTTTTTTTTTCATTGCTAGTCTGTCACCTGGAGTTGTATGTGTGTGTGAACACAGAAACACAAATATATGTATACATACATATATATATATATACACAAAATATATTTACTAAAATGTAATGCAGTCCTCTGTCAAGCAGTTGCAGCAATTGTACCTCAACTTTCTCTCCAGAAATCATTTAATTACCTAATTGTTCTTAATGCTAAAAAAAAAAAAAAAGTCAAATGTGTTTATCTTTTTTTTTCAGTTTCAAGTCCAAATACGCTGTCTCGTGCACTTCATATATTCTACCCTTCTCTTCTGAAAAATGATGTTTAAAATACGATTCTAAGATGCAGTTGCACTCCTCATATATTCTCTTATGTACAGAAATGTGTTTCATTTTGTTCCTTCTCAGTTTTATATACTAATGTCCTTTAATCACCCAACAGGGATAACTGTACTTTGCGAAGAAATCAGATAGAACTTGTACCCTATCTGAGATGAAGCATAATACAATTGTCTGAAGAAGAACACTTTCATTTATTTTTCAATGATTTTTAAAGCTTCAAATTTTAATTTTGTCACATCAAAGCAAATAAAATACCTTGTGGATTTTTTTTTTTTTAAGATACAATTTCTTGCATAATTTTTAACTATAGTTTTCATTTTGGGGAAAACACAGTAAATAAATAAACTTCTATATGGGGCTCAGTAATCTTCTCTGATGAAAAAAAGAATTCACACTCATATCAATGCTGATTAATGAATTGGTCCAGGATAGAGGAAATGTAAAGTCACTGATCTTGTCTCAGAAGGATCTGATAAGAGTTCTTCTATGTATCCAGCTGCAGAAAAAAGTGGCACTGGAGTTGCTCCATACTCAGGATGAATACTCTGGTCAGTTGTCCAATAAAGCATGGTCCAATAAAGCATGTCCAATAAAGCATCTCTTTCTTTTCATCAAAAATACGTTTCTAAAAATCAATAAGATCCTTGAAAGAATTTGGATTTTGATTTGATTACAAATGCTGTGATTTTTTTTTTTCTTTGTTCTTTTTTTTTTTTTTTCCCCTTAGATCTGGATGTGCTATTCTGCTTTGTAAGAGGGCATGGATCAATTCCTCTCAGAACATCATGGAAGAACATCCCACTCTCACAGCCACAGTCATGTTCATTTCTGAGTGAACAAAAGGAGGATTTATTAGAGTTCTACAGAAAAGCGCAAAACAAGTTAAATAGCTGAATGATACCTATGAATAAGGCAGAAAGTTCTCTTATGCATCCTAACACCTTGTGTAGCTAAGCCTTTATTTGATTCATCTCATTGTCAAAGTTTTAATGACAGCAGTTTTATGAGTACAGATGTGAGTGAAATAAAACCTTTCCTTCCAGTTGTCCTCAATCTCTGGACAAAGTAGCAAAAAGAAGATGCAAATATAAAGTTATAATTATTTATTTTTCTTCTGTTTCTTACTTCTCTGCTCTTAGAATTGCATATCTGAAGATTATTTGGGAGGACCCCCTTTCCTAACAATAAGGAATTCTCAAACTGGAAAAGACCGTGTAGAGATTTGGAGGGTTTTCCATCAAACAAGCTCTGGAAGAACAGATTAGATAACTGTGAATGATCTAGGTACAGATAAAATTGTCTGAGGCAGCGCATGCACTAAATAAACTCCTGAAGTCCATTTCAGCCTTCTGACTTTAAAAGAAAGAACAGCAAATTAATAATTCTTCATTACTTATCCAATCGTACTCTTTATGTTTGGAATATGGACTAAACAACATATTTTCAGGCATAGTTAAAAAGCTATACTGTTCAAACACAGAAGCATAGAGTTTCAGCCTTCCAACATGGAAAACCAGACCTGGTATATTAATCCATCCTTTCTTATTTTGGATAAAAATTGCTTCTCTTTCTCATCTGCTTGGCTAATGAATAAGTGCACTGGTATATATTTAAATTATTTGTCGGTTTGGTTAACAACCTTAGCAATGCCTTTCACAGAGCATTTATGGATCCAAAACCTGTCCTCAGAACTCTGTTGGTATTCAGTCCAAATAAAATCATTCAGGATTGTCAGAAAGGAAGTAGTTTCTTAGCTTCAGACACATACCGAAACAGAGCTGCTTTTGTTGAGTAGTAGATACTGCTGCTGCTGTGTTAACCCATAAGCATGCAGGCAGAGATGTGCTTTGAGAACAGATAGAAGAGTTACTTTCCCAGCTGCTCAGCCCCATCACTCCTCTCTGCTGATTGTCATGATTATCGTTCCTTCAAGTTTCTCAGCAGAGCTAGTCATGTCAAAATTAGAGTCAAAATGATCTAGGTTAAGTTAATCAATTTAAAAACAAGATTTTTTCCTAAGACATGACACTCTGAAGCTGTTTTGGTAGCAGAAAAGCCAACATATCAGAGTGATGGTAAATTCTGCCTTGGAGTCAGAGTGGACAGAAGCAATGATAAACGCCTGGAGATGGCTGCAAGTAAACATATATCTAGAAAAATATGTATGTGTAAACCATAATGTCATATCTTCACTAACAGTAATGTATTTCTTTCCCTCTTCTGCTCACCCTTAGCTTTCCTCACTCCTCCAATATTGCACTTTCTCTTTGCTAAATCAGCTGTTTTTGCTGCTCTGTGCTGAACCAGATAGTCAAATTCACCATTTTAGAGAAAAAACACTTTCTCTGTGTTTCCTCCAATATCCCTGTTAGCCTTATATACTTTAAGACCGCCTGGGAGGCACAGGTAGATTCACAATTATACTAATGTTGAATTAGCAGATCATAAGTTGTTTATTTTCTTTTTTCTTTTTTTCTTTTTTTCTGAGTTTATATGTTTATACGCTGCTGCTGGCTGCAGGAGGATGGACACAGTACCTCCTTGTACCAGGCTTACCCACTGATGTTTTTTTTAGTAAATCTAAACTGGAAACATTTGTTTGTACCAAATTGGCACTTCATTTATGTGACACCTGTTGATATATATGTATACCTGATGAAGAATTAATGTCAGATTTAAGCATTGTTAATCACATTTTCTTTTTTTCTTCCAGCATCTAATTCACAACATGGGCACATATTTCTGAATCAATGCCACTGATGGGTTTGAGAGATGGAACAAGAACATTTCATCCATCTCTTGCATCACAGCATTAGTAACAGTAGAACAGTAGGTTTTATTTGTTTGTTTGTTTGTTTTTTAGCTGTAGTGAACTAACTTGGAAGATCACAAATGCAGAAGGAGGGAGTTCTCCTCCATCTCATTTTTCTCTTGTCTTGCCTGCATAGTCCTTGCTCAGCTCACCTTGACGTTTAGCTGAGACTTCTGTGAGTTACTTCATTTCAGTAGCTCAGCAAAAATGCTAAAAAAAAAAAATGTAGACCTCCTGTAGCTTATCAGCTTTTTGCCAAGCTGATAAATAGAATTGGCTCAGCAACGAATCCTCCAAGCCATATAACACAAGGAAGGGAACAATGCAGACAAGAGCAGGTGATTGAACAGTGAAATCATCCTTTTACTGGCAGAAAGTTGTTCAGACATCTCTGCTACTCATGGAAATGCATCAGAAGACTTAAAATAGGTGGAACTGCTCCTTAACACCTAGGAAGTAAGTCCCAATAAAGAAATTAAGTTTTCATTCTTATTTTAATGGTATCTGGACTTGATCTATATAAACAGACTGGTAAATTGCTACTAGTAAGTTATTAACATGCAGATGAATTCTGATCTTTGGTATAGGTACATATTATGCAAGGAGGGTAAGAAGTTGGGAATCAAATACATGCTCCAAATTTTTAAAACATTTTATATATATAGCAACCTTCATACCTAAATCACAATGTAATGATTTAAGACTATTCTGTGATTAGATATCATCACTACTAATTATTTGTTCATTTTCATTCCTGATTTGTTCATTTTCATTCCTATTCTCTACATGCCCTCTGATTAGTTGGCTTGATTTTTGACAAGGAATAAGTATCTTAAAAGTAAATATATATTTAAATATTTCTGGTAGACTTGTTCTTCAAATAGTAAATGAAGGTGTCAATAACCTCCCTTTCCTGACTCTTAAGTCTTCTAAGTTGATACTGTGTGAGAGTTCTCTTCTTTCATACCAGAACTTCAATTTCAGTCTATTGGCTGACTTTCTCAACTCTTTTAACTTAGAGTTAAGAGAGAGTTTTGTTAACTTAGAGTTAACAAAAGTTGACCAAAACCCAGACTCTTCATGCACTGTATAGGAGAGAATCCATGACTGCACACCACTCCATTTTTCCCTATTGCTCTCTTCCTCTTTGCCGTGTTAGTTAGCATTTGGATTCTGTGGTCATACAATATTTGCTGTAGGGTCCTCCTCAAAAACGATAGCATTGCATTTGCTTGATTCAAAGATCTGATTAACACCAGTACTACAAATTCAGCTTATTGGATGCTTTGCTACTGACTAGACTTTTCATCTTGTGCAAAACTGAGCACACTAAATATCATCATCCTGGGTAAGTGGAAGCCATCTAAGACAAATAACAGTGAAATGTGTAGATGGCTAAGAAATGTAGGGCTCAAGTAACTGGAGATAAACACTTATTCTTTGACGCAAAGGATTTCCTGTTTTCCTCTTGCCCTTAAAAACCTCACCAGTAAATTGTACTTGGCACTTATCTTATATAATTAGTATTCATCAAAATTCTACATTTACCTTTTTGAGTTGTCAGCTAGTGTAATTCAAAACCACAGAAACCAATAATTTAAATTGTGATATTTTATGTATTTAATATGTGGAAGTACTATTATTCAATAATTTGGCTTTTTTTTTTTTTAATGATAGTTACTCTAGAAGCTACTGAGATGTTTAATATTATGTGTTTTAGCATTGTTGCTAATTTCATTCTATAAATAATTTAAGTAGTCAGTGGAAATAAAATTCTCATGTCTATTTATTTGTATGGTGATTGAAATTATTAATAGACTGTATCATTACCTTGTTGCCTATCAGCTTCTGTTTCCATTTCGTTATAAAACTGCACACTTCCCTTTCCTGTTTTCTCTGTTGCACATATTTCTGCACATGTTTGTCCAAATATTATGAACAGCAGTTTTGGATGTGTGTTTGTGTGCTTATTATATTAAGTTAACTAGAATTTTCAGTATCTGAAACTCTCCAGCACTGCTGAATTGGTCTTTACAGAATACTACAGAGCACCTCTCTATACCTACCCAAAGAAATCCACATTATTCTTGGATTCATGTCATTTAATTCTAATGGGAAATGACAATGAAAAATGAAGATGCCTTTGCTCTGCTGGGAACTCTCCTCATCTTTTAACCTTACTGTAGTTCCTTGTAGAACAATTTAAAGCAATCCCAGCCCTGTGCAACACAAGATTTTTTTTTTCCTTTACCTAGAAATAAAACCCTTTCCTTCCACCGAGATAAACTACATAATTGATAATGAACTTGATCAGAGTTTTATTTTCTCAGATAATTAGTTATAACCTCAAAAGACAATAAATTAGGGGTGACTTCAGTTGGTGATTTTATTACCTTAGTTTCCTAAAGGTATAATGAAATTGTTCTGAAATGCAACAGTGCTAAGAACTCAGGAAACTTGATGTAATTAGAGTCTGTATTCACAATTGTGTGTCATGCATGCAAGAGAGGTAGTGAGTGGGATTTTAAATAACCATACTGGGAATTAATGGAACTTTCTCGTGGAATTCAGCATAATACTTGTGAAAATAGCAACCTAAATCACAGCCTTCACATAGATGTTGAAGAAATAAATTAACAAAATATTTTACATAAATAATTATATTATATTATGTAAATATTATTTACATAAATATTAAAGTACGTACTATATCTTAAATACAACACAAGTATCCATATAAAAGCACACACATTAAATCTAAATTTGCACACACACATATACACATGTACTGCTATCTTTATATGCAAAACCACGTCAACATCTGTGTGTATCTCTACATGCCTGTGTGTAGTGATTTATGTCTTTAGACTATTACATTGCAAATAAATGCATAAGGATGGAGAATTGCCTGTACAAATTGGAAAATGCACCAGCAGATTAAGAGCACTCAAGTTGAAAACATTTCCTTTTGTGGCTGCAATAGCTTTGTCAATAAAGATATTGTAAATGTATTATAATTTTATGTAGTTGGATAAATTTACAGGGTATTTGAAATTAGCACATGCATGTGGTATGCTTACATTTTGTTACTCTTACATCTTCTGCCAATAAAAATATCATGAAATAGTAATACACTAAAGTATACTTTACTATAAAGAATAGGCAGGTATGACTGGTAGGGAGTAAATATTGCAAAATACCTATTATTTACTCAGATAATAGTACTTAAGTACTTTCACTTGACTTAATGCTGTCTGAGGAAATATAAACAAAGGCTAATGAAGAATGGCAAAAAGTGACTTTCCTGGAAGGCTTTTAGTGGAAGAAACATGAGATCTCTGTGATGTTTCTTCCTACTTCTGATCTTTAATGATCTAAAAGAATAAAGAGAATATTCATGGAATTCACTGATAATCAGTCTGATATAACAAGGAAGAAAATATTGAACACAACTGAAACAGAGATAGAACAAAGAGATGAAATGTTAGAAACATGGCAGTAAACAGTAAAATGAAGTCTGATGTTAAAATAACACAAGTTAACATACATACAGCCATAATGAAATAAGGTCATTGCTGAAGTAGCTGTCATCATGCTGAATGATACTAGAAGGTATTGAGACAATGTGAAATATGATATGAGTTGACCAGAGGAAGCACTTATACACAGGGACATGCTTTCCAAAAAGGAAGGAAGGAAGGAAAAACAGAAGCAAAAATATACTATTGCTGAGACAGTGCTCATGATGTGGACACAGAAGCTTTCAGGGCAATATGAATTTGCACATACAGAATTTAACACTGAACAATATATGTTCTTTGTTCTGTCGAATCTACAAAGCTTCTCTGCCATTATTGTTCTGATCTATTTATGAGATTATGAGCTCTTCAAAGCAGGAACTACATTTTTGCAGAAACCCTCAGTACAAAAATGTTTTCAAGATACTATCATACCATCACCACAGGTGTTAATAATTATGTTTTGGTGTGGTTTCTTCCTCACACATTTTCACAGCATTACCTAATGATAGCCTTGACACTACAAAGGCCTATAAAATAAACCTTGATTTAAGTTGATTTAAAATCTTTAATATTTTTTAATGTATACTGTGTATACATCTAAATATTCATTTTTTGTCATTTGTACTTGGCAGGTAGCAAAAGCCTTTTTGATTTTGAGTAGTTCTGTAAACAGTTTTCCCATTGCAAAACAATTTCTGAGTGTTCAAAAACTGTTCCTGTTTGACATTAGGATTAAATCAAAACCTTTATGAAATTGAAATTACAGTGGATACAATACAGAGAGAAACCATGGGATGCTGGAAGATCATCAGTACAATCATTTGGGCTGTGGGAAACAGTGTTTCAAGTTCATTCCATGTTAGATGTAAAGTTGGAGATGCATATATATCTCTCCGCCTGACTATTCTGAAACAGAAGTCTTGCTTGCTGGAAACCGTAATGATTTCACAAATAGGAGAATAGCTATGTCTAAAGTGTAGTAAAAAGGGTACCCTGCTAGGTTAAAATTGGTCTAGGTCAGAACTGTACAGGGTTTTTTGCTCATGCTTCTCTCCTGCGCATCTATTTGAGGTTCATTCACAGTTTTTCTTCCCTTGAACCCCTTCCCCAGACAGCTATGGACACATAAACTTGATGGATAACCTGGGTCATCTAAACTGCCACTTCATGCATAAATTTAGACAAATTACTTCTCTTACACAATAGAGTAGCAGCCTAATCATTGTGCTAAAATCTTTTCAAATGTAGCACTGACTTAAACAACAATTGTTCCCCAGAACTCTAATTTAGAAATATATAGCTTTTTTTCCCCCAAAATACATGAAAACTGGTGAATGCTTACCCAAATATGCATACAAGTAAGTTACTCATCTAAGAAAAAGAAAGAAAAAATCCTCCCTGGTACCACTGGAAAAAACAAAAGTAAATATATATCTATGAAGTTCTTTCACAGCTTTCTGCTCTCTTCTGTGTCCCCATTCACTGTACCATCTGCAATAGGAAAAAATAAAAATAAAAAATCATCCACTATAATTCAATAAGTGACATTTAAATATATGAGATTTTGTGACTACCAAACACTGTCAGGCTTTTCAGCTTTTTGGTTTCCCTTTGTTGGGCCAGAATGGCAAGAAAGTTGCTTTGAAGTAAAGTGTTGGCAAATAATCATGGAATTATAGTAGTTGACACTTCACAAATGTTAAACAAAACACCCTAAACTTCCATCTGTATATAAATGATCCACATCCATGTATAAATGATCTTAAAGCAAATAAATAAATAAATAAATAAAAGAGTAAATTCACATTAAAGTTAACAGCAGAAATCACATCAGCCTGCAGCGTTTGACCTGCAGGAATGACATAGGCTACTAAATGTTTCTGTGTAGAAACTCTGGAAAATACTAAAATCATTTAAGCTTTCTCCGGATTCAAAATACTTTGTATATATTTTAGGAAGTTTTTTTTTTTTTCCTAGATGAGATCTTTTTAGTATTCATTCTTTGTAATCTGATATTTGGAGAAATAGTAGAGTGATTTATTGCTAGTTCCCTAGGAATGACCCATAGCAATGCACAATGCCAGAGGAGAAGGTAGGATGCAGCATCTGCCAAGCAGTGTGTCTGCAGTAGTCAGATCTACTGTGGAGAAACAGACTGTAAATGCACATGTCAATAGGGCAAACATATTCTGAAGAGAAAATGAAACTAAAAATATTCAAAAAAAGCAGGAATAACTGGTTATAGTGCTAGACTAGCACTCAAGGCCTTTCTTGACTAAGTGGCCTCCAATAAGTCCTTTTCTTGTCTATTTTTGTTGTTATTGCTGTTGGCGTTTCTTTTTTGTTATTATTTTTATGTCTATAAAGCATATTTTATTTCTGTAAAATAAATTCTTTTTATAAAGCATTTTATTTCTATATTACTATGAGTCATGTGAACATGAGTACCAATATTTTGCAAAAAAGACAAATATCAGTCCGATTGGCATAAATGTAAGTGTCATGCTGAAAATGCAGAAAGCTATTTTTTTTGTTCTGTTCTGGAATTGAATATGAGGAACTGTGCCACTGCACCATACTTTGAGACATACTTTTGGACATCACACTTCAAGAAGAGTTTTGATCATCTAAGGTCAGCTAATGCAAGCACAGAGATTTGAAAAAGATATCAAGGAAGGATCAAGAGGACTGGAATTGTTTATTTAGGGAAGACTCGTTAAGAATAAGATCACAATATTCAAGAATGTAAAGCTTTGCAATGAAAAGAGAGTATTCCATGTCCTGATGGACAGGACATCAAGACAACAAAAAAGTATTTAAGGTTTTGGAAAAAAAGTTTTAGGTCAGTCCACAAAAACAAGCAAAAAAACCAAACAACAACAAAAAAGACCCTTTCTGAACACAAGGATAGCTAAGCAGTAGAAAGTATCATTTAGAGTATTTCCAGATTTTTTGTAGGTCATTACAACTCCTTTTAGCCCAGTTTACCACAGTTCACAGTTCTGTGAAAATTGTGTGAAAAGCTTGTTGATTGTTGCAATGGATGTTTGTGTTTACTTTTGAAAAAAAAAATAAAAATTGTTGTGATAGCTTGAGGGAGAAATGGGAAGAAATGGGAGAGATATTAAAAAAATAATAAATATTCCAGAACATTTCCACGTTACATGCCTTCCAAACTTGTTATGAAAGAGGAATGCAGGCAGTATTATACATACCAAACTGACCGAATTACAGTTATTGCTCAAGGTCTTGTCATCCCTCATATAGCCATTAGGTTAACGCCTAATGCTGTCACCTTCCAGGAATGGATTTATAGCCTGCCCAACCCCAACCTATGTCCTGGGTTACAGATGCCAGGGTAACAGATATCACTATGTCAGCACATCTGGGATGGCTCTGAAAATTACTGAAAATATTCTATTAAAATAGCTTCAAACCAGCTTCTTCAAAACAAGACATTTTTTTCATTCTCACTTTCATTCATTTTCATTCAAGACATGTTTTTCCATTCATGAGTTCAAAGCATACTTTTGTCATTCATCCTAGATGGTCAGCCCTACACCACAATACTCGATATGCCCATTCTTTAAAGAAGCAAATATAAAAAGTGAGAGGAGTCCAGAGCCACCAGTAACAAAAGTAAGAAACAATAAAATGACCTTTTCCAACATTTTCCAATACAAAACATTTTTTTATTCATGAATTATCAAATTTGCTGAGATCGTCACGGCTATATATGTGATGATGTTGCCTTTGGACACACTTCTGACTGGATCATTATTTTACTTTCCTTCTGTTTTTACCACTGTTTTCATACTCCCTTAGAATTACCAGTGCAAAAGCAGGTGGACAGTAACATGAGAGACAGATTGAATCAAATGTTGCATTCATAAACTGAAGTTCTTATCCTTTCCAAGTTCACTGTAGACTCTGAAAAAGCTAGTTCTATTTTAATAGTTTAATAGTTTAAAGATTTTTGTCACTTCTTTCATAAATAAGGTATACATAAATTTGAGTCTTTGAGACCTGCACAGACCAGAAAGTGTCAATAGCTTACTTTTCACATGGGAAACCTTTAAAAGCCTAGAAACATTTGAGAGTGGAAATTCTTTTCAGTGTTGCCAATGTTACCAGTAGGAAAAAAGCAGAGACAAAGGAAATTCGAGATCAGAAATAATGAGAAAATAATGGTTAAAGAGGGAGATGGATATATGGAGATGGATATGGTGAAGAGCTAGGTGAGAAGATGAGCAGGAAGCAAGGTATTATTACGCAAGAGCAAGGTATTATTTTAAATCCAGCCATCAAATGAAGAAGAGGAAGAAACTGCTTTCATTTTCCTCGAAGAAGTGTAGAATTTCTCTTGAGAAGTATGGTGACTTCACTATATATTGTGATAATATCAAGTGGAATTTATCAATTTAAATCACAGAATCATAGAATGGCCTGGGCTGAAAAGGACCTTTAAGATGAAATTTAATAAGACTGGTAATCACATGGGATTTTTACAAGGGACCATTTTATTTGACTCTGTGAAATTTCTGTCCTTAAATTTCACTTGAATGCTTTAAACTAAGCAGATTTTTTTGTCTTCTTTTTCACCATATCAGGATGTAATAGGCTTTTAGAAAAACTTCCAGTCTTGATTTGAAGCTATCAAGAGATGTGAAAACCTGTCACTAGCATTGATAGATTTTTTTTTCCATAATTGATAAAAATGCACAACTTATTTCCAGTGTGAATATCTAGTTTCAGTTTCCAACTACTGGTTCTTGTTATGATGTCTTCCACTAGATGAAAGAGCTCTGTAGTACCTAATGCATTATTATATATCAGTGAATATACTTACACATTGTAATGAAATCACCTTACAATCTTCTTTTTCGTATGTTCTGTATTTCACTTTAAAGAACTTTCTCCAATGCTTGCAAAATTTTTGTTAATCTCTTTTTCATGAACTTTCCATAACTGTTATCCCTCTTTTAAAAAATCTAGAGACAAGAATTATATGGAATATCCTGATAACAATCACAGCAATGGTAAAATCAGTTATGTGCTCTTATTATTTCTCTTCCTTCTCCAAAAAGTAGATTACTTCTTATTTCTACAGCTCTGAAAGTTGGTTAGCTTGCCACTATGACTCCTAGAATTTTTCAATCTCTGCTTTTCAGGGAAAAATCTCATTCTGCAGCTGTAGACTCCATTTTCAAATGAATGGCTTTATATCTCACTGCATTAGGAATATTTCATTTAGATATGACCAGTTTATCAAGCCATACTCTGTATGGCATCTAAATTCTCATTATTATTTACCATTGTGATAAATTTTATGCCTTCTACACATTTTACTGCGTGTGATTAGATAATTACTTCCTTATTATATCTCATTGGGCATTGTACTGTTCCCCGTGGAACCCCATTTTCCTGTAAAGACATGATTAACCACTGATGGCTTATTTTTAAGATGTCAGTTAACCACTTCTTGATCCATTCAACATATTTAACTTTATGATACTGTACTATGCATACTGCCTAGATTTATTAAACAATGAAAATTAATGGCCTGGAAATCTCCTTAAAAGTTCTTTCAGCTTCAGATTGCTCTATCCTGCCTTCATCTAAGACTAGTCTCTTCATTAAGGAGGCATCAGAAATCACGCTTATGTATTCTCCTTCTGCACTGGAAAGTAATCTATCATTACAACTCCATAGTAAGTTGTTTTCATCCATGCACACTTGACAGTAGTGACAGAGATGACAGTTTATATCCAGGGTTTTCTGCTTTTCCCTTCGTGGGACGAAAACAACCACTAATAAAATTTTCTACCTAAAAATATTTCTGACATCTTGAAAATCTGGAATTTCTGTTTTCTAATGTAAAGTCCTTTTAGGTATTTGGATGAATTATTACCAGTGATTTTCTAAAACACCTTATAGTTCTTGTCATTCTTGGAATTACATTTCCTCTAGTTTTGATCAAGGGAGTCAGTGTACCAAAGCCAATGTACCAGAGAGCTCTTCTGTCTCTCACCAATTAGGATGCATTAAAGACTTCATTCTGTTTTCAGGTTCTTTTGGGTTAAATGTGCTTCCTCAAGTGGTAGTGTGTAGCATAAGAAAGATCAACTGCCAGTATAAACTCGCAGAAATACATCATCTTTCAATTTTCTAAGGGGAATGAACACTATTGCTAAGGAAAAAAAGGGGACTGTACAGAAAATTAAAAATCTCTTAAATCTAAATGTAGAAGTAACATCAATTT
Source organism: Anser cygnoides (assembly GCF_040182565.1). NCBI lineage: Eukaryota > Metazoa > Chordata > Aves > Anseriformes > Anatidae > Anser > Anser cygnoides. The sequence continues at coordinate 35,341,530 of NC_089873.1, forward strand.
CTAAAATAGTTTAGGAATATACTGGCTGCATAGTTCCATTTTCAAAAAGTGATCACACTAAGCAAACATGTTTGCAAGAATCTTTGAAAAATGTATCTGGGATAATTTTAATTTCAGAAAAAGCTGTCCTGTTGATATCAAAAAGAAAAATTATATATTTCATTCTTTTAGAGTATGGATGATATTTTTAGGCTTAGACCTGTTCAGAAACTGAAGGGACTAGTACTCAGATCATTGTGTTTTAGAAACTTCTCTCACCCACCTGAGAACAGTTGTGTGAAGTTACAGCACAGTCCAACTAAACTTTCACTCAGTGTTACAGTGGTGCTGCAAAACTTACACAGGACTGTTCAACAACAGGACAGAGTAGCATTTGCAGGCACATTTTACAGTCTCCGGTGAATTTTACTTCAGATAATGCCTGAGCCAGAGGAGGTAGATTTGTCCAATCACCTTTTGAACTGCTACAGACATTTAATAAATGCAAAATACTTTAAAATGGGGTTCTATAGTTTTTGTAATGTACAGAATCACTAAATTTATCTTACTAGTGCCTTACTGTTTTCACCTTATGTTCCTAGTTCACAGGGGGAGTGAACAATCATTATCATTCATGATTTTTGAGACTTCCATCATATTTGTTAGCACTGTCAGGTTTCATGGCTGCAGAATCTGTTTCTTTTATGGAAACTGTCCTTATCTATATATTTTCTAGTCTAATTCTGTTCTTTTTAGAAACAAGAGACCAGAATTATTTCAAATGTGAGTACACAACCAAGTTGTACAGTATGTTGTAATGATATGACCTATTTTGTTGATTGATCCTTTCCTGCTCCATCTTTCTTTTAAAAGGTTTTGTTCTTTCATGGTTACAGTAGCTCTCTGTTGTTTTGGCAACTGATTGCCATTTATTAGAAGGTTATAGTACTTTCTACTGATTGCCATTTGTTAGAAGGTTATAGTACTTCTATTCTCTTGCACAGACAGCTAAAACAGAGGGTTCTCCTACAGAACCACATTACTGCCTTAGCTGAGATGCTTTATGTGAGCTCCTTTCTCATAGGATAAATTTAAAAGGTTAAGTAGACTTCATGGGAGTTCCGAATCATTAGAGAGTGTCAGGATATAGCCATCTTAACATTTGCCAAGCTCTAAAGTAGATAACTGTGTATAATTATCTTTAGGCTGGACAAATTGTCACTGTGTTTTTTATGCATAGCATACTTTTTTATTTTTATTTTTTAAAATATTTTTTAGTAATAATATAGAATATCCCGAATTGGAAGGGACCCACAAAGACCATCATATCCAGCTCCTGGCTCCACACAGGATGACCCCAAAATCAGACCATATGTCTAAGAGCATTGTCCAAACACTTCTTGAATGCCAGTAGGCTTTGTTTTGTGACCACTTCCCTGGGGAGCTTGTTCCACTACCCAAACACCCTCTTGGTGAAGAACCTTTTCCTAACATACAGCCTGAACCTCCACCCTTGGCATTCTGCCATTCACAAAGGTTCTATTGCTGTCACCAGAGAGAAGAGATCAGTACCTGACCCTCCACGCCCACTCATGAGGAAAATTTGCTGATTTTCATGTTAATTAGTTAGAGAACATTCTCCAATTTTCATTTGCAATTCCCACTTTCAAATCAACAGAAATAAGCATTAGAAAAAGGAGTGTATTTTATATATTTAAGTCTGTTCTCTACCAACCACAGTGCACAAATCCCATTTTTGTGAACTTTCTGCTCCCTAAAAGACAGATCTTTAAGTCAAATAAAATAGTGGAATTAAGTTAATGGAGGAAAAAAAAAAAAAAAAAGTGAGTGCATGAGATTTCAAGCTGTTATAACATTGAGCAAACATCACAGCATTTCTCAGTCATTGTAATCACTATCACATGGAAGGATTTGTTTTTTATTTCTTGCACTTGTTACAACCTTTGTCATCAGGATGATGAATTTAACTTCAGTACCTTGTATATTTCTTGAATTACAGTGGTATGCCCTGTTTCCCGATCTTGTCAGTTTTCCATCATTTCTGAGTAGCTAGATAATATTTCTTTCTTTTTCTTTCTTTCTTTCTTTCTTTCTTTCTTTCTTTCTTTCTTTCTTTCTTTCTTTCTTTCTTTCTTTCTTTTTCTCTTTCTCTTTCTTTTTTCTCTTTCTCTTTCTTTCTTTCTTTCTTTCTTTCTTTCTTTCTTTCTTTCTTTCTTTCTTTCTTTCTTTCTTTCTTTCTTTCTTTCTTTCTTTCTTTCTTTCTTTCTTTCTTTCTTTCTTCTTTCTTTCCTTCCTTTCCTTCCTTCCTTCCTTCTTTCCTTCCTTCTTTCCTTCTTCCTTTCCTCCTTCCTTCCTTCCTTCCTTCCTTCCTTCCTTCCTTCCTTCCTTCCTTCCTTCCCTCCTTCCTTCCTTCCCTCCTTCCTCCCTTCTTTGTCTTGTTGTATCTTTACCTCCTTGAGAAATGCTTCCACATCAAAGCTTCTCTCTCCATAATTAGGTGTGTAGAAGCAGGTCTCAACTGCATGGAGTGAGCATAATTCAAAAATTTGAAAGGTGAAGGCATTTATTTATCCCTGTTGTTTGACACCAGCCTTTGTTTTATGTGGAGATACATAGAAAGGAAGAGAAAGATATTCTTGGCTTCAGAACAAAAGGGAAATGGAAATAGTTCCAAAGCTGCTTGTTGCTAATATGGAGAAGATGACAACTCACAAAATCAAGGTCTCCCAAACACTTAAGATCTGAGAGCAATGAAAGAGTAGGGAAGGAAAACAGAGATAATTAAGAAAAACATGCTGTTGTCTAAATACAAGAATTACCACACAAAGCACCATCATTCACTTAAAGAAGGGCCACAGGCATATTTAAATCAAAACTTCTTTCCCTCAACTATTACAAAAAAGCAAACTGAGGTTTTCTGGGAAGTTGCTGTTTTAGCTGGAGCAGACATACATAACAGACCATTGTTCTGTAACATCTTGCATTTCTGTAATCATATGCAGTACAAAGAATAACCAAACAATGAAACCTTTTTTTGGGGGGGCACTGAGAAGATTCTGCTCTCAGTACTGAAATTGTGTTATTTCTAAGAATTCATAGAATTCATTGAACATTCTCCATTTAAAGGAGAGGAATGGAGTCACTTGCAATGAGTTTCTGTTATAAAGTACCTAGTAGCTGCCTTTTGCTTTGGCTATTAAATATTTTTCACCATAAACGATTTCGGGAACCTTCTTTCTAGACAACAGTTAGAAATCTATTAATGGAAAAAGCCTCGATTTTCAGCAAAGTGATTTTCTTTATAGCAACATTTCACCTGAAGCATTATATATTAACACTTTCATCCCTGTCCTCTTTCTCATCACAAGCTTCAGGAAAATGTTGCCATGGAATATTTAAAGCAATTCAAGTTACTGTCATCTCACTTGAACTCATCCCCAAGCAGCCGGGGATTATTTTACAAATATCTTAACACAATCTGAACATCTCTGTATGCTAAAGATTCAGTGGGCATGAGGGTATATGCATCTCAGTGCCTCATAATTTCTATATGCTTCCCTTTCACTGTGAAGACTCTTGAATTTTTTCATATGTACAGTAAACCTATAATGAACTGGTTTTGATCTTCTGCTGAAAGTAAATATGTTATTACTTATGAGACTTTTAAGTGTTAATCATAGGGTTTGAAAAATGTTTGTATAGCCATTTTCACATGCACAAAAAAAAAATATTTTTTTTTTGCTTTCTCAATGTCAAAAGGATATGTGACTAGATATTTAGAATTAAATTAACAATTTCAGATTTTAATATATTTTGTATAATCTGTGAAATTTTAGAGTAATAAAACAAAGAAAAAAGATTATTTCACCCTTTCTTAAGGAACTGAAACAAACAAACAAAAAGTTTTATTAAGTGTGTAAAAAAATGCTATTACCCTCAGTGCAATCTCTGGAACATAGAGGGCACTGTTACATTAATGAAAATAACATTTTACAAACTGAACCATTTAGATTTGCTTTTAATGTTAAGAACTAAAGCAGTAGTATGCTATAGGATAATGGTATTTATGATGTAGCTTTTCTTGTCTGTAAACAGGCAGTTCATATAAAATGTAAATGGAACCACATATGCAGAGTATTTATCTAGAATGAGTAAGAAATGAAAATCTCTACATAGAGGTTACCTTTATTTATTATTATTATTATTTCTTTCAGTAATACTTACCTTTTATTATTCAATTCTATGGATGTAAAACAGCTTCATATTATTTTAACTTGCAGAGTTGCATCTTCAATCTTTCTTACACCTTGGGGAGAATATTTCACACATAACTGGAAGGTGCAAAGTACCTTGCACACTAAGGAGAACCATAATCACCATTTTACAGCTAGAGAAAGTGAGCAATTTTGCTTCTGCTCTGCTGGCTTCCTGAGCAGGCAGTCTACTCATAGCAATGCCATAATTCTTTGTTCCTGTCATCTTATTCTTTCACTGCTACCCACAGAAAACAAGAACACTGGAAGAACAGATAAGTTGTGTACAGACTGTTTTTTTGGATGGCCATGCTTTTTTCTATACCCTGGAAGACTGTGCAACTGAGAACTACACTTAAGAGTCAGACAACACAAAGTGGGCAGCATTTTTAAGTCTGTGACAGAGGCAGAGAATAACAAATTTTTTGGTTGAGGGAGTTAAGATCATGTGAGTATTACAGAGTCTGAAGACCACTCTCGAAGACCTTTGGAGATGGCTACAAAACCTGTTTGGGGTCTGCACAGACTCCTGGGAGGGTCTGGCATGGGCCTCAGTAAACATGTGTTCTGCCACTGGCTGAGAAAGTTGTTAAGAGATACTTTGATACTTCAGTTCACACTCACTTTATTATTTATCTTCACAGAAGAGAATCGTCACACAGACTGAGGTTCATTACTTCAGCAGCAAAGATGCTAATGCTCCCATTTCCATTGTAAGACTCTAAAGGAGGGTAACACCTCAGCATTATCTTGTGTCCTGTAGCCTAAGTTTGTGAGTGGGTGTGTCTTGGTTTACTTGAAATGTAAAACAATACAGAAACCAAGTTCTGAATATTTTAATTTATGCCTTTGTGACTTCAGTAGCTACCTCAGTCTGAAAACTCATAGAATCAGAGAATGGTTTGGGTTGGAAGTGACCTTAAAGATCATCTAATTCCAACCTCCCTGCCATGGGCAAGGACACCTCCTACTAGACCAGGTTTCTGAAAGCCCCATCCAGCCTGGCCTTGAACACCTCCAGGGATAGGGCATTCACAACTGCTCTGGGCAACCTGTTCCTGGGCCTTACCACCCTCCGAGTAAATAATTTCCTCCTTATATCTAATCTAAACCTATCCTCTTTCAGTTTAAAGCCATTACCTCTTGTCCTAGCACTATACTCCCTGACAGAGAGTCCCTCCCCAACTTTCTTGTAGGCTCCCTTTAGGTACTGGAAGGCCACTATAAGGTCTCCCTGGAGCCTTCTCTTCTCCAGGTTGAACAACCCCAACTCCCTCAGTTTGTCTTTGTAGGAGAGGTGCTCCAGCCCCTTGATCAACTTTGTGGCCCTCCTCTGGATTTGTTCTTAATACTTCCATGTTCTTCTTGTGCTGGGGGCCCCAGAGCTGAACACAGCACTCCAGGTGGTGTCTCACAAGAGCAGAGGGGGAGAATCACTTCCCTTGCTCTGCTGGCCACGCTTCTTTTGAGGCAGCCCAGGACATGGTTGGCTTTCTGGGCTGCAAGCGCACATTGCCAGCTCATGTTGAGCTTCTTGTCAACCAGCACCCCCAGGTCCTTCTCCTCAAGGCTGCTTTCAATCCATTTTCCACCCAGCCTGTTATCTGGACTTGGGATTGCCCTGACACAGGTGCAGGACCTTGCACTTGGCCTTGTTGAACTTCATGAGGTTCTCACCTCTCAAGCCTGTCCAGGTCCCTCTGGATGGCATCCCTTCCCTTCAGCGTGTTGACCGCACCACACAGCTTGGTACCACTGTCAAACTTGCTGAGGGTAAACTTCCGTGTCAACATATTATAAATTCTTACAGAACACAGTAAGTGCTAAGAAACCACATTTCCCTGCTAAATTACACTAAATTTAGATCACGGTCTGGGGGTCCATTTAAATTAGAGCTTTCTAAGTATTAACATATAACATACCTAGTAGCAGTGACTCTTCCTCATGCTGGAAAACAGTGGAAAACACAATTTAAATGACTGCAAGATTGGACCTATTTGCTTTGCCATTATTCTGTAGTTTGCAGGTAGCCTCGGGTTGAAGAGAAGTATCCAGCTTCTAATGTTTTTTTACACTAAGTACTTAAGTAAATGGGTGTTTATGTATACTAGTTTGGTTTAAGTTTTTTTTTTTTTGCTTTTCTCTGAAGTACAACTGATCAGGAATACAGCCATGGGCAGGAAATTAAAAAGACATAGTACCGATATCAAAATTGTTGACTACATACGTATCAGCTGGCTAACAGTGCTGGTACATTTTGGAAAATGATGCCATCATAATTAATTAAATATGACCTGAAAAAAGGAATCTGCTGGTTCTTCACTCCAATTGTTATTATTAAGCCTAAAATAATCCTTCTCCAGAGACCTTTAGCTTGACTGCATTCATTCATGGACTTGTAGTTTGATAAGCCATTTTAAAACCAACTACCACTGCTGATCCCAGTGTCCAATACTGATATTTCCAGCTGAGATCATACTTTTCCCTACCTAATTACCTTTTTAAAAGAAATATTTCTGAGTTGAATATAAAGATATTGCTGGAGAACACTTCTACAATTGTGTGCGAACATGCTTATTCACAGTACATAAGAGAAAAAAAGATAACTTTTTGACTGAAACTTTAGAAAATTGAGTATAATCAACTTAATAGTTCTGTTTGTCATTGTAAAAACAGTGACTGTGGTCCTGCTGTGAAAAGAAACTTTACCATTGTCTAAAGATAGACTAAGACTCAGCATTAATTAAATATATCTGGAATTAATACAGTGACATTCATATTTGATACATACTTTATCAATGCAATGAAAATATGTTACAGTTACAGAGACTATGTTGAAAGCTAACTTTTATGAATTTTTTTTTTTTTTTTTTTACTGGATAGTTTATCTTAATTTCCATACCCTTACATTTTCAAAAGAAAACCCCATATATGCCAGGTTTACCTCTAAGAAATAATCTTGTCAATAATTGTGATACATAATATCATTACTGTAATACCAATTCCTGAAGACAGGTGATAAAATATTTCTGACAATTATGATCAAGAAATTTTCTGAGTCTTAATGATAGAACTGAGAAGTTCTAAAACCTCAAAAGTCAACTTAAAGGAACTTTCAATATTTAAAAATATTTTATGATCTTGTAATATTGTATGTATGTATGATTGATTTTGGAATGCCTAGAATTACTTTACAATTCTGAAAGTGATATTGAGATTAAAAAAATGTAGCTCCATTCAACAAATTACAGACCATTTGATAAATATGTTAATTAAAGTGTTTTTATGTTTAATTTATTTAAATTTTAATTTGTTCGCAAATCACTAAGTGAAATGTTTTCTTAACAGTGTTTTTATTTTATTTATTTTATTTATTCCAGGGATCAAATAATATTCCATTTTTTTTTTTTCTCTGTCTTTCTTCTTTTTCATTTCTTCAAATAAAAGGTATTTAATTTAAGGTCAGAATTATTTTTATTTTTATTTATTATTATTATTATTGCATAGACTAGACTAATATTTTGTAACTCAGAATCCTATTTAACAACCACTGGAAACTTTACTGAAAACCATGTGAAGGACTATGTCCTGGAAGCATATTGGAATCAAAAATTAGAACAAGCAAACTTTTTTTTCTTGACATGATTAGGGCATGTTTTAAAACTCATTGATATACATGCAATACTATGATACTATTTCCCAGCTTGAAAAACTGTAAGACATCCTAACTTAAGCCTGGCACTTAACACTGCAGTGTTAAGTATAACACTGAATATTTTCTATCCAGAGCTTCTGGACTAGACAAATAAATATTTCTCATGCAATAGTTTAATTTTAGTTTAAAATGAAAAACAAACACCACCACCAAGAACAAACAAGAAAACAAATGAAAACAAGAACAACAAAAACTGAAACCGGCTGAAGAGCCAGATAACAGGCACAGAGAGAGAGTTAGGTGTAATACAAAGTAACTGTGTTGCAGACTGGGGATACAGGAGGAAATGTTCTTCCTGTGGTCTGGAAGAACTTTACACATGAACTGGCAAGCCTTTGAAAAATAAATATTTTTATGACATTAATAAAAGCCACAGGTACTTCATGCATTTCTTGACATAAACTCGGCATATTTAGAAATTGCAGCGTGCTATCCAAATTTACCAGGCAAATACAGAACACTCCTTTTTTTTTTTTTTTGTTATTGCTATTATTTTTTAAACCCCAAACTTACCGTTCTTGTCTCCTACGGATGGAGACAAAGATTCACATCCTTTGTGTAAGCTGTATCTTAAATGACTTTCTTTTTCTCTTAGTGCTGTGTATTCAAATAAACAAAGAAAAAAGATGTTTTAAGTGTTTATGATTTAAGTGGTCCTAAATACTTTTATTTTCCTGACTTTGATTCATCATAAGAAGGCAGCCTCTTCACTTTAAGGTAATCTATCATAGCTGATAAATCTTCTGGGACAGTCCCTTACGACTTGAGTGTTCCCTTCCGCTTCTGGCAAGCCATAATAATGTCACATTCAGAAAACCTCAACTCTAACACTGCAATTATCACTGTTTTTCTTTTCCAGTTCAGTTCACAGCTCTCTTAACCTAACCACTTGCAAAAGACTTCATGGTGTAGTCTTTTCTTCCTTCCTTTCCTTTCACATTGACAAGCTCTTTTCGTTGCAGCAGACTTTATCCAGTCAAACAACTGGTTTTGAGGAATTTTAGCTATAAATCAGAATGAATAAAAGCCAGATCTGTGATGTTCAAACTGTGGAAAAAAGAAGACTTCGTGTGAAGTACCAGACCTAAAAAGTGAGAGCTTATGAGACAAGAGACGGACTTGCACTTTTTGCATGTATGAGGTAACTGATACCTACATCTTTTGGCATTTCATTGCACTACGTTAGATGCAATACTGTTTTTTTCTAGATTAAGAATCTTTAGCTAACTAATTGTTAAGTAATTATAGGTGTTGTTCAGTTCTTGCTGAGCTGATTTCTCAAGGAAATAAAAAAAGTCTTGAGGATACTGAATGCGTCTCAGAAATATTATGAGTTGGTACCTGGAGAAACTTTCTTCATTTGAACTTCACTTCACTGTGAAGTTACTTCACAGACGATAAGAAAGATGCCTTTAGCAAACGAAATCTCTAACTTATAAAAAAAATCATGTTATCATGTTATCATATCAGAACATGTCATGAGATTCTGCAAATTTAGTTTTAAGTTATCACCACTTCTCTCTTCCATTATGTTAGACTCATTGATGCATTTTTAAATACTTTATATCCATTTTATCTTCTTCAGTTCCTCCCATCATTTCCTCTTCTGGAAAAATCAAGCACATAAAAGTTGTTTTTACATCATTTATAAACTGTAAATATGACAAAGCTAACTGTAAATTTAAGATTCTTTTGAAAAGCTTGTTGTGATGTTTTCTGTTTGAAGTCCTATAACCTTTGGACAAGAAATTACTTTCTAGCATCATTCTTTGCTCAATATATTTATAATGTAACATATTATGGTCAGAAATTTCCTTACAAAGGTCTGAAAACAATTAATTTTTGAATGGATGATTAAATTTTCCTCCTAGACACTTTGCTAAAGAAATGCCTTTCAAAACTACCTTTCCTTATTAATATTAGGCTGCACACCAGACAAGGAGTTGAAGCAGAGGGATTTCTGCAAGCAGTATTGAATCCTTTTGTGATTCTGTTTTCAGTTTCTTAGATGGCTTAAGGTAAATTGTGATTAATTTGATTGTACAACCTTTCTGTCATACATCAATAAATTTGTAGTATGAATGTATTAACAACATTTTTAGTATTTCTAGACTTAATAAACTCTAAGTCCCTGAGGTAGACAAAAAGTATACTTTCTTTATTTTTCTTTTGTAGTTTTCTTTCTGTCTTTAATTGGAGACACTAAAGTATCATGATCACATTATATCTTCTGTGCACCTGATGGGGTTGGTTTATAGTGACCTGCTTGGGACAAAGTTTCAATGGAAAACAGAAAAGTCCCAAATGAAAGGAAAGGATGATGACAAACTTCATATAGTCACAGTTAACTAATAGCGGTAATAATTAACTAGCAATAATATATTTTTTAATTGAATTAAGGTTTCTACTTTCTGTCCAGAACTGAAGACTGTTGAGATGTTTAAGAATATAATGTCTTTTTCCCCTCACAAACTCTGCCAACTCCATTACTCCTTGCATCCTGTTTCTTTGACAAGAAGCAGGTACAATAGGGAAATTTTTCAATTCACATTTTCTGAAAATTGAATAAGAAAAAGGCATCAAGAAAATATCCCAACTTTTACTATACTATTCATTTTAAGCCAAAGTGAGATTGGAAAGTGATTTCATACCTTTCAGTTCTCAGAACTACTCATATAATATCTTCAAGTCTGAAATACTGCCTGCTTTATCTTTTCTTCTCATAATGCAATTCGTTTCACAAGCAAAAGCATTACAACTGTCTGTGCATCTAGGTATTTACTTTGAAATGTTTCTGAGCATTAATTAATGCTTCTGTCAACATATTCATTTGTGCCATTCAGAAGATATGCAAACCACCCACACACATTCTATTGCCCCAGCTCTTGCAAGATTTGGATTTGAACAATAAAATAAGGTGCTTTTGAAAGGGAGTTCAATCACATCTTGTCATTGTTGTTGTTTTCCTATCTCATTTGTAAAGCAGAACTTGAGAATTACTTTTTTTTTTTTTTTTTTTTTTTTTTTCCTATAGGAACATTCTGCTAACTATATGAGTGAATATCAAATGTAAAAACCCCATAAAATCATTCATTCCTTATGTATTTTTCCTTGTGACATTTTAAAGGAGATATTATAGTAGTAAAACATCTGTAAGAATGAAAGTGTAAAGTCATATTATTTCATAATAGGATGATAAACAGGCATTCAGCAGTACTCAGAAGTATAGAATTATTGCTAAATGAAACCTGAAAAATTTACAGATTCTGCTTTTGAAATGCTCAACAACAGCAGAACAGTATAAAGCAGAGCATTAGAAACAGAGACAGTCCTTGGATGACTAAAATTTCTGTTTCTGCAAAATATATACAAACTGGTAAATAATATACACGTGTGTGTATTTGTAAACAAAGAATAGTAAAATGTCTTATTGGAAGACTGCTTTAATTTTTATTTATATATATATTTTTTCCGTATGGAATTTCACTGGCAGTGATTGTTCTGTATTTCCTTTATTTCTTTATTCTCACATCTTCATGTTGATATGACTGCTCTCTGACGAGAGCTACCACAGCGTCTGCCAGATACACATGTTCCCATAAACTTCCCTGAAGAGCCACACGGTGACAGATTCTCAACCCTGGAATGTCACAAGCAATGTCACAAGTGTATCTGCCATTTTAACAAACAACATTTTCACCAAAAAGTGAGTGTCAGGTCAGCTTAAGTTAAGCATGAGTGGAGGCAAAGGTATCTGGAAAACATGACCAATATAAAGAGATCAGGTCAGCTTAAGTTAAGCATGAGTGGAGGCAAAGGTATCTGGAAAACACGACCAATATAAAGAGACTTGCCAATCTGATTAAATTTCTGTTTGAAGAAAGAAAGTAAATATGAACATTTTGAAGTTACTGCTACACATTCCATTGCTTTTGAAAGAACTAAATTTTCATACTTTGCATATATTTCTGATTTTGGGGATTTATTTCTCTTTAGAAATACTCCTCTTTTTTTTCTTTTTCTTTTTTTTTTTCCTTCTTTTCTCTGAGCACCTGTATCCTTTTATAGCTCTCCCTTTTCCTTCTCTTTTGTCATTTTTAGAAAATAAAGATGAGAGAGTAGACGTAGATAAAAGGAAGCAGGGGAAAAAAATCCTAATCTTGTCACCCCTTCCCCTATTTTTACAATTAAGTACTAAAATACATTTATTTATTTATTTTTAATCTTCTATTCAGACCAACTCTGATCATAACTATTGTTACCTCTCTTACAGTATGCACCTTACATTATGAATCGTTTCAAAATTTCGGCTTCAGTTATATTCCACAGGTCGCTTGTCACTAGAGTAGGGCTGACCAACAAATTGCATGGTATTCCTTCTCTGGGTTCTGGAACATTTAAAACTGCAGAATAATGGGGAATTCATAATCAAATATAAATACTTGTGTATCCGATATTGCAGATGAATAATGATTCATGTCAAAATGGTAGAAATGTTGAGGAGTTAAAACAACTGTGTGCAATTTCTAGCCATTGACTGGTTATTCATACTTACAAGTACAAGTATAGATTTGGGAATTATTTGAACACTTGGGGATTAGAATTTGCATATGTTTTGGTCTCAGGCTGGGTTAATATGACCCTCACATTATATTAATGTACATGTGAATCTAAGTGTTCATTAATGAATCTGCAAGAGCTTGCAAAATTAATGAAAAAAAAAATAAATAAAAGTATCTGGAAACACAATATCTGTTTTTTAAAGCTCCAGAATCTTTTGAGCCTAAGGGTAGCTTGTTTAAGGTAATATAGAAATTGCACTGTATTTCATTGACTATCATCTTCCTCCATTGCAAACTTTTTTTCAGAATAAGATATTGCACTTCTCCAACTTCACATATAACTGCTGACAGCTTTCAAATTTGTTCTTCCTTATGACACTAATGGATAACAGAAGACAAGTATGGGTAGTATTTTTCAAGCTAGTGCCAACTTACTTTTTTTTGGTCAGAGTTCAAAACACTTGTGAACAACTTTTTTTTTTTTTTTTTTTTTTCTTTTAAAGATTCTTACAGGACTCTAATTCATTGATACAGATTCCCAAACTTTGGAAAGTTAGGAACTGTCAAATAATAATGATTAAATTCAACAGTATTGTGTAAAAACCTTTTAAATTCCACAAGTTTCAGAAGTCTGATACTTCAAGCCTATTGACAGTTTTAGACCATTTCTAATTTTCATTCCCTTCTTCTGTCTTTTATATTTGATTAGACAGTGAAAATTCTTCAATACTTTGAGGATACGCACACACATAGAAAGAAAGAAAGAGGAAGAAAGAAGGAAAGAAGGAAGGAAGGAAAGAAGGAAGGAAGGAAGGAAGGAAGGAAGGAAGGAAGGAAGGAAGGAAGGAAGGAAGGAAGGAAGGAAGGAAGGAAGGAAGGAAGGAAGGAAGGAAGGAAGGAAGGAAGGAAGGAAGGAAGGAAGGAAGGAAAAAAGAGAAGAAAGAAAGAAAGAAAGAAAGAAAAAGAAAGAAAGAAAGAAAGAAAGAAAGAAAGAAAGAAAGAAAGAAAGAAAGAAAGAAAGAAAGAAAGAAAGAAAGAAAGAAAGAAAGAAAGAAAGAAAGAAAGAAAGAAAGAAAGAAAGAAAGAAAGAAAGAAAGAAAGAAAGAAAGAAAGAAAGAAAGAAAGAAAGAAAGAAAGAAAGAAAAGGAAAGAATAGATTACTTTGTGACCATTTTGTTTTTAGCCTACTGAAAAAATCTACCATTGTCAAAAGCATTCAAACTTGTAAAGGCAACCAAATTTTCACAAATGTGAGGAGACTGAGTGCTTGTGAAGATATTAGGCCAAGTGACTACTGTGACAAAAGAAAATCATGACAGATTTTCCTTAAAGTACTTAAAATAATAATGGTCCTTTAGCTATTCACAAATGATCTGAGACAACAGTATTAAGTATTAATGAGCATATTCATTCCTCCTGAGAAAATAGCTCTTCACACATATTGACATAATATTTTAGAAGTTGGATATGTTTTAGAATCATCACCTTTCTATGACATTCATCAGAGGGGAACACAAAAAAATTACCTCAAATTTAACCATGATGAAGGCAAGCAGCATGGAAGACCATTGGTTATATCTGCATTGATTGCTTGAATGTTGATGGGAACGGTTCTGTGCTTTGTAAGACTGATATGAATAATAAGAAAGCACTGTTTTTGCTTTCTAAATTTTTAGAATGTTCCAAGTACTTGGCAAGAGGGTTAGAGAGGATTTATATGTGAAAGGGGGAATATTAACAGTGTTTGTGGGGACTGAAGTTGTCAGTGGCACTGCTCTTATAGATAATCTTTAATCTTAAAAACTAATAGTAATTATTATTATTTTTTTCCATCCTATTGGTTTGTGCACCCTCCTAACCTTTGGAAAAATTTACTTTTACCTACTGTTATAATATACACTGCAGTTATATTTGCTGTAATGCTTTTAGTCTGCAGTCTTGTTACTGCTATTAATGTGAATCCCACTTTTGTACACAGAAGGTGGAGGCATATTTCTTGCTTGAATTTTTACAACCGTGGCTGTACCCACGTTTCTCTGCCTCAGTCTTACGCTGTCATGCTCAGCTGAGGGGGAGATAACTCTTCATATGTTAGCTGGTCACAAGAAGCTCATACTTTTTGTTTCCAGGCTCCACATCTTTGCTAGTTCATCTACTGCATCACATTCAGAGCATAGACAGTTGCTACAGTTATTCGTATAAAAGTCAAAAATTTTAAGCTGCAAAACTAACGAGGCTTTAATTCTGACAGCATCATAATGTTGCAGTGTTGTACCTTAATGATTTATATAGAGCTTCTGAGCAAGAGAAACAGGAAAGACCAGAAATCCAACACTAAAAACAGTTAAGTTACAATTTTCTGCAACATTTTAGCTGCAACCTTTTCTTGCTAAAAGCTGACAAACTACTCTAACATTAGATATTATGTTTTGGGAAGCAATTCTCTGAATATTTTACATATTAAATATATTAATTTTAAAGACTTTAAATAAATACAGAAAATATATATCTCAATCATACATGACAACATGAAATTTTTAGAAAAA
Source organism: Anser cygnoides (assembly GCF_040182565.1). Lineage (NCBI taxonomy): Eukaryota > Metazoa > Chordata > Aves > Anseriformes > Anatidae > Anser > Anser cygnoides. The sequence goes on from NC_089873.1 coordinate 35,356,606, forward strand.
GAAAAATAAAGCAATTTTATTTTTTATTGGTTTTTAATTTCTCTTTTACAGCAGAAAGTGAATCAGTTATGGTCACTGATACTGCACTAAAATTACTAAAAACATTTTTCTCAAGTGTACTTAGTGTTTTTACATCTGTTTAAATTTCTGCATATTTCTTTTGATATAACAAATTCATTGTCTTTGTATTAATATAACTTTTGTATCTTGTACATCTCTTTTGTATGTATAGAAAAAGTCCATTAAATTTTAAAGTTAGATGTCAGCTTCTAACTGTGATAAGACTATATGGTAGTTGAGCTGTCCATTGTAGTCAGAATAATAGAATATTTTAGAAAACCTGGGGGGGGGGGGGGGTGGGTGGAAAAAAGACTTTTATTTAAGTTCTATTTCATTGTAACTGAATTCTTTTAAAGAAAATTCCTCCTCCTAGACCCTTGTTACCACAGTGACAAAAATTTACTGGGGACACAATTTAAGAACTTAAATCCTCTGAGGATTTTCTGCCATTCTTACAGTGCTGTTCATGCAAATAACATAGATTTGAAAAATATCTGTCCACTAAAATATTGCAAAACTGAAGAAACTGTAGAATTGTGTTAGAATGGGAATATCTTTTTCAAATCTTGGTAACATCTTCCCAGATATGGCCAGTTATCTCCAAATCATTATTCTAGATAAGAACGTATCACTTAGCAGGCAACACTCACAGACATTAAGAGTGTCATAAGAGTTTGTAGTATGAACAAAGAGAGGAATATTAGAAGGTGAAGGGAAGTGTAATATAAACTGTCTTTTCTGAGCAGTTTCTGTATGCAAAACTTTGTACCAGAGCTTGATTTGTTCTTTGCTATCAATAACATATAATTCCCTAGAAATACCCTAAAGTACATTGCTGTTTTTATTTCATTTTAGGTGGATTTCTTCCATTACAAATGAATTCTTCTCAGACAATTTCCTTCCTATTCATGTCACAGTGCAACTTACATTTTGTACGTTTCTTGTACTAAGCTGATTAGATAACACACATACACACACAAATCCTTTTCTTTTTTCTTTTTTCTTTTTCTCCTTTCTTTGTTCTTTGAAGGAGTACACAGGACATACAGTGTTGCAGAAATCAGGTAAAGAGCTTTAATTCCACACAGTGAAGCCTAGAATATCTATTTGTGCTTTTGATTAATGAGATTAATTTAATATCTCCTTCTCAAATGTCCTTTGGAAGTTTTCTTAGTTTCTTCAGGCAAAATAATATATAAAAGTGGCACATGTAGTGATAAGGTTACATTAAAACTTGATTGTTTTAAGACTCCATATTTTGATACTGTTCTTCCATCACCAATTCCAACCACCATACTCAACTGCCATGTGAGAGCTCAGAATGACAACATTACCCTCAACATTATGATGATGTTGCTGGCAACTACAGAAAGCCTCTTTTTAAATATATTTTAATTATTATTTTCTTCTCCATCAGGTGTACAACAGCTATTTCATTTCACAGTAATTTCCACATGAATTTTAAAAATCAAAATTACTTATTTTTCTCAAAACTAAAACAAACAATATGTCAGCTTTTAATCATGGTCATGTAATATTTCAGTAAGCACACTATTTTTCAGACACTAAACCATAGTTAAAATAATATCCTTCTTATTAGAGTAAGTCAAGGTATTTTAAGCTAAAAACCTTTAACTCATTCTAAATGGACAACTGTCAATATTTATCTATGCTTTAAGACTTCCCCACTTACTCTAAGATCTACATGATTGTAATTTTATGTTTTTCATATCACATCCATTTTTTTTCCTCTATATGGCATATGTTTATATATGTTGGATACTTGTTTTCCCTAAAATCAGTTTTTATGAAACTTCCACAATTGTGTTGTATTCCTTCAATGTTCAACAATTGCTCACTGAAGGTCTGCATAAATCCCTGTAGCTTGAAGCCTCCACTTTCATCCTGTCATCACACTGTCAATATCTTTGCTGTCATTCCACACCAGTAGAACTCTGTAGAACCATATCTTTATTCTCTGCTTGAACATAGTCCAGCCTACAAAAGTTAACTACTGCATATTCTCATGTCACTTACAAAAATACATCAAAATGACTGCAAAAATAGACATTAAACAATCCAAACAATCACAAATAAATAAATAAATAAATACATAAGCTAAAGTGAAAACAAGGTAGGTAATAATTACCTGTTAATTACAGAACTGTTCTTATAAATAAATTAAAAATTAGCTAATAAGCAGGTGTCTTATCACCATGAGTAGTACTAAATTTTAAAAAGTAGGTAGTTCTTCCTCTGCCCCTCACTTGGCTGAACTCAAGTGGAACACTTACATCTAGTTAGGAAACTTTTCAGAGTTTCCTCATCAAGTGGAAGCTATGAAGTTTGGTAACGTAATGAGAGAAATATTTGAGAAGGAGTCACAATACAGGATTTTAACAGAGCTGAAGATATAAACAGATGAATTTGAAGATAAGTTCTCCAAGTTCCATTCAGTAAAAAAATACATAAAAGTTCACATAAAAATACAGGTTAAGACTCTCCCTGATTTAATACCACCTTAGACTGGAGCAGTAAATGATGTTAGACCTGTTAGACTGGAGCAGTAAATGATCTTTTGTCTTCATCAGAAATCAAAATTAATATATATATATATATTATTTCCTCATATATTTGTATTGTTTTTCTTCAATAAAACAGGTCATATATGCCATTTAATGAAAAGGTTGTGCAATTAAAAAAAAAAAACAAACAGCAAAGGCTTAAAGACAAATAAACAAAAAATCATCCCCTAAGGAGAATGAGTCACCAGGAGTATAGAGACCAGGGCAGGAAAACAGAGCATGGCACGTCAGCCAGGGTATGCATGTCAGCACTTTGAGCAGGAGGGTGAATGGTGTGCCATTTTCTGCTACTCTGGGGGCAACAAGAAGCAGCCTTAAGCTGAAATAAAAATGGTGGCCATCCACTGCAACAGCCTGGCTGAGAGGCTGTTGTGACAGAGGGGCCACAAAATCCCTTGACAGATTCCTACACCCAAACAGGCCTTCTGAGGACCAAAAGAGCAGCCCAGACCCTCAGCCGCAGGGCATTTCAGAATCTGGAAGTCCCCCTAGGGCCTGAAGGCAGGGGTGGGTGTTGTGGATGCAAGTGCGCCCAGTTGGATGATTAGCTTGCACTGATGAGCTGGCAGTCTTAAGTGACTCATAAGACGAGGGAGGCTGGACCCTCGTCTCTGAAGGAGGAATCCCCCTCTTGCTCCAAAGTGCCCCTATGCTCTGTGGCTGGAAAAAAATAATAATAATAAATAAATAAACCACACAAAAACACAGTGCACTGAGGTTTGCTGCCTGCTGAGGTCCCGCATTTGTGATATCACAAAGAGGCTACCACACCTTGTAAAGCCAGAGGACTATCATTCATTCCTACTGTCATGGTTTCAGCTAGGATAGAGTTAATTTTCCTCCTAGTAGCTAGTATGGTGCTGTGTTTTGGATTTAAGATGAGAATGTTGACAGCATGCTGATGATTTAGTTGTTGCAAAGCAGCGCTCACACTAAGCCAAGGACTTTTCAGCTTCTCATACCACCCTGTCAGCGAGGAGGTAAGCGAGGCGGCTGGGGGTGCACAAGAAGCTGGGAGTGGACAAATGTTCACTCACTCCTCTCCACTGGGAGACGGGAGAAAATTGGGGAAAAGAAAAAAAAAAAAAGGTAAATCTTGTGGCTTGACATAAGACAGTTTATTAGGACAGAAAAGGAAGGAAAATAATAGTAATAAAAACAAAAACAATAATAACAATATACACAAACCAAATGATGCACAATACAATTTCTCACCACTTGCTGACTGATGCCCAGCCACTCCCCAAGCAGCAGCCACCTCCTGGCCAACACTCCCTAGTTATTATTGTTTTGCATGATGTCATATATTATGGAATATCATAGAATCACAGAATGGCTTGGATTGAAAGTGACCTTAAAGATCATCTAGTTCGAACCCCACAGACATGCACATGGATGCATGTACAATTAATTTTACAGGATGGTTAGGAATCTTTAAAAACTGTATGTTTTTTTACACCAGGTAATTGATATACCTACTTAACATCACTACACAATGTATTTCTAAAAAGACATATTCCCAAAATACACTATATTCTTTTTCAAAAGTGCAATCACCTTAACTTGCAAGGAAAATTATGATTTTTAAATGTGAATTCCAAGTGGAGACATCATTTATGATGGGGATACTGTTCAGCATTCAAAGCCATGAAGATCCTGCTTTAAGATAATGGTGGCGGAAAACATCAAAAGAAGAGTCAAGTATCTAGAGACAGCAGAGTGAGTTTTATAATGGGAAAACATCTTTTTCTCTTTTTCTTTTTCCTTTTCTTTTCTTTTCTTTTCTTTTCTTTTCTTTTCTTTTCTTTTCTTTTCTTTTCTTTTCTTTTCTTTTCTTTTCTTTTCTTTTCTTTTCTTTTCTTTTCTTTTCTTTTCTTTTCTTTTCTTTTCTTTTCTTTTCTTTTCTTTTCTTTTCTTTTCTTTTCTTTTCTTTTCTTTTCTTTTCTTTTCTTTTCTTTTCTTTTCTTTTCTTTTCTTTTCTTTTTTCTTTTCTTTTCTTTTCTTTTCTCTTTCCTTTCCTTTCTTTTCCTTTCTTTTCCTTTCTTTTCCTTTCTTTTTTTCTTTTCTTTTTTTCTTTTCTTTTCTTTTCTTTTCTTTTCTTTTCTTTTCTTTTCTTTTCTTTTCTTTTCTTTTCTTTTCTTTTCTTTTCTTTTCTTTTCTTTTTTTCTTTTCTTTTCTTTTCTTTTCTTTTCTTTTCTTTTCTTTTCTTTTTTTCTTTTCTTTTCTTTTCTTTTCTTTTCTTTTCTTTTCTTTTCTTTTCTTTTCTTTTCTTTTCTTTTCTTTTCTTTTCTTTTCTTTTCTTTTCTTTTCTTTTCTTTTCTTTTCTTTTCTTTTCTTTTCTTTTCTTTTCTTTTCTTTTCTTTTCTTTTCTTTTCTTTTCTTTTCTTTTCTTTTCTTTTCTTTTCTTTTCCTTCCAGCTGAAGAATACTGATAGTAGAAAGACAGACAAGGTTGAACTATGAAAGGCTGGGAAGTTTAGTCTTCTAAATTACCTGTAGAGACATTGTTGATCACAAATGATTGCAGCTGATAACAAGATGATGGTTTTGTCTCTTTGTGACATCATGGACTGTGTTGCAGCTCACTACAGAAGTGGTTTTGTAGCATGAGATGAAAGGTATATGTTACATGCCCTGATATGTGCATGAGGGCATGTGAAAGTACAAAGTCAACTGGAATAATGTTGGAGGAGTGTGCAGCATGCAGTTTCATCCACACTGCCTTTGAGAGCAGTCCTGGAGTGAACTATCCCAGAATGAGCTCCTTTGTAGCATACTAATAACTGTAGCAGCAGCTGTGCAGATCAAAAACTTGAATGGCTTAAAAGAGCTGTCTCAGAACAGAAATGAGGCAGATCAGATACTACAGCCAAGCTGATGGACTTGGCATTGCTATTTCTAGCAAGAAAAAAAACTACTTTTTGATCTGTATATCCTAGGCAACAATCCACCATGAAGTAATGTTATTAAAACAGTTAAAGAGTACCAATGTAGAGAGAACTTAACTGATCTACCTTCCATGTTGCATTCGTATGCCACTTTCTAAGCCCCTCCCCACCTTTCTCCCTAATACATATAACAGAGAGGAGAACAGAATGAAGTATTAGAACAGAAAGTTATATCTTCTGTTCTTGACTGAAGAAATATGTCTGTCCTCAGCTATTACAAGAGGTAAAACATGGTAATTAGTAAATAAATTTTACTGCAATATTTAATATATAAACACATAAATTTTCTGTTCTGTACTCTTTATTTTTTTTTTTTAATGGAAATCTTATAAAAAGGAAGCAGAGATGTTTCTGTATTTTTGAGCGGTCATCCTTGCCAGCACAGGAAAACTGTTCCTATAGAACTTGACCTAACTTTCTGGCATAAATCCAATATGGAATTGGCAGGCAAAAAAAAAAAATAGTGATTTGTAAATTAATTTAATGTAAATTATGATTTATGCAATTAATAGACTCTGCTTTTTATTGCAAATTTAAATACTCCAGACTATTGTGCACTTATCTCTAGCATTGGGTTAAGGGAAGTTCCCAATTATAATGTATCTAGAAAATATAGAATAAATATACAGCTATTTGGCTGATCTGAAAGGAGTCATATTACTTTCAGAAGAGATAATGTTTTTCCAAAATGTGTAGAAAAATGTTTGTACAAATGTGTTTTCTTAATTCCTCCATGGCATTATCTGATCTTAGGTATTCTTTATTATATCTATAGATTCCTTTATAGTGTTAAGCACCATGGTATTTTACTGCTTCTATTTATCTTATTTTCTACAAAATAAGTGCTTGCTTTTAGCTAATATCAATTGATAGCACAGCTTCACTGGAAGAGAGATGAGAATTTTAAGAGATGACAGAAGAAGTCCTAGTAAAATAAAAGGACTCATTTTACACAGCTCAGACTATAAGTGATTGGCAGCATGAAGGATTTGTCTAGATATACATTTTTAACAATACATAAAGGAATCAAAGTCTACCCTATTCTGTGTAGTGCAAAATATGTCCATCATATAAAGGAATCAAAGTCTAACCTGTATTGTGTAGTGCAAAATATGTCCATCATATAATATTAATGTCACCATCTGCAGGCCATCTTATTTGTTTACACTTTCTGCACAGCAGCATGAGTAGGTCATTGAAGAGGCATACTTTCTTTCACGTGCTCTTGATTATGAATGCAATGACTGATATTCTTATCATGATCAATAAAGAAAGGGCTGTAATTTTCCCAGTGGTTCAAATCCTTGTATATACACTGGATATGCTTGAGAGAACTTTCAGCTGCCTTTTAGAGTATTTTTTGGTGTATTCTCCTCCTGAGCTGCATTTCACTCAATTGCCCTTTTCTTCTCTAAGGTAAACATCATTGTTATTCACTTTTCAACCACGAAGAATCTCTTTTGCTGTATATAGAGATGATGGCCATGTAACTGAAACTTTCATATGAGCTGAATTCTCTGTAAGAATGGATTTACAGAAGTTGAGCATGATTTCCTGAAAGCCTCTACAGGTTGCAGACTTTCCAACTCTACCATAAACCCTGTCCTGGCACTGCCTCACAGCCAGGAACTAAGAAAGATGAAGAGTCCCCAGCCTGGGAAAACATGTCCTAAAGTTACTCCAGAGTTCATGTCAGTTATGCCAAACATAACTTTGGTGTTGTCTCTCAAAAATGAGTTTTACGCTACCAGATCAATCAATTTCTATAAACTGCCTTTGGATCTCAAATGTTCTTGATTTTTAGATTATTTTGAAAAACTAGAGTTATGAAGTAAGTATGGGTTACAGCTTTCTGCTCTAAATCTTCTGTTGCTCAAGTGTGACATTTAGGATTACTGTTGTGGATGTGAATCAAAATAACCAAAGTTTGTCCCTGTAAGTTTCCAACTCTCGATGTTCATGTTGATTTTAAAGTAATTCCTGTGGTCAGTGGTACCAAAAGAGTGCTGGAACTAACGTCACGTGTCTACTTCTAAATCTTCTTCAGAAATTGTACATACACTGTATAGCTAGGTCAAACGAGCATGACTTATAATGAGTTAATGAGAAATTTCAACAATTTCTGAGGTGTTTTAATGAGGATCTTTAAACACTCTTGTCATCCAGAAAGAGGTTATAGATTTTGTCATTTTAAACAATTTCTTGTTTAGCTCTGGGTTTCCTTTCATTTTTTTTTCTGCATTCAGAATGTCTATATTTGCTTCACAGATAACAAACATGATGAGAGATCTGTGCAAACCTGCCAAAACCAGTGATCCTTCTTAGAACCATTGAAAATAGATCTGTGTTCCTTATTTATTTATTTATTTGTTTGTTTGTTTGTTTATTTATTTATTTATTTATTGTCAACTCTGGCTGAATGAGTAGGAGGAATTCAAGACAATGTAAAAATGACACAGAAATAGCAGAATCAGAGATACGCCATTAAATTACACAGATATGACCTTTGTTCAGAAATCTCCCATCAGCTGGGAAAGTATTATTATTAGAAATGCAATCTTTGCACCATTCATTGAAGCTGGGATTGGTGAATCCCAGGCATCTCTTGAATTCTCAGCACACTTACTAATCTTTAATTAGGGGAAAAAATAATAATTATACATATATATATATATATACATTCAGACTTTTCACCTTCATGCTAATTTTCTGTTGCTTTCTGTAGCATAGACCTGTTTAATATTCAAAGAGAAGTTATAAATCTTTGCTAAAATTTAAGGATGCCTGCTGAGAATTAGTCAAAGCAAGCAGTGAATAAGAATACTTTCTAATAATTCAAACATAATTTGAACATTAAAGCATGTTGTGGGTCAGGACTGGAGAAAAAAAAAAAAGAATAGCAACAAACACTAATTATAAGTTCAGCTGAGTCAACTATCTCAGAACCTATAGAAGTGAAACTCCTAGTGACCTCCTTTTTCAATGTTCACACACACACAAACAAAACTGCTTGTGTTCCATTATTTTGGGGAATAACTCAACAGAGAGCTCATTACAAGAACAATAAAAAATGAATATATATGTAAGGTGATTTAGGAGCTTTAAAATCACATTAAAATGGACTTTTCCAGCTTCCCATCATTGTTAGATTAATTATAAAGATCACCTTATTGCGTTTTGAGCATCTAAGACTTCACAGACTCACAGAATCACAGAATCACAGAATAGTTAAGGTTGCAAGAGACCTCTGGAGGTTATCTCATCCCTTCAAGCAGGGACACCTCAAGCAGTTTGCCCAGGACCACATCCAGACAGCTTCTGAAGACCTCCAAAGAGGGAGGAGATGCTGCAACCTCTCTGAACAACTGTTCCGGTGCTCCATCACCCTCATGGTAAAGAAATGCTTCCTGATGTTTAGAAAGAACCTTCTGTGTTCCAGTTTGTGCTCACTGCCTCTTGCCCTTTCACTGAGCACCACTGCAAAGAGCCTAGCTCCACCTTCATTGCCTCTTCCCCTCGGGTACTTTGACAATCGCACCCCTCCCCCGAGCCTCCTCTTATACAGGCTGAACAGTCCCAGATCTGCCCCTTCTCCTCAAAAGAGAGGTACTCCAGTGCCTTAATTATCTTGGTGGCCCTTTGTTGCAATCTCTCCAGTATGTCCATGTCTCTCTTGTAATGGGAGGCCCAGAAATAGACACAGTACTCCAGGCGTGGTCTTACCAGCGCTGAGTAGAATGGAAGGATCACCCCTTTTGATATGCCAGTGATTAATTTGCCCAGTGAAGCCAAGAATTAGCCTTCTTAGCAGCAAGGGCACACTGCTGACTCATGTCCATCTTGGTGTCTACCAGGACAGGACTCCTAGGCCCTTTTCTACAGAGTTGCTTTCCAGTTGGGTGGCCCCCAGCATGTACTGGTGCGTGGAGTAAAATAGACATTTGGGGTGGGTTTTAAATTGTTCCGTACAAGTTAGGTGTCTCATCTACACCTCTTATCTAAGCTTTTTCAACATTTCAGAATAAGAGACACCTTAACAGGTACATATGAGGGGTATGCAGAGTAAAATGGTATCTAAGGGTGAAACATCTCACACTGTGCAAAAGCTACTCTCTCCATTCACAATGGTAGACTACTTTTCTTGATAGCTCCTTAAAGGAAACACTTTCCACTGAATATAGAGTTAAGTAAAATTTATTTTTTTTCCCCCATCTGTTTTAGTTGCCATCAGTTTTCATCAGTTTTTATCAGGCACACGTGGAGCTGACATATATGTATATACCATGTACAGTACACATACATGTTGTTTGTGTTGTTTCTGGAAAGCTTATACATATGTAAAGAACATTTTTCATAAATTATCAATATAAGTTCCATTTTTCAGTGTCAAGCATAAAAAAGTGAGTGAAGTTTTCAAAACTAAATCTGTTTTTATAATTAATTTATTTTTATTACTCAATTATGATGCTCAAAAACCTAATTCCTCAAATAGGAAAAAAATATCTTTACTCATTTAAAAGATAATTTTCACCAAAAATTCAGAAGTGAAATGGTTTGTCCATAAAAAGAAGAAAAATAAGTGAGCACTGTGTTTCATTCAAATGAGGGAGGAGCATGACAGTCTGTTCTTCTGCTATTAATCTTTTTATGTATCCCTTAGAAAACCTGGGCTAAAGGGAGGCTTAACACCACATCCATACACTCTAATACGCTCAGAAAAATAGCTCTTCCTTGAGCTACGTGTCTGTCTCCTTCTTGTGCAAATCCATAGGCTCACAAAGCCATGAGAATCTTTTTGTGACTGTGATCAGAGAACCTTTACTCTTTCACTTGCATTCATTATCATAAAAGAAGCTATCATCAAGAAAAGCTGGAGAGGCCCTGAATCTTCTTTGCAAACAAAATTCAATTACAGTATAACTGGGGATTGTGCCATGCTGGTATTGGCTAGCAGGATTGTATTAAGTTTACTTGGCAAGGTTTAGGTAGTGGGGGGCTACAGGGGTGGACTCTGTGAGAAGAATCCAGAAGCTGCTCTATGTTAGATCAAGGCCAATTTCAGTCAGCTGCAAAGGGACCTGCCACTGGCCAGAGCTGAGCCAATAAATAATGTTACTTGTGCCTCTGTGAGAGCAGACTGAAGAAAGGGAAAAAATCTGCAACAGCAACTGGTAGAGTGAGGAGGGAGAAACAGCCTTGCAGACCTCAAGGTCAGTGGAGAAGGTGCTCCAGGCACAGAGAAGTTCCTCTGCGTCCTGTGGAGAGGCCCCTGGTGGAGCAGGCTGTCCCCCTGCAGCCCATGGGTCCCACACGGAGCAGATCTCCACGCTGCAGCCCGTGGAGGAGCCCCCGGTGGAGCAGGTGGATGTGGCCTGGAGGAGGCTGCGGCCCATGGAGAGCCCCCGCAGGAGCAGGCCCCGGGCCGGAGCTGCAGCCCGTGGAGAGGAGCCCACGCAGGAGCAGGGGGTCTGGGGGGAGCTGCCGCCCGTGGGGGACCCGTGCTGGAGCAGTTTGCTCCTGGGGGATGGACCCCGTGGTACGGAGCCATGTGGGAGCAGTTCTTGAAGAGCTGCTGCCTGTGGGCAGCCCCCGCAGGCTCAGTTCGGGAAGGACGGCATCCCGTGGGAGGGACCCCACGTGGAGCAGGGGCAGAGAGTGACCGTGAAGGAGCGGAGGAGACCAAGTGTCAGGGACTGACCACAGCCCTCATTCCCAATTCCTATGCACTACTAGGGGTGAAGATGTAGAAAAGGGTGGATGGGAGTAGATGTTTGTTTGTTTCTCACTGCTCTAGCTTGTTAGTAATAGGTAATATATTTCTCTAATCTCTCTGTGCTGAGTCTGTCTTGCCCGTGACGATAATTGTTGAGTGATCTCTCTGTCCTTATCTCAACCCCTGATACCTTTTTATCATATTTTCTCCTCCTTTCCCTTTAGGGGTGGGGGGTGGGAGCGAGAGTGCAGTTGTGGTGGAGCTCTGCTGCCCAGCTGAGTAAAACCATCATAAAGATATTTTAATGATATGGGAGAGATCCATGATGATCATCTATGGAAGATTTTTGCTTATTTATTTTTTAATCTTGTATGTTTGCTTTTTTCTTGCTCTTTTCCTCTAGCACATTGTACTTCCTATGGCTTTTGATCATTGTAATGAAGGCTGAAATTTACCAAAATGTGTCATGATGTATTGTGATGTATACGGTAGGGATGTTGGGGTAAATGTTCTGCAGATGATTCTGGACTAATTATCTTATTTTTGCCATGCTGATATTGACTAGCAGCATATTTTAATGATATGGGAGAGATCCATGCTGATTATCTATGGAAGAAAAAATATTTTTTATCTGGTGTATTTGCTTTTTTCTTGCTCTTTTCCTCTAGTGCACTGTAATTCCTATGGCTTTTGATCATTGTAATGAAAGCTGAAATTTACCAAAACGTGTCATGATGTATTGTGATGTATACGGTAGGGATGTTGGGGTAAATGTTCTGCAGATGATTCTGGACTAATTATCTTATTTGCACTGTATGCTTCTATGACCTTTCATGTCTTTCAGTTTCACCTTCCAGTTGCTTAATTTGCAGTTTTACTTTTATCTTGTATTTTGAAGCAGAAGTTTTAGGCCCACAGCTTATTAGAAAAACAGTGGGCCAAGGACACTGACTATGTGTAAAAACAACATAGAAAATGACACTGATACATAAGAATCACAAATTTTGTACTTGTGTATGATGGAAAAGCTGTATTAGGAAATTTACTCTACTCAGAATGCAGGTTTTAGAGATTACAGCATAATAATTACAGCAGCATCTGTCAGCAAGTCTAAAGCAATCTCTAGTGAAAGCAGTGATTATTTTTTGGGTGTATGTGGGCATATTTGCATTTTTATAAAGATGAAACTGTGATGTTTCACCTAGTATGCATAGGTGAATCAATATGCTGGATGTGGCTTAGTAATGTAATTGTGTAATTGTGTAATGTAATTGTGCTATCTGTTGTTTCATTCAGGGTTCAAGTGAGGTGTCTGTCTTAAATTTTAATCATTCGTGGTTATAGAAACCTTTAAAGGTAAATTAGAAAGCTCCATTTTGTTTCCTTTTGCAGTCTCTTAATTTCCTAAGGTGGTTAAATGACCGCTCTGACTTGTTCACCAATGGTACAAATACCAATTGATTTACCAGTATTTTTTAACATATAAGAAGGCAAAAGGGAAACATTTTCTCAAAAGTGTTTGCATGCATGACCATTATTGTAATTTAGTCTTGTTTTGCCATATTTCTCTAAGTGAAATAATGGATTAAAGATTTTCAGACTCTGCAGAAGCACTTAGGATAGGTTTATTCTTGTCTAACTTAAAAGCTGTAGACATTGCTGATTTTAATATTTTTTTTTAAAAATGGTAGTAGATAAGAGATCTATTTTTTTCATTGAATTTTAGGGAAGACTCTTTGGATATAATAATTTAATGACATTTGCCAAGAAGACCCCCAGTATTTAGGGAATGTCAAAGCACTGCTTTGTCCTGCAGTGCATGATATACACTTTTGTGAAAGAATGCCGAATATATGGATCATACTGGTTAACTTTAGTAGTTTTGCAAGACCCAGCAAATATCTTACTCACTTGTCAGAACATGAAAAAAATAAATAGAATCAAATTCTGTTATTATACACACACTTCTATCTATTAAAAAAAAACTGTTATATAAATACTTTTAGCATTTTTTTCTTTACTATTATGTTGGAATATTGGTTAAACACCCATGGGAAAAATTCTGTCCATTCTTCTTTGTGATATCAGAAGATGCAGATAAACCCACTGTTATATTTATTGGAAAACGTCTTCAAGGTATTTGCACCCAAGCCTAGTTGATGTAGTTCTGCAGGAACCACAAATGTCAATGAAAAAGACCCAAGAAAAGACACTGTACAAAGTTGGTCCAACCAACTACCTATATTAGAACCAGTGTCACCAAAATAGCCTGAAAGGTGCCGTGCTCAGGATTTTGGGTTCTGTGATCTCAGATGCATCTTTGAGAGACCAGGCATGTTGACACTGGATGGGGTGCACTGACAAGATGGGGCAAGAGTGTTCTGGGCAGCAAGGGGGCTGGACTTATTAGCAGAGCTTTAAAAGAAAAGGACCTGGCAACACTGACACTTTAGGAAGCAACAGGGAAATACATGTGAATTGTGCCAGATGAATTAGGGATCTTTCTTCTAAAACGGTAATGCGGCTGATAGCCCAGCTGAAGTGCTTCTACACTAATACATGCAGCATGGGAAACAAGCAGGAGGAGTTGCAAGCCATGGCACAATTAGAAAACTATGACCTAATTGACATTATGGAAATGTGGTGAGATGAATCACATAACTGGAACACTGGAATTGGCTAAAGAAGAGGTGGGCAGGGAAGGAGGTGTGGGGGTGTTGCCCTCTTTTTTAAGAAACTGATAGATTGCAAAGAGCTACCACTGAGAAAGAGCCATGGACAGGTTGAGAGCTTGTGGGTAAAAGTTAAGGACTGGACCAATAAAGGACACTTTGTGGTTGGGGTCTGCTACAGGCCGCCTTATCAAGGGGAGCCTGTTGACGAGGCCTTCCTGCTTCAACTACAAGAGGCATCATGCTCATAGGTGCTCATCCTCATGGGAGATTTCAACCACCTGGATGCCTGCTGAGAAAGCTACACAGCAGGCTGTAAGCAGGAGACTCCTGGAGTGCATCAAGGACAACTTCCTGGTCCAGGTATGAGACAAACCAACCATAGGAGAAGCATTACTGGACCTAGTGCTCATTAAAGAGTTTAAAACTGGAGACAGACTGAGCTGTAGTGACCATGCCTTGGTTAAGTTTATGATCTGGAGGAATCCTGGCAAAGAGCAAAGTTAGGACCCCTGAGCTTTAGGAGAGCAAACTTCCAACTGTTTAAAGAATTAGGGGATGAGATCCCCTGGAACACTGTTCCTATGGACAGAGGATCTGATCAGAGATGGTAACTCTTTCATGACACTTCTCTTAGAGCACAAAAGCTCTCCATCCCCATATGTAAGAAATCAAGCAGGGAAGGCAGGAAACTGGCGTGGCTGAGAAAGCACTCAATAGTCAAACTGAGGTCTAAGTAGCAAATGCACTGGCAGTGGAAGCAGGGACTTGTGGCATGGAAGAGTACAGGGATCCCATTCAGATGTGTAGGGGTGAGATCAGGAAAGCCAAGGTACAGATGATACTAAACTTGGCAAGGGATGCAAGGAATAAAAAGAAGGGATTCTGCAGGTACACTGCACAGAAAAGAAGAAATTCTTTCTCCTATGAAAAAAAGACTGAGAGAGCTGGAGATGTTCAGCCTGCAGGGAAATTTCCCTTTAAGTAAGGGGGCTTATAAAAAAGATGGAAAACTGCTATCTCATGATGAGCTTTTTTTCCACCACAGCCCCAAAGTCCTTCTAGACAGGGCTGCTATCAATGAGTTCTTTTCCCAGTCTGTACTCATGTCTGGGATTTTCCTGACCCAGGTGCAGTGCCTTGCACTTGAATTTGTTGAACCTTATTGGGTTAATGTGGGCCCACTTCTCAAGCTTGTCCAGGTCCCTTTGGATGACATCACTTCCTTCTTGTACTGACTACACCACTCAGCATGGTGTCATCTGCAAACTTGCTGAGGGTACACTCAATTACACTGTCTATGTCATTGATAAATATATTAAATAACACCACTCCCAAAATGGATCCCTGAGTGATACCACTCATCACTGGCCATTGTACACTGAGCCACTGACCACAACTCTCTGTATATGGCCTTCCAGTCAATTCCTTATCCACAGAATGGTCCACCCTTCAAATCCATCTCTCTCCAATTTGGAGATTGGGATGCCAAATATCCCTTTAGCCAACTTGGGTCAGCTGTCCCAGATGTGTCCTCTTCAAGCTTCTCTTGCACTCCCAGCCTCCTCGCTGGCAGAGTGGTATGAAAAACTGAAAAGTCCTTGGTTTAGTGTAGGCACTGCTCTGCAACAACTAAAACATCAGTGTATCAACATTATTTTTCTCCTAAATCCAAAACATGGCAACATACCAGACACAATGAAGAAAATTAACTCTACCTTAGCTGAAACCAGGCCAGAAGTCAGTAAAACAGCTAGTTTATCTTTGTGTGTGTGTGTGTGTGTGTGTGGTTGGTTGGTTTTTTTTTTTTTTTTGTTGTTTATTTGGTTGTTTGTGGTTTTTTATTATTATTATTATATTATTATTATTATTATAATACTAGATATATATCTAAAATATAAGGTTTCTGTCTACTCTCACCATTAAGAAAAAGCAGATCAGTTACGTCATAGTAACTGTCTAACATTTAAATAGCTAAAGGTTAGCGAGTTATATTAATGATAAGCAAAATGTTCAACGTAATGCAGAAGGGCAGACAGAAGTCTAGCAGTGCTGTGTTCTAGAATCCTGCCTTTTAAACAGACACAGACAAGACGTGCATTTCATGTGCAGGACATGAAATGGATCTCCTTCAGTAAATGAATAAAATATGACATTTATTAATACTCTTCATGACACAATATATAACAATAAAAATGGGAGTGAGGTCTGATTATCAGTCTAAGTCATTATCCAAATGTGGATTAATTTCTCCTCAGTCGTACAGGCAGATTGAAATGGCTTACCTTTATTATTTTTACAGAAAGTAATGAATGAAAATGCATGAAGAATTATACCATACAAAGGCAGAATAATTATATTTTGAAACTTTTGATTTCTAAGTCACAAAAAGGTATGATTCGTGGAGATTTCATTGAAGTTGTGAATTTTTAAATTTTTATATGATGTATGTTTTCCTTCTACTCTTAAGTAACATTCAATTAAACATATATGCTTAACTGCTTTCCCCATGATTACTCAGCAAGGTCAATATATTTAAGAATTTGTGCTTCGCTGTGTGCATTCAGTGTCAAGTACCTTTTTGGTGGAAGAAAACTCTTAAATTATATTTCATTTCAATTTGCTGACATATCTTCACAAAGGGGTCAAAATTATTATTACAGTAGATATATATCTAAAATAAAAACAAAATAACAAAAAAGTTGTTATTGAAGACTGTAAGAATGGCATCCAATCCAAAGGAACTGGCATCCTCTAGTGATGACTGCTAACTTTTATGTTGTAGAACTGAAAAAATTCTTGGTATTGTTAAAGTAACCATTAATAATCCATCCCTCCTCCAGAATGAATGCCCATCAGATTTTTTAAATTGAACTAAACAAAGCTTTATATGTGAATTTCCTTTCCCCCATCTACCTTGTACATGAAAGGTATGAATCAGTTTCTTTTATTTTCTTGGAAAAACACTAACTGTGAAGTAGTATCATTTCTGCATGTTCATAGCACTAATCACCATTCCATTAGATAGGAGTACAGGTTCTGTTACATCATTATACTGTTTCAAAATTTGTATGTTCTTATTTATAGAGAAGAAACATAGAAATATCCACAGCTTTCAAAGTAAACAACCTCATGCTGTAGGTTAAATTAATTCTCATGCTTAAATATGCCACTAGATCGATGACAGCAGGATAAATCCTCTTCACAGAGTTTTTCATCACTGAGAGCATCTAGACGAGACATTGGGCTCCAAAGACCTTATTATGAAAACTTGCTAGATTGTATTTTTTAGTGCTCCATTAAGTACAAATGAATAATAATAATAAAAAAGATATGAAGGTAGTGAGATTGTGAACTTTTCACAAATTTCTCCAAATATATTACAAATTCTCTCAGTATACATTCAGTTTTCAAATGGCTGGAAGAAAGTCTGGAGGTTACATTTCAATTGCTTTGATCATCACCTTTATAAACATTCCATTTTTATTTTCCTAGAAGGAGGAGAAAATGAAGAGAGCAAAGATTTATGTCACTGAGTGTCATAGCTGATTACCTCTAGAAATGAGAAGAATGCAATTTTTATGACTTTATTTAAAACTAAGCTATTTTTCATAAGCAAATACAGCCAGACCAGAGAGCTTTAATTTTTAAGAATGTATAGTACACTCTGGTATAAATCTGTAAATTATGATATGTTTTTAGAATCAGTGATTTCCTAAATAAAACATTAAGCACAATTCTTGTAAGTATAATATTTTTGTTGTAATTTGCAATGATACTAAGACAATAGTTTTTCTTAGTAAGATGCAGGCACTATGCACCATCTGAAAGCTCCATTCACTGATAATTTACTTCTAGGGAAGTAATTTATGCTTATTCTATGAAGCCAAAATATATTTTTTATGAAATTTCAAGAAAATGACCTATTGTTCCAGTCAGAGAAATGAAGTTGCATGGAAAATTAAATATGTGAAGAATGTGTAGAAGAGCTAATGAAATTCAAGGATCAGTGATGTTAAAAAGATATGTAATAGTTGTGTGTCCAGCGTGCATTTTTATCTTCATTTTGTAGGATGGATAGAAATAGTCATATTTGTATTACAAAGATTACCTGTGCATGACCAAAACAAGCAATGACCTATGGATTTCCTGCTGGATGCCTACCTGTATGTGCAGTCCAAGAAGATGCTCTCAAAAAAAAAAGGTCTATAAGACTGATGAATTATTTCTCCTTGAATCCACTTCTGAACAAGGCACATGCTTTGAAACAGTTGAGCAAAGTAGTATATGAGAAGGTAGACCCATCCCCAAATGTGCTAACAAGAGAGCAAGAAGGTAAAAATGTGCCTATGCAGTTGGTGCCAGTGGGACAAAGATGTGTGTACAGTGCTTAGTTCACAGTCTTCGTCATCATATGTCGTAAAGCCATGATGTCCAAGAACTGGGTGCAGCAAATTTATCACTGATGGTTTTGAAAATACATCTATAATATCATCAATATATTCACAGTGAAGCAATGAGTGTTGCAGACAAATTTTGGGAGTAAGTATGGGGGGGGGGGGGGCTGGCTGTTATTTGTTAAATAGAAAGTTAGTTTGTTAAATAGAGAATCTCGTATTACGAAACAAAACAAAACAAAACAAAAACCACCAACAGAAACAGCAAAAACCAAAACCAACCAAACAAACAAAAAACAACAACAACAAAAAAAAGCAGATAAGGCTGATTCCCCGGTTACACACACGTGCCTCCATTTTCTAGTTTCTCTTTTCTCTGAAACCTCATTAAGAGACTCCTTGCTTGCTGTAGTCATTATGTTTCACTGCAGGAAGCAAGGAAATTCCAGTGTCACCTACCACTGAGCAAAATAGAAAGCCAAAGCAGAAAACAGTTAATGGAATCCCAAGGTTTAATCTAACACAAATCTGCACTGCAAATTGGTAAAACTGTGCTGGAAGTTAGTGACAAAGTCCCCATAACTTTGAGATGCAATGGAGCTTTGAAGCAGAACACACTTAAGTTTATCTTAATTATTCTGACTAGCTTTCAGCTAGCTCTGGTTGCTGTGCATGTTTGCTCTCAGCAAGGAATATATGAGGTATTTCCCCCTATTGCCAGGCTCCAGAAGCCACCTTGGGGAAAGCAATGTCAATGCCTGTAATCTTGGAAACTGGAAGCAGGTTGAAAACTGCTGTATGATAATCTACTTTTCAGTGTGTTTGGCTCACCCTGTCTGAAAAGTTATAGTGTTGGCATCAACCCTTGAAGACAGAAACCTATTTGGCCAGAGTTTCGAAGCAGGTCTATGAACCACCTTCTTTTAAGGAGAGTACACCTGAAAAACATGAAAGTATTGTCAGTCTCCATAACCAGCTTACATTTGACCACAAAATGAGAAAATAACCTATTGAATGAAGAGGTTTAAAAGATAAGTACTTATAACAAACTTCCCCCTGGCAGAATGGCCTTCTTTGAATTTGGATGAGTCTCAACTATCAACTTTTAACAGTTTGTTATGTTACAGTCAGCTTTATAATCCCATCTGGATTTTCTAGGAAGCCTTTTTTTTCTGCTACCTCTGAGGCCTGACTCTGTACATGACATTAGTCCTCGTCTTTCTTCTCTACGGTAGGATTGCTCCTTGCTAACTTTTTCCCTCTCTCTCTCTGAGTGCTGTTCTGCTTTAGGAAAGTTTCTGCTATGTGTATGTTTTTTATTTCTAAAGAAGAGAAAATATCTACCTTCTTCCATGAAAATTTTCCAAAAAGCAGGTAGCAAGCACCACCAGCTAAACCAGCAAACCTCCTTCCTGTTGTCCTGCACTCTTCATGCAGCAACATACAGCAAAATAATGAGCAAGAAAAGTAGACACCATCACTTGTATCCTGCTTTTTCTCACCTGTATTGGGTCTGGCTGGGAGGGAGTTAACTTTCCCTGCAGCAGCCCATGCAGTGCTGTACTCTGCGCTTGTAGCTAGAACAGCATTGGTATCACACAAGTGTTGTGTCTATTGCTGAACTGTGCTGGCACAGCATCAAGACTCCCTCCAAACGCCCTAGAGCTAGCAGGCTGGGGATGGCCAAGAATCAGGGAGGGGACATCACCAGGGCAGCTGACCTAAACCAACCAAAGGTATATTCCATACTGTATGGTGCAACACTCAGCAGTAAGAGGTGGGAAAGTGGAAGGAGGTGGGGTCCTTGTTATGAAGACATCTGTCCTCCTAAACAGCCACTACATGTATCGAGGCCCTGCTTCCTGGGATGTGGCCAAACATCTCTAATTGATGGGAAATGGAGAAAACTTTTATTTTTCTCTCTCTGTGCTTCTGTGCAGCCTTTGCTTTTTTTTTTTTTTGTTTGTTTGTTTTCTCCACTCTTCCCTTTAATTAAATTATTCTTATCTCAACCTGTGAGCATCTTTTTTTCTTTCCAACACACCTTCTTCTCACCCTTTTCTTCTGAGGAGGGGGAGTGAAAGAGCAGTTGTGGTGCAGTTTAGCTACCCAGCAAGGTAAAACCACCACACTCACCTCAGCATCAGAATACTTTTTTTTTTCTTTGGTTCAGTGCAGAGTAGCTAAAACATGTTATTTAAAATATTTAAATATGTAATTGAAAAGGTTGTTCTTTTTTTTTTTAAAAAAAAAAGTTGAAATAAGAATGTTTTTTCTCCACACCACCTATTAATAACAGGATCCTGAAATAGTGAATTTTTGACTTTTCACAAGAACTCACAGGACATGAGAATTCAGCTAATCAAAACAGCCACACCATAGAGAAATAAAATACACTTCAATATTAAATTGCATATATTTCATATGAGATGACTTGTAGTCCATTATACAAAACCTCATTTCACAAATTCTCATAGATTGAAATAATTTAAATATTCCTCTTTCTCACTCACACACCAGCTATTCATAAAATGTAATCTATTCAGGCAGGATAGGCATTGGGTTAGAATAATGGTTGCTTATTTTTAGACTTCATCCTGTATTCTTGCAAGAGCCTGAGAGCTGCAGTTACCTTAATTGGATGTGATTTTTCTGGTTACTGATATTCTGAGCAGGCTGGTAGCTTCAGCATTTTCTGTCATGCCATCCTATTGACATGTTATAAAAAGGACAGCGCTGATATGGGGGGGTAGGGGTTGAGGGGTTGGTGAGCAAAACGGTTGGAAATTAGCTACTAATACCAAGAAAAAACAGATGACAGGGGAAAGCTTATCGTCCTAAGAATTTTACACCCTGAAAGCAGAGTCAGTTAAAAAATATTCCTGTTGAGGAGTCTTCTTTTCATTAAGTCTTATACTCTCAGATTATTATGAGCATAGAATTCCTATCAGCCCAAACCCAGCTATTAAAGAACATAAATTCCATATTGCGTGTTGATAATGTGAAAACACTTAACCTGGACAAGGAAAGCCTGTGGGGAAAAAAAAAAAAAAAAAGGAAAAAAAAAAGGAAAGAAAAAAAAGGAAAAAAAAGTCTACTAATTCTCTCACTGGAAAGCCACAGTTTCACTGGGTGCTAGTAGTTACTGAAAAATGTTTAACAGTTACAGAGATATGTTTGAACGATTCTGCTACCCAGTCTTTGTGGCTATAGTGGTTATATCTCAGTAGTATAATTTTTTGCATACATATACGTTAGGGGAGTTGGAACTAAATGGTTTTTAATGTCCTTTCCAACCCAAACCATTCTATGATTCTATGATACTATGGTTCTATGATTCTATGATTCTGTGATTCTATGGTTCTACGATATTTTGTATACATATGGATGAAACCATGAAGGATGGTGCTTGTTTTTCCTGTGAAAAAGCACTAATATTTCTAATAGTTCTATACTAACACAGTTGATGCCTTTGTCTAAAATTAATCAACAGATAGAATAGAAATCAGTACATCTGTGAAAAAAGAGCCCTGCAACACACGCACACGCACGCAAGGATTGTGTTAGCACTGCAAAGAGGCATCGTTCTTTTTTCCTCTCTTTATAGCTAAGTCTACAAGTTTTATATGGCATGTTTGATGGTAGGTGATATACCTCTTTAACATTATTATTAAAGTCTTTAGAGTGGATTCTGATCACAGATAATCTGGTGAACATCTGGCATAATTCTTCAGAGGATCTTCCGAGTCATTCTAATTTATACTGGTGTCACTTGGTGTCACAGCTATGAAAAAAGCAACAGGTTTGAGCTGGCTTCAATCCACATGTTCTTTCCTGGTGGCTGGGGACACCCAGTATTTTGACAGTGAGCATATTGAGACCATTAGTGTGAATCACATTTGTATTGTGATTTAACTGTATATTGCAATGATTTATTCCGCTAAGTATACTTGTACCATGATTTCAGTACGTTGATGCTTCACTCTACGAAACCAAAATACTGTGTTATGTCAAATATCTACAAATAAGTAAATCTGGTATTAAACTTTAAATCCTCTTCATGTGGAATATCTTAAAAGAATCTTGTCAAAGAGTATTTGATTCCAATAATCTGTTGACAGAAAAGTGAGTTTCTGATGAAGTGATGAGAGTTTTCATGTTCTTACTTATATTCATCCAATTTGACTAGAAAAGTTTCTTGAACTTTTATATATTCACTATATTCTTCCCTGTTCATTTACTGACCACTCAAGACAGTTTTTTAAAAACTATGTGAACAAGCATTAAAGATTAATTTTAAAAAGTTGTTCAGATTGGGCAAATGAATCAGAGAAGAATAAGGATTTTTTTTTTCTCTAATATCAACCACACAATCCTGATATTTGAAAAATAGATTAAAAAGATCTCTGTGAACTTGCAGTTCTGTCGGAATGTAAATACTTTTCCATTGAAGGATAACATTTCTTGTTACTTTCAATGCATTTTCTCTTCCTCAAGTCTGCATCACTTTTAAACACTAATTAATCATGTTAACATTGCAGGGATTAAGTTCTGACCATCTGAAGGAAAATGCATTGCTAAGTCTTGCAAATATAATTGATGTCATTGCATTGCTAGCTATGCTTAAGTCTTTCTGTGATTTTTAAGGCTTTTTTTTTTTTTTTTCAGATTTTGGGATTAAGTTCTGCATTGTTTCCAAAAATTGCCATAAATTGATGTCTTATAAAGAAGAGTAGAGCAGGTATTTCTGATAGTTTCCTATTGTTGGCCTCTTAGTTTTCCAACTGAAGCTGGCTCACTATATGTCATGAGTCTGTTAAATTTTCTTTACAGTCACACCATCTTTCTTCCTGTCATGCACTAAGTAGGAGCTGTTTTCGATTCCAACTGGTGTCGTCCTTCAGCTTTGCAAGATTATCTTCTGAATTTCTTGAAAGTTTCCCTATATGCTTCCAGAGAATCCTATGCATGTCTTATATCTTGCTGTGCAGTGAATGATGTTTTTCTTTATTCTAACCTGATAAATTTTGCATCAAAGTCTACCTTCGGTAATGAGTTGGAGTATGTTAAATAGGTTGCCAAAGGGTCCTCCCTCTCATAAAACATTGCTGACACAACCCCATACTTCACACTGCTAATGTTACATTTCCAGTGTTAAAAAATAGCGTACACCAGCAAGTAATAATGCAAGCCCCACTCAAAACTGTATTTTGGGAAATAACTAATCTGTTTCAATAATCTCGAGGAACAGCTACTATGAGCTTGTATAGGACACAGGAATGAAGGCCATCAGTTGTCCTGGTTTCTTTTTCTGTGTTCCTTACATAGGCCACAAGATACTGCTGAATGGATATTATCTCTTCTCTCCTGTTTGCCCTCTTGTTGAACCAACCCATGCTCTCCATATTCTAGCTTTCTTAATATCCATCTTTGTGCTTAAGCTTTTCTTGTATTCTTTTCTTGTTGTCTCATAAAACCCTACACAGCAGCCAGATTTTCAAAAAACTAGCTGCATGCTTCCCGATGTGGATTAAATAATCAAAGCCGCTTTCATGCCTGGCAGGTCATGTTGATTATCATAAGACAAAAACAAAACAGAAAAATCGATTCTTTCTCAAATGTCATACTCTTCATGAAATTTGTTAGTGAAATGAGCTTTAAGCACTAACCTGTAATAAAACACTACATATAGCTGTGATGTCACATGTTGTGTACAAAGGAGATGAAAGAAAACAGTGTTTGCAGTTTTTATTTACATACATTAATCTGTTTTTCTCTATTCTTTTTTTCATTAAGTGTTTGATTTATATTTAAGCAGTTTGTAGCCTGCTGTAGTGTGATGCAATATGTTTGATACACTAGTGTGCATAATGTATTATTTGACATTATGTTTACCATGATAAGTGAGGAAAAGTTATTTATTTATATAGTCACTTAAAAGAAAGTCTCCCATTTCTGAAATAAAATCTAGCAATAAGTAATGTCAATTTTGCACATCCCTAAAATTAAAACTAAGTTCCTGTAACTTCAAGAAGATCAGGGTACATCAGCAACACTATAATTTAGCATAAACTGTCTTTTTGAAAGCTAAATGTTCCCTGCAGGTTTCCACTTGAAACTTAAACTTTTACATTTTCCTATTTGGCAAGATGTTAAGCAGAAAAAAATAAATAAATAAATAAATAAATATAGAGAGAAACATTCATTCCAGTGATCACATCTTTGATGGGCTGCGTGGGCCTTTTAAGAAGCCTAATTCAAAACATTTTCATTGTTCTGTGTCTTTTCATCACCTTTTATTAAGAGAATCACTGTCTCAAGCCATCACATTTCTTAATATAAGAAGTAATAACCAAAGAGCTACATGAATCTCAGGCAATGTAAAACTGGTATAGCGTTCCTACCTGAAATTATATAAATATTTTTACATATGAGATTACAGAAATACTGTAAAATCATTATAAAACGTTTTATAAGAAATTCCTGCATATATGTTGACATCTCTGCTGCGGGGATTTGTGATGCAGAGTGAGATTTATCTCTCTAAAAGCATATGTAAATTACAAAATGAACAATGTCTGAGAAATGTTTAAACTTGTCCTTATAGTCAATGAAGAAATATAGGTAACTTCAGCACAGAAATCTTTTTATCTTACGCTCTGCATGTTCAGATGAATCATTTCCTAGAAGTAACATTTTTTTCTGCTTTGAATGTAAAGCAAGTCCCAGATAATTAGCTAGCTATAAGTGTCTATACTACAGACTTCTAAAGTTGAATGAGGTGAGTCCTCACCCCAATGTACTGCAGAGGAGTGTAGATTAGCCATGAGATACCATGAAGTCCTATCCCTCTACAAGACTGGAAAATAGTGTAGTCTCTTCTGGAAAGTAATTTTGACTGTAAACACATAGTCAGCAAAAAGCTTCTAACAATCTGTAAACATTAATGAAAAAGCTTTTCGGTTTGTTGACCACCATGTATTTCTAACAGTATTGCATATAAGATGATTTGAGTATCCTTTGACGGGTTACTATTTCAAATCAAAGTTAAAAAAAAAAAAAAGTGAGAGAGGAGAGGAGAGGAGAGGAGAGGAGAGGAGAGGAGAGGAGAGGAGAGGAGAGGAGAGGAAGGAGAGGAGAGGAGAGGAGAGGAGAGGAGAGGAGAGGAGAGGAGAGGAGAGGAGAGACGAGACGAGACGAGACGAGACGAGACGAGACGAGACGAGACGAGACTCGAGGAAGACAATTTTAGCAATACAGAAGAATCTGACTCTCTCACTCTAAACAATGGTGTTGAAGGTTATCTTTCTGAGAAGAATAGTGGGCTCAGATGGTTCAGAAGGATTGTGCAGTTAATTATACAAATTAAAAACAAACAAGCAAACAAAAAACAGCTAAAATGCATGAAGGTTTTGTTTTTTTTTAAAGGTCTCTAAAATTTTTGGTTTGGATCAAATGGGATTATTGACATTCACTTCTTAGTCCAACTAACATTTTTCAGGGCTCATATTTTAGTCTGAACTCATACAATGCTGATATCATTCAGTTTAGCAGCAGGTATTATTAACATATTTCTGTAGGAGAAAGGTTTTAGGAAAGTATCCCAGCTCATGATATTACTGCTACCAGATGCTGTACACAGCTGTTTCACCAATGAGTGAGTCCCTGGTCACATCATTCATTACCAAGAGACTGTGTGGAGTGCAGAAGAGGTTTATGTCCTCCTCACCCTGGCTGACATAGGGATTTGGACTGATGCAGCGGACGACAGTCTTAGCATTTGATCCTGGTTTTCTGCATTGACTGGGCTACAGCTGTGAGCAACAGAACACACTGAGCCTAACTGGACAGAAGAAGCCTGTAGCATGCCAGCCAAACTATAAGGAAATTTAGAAGTAAGTTTTGTGTCATCTTTATGTATGAATCTTCTTTGTGTGAAAACCCTCAGATGCTAATAGGGATTTACACCTTAATGCTTACTTGCTACTACTTTTCTTTTATATTTACAAGGGACTCCTCGAAGATACAAGGGTCTTTAATTTAATTTAATTTTATTTTATTTCATTTAATATATGCTTAGTTCTTCCACTATTTTCGTAGGCTTTCTGGCTCATCCAAACATTATTATTATTACTGTTGTTGTTATTATTATTGCTTCCAGTTGCTCAACATGTTTCTCTTTCTTCCAGTAAGGTTAGCATTTTAGCCAGTTTACTTGTTCAGATGGACTGAAGGGTTCTCTTATCCACAGAAACTTGTCTTTTTAAAACCAAACTGCCAAAGCTATACTGCAACTAAAAATGCCTCATCTAGCAGAGGACCACAGCTTTACCAGAGGAAAACATCTTTCATATACAAACGTATCTGTGGAAGAGTGGGATACAATTTGATCATGGTGAAACGTTGGAGCTGTAGTAGCCCTAATTATTCATGTCTCATATAGTTGTAATCAGATTTTATCATATAATTCAGACCGAACCTTTTCAATTCTTTCATAAGTTGCCTCCGTGGAAAATGTAACATTGTATGGGAATTGATGCCGTTAATTTGTTTAGATATTCTTCACTCTGAGCCATTACCAAATTTATAGACTGGAAGCAATGGTAGATACAAGGGTAGAAGCGATGGATTAAATAGGTTAGTGAAAAAGCTACTTTCAGAAGTGATGAGCCAGTGTTTAAACATTATTAAAAAAAATAAAGTTCTTAAAGCAAAATTTTAAGCTGCATAATAATTCATGTTTATTTCAGCACTGGGATAGAAACTCTTAGTGTATGGAACAAATAGCAAGTGCATAAGTAATAGAACAATAATTAATAAGTGTAGAACATAGTTTGCTACAAAGAGATTTTATAGTAAATTCAGTTCCATAAGGCGCTTAATTTACAAAATAGCTGTTTCAAATGGGTGCATTAAATAATTCTACCAATGCTTTCTTAACCCATCAAGGACTAACAGTAAACAAAACTGCTCCAGCACAGGTCCCCCACGGGCGGCAGCTCCCCCCAGACCCCCTGCTCCTGTGTGGGCTCCTCTCCACGGGCTGCAGCTCCGGCCCGGGGCCTGCTCCTGCGGGGGCTCTCCATGGGCCGCAGCCTCCTCCAGGCCACATCCACCTGCTCCACCGGGGGCTCCTCCACGGGCTGCAGCGTGGAGATCTGCTCCATGTGGGACCCGTGGGCTGCAGGGGGACAGCCTGCTCCACCAGGGGCCTCTCCACAGGCCGCAGGGGAATTTGTGCTGTGTGCCTGGAGCACCTCCTGCCCTCTTTCTGCACCGACCTTGGGGTCTGCAGGGCTGCTTCTCACTCCTTACTCTCCCAGCTGCTGTTACACAGCAGCTTTTTTCCCCTTCCTTAAATCTGCTCTCACAGAGGTGCAAAGAACATTGCTTATTGGCTCAGCTCTGGGCAGTGGTGGGCAGGCCCCTTTGGAGCTGGCTGAAACTGGCTCTTACTTAACACGGGGCAGCTTCTGTACTCTCCTCACAGAATCCACCTCTGTAGCCCCCCTGCTAACATAACCTTACTGTGTTAACCACTGCACCTATGGGTCTACAAGCTGTTAAATATGTTACAAAACCACTTTGTCCTCTGGAATGCACTACTTCTAAGGAAAGCATCTTTTCAAAATGTTTTAATGGATTGCTGTCAGCAAGGTTATAGGTTACATTTAAAGGACACCCTCTTAAAGTACTCTATGTACTTTCTTTGCAATTGCATATTCACTCAGAAGTGTATTTTATTAATAACTTGAATTTAGGAACTCTGTTCAAAAAGTAAAATATGCTGTCAGTGTCAGGTCCACACGTTACAAACTAACAACATAATTTCCTTCAAGGTCAGGACTGAGTCTATCCCAGCACAAAGGTGAGCTACTTCATGTTTATATGGGAGTATCACTTTGTGAGACACAGAGTACAGGGGGCATTCTAACATTAAACATGAGTTTCTTCTTACTTAGCTTAGCTTAGCTATCCAAGTTGCTTGTACGCTCTGGGAAGAGAGGCCTCTATGGAAGGCAGTTCATGCCAGCCTAAGAAAACTGGTCAAGATGAAAGGAATAATTAGCTCTCTGGAGGATGCCTGCCTATCTGCACTTACAGAAGAGGATGTCTAGTCCTAGGTGCTTAGCCCTGGACAGTTAACTCCTAGATATTCAAAGCCAGATAACAAAATTTCTCCTTCCTCAGAAGTAGTGAAATATTTTTTGCTCTTTTTATCCCCTTATTCCCCTTATTTCCCCCCTCTAACTATTTCAAGAACGTTTTTAATTAGCTATTCAAAGTCTGATTCTTCCTTGCTGATGGACATTGCAGCTTCTTCACTCCAGTTTGACTTCCATTTCATTTTCATTTTCCTGTCTTTTTATTAGAGATTCTTCATTTGCACAAACATGGTCTAGGGAAATAATAAAAGAGTAACTCCAAGAGATTTTTTTTTAATCTCTCCTTTTTTGTGTTTGTTTGTTTTGTTTTGTTTTGTTTTCTTGCACTGTTGTTTTCAAACACAGAGGCTTTGACTGACTCTAATTTTCAGGGTGTGTTCATCTCTGTTTCAGTGTTTTCCTGCAGCATAGCAACAATCTGACCTTAGTCTGTAACTGTTTTAGAAAGGGTAGATGCAATAGATTAAATAGATTTTTATAAACAGCAATAATAATAATAATAATAATAAAATCTGTAACTTTTCTTTTTAAATACTGAGTCTTTGCAGTATTTAAAGACTGGCAGGAATATGACTGCCTAACACATTCATATATTTTCAAACCACATTTCATATAAACTGCTGTTTTGTTTCCCTTAGTGTTAAATTCTCATGTGCCCCATATATGATAATCTGAGCATTGCAGGTTCTTGCTCAAAAGGCATTCTTTTAAGCATGCTATTGAACATGTAGCAAATCCTCCAGTTAGATTTCAGGCTGTAAATCAGACTGCTAATATATGTGTGCATCCGTGCCTTAATGAGACCTAAGGTGGTTATTTCATTAGGTGAATTAGTTGTTCTAGTTCATGACTCCATAAGTTAAACAAGTCTGTTTTTTTAAATTGTGTTTTGGACAGAAAATGCTGACATTTCAGAATTTTATTTTTTAACTCCTTTCTACATAGCATTAAAAAGAATATGTTTCCTTTGCCCTATAGTTATAAGTAATTTATTTCTTGGTGTGTTCTGATGAAAACATCCACAGGATTCATCATATTCATCAACATATTTAACTTAAGAATGTAAGAAATACAATAACACATTCCTTTGTGTTTCTTTATTTTGTTTAGTTTCATTGAAGCTTGTCAACACATTCTTACACAAAGTATATAGTTGGCAAATATCCATGCTAATATTATTAAATTCATATGTTGACAGTGGATTTTGATTTCTTTTTAGTTAAATTTCTGATCCATAACTTTTAAGAGTGAACAAAGTGGTAAAGACAATCTTAAACAAACTAAAGCAACAAAAATGGCTGACAAAATAAAAATCTCATCTAACCATGAAATGACCACCTAAAAATGCTATTTGTATATAACGATTATAATACAGTTCCAGGAAAAAGTGAATTAGCCTAATTCTTTAAGTCATGGTATGTAGGCATTTTCCCCATTTCCCATGCATTGTCTCATTTGTTTGATTGCCTTCACTTTCCTATTTTCTGAGATATATTTATCACACTATTTATTTTAGATTTGTGTCTATATATTTTCCCTGAAGACATTTTTTCTTTTTTTTCTTTTTTTTTTTCTTTTTCTTTCTCATTCCGCTTTTAGGTTCTTGTTGTTATGAGTACTATACAGGTTGTGATACCAGCCTTTGATGATGAATTCAGAAATTCATTTCAATAAAAAGCATTAAAAGCATAAGCTGAAGGATCAATAGATCAGTGCACATATGTGTCACCAGTGATGGTGACTTACAGTGAGTGTTAGCGAGTTATTTATTGCAAAGTATTTCCAGATCACTTACCTATTGTTCAATTATCTACATCACCAGTGCATGTCCTACATTTATGTTCATGACTTTCTGATTTCAAATACTCAACAAAATGTCTTACTTTTCTGAAAGTAGTAAAATAAGTTATTTCATTATTTTTTTCCTTGCATATTGAGGTAGTTTATTTGGCATTATCCAGTAATCACAGAATCACAGAATCATCTAGGTTGGAAGAGACCTCCAAGATCACCCAGTCCAACCTCTGACCTAACACTAACAAGTCCTCCACTAAACCATATCACTAAGCTCTACATCTAAACATCTTTTAACGACCTCCAGAGATGGTGACTCAACCACTTCCCTGGGCAGCCTATTCGAATGTCTAAGAACCCTTTCAGTAAAGAAGTTCTTCCTAATATCCAACCTAATCCTCCCCTGGCACAACTTTAGCCCATTCCCCCTTGTCCTGACACCAGGCACGTGGGAGAATAGACCAGTCCCCACCTCTCTACAGCCTCCTTTAAGGTAGCTGTAGAGAGCGATAAGGTCACCCCTGAGCCTCCTCTTTTCCAGGCTGAACAATCCCAGCTCCCTCAGCCGCTCCTCATAAGCCTTGTTCTCCAGACCCCTCACCAGCTTCGTTGCCCTTCTCTGGACTCTCTCGAGCACCACCATGTCCTTCTTGTAGCGAGGGGCCCAAAACTGAACACAGTACTCGAGGTGCGGCCTCACCAGAGCCTAGTACAGGGGGAAAATCACTTCCCTAGACCTGCTGGCCACACTGCTTCTTATACAAGCCAGGATGCTGTTGGCCTTCTTGGCCACCTGAGCACACTGCTGGCTCATATTCAGCCAACTATCAACCAGTACTCCCAGGTCCTTCTCCACCAGGCAGCTTTCCAACCACTCATCTCCCAGCCTGTAGCTCTGCTTGGGGTTGTTACGCCCCACGTGCAGGAGCCGGCACTTGGCCTTGTTGAACTTCATGCAGTTGACCTCAGCCCATCGGTCCAGCCTATTCAGATCCTCCTGCAGAGCCTTCCTTCCCTCGAGCAGATCGATATATGCACCTAACTTGGTGTCGTCTGCAAACGTACTGAGGGTGCACTCGATCCCCTCATCCAGATCATTGATAAAGATACTGAAGAGGACCGGCCCCAGCACTGAGCCCTGGGGGACTCCACTAGTGACTGGCCTCCAACTGGATTTAATTCCATTCACCATGACTCTTTGGGCCCGGCTGCCCAGCCAGTTTCTAACCCAACGAAGGGTACGCCAGTCCAAGCCCCGAGCAGCCAGTTTCTCGAGGAGAATGTTGTGGGAAACAGTGTCAAAAGCCTTACTGAAGTCAAGGTAGATCACATCCACAGCCTTTCCCTCATCCACCAAGCACGGCACTGTGTCATAGAAGGACATCAGGTTTATCAAGCAGGACCTGCCTTTCATAAACCCATGCTGACTGGGCCTGATTGCCTGGTTGCCCTGCAAGTGCCGCGTGATGACCCTCAAGATAATCTGCTCCATGAGCTTCCCTGGCACTGTGGTCAAACTAACAGGCCTATAGTTTCCTGGGTCAACCTTCCAGCCCTTCTTGTAGATTGGTGTCACATTTGCTAGCCGCCAGTCGACTGGTACCTCCCCTGATAGCCAGGACTGCTGATAAATGATGGAAAGCGGCTTGGCCAGCTCTTCCACCAGTTCTTGCAGTACCCTCGGATGGATCCCATCCGGCCCCTTTGACTTGCGTACATGGTAAGTGCTGTAGCAGGTCGCCAAACATTTCCTCGTGGATTGTGAGGGCCATATCCTGCTCCCCATCCCCTTCCAGCAGCTCAGGGTACTGGGTATCCAGATAACAACTAGTCTTGCTGCTAAAGATGATTTATAATTTCTCTCACCATTGAATTATTTCAGTTTTCTTAGGATTTGAGATTATTTCATTCTTTGCCAGAACACTGGTTTACTATTCCTGCTAGTACCTCTGCTTTTCTCTGTGACCAATAAGGAAATTCTTGTGGATGTGCAATATTATTTTCAAGAAGAAACTTACAGCAATTTTTATTTATTTATTTATTTATTTTTTGGACTGGTTCACATCTCTTGCAGTATGATCTTTTGCAAGTCCTTTGAGCTGACAAGATAGAGAACTTAGAGGGCTGAATTATTGCAGGTCATAAGCACAATCCTACTAAAATTACAGTTGAATGATTATGTTCTATCTAAGAGTTACCTTCTGCTGCTTTTCCCTCATTAATGGATGGATAAGCAATTCAAATTAGTTTTGGAATATGAAACAATATTTTACAGATGTGCAATTATACCAGCAATTATGTGAAATAAAATCTGTATCAAAAGGGAAGCATCCACTCAAGGTACAAAAACCAGAAATGACAAATCTGTAATTTATAAAGGGATTTTGAATCCATTGAGGACATAGGGCTTTGCCATATATTATTTACAATTAGCATTAGGTTCAACTCTGCACAACTACATACACTGTCTTCAGTAATGTTTTTCACAGAACTCCTTGAAAATTTTAGGTCAAGAACTAGTTGTAGTGAAGGAAGCAGAAAAATAGGCCCTGGAATAGACTCTGGGATCATCTGCTAAGGTGCTCAGTAGTGCAGGAAGAGTCTGGATATCTAGAGACAGGGCCCAAAACTATCTCAGGTAGAGAAGGCAGATATACCAACTATTCTATTACAGCTAGCCTACAAAGAGCTATGGCATAGGAAAATCAGAGGACAAGAACATATCTGCAATTCCAGACCAACCCTGGGGTTATTGATTATACTCAGGCCTTCCTTCAAGGATCATCAATTCTGAATTCTCTTCCAAGCTCACCTACAGAATATTCCTTTAAAAAACAAATGCACATAAACACAAAGGAAAACATGCACTGTTACAGCATTTTGCCTCCTTTATGTGAAAACCTGGGTAAAATAATAAAAAATAAATAAATAGAAAAAGCGAGGCTTGGGTTTTGGTAACTTTTTCTGTGCCTGAAATACCTGAGGAGATTGCTTTAAGAGGCAGACAACATGCTGTTCCAGACCAACAATTCACGTTTTTCTGAGGAGACCCTGTGCTGGTCAAAGAGTAATTTCAGATTCTTTGTAAGTTTTTGAATGGTTTTCTAAATTATTATAGAAGGTATGGGAAGTCCTAAGGATTTAGTCTGTTGTTATTTTGGGTTTTGATTGCCATTATGAACAAGCTCCGGATGGCATACAAAGTCTTTCAAGCATGAAGCAGAATCTGTGTGTTTCTTATCCATGAAAGGTGACTTGGGCTTTCTTCTAGTTGTTCCAACACAAAGGAATCAGCAGGTGGGATGGTTAATAACTTCTTCAGCCAAATGATTTAGGTACTCTCATGGGAGCTGATGGCTGTCAGGAAGGAACTGCCATTGCTGTTGTCAGTATGAGAACCTCTACCTAATAAAGTCCCTTATGGAAAATTGGCAGAGGAATGTCTGTGATTTAGTTAATGCAAATTTATCCTCTTTGCAGACTTGGAGACTTTTTTGGTGTGGCGAGAGACATAATTTTGGTTACCTGGGTAATTTCAGTGAAAGATACAGAGGTGCCTACTGCCTTAGCCAGCAGCTGAGGACAATGCATTTACGTCATAGATTTGGTACCTAGAATGTGTAAAAGCCCTTCATGCGTTTAAATTCTTGGCACATCTATTCCTGTAACTGCTACATAAAACATACTGGAAAAAAGCTATGTTACCACTAAGTGTCCCTACAAGTGACAATGCTGTGTTCATAAGATGCTAGCCAAGTTGCACTTACAGAAAAAATTATGGCTCCTTACATTAACTGGAATAGTTTTAACCACAAGAGAGATAATTTTGTATTCTGCATGTGATCTCTTGATCACATTAATCCTGGGATGCCCTAATTGTTCCAAGAAACCTGTTCTGAATGTAACAAATCTACAAAAGTCACTGAACTCTATTTTTTTTTGTTTGTTTTAGCCTTCCAAATCAATGACAATGCCAAAACAAACAAATCCCTCTCTTTGCTGTACATCCAAATTGTGCGTTAGGTGAAAGAGTATTTTCTAGTGTGTGCCAAGTGTGGGGGGATAGTTAATACCAAAACCGAATGATATCTGTACGTTGAACATTTATAAATCACTGGGAATTTCAGCGTAACATCTGTATTTTTGTCTGTTTCTCTGACATATTTTTCCTTGTTTTCTTGGGAAATAGAAAGGGTTTTGCTTTCACTGTCTTTTCTTGACAGAGATGCCACAAGATATCTATACATCTCAAAGGCTAACACAAAATCAATCTGTGTGATTATGCAATTTAGTTGCTTTTGCAGTGCTAATTTATCTACTAGCATCTGTAAATTACTTTATTATAAAAAATTCAAAGGCTTAGCTGAAAGCCAAATTAGACCTGGTAGCAACACAAAAACATTGTCAACAAGGGAAATCTCTTAAAGCACCGACAGACAACAAAACATCAAATGATGTGTAGACAGACATAAAATGTGATATAAATTCATTAAGTGTTGACTATTGTTATTTTATTTGAGATCTGAATAAAAGTACATTGCTGGGAGGGATTGTCAAGTTGCCCTACAAGGAAACAATTTACCATTTTCTTTTAACCCATATTTTTTGAGTACTTTATGCTTACATTTCTGTTTACCAATAAATTACCTATGTCTAATTAAAGTGGGAGGGACAGAGATCATAGGAACTTTGATAAATGAAGACAATAATTGTCCTACTATTAGGTGAGGTTGATAGCTCAAAGTCTTTCTTCCAGTTGTTAAATGGCAGGCACTGAATTCAATGTTAAACATTTATATATCAGGAAAAAGCAACCTATGAATTCAAGGTTAAACATTTATGAAAAAGAGCATCATTAAAAAAAAAAAATTAAAGAAAAAGAAATGTTGAAGGAAGTGAATGACCTTTAAACATCAAAGGCAATTTTTCTATCCATTAAGAGGTCAGTGTGCTAATGTATCACAAAGTTGCACTGACATGACTTCTGATATCACATCTGATACTGAAGAAAGCCCATGTTCTCGCATGTTACCCGGCTAAAGGGTAAAGACTTCTAAAACCTCTCTGTTTTGCTCTTTTGTCTTTGCAAGTGCTACTTGTAGGACTAATACCAGTCATTCTCACACTGCTGTTTTGACTGAAAATCCTAAATGGGTCAGATATACTTTCAAGATTGTTATTTCTGGGTGACTTTACAGTGACTTATTAGCTTTAAAAATCACATAGGATGTTTGTTTACAGGAGTTGGAGGTGGAGGGGGGAGAAATCCTACAATGTGGAGTGTTTCATCAATAGGAAGAAAAAAACTATTTGTAAACCCACTCATATCTTGAGTAATTTAACTGAACATATTTGTGTGTTGCCCTTTAAAACTCCTAATTAGACATATATGTTGATAACGGAAAAAAAAAAATATATATATACGTTTAATTATACACACAAGAGCCACGTCCTTGAAGATATCTTTTCACTCTTAACTTTAAATGCACAACTGAAATATGACTAATCTGCCTTCATAAAGCCTATATTGCTTAACCAAGTGAGGCTATTTCCAAAATCTAATTGCAGCAACTAACTGACTGCATAGCCCATATAGCCAATAGACATGGATCTTCAGCTGGGACTATTTTATCATGGTTCTTCTTTGGCTCACAGGCTATAATTAATAAGCAAAAAAATCCTTTCTAAAGTAAACCTGGGAATCAAGATTTTGGAGATTGTATCCAGACGTGGCCACACAAACAAGACACAAAAGATGTATTAACCAA
Organism: Anser cygnoides; assembly: GCF_040182565.1. Lineage (NCBI taxonomy): Eukaryota > Metazoa > Chordata > Aves > Anseriformes > Anatidae > Anser > Anser cygnoides. The sequence goes on from NC_089873.1 coordinate 35,392,708, forward strand.
CCAGCCATTCAAATTCTGGCAACTAAGAGAACAGCTAATCTGTAGACTACTTCAGCCACTGATTATAGACACCTCAATTCTGTCTGTCAATTGGCATGTCCCTCCTGTGTATGCACCAATGCTGTATGTTAACACCTCCTTGGTCACTTTCCTCCTTCACTCCCAGTAGAACAAGGGAAGGGGAAGGGAAGAATAAAAGCAAGAAGACTTGTGGGTTTAAATGAAAATTGTTTATAATGCAAAGAGAAGTGGAAGAGAAAGAAAACAAAACAGATGATACAAAGGCAATCAGTCACCACCTATCATGGGTAGACCAATGCCCAGTTCCCAAGCAAAAGATGGCTAGCCTCTCTAATTCCATTCCTGTCCCTTTGTATTGCCGAGAATGTTGTTCTATGGCAGGGGGCATTTCATTGGTTAGTTCTGGTCTGCTTCGTTTTCACAGAATCACAGAATCACAGAATCATCGTCTAGGTTGGAAGAGACCTCCAAGATCATCTAGTCCAACCTCAGCCCTAACACTAACAAGTCCTACACTAAACCATATCACTAAGGGCTACATCTAAACGTCTTTTAAAGACCTCCAGGGATGGCGACTCAACCACCTCCCTGGGCAGTCCATTCCAATGCCTAACAACCCTTTCAGTAAAGAAGTTTTTCCTAACATCCAACCTAAACCTCCCCTGGCGCAGCTTTAGCCCATTCCCCCTCCTCCTGACACCAGGCACGTGGGAGAATAGACCAATCCCCACCTCTCTACAGCCTCCTTTAAGGTACCTATAGAGAGCGATGAGGTCTCCCCTGAGCCTCCTCTTCTCGAGGCTAAACAACCCCAGCTCCCTCAGCCGCTCCTCATAAGACTTGTTCTCCAGACCCCTCACCAGCTTTGTTGCCTTTCTCTGGACTCTCTCGAGCACCTCCCTGTCCTTCTTGTAGCGAGGGGCCCAAAACTGAACACAGTACTCGAGGTGCAGCCTCACCAGAGCCTAGTACAGGGGGACAATCACCTCCTTAGACCTGCTGGCCACACTGCTTCTTATGCAAGCCAGGATGCTGTTGGCCTTCTTGGCCACCTGAGCACACTGCTGGCTCATATTCAGCCAACTATCAACCAGTACTCCCAGGTCCTTCTCCACCAGGCAGCTTTCCAACCACTCATCTCCCAGCCTGTAGCTCTGCTTGGGGTTGTTACGCCCCAGATGCAGGAGCCGGCACTTGGCCTTGTTGAACTTCATGCAGTTGACCTCAGCCCATCGGTCCAGCCTATCCAAATCCTCCTGCAGAGCCTTCCTTCCCTCGAGCAGATCGACACATGCACCTAACTTGGTGACATCTGCAAACTTACTGAGGGTGCACTCGATCCCCTCTTTGTCCTCTCCCAACCTCTTGCACATCCAGCAGTCTATTAACTGTGGGGGCAGAGAGAGAAACAGACACCTTTGATGCTGTGCAAACACTGTTCTGCAACAGCTGAAGCATTAGTGTGTTATCAGCACTGTTTTGTTCACTAATCTAAAAAAAACTACCATATTAACTCCATGCCTATCAGACGCAGTACTAGCAGGTGATAGGATTTGTGTATTTCACTCTAGGCATTGTTGTTGTTAGTCTGCACAATAAGCTTTATAAATGTACAAGGCTGTTTCATAGATCATTAATTTTTACTGATGTGATGTACAAATGCAAACAAAAACAAACAAACAAAAACCAAACAGATTCCTTTGTGTGAAGAGTATACCCATCAAACGGAGGGAAAAAAAAATAAAAAAAAAATGATGGCAAGAAGTGTTAGAAGAAATAGCTGAAAATGGACCTGTAAAAACAGTATCTGCTCTAATATATCTAAACTTCTAATAATGTAATAATGTCATCTTACTCATAGTAAACAGTAGATTCACTGTAAGTAAACCCAAGCCACAAAAAATCACAGATGTGCAGCCCTGAACTACAGCATATCCTGAAAGAATGAATATTCTCCCTTGTTACTGAAAAGAGGATCCATTAGATGGAAGTGGATGCTCTAAATGCTGAGAGAGGAGAAGAGACGGATAAAGGAAAAATGGTAGAGAGAAATATCAAGTGGAGTATAAAGACAGAGAGGTATATATACCAAGATGAGAGGTACAATATTGAAGGAAGAGTGACTATATGAAACTAGTTATTATGGAAGTCCAAGAAAAATAAAATGAGGAAAAAAGAAATATTGTCACAGGGGCTACACAGAGACAGTGAGGGAAGAAAAAATAAAAATTGTACAAGATAGGGCAAGCAGAGTACAAGAAATAAAACAGTGATGGGAAGATTGGAGAATAAGAAAGAAAAGAAAACTAGGTGAAAACATTTAGTTTGATATATTCATTTCTTTTTAAATACATGTATCCCTGAGAAACTTCACTCCCACATGGAAGAGCATGATGGAATATTTGTTACTTAGGGGATTTAGAGGTGAACCATAAATATAAACCACAGCAGAAAAACTGTATGCCAGACATCCTAAATAACCTGTGCAACAAGGGAATTCAGAGTATCTGTATTTTTTAAACAGACTTTTTCTGCAGATCTCAAAGGACAGCTTATATAAATCTTCTATTTATCTTTTTTATGGACTGTCCTCTCTGCTATTCTTTGGAAGTACTCACTCTAGCAGATATTAGTTCCCATGCCATTTTCATCTCCATCACACAAAACAGGCATCAGGACAAGACTCTTTTGACAGAAGAACTTTCCTAGGAGTAAAGATTGTTAACATATCCTTTGCTGCTGTATTTTCTCCAGTAGGAAAAACACATGGTTATAAACCGTCTGCAAAAACTAGATATAAAGAGACTTTTCCACTCCCCAGAAGCAGTTCTATGTTCTTTGGCTTTTGGTCTGGTGCCTCATCTTGTCAATTCTCCCTTGTTTTTTTCTTCCTTTTCTCCTTTCTTATTTCCACAGGAAAAAAAAAAAAAAAAAAAAAAAAAAGAAAAAAAGGTTTTCCTTACTTCACACCCTGCTTCTTTGTTTCACAGTTAGATTTTTTTTTTCATCTCCACTATGCCTATTGTTCATAGTGCAAATGTCAAAAACAAACAAAAACAAACAAACAAACAAAACGTACTATGGAACAAATGCTATGTAACAAAACTCCTCTTTAGATCTGTTATGGAAAGTGAAACTGGAACCAAAGGATGTAAGCATAACTACTTAAGCTAATAGCCCACTATTAGCATTAGTATTGTCGTAAATTTCTGCTACATTCAGACAACAGGAGGCAGCAGAACCCTGCTGTGTTGGCATGAATTCGAGTGATGTTTTCTGAGACTTCTTTTATTGCTATCCTTTCACCTAGGAAAGCTTCTTGAGATAGGTACAATTTATTTTAGCTGCAACAACATTCGAGTCCATACCAATTACATTTATATTACTAAAGGAAACAAACCAGGGACCAGTCACTAGCTCTGAGAACAAGTGGCATGGCACAACTGACACCCAGATGGCTAAACCTCTTACTGTTCAAAACAGGGTGCCTCCAGACTGTCTTTCAGAATTGACTCAGTCAGTGCTGCCCCCTGACCTGCGTCCAGGAAATGTCTGTGTGAATGCTGCCTGCCCCAGGAGAAGACCATGACCAAACCCATGTTAAAAAGGTAATAGTTGCAATGACTGTGTGGCACTGCCTAATGCCATGCCCCTGAGCAGATTAATTCCCTAGTACAGACATTGCCAATGAAGCTTTTAAGTGCTACTGTAACACAAACAAAAAAGAAAACTGGCAGTTCTCCCAGTGTTATGTTAATCTCTTGGAGTGTATTTGAACATATATTTAAAATCCAATGGAAGCTGAAGAAGAAAGAAAGAAAGAAAGAAAGAAAGAAAGAAAGAAAGAAAGAAAGAAAGAAAGAAAGAAAGAAAGAAAGAAAGAAAGAAAGAAAGAAAGGAAGGAAGGAAGGAAGGAAGGAAGGAAGGAAGGAAGGAAGGAAGGAAGGGAAGGAAGGAAAGGAAAGGAAAGGAAAGGAAAGGAAAGAAAAGAAAGAAAGAAAGAAAGAAAGAAAGAAAGAAAGAAAGAAAGAAAGAAAGAAAGAAAGAAAGAAAGAAAGAAAGAAAGGAAAGAAAGAAAGAAAGAAAGAAAAAGAAAGAAAAAGAGAAAGAAAAATGTATAGAATTTTCCCCATTCTGGCGAATGATAACCCTAATAGACTGAATTTTTCCATTGCTTTAATTTGTCACAGTTGTAAAGCACTCAGATAAGGTTCTCAGATGAAAACACTGGTTTCGACATCATTTGTGAGGTAGATATGGGTTTCCATAAACAAGTTACAGGAACAGAAATTAGAACCTGGGATAAATTACATATGAAAAATGAGCACTTCAATATTTCTAAATTTAAAGCTTAAGTTAAGAGTATATCTGAGCTGTATAAGACAGTGTAAACATAAAACCATTTCTGGAACAAACCGCAGTGTCTCACAAGCCTACCTGTAACTTGAGCTTGCTCCCATAGTCCAAAACAGGTCAGTAAAGCAGACCTGGGTGCTTTGTTAGATCTAAGTGATTTCTGAACACCAGCATAGAAGGTCAAGGGTAGTTGTGCACGCACTGTTCCCATACATTCCTTCCTATTCTGCTTCACCATATTGACACTGTGTTCTCTTTCCTTTTACCGATAATTTTTGTTTGTTTCCTACATAGATGCAATCAATGGCAAATGAGCATTCCAAAGAAGGATTTTTTTAATGGTCAATTTTTAGCAGAGGATTAAAGCAGTGGTATGCTATTAATATATATATATACATATATATATCCTAAATTTTTTGAACCCTGTCCTTGACACTGTAAGCAATGTCAGAAGGGTGTTATGTATGCAAAAACACAAACTAAAATGAAAAACTGCAGTGCCAATCCTTGTCTTCCTGTTCATTTACTCAGCAACTTATTCTATCTATTGAACTGTTTTTATTTAAGGTAGCCCAGTAATACAGCTTATATAGATATACATTTATAAATTTATATAGTAAAGGTGCTAAACTGGGCTTCTAATTCTGCACCGCTACCCAGTTATCAAAACTATGAAGTTATTAGAGTCAAGAGCCCAGTTTAAAGGTTGTTTATATAACACGATTTTGAGTATAAGATTAATTTTGCAAGGGGGGTTATGGGCCAATAAAACTCTCTGTTCTAAAGACAACCTTAAAGATAAAGCCACCTTTCAAAATGTTCCAAACCAGCTTCTGGACAGGAATCTCAGAGATATTGGGATATATTTTTTTCTCTAAATAATAATAATAATAAAAAAAATAGATTCAGACAAGAATATAAACCTGAGGGGAGGGATTGCATTTGTTTTTGTTTGTTTGTTTGTTTTAGTTTACTGTTAAATCTTGGTATCTCAGCCACCTAGTCCAAAAATCACAAAAATGTTGAGAATAAATGAATAAATCTGAAAATTCAGATTGAAGGAAATCAAGTTTTTTGATATTAAAGTTCCTTAAGCTTCTCATTGCCATCACCAATATGACAAGTGATTATTAAAGAGGAACGTATCACTGTTCTTCTCAGATTAAAAAAAAAAAAAAGTATGATTTAAAATGTAAAATAATCGATTGTATTGACATTATATTTTTTAGCATAGATTTTACTTATTAATTTACTTCCTCCTCTGCTGTACACTTACCAGGTCACTTAGAAACTCAGTTGTGTCCTTCTGAGTTTGCTCTTCTTCAGGCTGAAATAAATCTGCACATTTCTACTGAACACCTGCTAAATCCCTGAGCCATGGCTTGGCATGTGGAAAAGGTTGGGAAATGGGCAAGGGTTTTTTTGTTTAATTTCAGCCATGAGTCCAAAAATATCCCAGGACACCAGAACATTCTAAACGTGTTTTGGGTGAGGCCCGGTTAACACCATCTCTCTGAATACTTTAGAACTGAAGCCAAAAGACAGAAATTACTCAGAGGCTACCTAGGTCTGCTATGTTTGACAAATATTTTTTGATAAAGAAATGCTTTCTGAAAATTAAAAGAGGGGTCATACTAGAAATCATATCATATATTAGAAAACCAGAAGTAGCAATAAGATTACTTCTGTCCTAATTATCTGAGACATTCCTTAACGTTTCATATTTAAAATAAGTATTTATGGCTTGGACTGCTTCAGCTTACCCTGCTGACTCTACTTCACACAGAAGAGAGAGCTGGCGCTTCCACCTAAGGGTGTGGGACTGACTCCTGCTGCCTGCTTCAGATGGTGTCAACCCAGTTCAGGGGAGGTTTCTCTCATGATAGTGTTTGCTTTCTAGCACAGCCCTCTTAAAATGTCACTTTAAGTTGGAAAAGAGAAAAACATTGTGAATGGAAATCTAGGTTGTGCTATGAGGTACAGAGGTTTTCACAGCAGCTAGGAATTTCTTTGCCTAAATATAGCTGTGTTGTGGATTTATGCAATATTGCTTCAGACTATTAAAGCTCTTGTATTAGAGTCAGAATGGGAAATGGACCCTACATTTCCTTGGATTTAGAAAAAGATACATCTGAAGGTGCAATAAAACTCCAACACAGTCAATATGCACAACCTAAGACATCCTAAAGCTCTCTCAATTTGCTTTGATTAAGGATAATTTCTCACACTTCATATGTTGGTTAAAGTCTTCAAAAAAATTACTCAGAAATGGTGACTGAACAACATTCAGTTCAGCATGATCGAAAGTGATAAAGGGAATCATCTGGATAGAAGATCTTTGATTCTAAAAACAAAACAAAACAAAACAAAAAACACACAAAACCCACCACCACAATAAATAAGTAACTAACTAACTAAATAAATATTGGCACCATCAAATTAAAATTAAAATAATCCAGACAAATGACCTAAAAATCTCACTAATGAAAAAAACACATTCATAGCAAATGGATTGGTTCTTCCCAGGTGACAGCCATCAACTTCAATTTTATTATTTTTTGTTCCTATCATTGTTATAGTTATCATATTTGTATGATAAATCAAGACTTCTAGTTTAAAACCTACCATAGAGATTATCAGTTTTATCTGAAGAAGTCTGAGCCCAATTTCAAGATGAATTTTGGGGTATCTACATAGTAATAAATCTTAGCATTTTTGAGTTTTGCAACTCAAAACAACCATACATTTGTGTACATAAAACTTTACTTATTTATTTATTTATTTATTTTTCTGCTAGCATAACAAACTAAGTGACTAAACACAGAACTTTTACCCTGGAGCTGTTCTCAATTGATTTAATTTAAATCCAGAATAATGCCAGAGAATCAAGATAACTCAAGTTCTTCTGAGTGCACTTCTCAGGAAAAGCACATGTACAGAGAGTCTTTATTACAGCTCAACTGGCATTTGGTTTAGTCGCTACATGTTTAAACCATAATTTATTGTTACTGGTGGGACTAAAATTTTAACCTGTCCAGGAAAACGCACTTAACTGTACTGTGTTAATTATGGCTGTTGTTGTGACTGTAAGACTTAGACACCATTTCTTTGCAATAAATAGAGATTTTAGTATTATAAAATAATGCAAGAGGATTTTTGTCAAGGGTAATTGTCATTATCGCAAAACAAAACAAAACAAAACAAAAAAACAAACCATGAATATAGTTTTACAGTGGGAGGGGAGAAACATATTTCACATATTTCACATATTTCCAGACAGAAAAGCAAATATTCAGCAATGCAAGGGAGGAAAGCCCATGCTTTATGTGCATTTCTTAGCTGTTTACTCAGGCTCATTTGCTCTGTTCTATATCAATTCTGTGGTGGATTTCTGGTGTAAAATGATTTGTAGATGCTTAAACTGTATTTGTGCAAATACTACTATCGCAATCTGATCCTCAGAGATAACACTGAAATGGTACAATAGCTCTTATCAAATATCACTGGGAAAGAGCAAACTTCAAGATCCCAAGACAGAACTGATTATAAATATTTTATAAGATATATGTCTAATGGATGAATCAGATTTACTCTGAACAAGAGACCTTTATTTCTGTCTTCTTTTTCTTTTTCTACAGCACAACATAGGTAATGAAGAATCAACATGAGACCATTTGGTTTTGAAAACTCCACTCACCAGACAGTTTGTATATAAAACAAGATTTTCTAAGATACGTCTGTCCCTCTTGTCTTAATCTATTTAAACATACTGACAAAGTTTGTTTATGAAGACTTGCATCTTATCTTATAAAGCACCAATTCTGTTTCTGGAGGTTTAAGTATAGTAAGAAGAAGTGGAAACAAAAAAGAAAGGACTGCTTGAAGCTAGCAAGATTTTTTCTTTGTAATAAAAGACTATTGGTGTAGCTAAAAAAATAAATAAAATAAAATAAAATAATAATAAAATAAAATAAATAAAATAAAATAAAATAAAATAAAATAAAATAAAATAAAATAAAATAAAATAAAATAAATAAAATAAAATAAAATAAAATAAAATAAAATAAAATAATAAACAAAACAAAACAAAAAATAAATAAAATAAAAGGTTTCCTAAAAGTAGAAAGAATAACATGAGAAGCTGTACCTTACTTACATGGTTTGTAGGGTTTTTCAGTTTATTAACACGAGCTTTTAAGTTCAGAAATTACACATTAAGTGCTAATTCTCAGTTTCCTTATTTATAGTGTAAAAATCTGTTGTTAGAATAAACCTATTGCCAGATAAGTACAGTGTTATTACCAATGCTGGGCGACTAATGAAGATATTTCACCACTTTGAGCATTTCCATATACAGTCTTGGATTTCAGTGACAAAATAGAAGGTCTATTTCAATAATACCAAATTATAGCAACTATTTAAAATAACTATCATTTTGTGTAAGGAGTATGGAAGAGATAGTTGGTATTGGCATATGATTAAGCAGGTACATTAGATATTGTTCTTTGCCCAGTAAGTGGTACTGTAGCAAATAAACTGATTAATTACTGGGAAACGCTAAACTGGTTTTACTTGCAGAATTGTTGTATTTGTACTGCATTGAACAATTTGTAATATTCTGCCCAACAGTTTGGACTGTGATTCTGGCAGATATTAGATTTCTGTATAAAAGAAATTTCTTCACTAACAGAGTTTGTCCATAGGCAAATGTAAGGTAGATGATATTTAAAAAACAAAACAAAACAAAACAAAATGTTATTTGAGAAAAACAGGCCCATCTTTTTGAATCTTTGAGGCTATGTCTGCCATAATGCACACTCCTTGAGAAGTATGAGTTTTCTGAGGATTTTCCTGAGAGATTTCAAATTTTCTTCCATTTTATTTCTTCTATTTTCAAATAAAGTGCTCAAAAATACAACGCAAAATATTTTCAAATCATAACATTTAACCTTTACATGCATGAGATTGAGCAATTTGCATATTGACTGAAGTTTTAGAAACATTTTAACATTGCTTTTTTCTTTTGCCAAAACCATTCACCATCATAAGCAACAGCTCACTTCAGAGCAACTTTGCTTTTCCTTCTTGACATGCAAATAACATTACCTCTCCTAAAGCAAAGATAATCAACCTAGGAAAAGATAAAACATTCTATGTTCAATGAAGCATGTGACTGTGGCCATAAATGTTATTTCATATTATGCAGAATGAGACACATTCTTAGAATTAGAGTTGGAATTAAAAAAATGAAATGAAAGAGACTTTAAAAAAAAAAAAACGAATTTACTTTGTAAATATTTTGGTTAATGAAAGAAAGTGCTGAATTTTGGTAGCTCTTTCACTTTGCATACTTTTTTGAACAGAAGCTGCTATTTTCAGTGTTCTGGAGAAAGTCAGCTACTGAAAGAGAAGACAACATTGAAATTCTTCAGTGACATTTTTTGTTAAGTTTCATTGAAGTGGATGAAATGAGATCAATTTCAGAAGAGTGATGGGGCAGTAATGAAGAGAGGCCCAGTGCTATTGAGAGCAGCATGCATCTGATGTTTTTATTCTGAGACCTGTTCCAGGGGAGCATCCTTACTCCTTAGTTGCTGTTCTCTGTGTAATTATCACCTTCACTGCTAAGGACAGACTGCACATCATTTAATCACTTCATCGGCAAAGTCCTTGCCTGTGACATCCAAAAGCAGGGAGGAAGGTGGTACTGAAAGAGAAATGAACACAGGAGAGTTTCTTAATATAGTAAAACAGAGAATCGAGGCTTTTGTATTTGCTCTCTATAAGATAACGCATGATAAACAGATATATTAGAAAAAGCAGCTAGTGCTTTCTTAAAATCCAGACTGCATTCAACATAGATTCTTTTCAGCTTCTCAGATAAGATTACAAAACTTTAAATTCTATTAAGCCATTAGATAATGTGGTCTGTTCATCTGTTGTTTATGGTCAGCAAGAGACAGCACTATACTGTGCCTAATGACCTGAATCAGGCAATAAAAAACCTGGCTGACTCTGTGTTAGTGTCTCTCATCTTGGTTTGTCACATTTCCCCTACCAACTTTTTCTTTGTCTGCTTAACTGTATTCTTTTTGGGGTAGCTCAATTTTATAATACTGTTTCCTAGGGTGTCTTGAACTTGATACCTTTTAGGAAGTTGGATCTGTATACATATTTATTATTCCAAAAGTATTGTGGAGCTGAATTTTTAAACCACAGTATAGAGCACTGTATTTTTCTAACATGATCCAGCAGTTGGGACTAGAAATATCAATATTAATCATGGGTGTTGTAACAAGGCATGTTATATGATTATTCTCTCAGACTCATAAATACCTCCTGAAACGTTTCCTACACAAATATTATTCAAACAGTTCCTCTGTGGCAGCATTCATGGAAATTACATTAGTATTTTTCAGACAGGGATCATCAAATTCCTAATCCCCACAAAACAGCATTTTAATACAGCTGACATCCATAGTTGCCTTTAGTCTCCTAGTCTCACCTTGAACTCCCCAGAGTAGGATGCACAGATTGTCTGTGCATCAGTTCCACCATACTAGATGTAGTGACTTTATCTAACGAAGTCAGATGTTTGCTACTTAACTTGTTGCTGCAAACCTCATTGCTATGATCAATGATCCTAGTGTTCCGAAGACCTCCCTAGTCCTATATTTTCAGCCTGAAGTAACATCTTGTGCTAAGTAACTTTCTCTTCAGAGCAATGAAACCTGATTCCATGCCTACATACCTAATTTTGAAGTATAACATGAACTGTAACTGTTCTGTCCTGGGCTTCTCTAATATAGGAATGATAGAGACTTATTGGAGTGAGTCCCATAAGGGACTTTTTTTTTTTTTTCCCCACTTAAACTAAAATCAATAGCAAGTTTTTGACTGGAAAAATTTCCAGTAGTAGAAACTTGATTAGTCTTTTGCAATTCCCTTATAAAATCAGATTTTGAAATCTGTGAGTTTTTTTAGAATCTAGATTTAAGGTAAATACTTCTTATTAAAGATTTCATTTCTTATATAATCATTCATCACCACTTATACACACACACAAACACACACACACAAAAGGTAGTATCGCATGTACCTATTCTCATCCTAGTAAAATTAAAAATATATATATACATATATCCCATTCAATTCTGTTTTACAAATTCTGTAAGTTTGTGGAAACAGGTAAACCCAAACAAATCAAAACATTTCACAGGAAGAGTTCACAGCCATGGGCAGGAAATCCGACCTATTGGCCTGGCTTGGTTTACTTATGATAGGTTTCCAAAAGCTCATGAAAATGTACATTTCCTGTGGGTAAAATGACTTAGCCTACTTTTTTTTTTTTTTTTTTTTTCCCCTTATAATATACTGCATATTAAGAATAGGCTTTTCAAAAGTGACACTTAGGATCATTTTCAGAAACAACTGAGCATCTGCTCCCTGAAAATTAGATCTTTTAATGGTGCAAAAGGGGCCAGAATTTTACCCTTCATATGTGGTGATTTTGAGAACCAATTTACTTTGACTTGGAACTGGTATTCAACTTCTATAAATGGGTTGTCAGAAAAAATATTTCCAGACTCTCAGAAGCATTAAACACATATATTCTGAAGAGTAGAAAGAGTAATAAAGCAATAATTTTTTTAACAGTACAATGAAAAACAGAGCAAGAGTGGGGAAGAAATAATATTCCTTTTCCTGAGAATCTCTTCACCCCAGAAAAGGAAATTTCATCCTGGTCTGTGGTGAGTATTGGAAAAGATAGGTATGTTATGACATTTTCCAGTTATGTTGCTTTCTCTGTCTTCTCTCTTGAATAGGTAGCTCCTGTTCTCCTAATGTGACAAAATCCCATTGCTTTCAGCTCAGTGATTAAAGTGCAGTAACACTTCAGGTGATAAAAACATGAAGAGTTGTGTTAATATTTCAGAGATTTTTTTCCCCTCATTTTATTCAAAGATGAAATACCAATACTTAGCTAGCTTGGAAAAATGCAGTGGAACAGCATGACTATGGTAGACACATTTAAATTAAAGGTCACTGCCAAAAGAACAGTCATCTTGGATTCCATCAAACATAGCAGAAAATATGTGTCAGAGTGCCTAGAAAGTCTATTGGGGCTAAATCACATTCAGATGGTTGGATCAGGTGGTTGTTTATTTAAGATACATAATGCATATGCATTAGGGAAGTGGGGTGGCTGATATTTTTGCTACAGGAGTACATCTAATTCTCCTACTGAATATCTTTACAGTAAACAAATTAAATCTAACTTCACATTTATTTTTTTTTAATGTGTATATATTTTTGGAATGTGTTTCCTTCCATTAAGTCTTCCTGAAATATCATCATTCATGTTTTATTGGACCTTCCCCCTCCTTCCTTCTCACTGCTGTTAGGATAGTATTCACTCAAAATTCAATTTATGGCTTTAAATCTTGACCTTCCATTTTTGTTTGTTTGTTTGTTTGTTTGTTTGTTTGTGAATCATTATGTCCAAGCAAAGTCTCATTGAATTAAATCATTTCAATTGGAGATAGGATGACATGACTAGAAAGGATCATCAGGTCCTTTCCTCTGAAGTTACAGCCAGCCGTTTGTAACAGAAGTCACAGAACATTTTAATCAGACATCAGAACTCTTTCAGAGCCCCACAACAAATCCAAAACCTAATAACATAGCCACAGCCCTAGTATGCAAGAGGATAGATTAAAGCCACTGTCACTGTTCAGTGTTCCTACAGTGAAAACTGAGATTTTCAGAGTAAATGAGCAGACTACAGAGAATGACTGAAAAACCTACCCCAATCCCATCCTTTTGCTTATAACTCATGGCTTATTATATAAGCATTCTTATGCTTTTTAAATTTACTATTAATTTAGTAATACTCTAGTTAGTATTGGCATATTGAATGACGTACTGTATGATTTTATTTTTGTCCCAAAGAGTTTCTAAACTTCACTTAATACTTTTCATCTCCCATGAAACATAATGGTTAAGTAGAAAAAGGGAGTAAAGTGTTATGGTTTGTTCACTAACTTCGTCAAAGGTATTTGCTGTAAAGGGCACTCACTAGTGTTTGCAGTAGTCCTCTAAGAGTTAACTTCAGTCAGGGCAACTGATTTAACCTTCAGTTTCAAGGTTGTGGAGCATCTATTGATGCACAAATTTTGTGTTGCATCACTTACATCAGCAATATTTTTGCTAATGATACCTATGCACTGTCCAGACTTTCATGAGTATTAAGAGGTTGTTGCACAAGTACACTTATGTTTACAGAACATGAAATTTATTAATTGTGGTGAAAATACATGTGACCAAAAATTTAAATTAATTCTTGCACTGTAGTCAGACAAGCACCAGAGAGAGGTTCTTGTCAATGTCAGAACAGTAGAAATTTTATGGGAGGGGATAAAACAATGTGTTTTAGCAACTCCTAAAGATGATGCTCTTCACTTTTGTGTCCTCTTTTGGTCTTACAGATAAGGAAAGCTGAATCTTATGCTGTTGCATTAAAATGTCCTTTCTTAGTGCAAGCAATCTGAGAAACAACCTGGAATACCTGTATTATTCTCCCATTATCTGGGGATATATGAATGAGGATCTTCCTACAACAGGTTTTTGAATATTGGTTGGACTGTATGAATAAATATGCTGTTCATTTCTTTTGAATCAGGAAATAATGATAATGACAAGATATTTGTACCAATAGCACAAACTTTTGTTGTTTCTCTCCCTTTTCTTCTCCATATCTTTATCTCGTGTGTATGATACACAAATCATACCATCAGACCCACTTGCAATGCTTAGCTGTCGTCAATACTTATAAAAATATCCAAAATTTGGATTTTTTTTTTACAACTATGGAATTAGATTTTAAAAAATATTTCTATAGAGAGCTTTTTTCATATTTTGAAAATAATAATATATTGCTTTTAAATTTAGCACAAAAAATACTCAAGATTTTTACTTCTTTCAACTACTATTTCCTTCTGAGTTCATTTGCTTTGCGACCTTTTCTGCCTGTATGAGATCTACCACACGTACCAGAAATAACTGCAAAACAGAAATAGAAGAGAGGGATGATAAGCCCTCAAAGACAAAATAGGTGCAGATCTGCAGGAGAAAAGTAGGAGAGGTCTAACCATAGAGGTTATAGCACCAGACAGAGAGAACTTGAAGATGGTTGACAACACTCCTGCTCAGGCTGTGTTTTCACCTGTGAAACTGTGCAATTGGTATCTGACTAGGAAAATATGCATCTATAGGAAGTGGGGTGATGTAAATGTGTGCTGAGATGCATCAAATTATTGTCGACTTTACCACTTGAATTCTTTCAGAATTTCTTTTGGCCTATGTATTTTCAACTTCTGAATACAGAATCACAGAATCGTCTAGGTTGGAAGAGACCTCCAAGATCATCTAGTCCAACCTCAGCCCTAACACTAACAAGTCCTACACTAAACCATATCACTAAGGGCTACATCTAAACGTCTTTTAAAGACCTCCAGGGATGGCGACTCAACCACCTTCCTGGGCAGTCCATTCCAATGCCTAACAACCCTTTCAGTAAAGAAGTTCTTCCTAATATCCAACCTAAACCTCCCCCGGCACAACTTTAGCCCATTCCCCGTCGTCCTGTCACCAGGCACGTGGGAGAATAGACCAATCCCCACCTCTCTACAGCCTCCTTTAAGGTACCTATAGAGAGCGATGAGGTCTCCCCTGAGCCTCCTCTTCTCGAGGCTAAACAACCCCAGCTCCCTCAGCCGCTCCTCGTAAGACTTTTTCTCCAGACCCCTCACCAGCTTCGTTGCCCTTCTCTGGACTCTCTCGAGCACCTCCCTGTCCTTCTTGTAGCGAGGGGCCCAAAACTGAACACAGTACTCGAGGTGCGGCCTCACCAGAGCTTAGTACAAGGGGACAATCACTTCCCTAGACCTGCTGGCCACACTGCTTCTTATGCAAGCCAGGATGCTGTTGGCCTTCTTGGCCACCTGAGCACACTGCTGGCTCATATTCAGCCGACTATCAACCAGTACTCCCAGGTCCTTCTCCGCCAGGCAGCTTTCCAACCACTCATCTCCCAGCCTGTAGCGCTGCTTGGGGTTGTTACGCCCCAGATGCAGGAGCCGGCACTTGGCCTTATTGAACTTCATGCAGTTGACCTCAGCCCATTGGTCCAGCCTATCCAGATCCTCCTGCAGAGCCTTCCTTCCCTCGAGCAGATCGACACACGCACCTAACTTGGTGTCATCTGCAAACTTACTGAGGGTGCACTCGATCCCCTTATCCAGGTCATCGATAAAGATATTGAAGAGGACCGGCCCCAGCACTGAGCCCTGGGGGACTCCACTAGTAACCGGCCTCCAACTGGATTTGGCTCCATTCACCACAACTCTGTGGGCCCGGCCATCCAGCCAGTTTTTAACCCAACAAAGCGTACCCCAGTCCAAGCCACAAGCAGCCAGTTTCTTGAGGAGAATGTTGTGGGAAACGGTGTCAAAAGCCTTACTGAAGTCAATGTAGATCACATCCACAGCCTTTCCCTCATCCACCAAGTGCAGCACTGTGTCATAGAAGGAGATCAGGTTTGTCAAGCAGGACCTACCTTTCCTAAACCCATGGTGACTGGGCCTGATCGCCTGGTTGCTCTGCAAATGCCGCGTGATGACCCTCAAGATAATCTGCTCCATGAGCTTCCCTGGCACTGAGGTCAAGCTAACAGGCCTATAGTTCCCCGGGTCTACCCTCTGGCCCTTCTTGTAGATGGGCATCACGTTTGGTAGCCGCCAGTTGACTGGGACCTCCCCTGGTAGCCAGGACTGCCAATAAATGATGGAAAGCGGCTTGGCCAGCTCCTCCGCCAGTTCTCTCAGTACCCTCGGATGGATCCCATCCGGCCCCCTTGACTTGCATACATCCAAGTGTTGTAGCAGGTCGCCAACCATTTCCTCGTGGATAGCGAGGGCCACATCCTGCTCCCCATCCCCTTCCACCAGCTCAGGGTACCAGGTATCCAGAGAACAACCGGTCTTGCCGCTAATGACTGAGGCAAAGAAAGCATTGAGCACCTCAGCCTTTTCCTCATCTTTTGTAACTAAGTTTCCCCCCGCATCCAGTAAAGGATGGAGATTCTCCTTAGTCCTCCTTTTTGCGTTGATGTATTTGTAAAAACATTTTTTTGTTATCTTTAACGGCAGTAGCCAGATTGAGCTCCAGATGAGCTTTGGCCTTTCTAATTTTGTACCTGCACAGCCTCGCAACATCCTT
This sequence comes from Anser cygnoides, assembly GCF_040182565.1. Classification (NCBI taxonomy): domain Eukaryota; kingdom Metazoa; phylum Chordata; class Aves; order Anseriformes; family Anatidae; genus Anser; species Anser cygnoides. The sequence continues at coordinate 35,409,364 of NC_089873.1, forward strand.
ATAGTCCTCCTGAGTAGCCCGCCCTCTTTTCCAAAGATTATAAACCCTCCTTTTTCTCCTAAGCTCAAGCCACAACTCTCTGCTCAGCCAGGCCGGTCTAGTTCCGCACCGGCTCGTCTTTGGGCACGTGGGGACAGACCGCTCCTGAGCTATTAAGATTTCCTTCTTGAAGAGTGCCCAGCCTTCCTGGACTCCTCTGCCCTTCAGAACCACCTCCCAAGGAACTCTGCCAAGCAGTGTCCTGAACAGCTCAAAGTCAGCCCTCCGGAAGTCCAAGACAGCAGTTTTACTGGTCCCCTTCCTGACTTTGCCAAGAATAGAGAACTCTACCATTTCGTGGTCACTCTGCCCAAGACAGCTCCCGACCACCACATCTCCCACCAGTCCGTCACTGTTTGTGAACAGAAGGTCTAGCGGGGCACCTCACCTGGTAGGCTCTCTAACCAGCTGCGTCAGGAAGCTATCTTCCACGCTCTCCAAAAACCTCCTAGACTGCTTTCTCTGGGCTGTGTTGTGCTTCCAGGATATGTCTGGGAAGTTGAAGTCCCCCACGAGAACAAGCGCTGACGATTTCGCGGCTTCTGCCAGCTGCCTGTAGAACTCATCAGTCTCCTCCTGCAACTATACTGCAACTATATTTTTCCCCCAGTGAAGAAGCAAGTGTTACACAGACATTTTCTGCTAATCTGAAGAAAAGATCTTCAAAAGACAATTTAGATAGACAAGAAAGCTCTTCTGGATACAGATTAGGAGCATTGACTGAAATGGCCTCATGTGAAAATCTGAGTTCTTCAAAAAGGCTTAATGTGTTTTAAATGATAATGAACTTCAAAGTTCAAAGCTAGTAGAAAACAGTTCCTGGTTGTAACCAGTAAAGTTACAACTCTAACTTTAAACACTTTGGGAGCATTTTAAAAATGATTTATTACAAGTGACTTCTCTCTCTCTGCTGTATCACTTTGGAATAACGTCCTTTACCTCAGCTTATCCTCCTCTTTAGGCATGAGTTGTCTAGACTTGTGAGGAGGGAGGGGGGACATTAATGATTTTTATTCAGGCATCCAGCCAGGCAGCACAGAAGAGGAAATGATTATTTTTTAACTGAATGCACTGGTAGTGACGCACCCAAATGCCCCAAATTAGTTTTATTTTTCAAAGTTTCCAGAGGAGCAGAATGCAGGATCCATAGCATACATATTAACAGCACCAATTATCCATGCGACTGCTGCTCTTCATGAGCTCAGTATATTTCAGCAGATACATTTTCTTTCTTTGGGCACAGAGTGTGAAATCCAATAAAACAAGCCAGAGAAGTATCATTGATATCATATGCTTTTCTACTGCTTCCCATTATGTCCATCAGGGTAATTAATTCTTGTGATATAACCATGTATACTCTGCAAGTGACTTGTGGAAACATATCGGCAGAATAAGGTTTTAGTGTTTTTTTTTTTTTTTTTTTGTCATACTTCATTTATATTTTCCCCAGCTTTTCCACTTAGTTCTCTTCACAAGAAGCAATAATATCAAACCTCTCTATACTCTTACTTCCTTTCCCCAAAGCTGCTGGTCGAATGAGTTATGTTGACAACAACTTTCTAACATGCTGCTGAAGGTGTTTTTTGTTCTGTTTTTCTCTCAGCCAGAAGTACAAGTTCATTAAGTATCATTGTTTTCACATGTCCAGTAAGTAATGGAAATAATAAATGGATAGATAGACAGATAAACACGGAAACACATGCCCAAGGATGCTTTGGTGTGGAGTGGTTTAACAGTGTAATTGGGAGAATTTTAAGTTACGGACTAAATGACACGATGCAGGACTGTATTTTGCACTCGTCTCCAATGGTCATAGCCAGCATGTTATCAGATAAATTGAAGTGCAATACATTTTGAATATATGAGGATTTTGGAAATGGACATGTGTACTGCAGGAGCCTGTATAGAGTAAGGTTTGTTAGTTTTTTGTGCTCAAAATTGGGATTACCATTAATGAAAAGTCCAAATGCTATTCCACTGTGTCTTCACTGACCATAACAGTAAAAGAAGCCAAAAACAATACCAACATTTTTATTATCAGAAATACTTGGGAAACAAAGACTGAAGATTATTTATTTATTTGTTTGTTTGTTTATTTATTTATTCATTTACTTATTTTTGATAAAATGATTTTGTTTCCATTCCTCTGGAGTTGCTCATTTTGTGTCTATGACCAGCTTTAATGTTTTGAAGTTGTTTTGGTCTGTGTTTTCTGAAAGCAAATATTACATGTTCATCTTCTTAATCTCAGGAGCTAAACCTTCCCTTATTATTATACAAATATAACCAATTACTAATTCCCTATGAAAATATTTATTTATTTAACTGCACTATGCAACAGTGGACATGTATCTAAATTGTCAAGTATGTATCTTAATAAATATCAAATTGCTATAAATTAAAAAGCTATATTAATTTCAGAGTAATCAAATCCTTATTTAAGACATTTAATTTAATGTGTCATCAAAATTGTTTGCAAGGGAAATCCTATTGAGAATTACTATCATACTCTCAGTATTATCCTGAGGAGCTGAGAGCTATTAAAACTTTCATTTAGGAATACAAAATATCAAAGAATTTTTTATGTGATGCTCCACAATGAAATACATACTGGAGTCTAATCATTTACATATTTACTTTTTAAAACTAATCATTGTATCAAGCAGATTAAGATATTTGGTCAACTCATTTTTAGCTGATGATCCAACATATGCAAAGAATCTCTTCCTTATTTCCATTTTAACTGGAGGAAAATAAAAGCTGTAGCTCATCAGGAAGTTTTAATGCACCGTTACATATTATCAGTTTCAAACAATCGGTATCTTTGATGCATTTTAGCACTTACAACAGGGATACATTACTTCAGTTTCTAACTGCCCCTCATTCTCATAAACATTTCAATAATGTTCACAGTTTAATATTCCTATTATCATAACTGCCCATAGTGAAATTATGTTATATTAAACATATCTGGCCCTTATATTAAGAACATGACTTGATGGACCTAATTACTTATGTGCTTTTGTTCTCTCAGCTTTGTTTAGAAAGACTTCTAGGACGGAGTAATATTTTTTCATGATGAGTATTTCTAAGCAGTACTTTCAACAAAGGCACTTTCTTCTCCAATGAGCTCACTTAAGTGCAAATAAAAATCTCTCTCTGAGAAATGAGTTTCAATCATAAGAAAGAATAAGATTGTGATTACAAGTAAGTATAAAATAATTGCAAGCTTTAATTTATCTAAAACCTTTAATCTGCTCATACCAGGTAATAGTTGTCTCAAATATCTGTGTTGCAAAATCTGTGCTTGCAATATTTTAACACCAATATTGCCTCCAAAACTGATAATTTATTCTCCGTAATGGGAAACATGTACTTCTAATGTCTGGCTCTGAAAATTCACATCATTATTCTCAATTGAGTTTGATCAGACATCTGTGGCATGGAGAATGCTGGTGGAGTAATTCTCATTCTTATAATTATGACTAAATTAGAAACCTTGTGACTCAAATTTTCTGTTCCCTGCTTGACCGTGTACATGGATACTTTTACGAGCAACACACTTATGTACCCAACATTGAAATAATGTTTCTGAAAACAGCAGAATTCAGTTCCCCCAAATGGTCTCAGCAAGTGAACACAACTGACATATCTATGACCAAGGCCAGTTGGTTAAAGAATTTTCAGTTAGAAATTGAATGTATTTTAATGTTGTGCACATGTTGATTTTATAAGACTGTGAAAAGTTAAGATGCATTGCCCCTGTATAACTCAACAGGCTCAAGACCCTAACGTGGACTGGGATTAAAGCATCCAGACCCACAGCTGTGACCCAAATAAATAAATAAATAAACAAATAAATAAAATTTTTAAAAAATCTTAGTTCAGCAGCTTCGTAGTCCCAGAGGTGCCTGGAAGGTTAGTGTCATGTACTTGTTCAGAATGGTTTCATCCAGGGCCACCAGGTGACAAGGCGGTTGGCTGCTGAGAGCTAGTTGTAGCAGTGGTCCTAGTATGCGCTATGGTGTTCAGAGCATACCTGCTATTTACTGATGTTTCCAAATTCATTTCAAATACCACAATTATGGCCACATTATTGCAATTATGTTGGTGTCTGTCTTTAGGACATCATGACCTGAACAGTCATCTGAGAAGTGGAAGATTTGGACTGGAGGTTGAGAGTATTCAAATTTGTATATCTCCCCTCTTTAGAGTGTGCCATATAATCCACTGTGGGTAGTGGTATTACTCTCTCCCTCTTTTGATACTCTGACATACAGAGTTATGGGGCAGGAGAATACATGCAGATATTGGCACCAATTATTAGATGTGCTATTAAGGCCTTTATCAGGGCAAAATCCTCAGACTTCGGTGGGATCTGCAGTGCCATAATTTTTGCATGGTATGAAACAGGGGACTTCTGTTGGTCTTTACCAGGTTGCCATGGAAGAGGATCCAGGTCCTCTGGTGCTGAAGAGAGCTTAAAACCCTAATCTTGCTCCTAGGTTGTAATATTAGAGTTGTATACCACTGCCACTGCTTCAGTGATTAAAATTTTGTTGCCTATCAGTTTTCTCAGACAAAAACTTTACGCAACATTTATGAATGGGTTCTAGAATGTAGGCTTGGCCACTTTCACATAGCAAGGCCTCTTTCAGAGCCCAGAGTCACAGGGTAATGCTCTGAATAAAAGTAGTATTTCAAAATTATGCTCACAGTTGAAATTTCTGAGTAATTGCTGTCCAAGTTTCCATGTTATTTGTTTTGCTTTGTTACTTTCCCTCCTCAAAAATACTGGTCTTGACTTTTGTGGTTTAATCTGACAGGCAGCTAAGCACCACACAGCCACTCTCTTACTCTTCCCAGGTGGGATGTGGGAGAGAATCGGAAAGGTAAAAGTGTCAGTACTCATGGGTTGAGATGAGGACAGTTCACTAGGTAAAGTAAGAGCCAGCCATGCAAGCAAACCAAAACGAGGAACTCATTCACTACTTCCCATTAGCAGGCAGGTGTTCAGTCACTTCCAGGAGAGCAGGGCTCATTGTGCATTACAATCTCTTGGGAAGACAACGCCATCACTCCAAATGTCCTTCCTCCTTCCTTACCCCAGATTTTATTGTTGAGCATGACGCCATGTGGTATGGGATATTCCTTTGGTCCACTTGGGCCAGCTGTCCTGGCTGTGTCCCCTCCCATCTCCTGGTGCACCCCCAGCCCCCTCACTGGCAGGGCAGCACAAGAAGCAGAAAAGTCCTTGACTCTGTGTAAGCCCTGCTCTGCAACAACTGAAATCGTTTGTTATCACCACTATTTTTGTCAAAAATCCAAAACACAGCATCATACAAGCCTCTATGAAGAAAATTAACTACATCCCAACCAAAACCATGGCACTGTCAAAAAAAAAAAAAAAAAAAAAAAAAAAAAGAGGAAAAGAATCCCCAAAGAGATTTATTCAAAGCTGACTTTTTTAGATTCAACTCTACATGTAAGAGCATATTTATACATATCTGTCTACATACATGCATACATGCACACCTACAAGAGCATACCTTAAAAGTTACACTTTTACTTTCACAGATTTACTGTGTTTGCATTTAATTTAGCATTTGGAAGTTCCCAGTATTGTACTTACAGCACTCTTCTTTCCCTTTGTGAAGTATAGTGAATCTGTTCATGGCATTTAAGATAGATGAAACCTCTCTGAAAGATGTTCATATTACCTGGCCTTGTAAGAGTCTGATTACTTTGCTATTGGACATCAATACATTTCTTTCAACTTTGCTGACATCTCATTAATCGTGAGTAAATTCATGCCAGGTCCTTGCAAGAATTGTAATTGATGCCCAGTGGCATCCAACCAGGCTCTTAAATTGTTCATCAATAAACAAATGTGTAAATTCTGTCCTTGAGGAACAATGCACCTACTTTATTTCTAACCCAACAGAGAAATCCAACATTTCTTAAATCTCCACACGTCAAAATAATACTTTGTGACATATGCTCTTTTGTACTTTCATACAAATCCTACTTCTAAAGTAATATTTTTGTCATTTTTACAATTTTCTGTATTTATAATGCTCAAAGTAATAGTTGTCAGCTTTAGATGATCGTGTTTAAGGCCATTAGAATAAAATTTCAGTGAGTATAATTTAATATCTGCAGGTGTGTATTTTTTATATAGGGGATATTTTAGGGCTTGCTAGAAATTGAACTTAATGGTGAGCAAGAAAGCACAGACTAAAAACAGATAGAAAGACCAATAATGAGAGCCAAATGTAAGTACAAAACTATATTGTAACATAGCTATTACACAACATTCTTAGGAAGGGAAGGGAAGGGAAGGGAAGGGAAGGGAAGGGAAGGGAAGGGAAGGGAAGGGAAGGGAAGGGAAGGGAAGGGAAGGGAAGGGAAGGGAAGGGAAGGGAAGGGAAGGGAAGGGAAGGGAAGGGAAGGGAAGGGAAGGGAAGGGAAGGGAAGGGAAGGGAAGGGAAGGGAAGGGAAGGGAAGGGAAGGGAAGGGAAGGGAAGGGAAGGGGGAAGGGAAGGGAAGGGAAGGGAAGGGAAGGGAAGGGAAGGGAAGGGAAGGGAAGGGAAGGGAAGGGAAGGGAAGGGAAGGGAAGGGAAGGGAAGGGAAGGGAAGGGAAGGGAAGGGAAGGGAAGGGAAGGGAAGGGAAGGGAAGGGAAGGGAAGGGAAGGGAGGAATATAGATAATATATCTATTATAATAACATAATAGCAGATAACATAACATATATAACCTAATATATAATAACAGATATGTTATTTGTATATTTTTTGCAAACTAACTTATTGCTAAAGAATTTCATTTCTATCTCATAAAATATTGACTAGATAAACTTATATAATCATAAATATAAAATAACAATGTTGAAATTTATGAGATTATTAATATTACTATAGAGTTTACAAATCTCTGGTTACACACTGCTTTTCTAGTGAGCTGGACATCTATGAATTTAAAGGCCTTATATTAATTTTTCCCTTCTATTTATATTTCCTGGCAGGATGGACAACAGTTATCCTGCCTCAAGTATGTCATACTTCACACCAAAAAAGTACACGGGATTCCTTTTTCCAAAATACTGTGCTTTACCTGACTTGGAGGAAATGTCCAGATGCTGTTACCAGATAAATTTTTCATTTCATTTTCTCATTGTTAAATTCTCATGACAGAAATATCAATGGTAGGGTTAGTGTCACAAGTAATAATTCTGTTAGTCCTTAAATGAATAAAATATCACTGAAAAACACAGAATCAAGTGCTAACTCTTTGGAATTGAAGGGCAAGTTTTTTGTTGGTTTCACTTCTGTCAGCCGCAATCCAGTGGCACAAACCTTTCCACGAATGTATGTGTGCACATAATAGTTCTACCAATTTCAAATGAGCTCCAGTTCACAATTCAATCATTTAAATGTTTTTGTTGTTGTTGTTGTTGTTTTAATTATTTTTATTTTATTTTATTTTTGTGGTAGGTAATGGAGGTTAGGTAGGTAATTAACCTATATTTCCAAGGTTCAACTTTAGCAAGTATATGAACACTTCTATGAATCTGACTGCAATATTCAACAGAAACTTTTAGAGCTGATTAAATTAGATTGTTGATTTTATCCCTTTCAATTTATATAAAACCAGGTTAAAATATATATATATATATTGTACAGAGCAACATTTGAGTAAACAAAAAGTGACAGAACCAGCCTTCTGAAGAAAAAATACCCTTAAAACCGCATTAGAAAAACAAAAGACAACAAAAGAACAAAAATAACAGAAGACATTCTAAGGAGCATATAACTAAGTGAAATACAATGGTTTACAACTATTGGTGCTGATTGCTGCTTATTTTTTTCCTCCATGGTCTTGGACTCTGAACAAGTGGAGTGTTCCTATTGACAGGAAATTAATTATTAGGCTTTTTAGAAATCTGTGGAAACAATTCCCATGTCATCTAAAAGAACTAAAAATGTTCCCTTTTGTAAATGGCAAATGTATACAGCTATTGCTGTTTATGTCTTCATTCTCTTTTCAAAGAAAGTTAATGCAGAACAAACCAGGGAATCAGTACAGGTGGGGGAAATGATTGGCAAGGCAGCAACCTTGCTCTAAAGGACCTTGGGATTATAGCGCATGGAAGCTGGATTTGTATTCAACAACAAACTTCCATTGCAAACTAGCAAAACTTCACACTGACCTATATTAGAAGATGAATGGCTGGCAGATCCAATGAAGTCACCACCTCTCTCCACCCAGAGCTAGTAAGGCTTTATATAGAATATGGAGTCTGTTTTGCGTCTATAAGGAGTAGTTGAGGTATCTCTGTTTGCTCAGTCTGGCAATGCTATGTCTAAGAAAGGATTCAAGAGGATTCATAATTACTTGAAAGATATATCAGAACCGAAGCATCCAAACTCTTATCAGCAGTGCTAGACAATGCAACAAGGGGCAACAGCCACACATTGCATCTAGGGAAGTTTAGATTGGAAAGTAAGAAAATATTCCTCACTGGGAAGTTAATTCAGGCTGTAATTATAAGTGGTTGCTCAGAGAAGCTGAGGATCTCCATTCCTGAAGGCTCCAACATTTAGCTAGGCAAAGCCTGTGGTGGTTTTACTCAGGTGGGCAGCTGAGCTCCACCACAAGTGTTCTCTCCCTCACCTTCCTCAATGGGAAAGGGGAAGAAAATAAAACGGAAAGGGCTCAAGGGCTGAGATAAGGACAGAGAGATCACAATTATCCTCATGGCCAAAACAGACTCAGTGTAGGGAGATTAGAGAAATTTATTACCTATTACTAACAAGCTAAAGCAGTGAGAAACAAAGAAAACAAATTAAAAACACCATTCCCCCATCCACGCTCTTCCAGCTCCTCACTCTGAGTGGCACAGGGGAATGGGGGAGTGGGGGCTGTGGTCAGTCCGTAACACTTCGTTTCTGCCGCTCCTTCACAGACACTCTCTTCCCTACTCCAGCACGGGGTCCCTCCCATGGGAGGCCGTTCTTCCCTAACTGACACTGCGGGAGCTTCCTGCAGGCAGCAGCTCTTCAAGAACTGCTCCCACACGGCTCCGTACCACGGGGTCCATCCCCCAGGAGCAAACTGCTCCAGCACGGGTCCCCCACGGGCGGCAGCTCCCCCCAGACCCCCTGCTCCTGCGTGGGCTCCTCTCCACGGGCTGCAGCTCCGGCCCGGGGCCTGCTCCTGCGGGGGCTCTCCATGGGCCGCAGCCTCCTCCAGGCCACATCCACCTGCTCCACCGGGGGCTCCTCCACGGGCTGCAGCGTGGAGATCTGCTCCGTGTGGGACCCATGGGCTGCAGGGGGACAGCCTGCTCCACCAGGGGCCTCTCCACAGGCCACAGGGGAACTGCTGCTGCGTGCCTGGAGCACCTCCTGCCCTCCTGCTGCACCGACCTTGGGGTCTGCAGGTCTGCTTCTCACTCCTTACTCTCCCAGCTGCTGTTACACAGCAGTTTTTTTTCCCCTTCCTTAAATCTGCTCTCACAGAGGTGCAAAGAACATCACTTATTGGCTCAGCTGTAGGCAGCAGCAGGTCCCTTTGGAGCCAGCTGAAACTGGCCCTTTTCTAACATGGGGCAGCTTCTGGATTGTTCTCACTGAGGCCACCCCTGAGCCCCCTGCTACCAAAACCTTGCCACAGAAACCCACTACAAAGCCACATTCAGCTGGTCCAGATTTGGAGACAGGCCTGCATTGATTAAAAGTGTAGAGTAGATGTCTCCAAAGGTGCTTTCAGATCAGCATTTCTAGAATTTTGCTGTGATTTTATTATGCAGGAAAGACTCTCATTGTCTCAGGAATCCTTAAGTCTGATTGATCCATACAAATTTTTTGGATTTCTTTACAATAGCCATAGAAAAAATCAAAAATTAGGTGCTCAAGTCAGAGTCCCTGAAACAATCTCCTCCAGAAGAGATGTTGTTCTGGCTAATTAATTCCACTGGATAAAAAGGACATTGATTCTCTATGCACCTAGATACTACATTATTTAATATCTTCATTTTTTTTTACTGGCTTATTTCAAGTGTCCAGTCCTCTTAATTATTCTATCTCCTGGCAGACTTTCTGCTGCTGCTGACCCAAATAGCTGAGAGGTAACAATGCCTCTTCCCACCATACAGTACAAAGAAGCCAGACTGTTGAAGGGAGATTCCCACAACATTTTACTTCAGTATAAGTTGTATATTAAATTCTGAGATAAAGATATGTATCACAGTGTATCAGATAAGAGTTGTTCAGTGACCAAGAATTATATGTCCCACTGTTCTGGATCCTTATCCTCAAAAAAAAAAAAAAAAAAAAAAGGTGGGGGGCATATGTATGACACCAGCAAGATTAAATGAGATTAATCACTTTATTTCCACAAACTCTTGGATAGCCTGCCAAGAAAAATAAATAAATAAATAAACAAATCTCATCCATATATGGTGGCATTATCATTGTCTTGCTCAACTTTGGCCCATGATCAATAGAATAATTTTTAGACATAACTGGACTAATGCTTCCACTTACTCCAGATGCTTTTCTACTTAGATTATTCCTGAAAATACCACTAATGGGCTTTTACAAAGATTTATGCAGCCATATAATCTTGTCTATAAAGAACATTATCGCTAGTGCAAAAATGCAGTCATCTCTAGCTAAGGCTTGAAAACTTCAAAGAACTTCATATAAGTTTCCTTTGGAAAACTCTCTACTTGTAACACATTTAGGGCTATGCTGATCTCTTCTATGCAACTTAACAGAAATCTTTGCTAAATTCTTGTGGGCAATATGAAAACTGACTTTTTCTTATACCAAAAATTACCCTACCACAGAAATAGTCTGTCACAAAGTCTTGTGACTGCTGGTAAAACAGGTAATATTCACTGAGAATAAGAATATCTCAATCTGGTATTGAGAAAGCTTTGCATTTCAATCAGAACATCAACATTTGAGAAGTATACAGTAATAATGAATATAATAGCATTGTTCCGTAACACTTTTTGGTCTGGGAGTCGGCTTTGGGCTGAATAGTGGATGTAGAGTAGAGTGCCCCTATCCTTTACATAGCACCAAGACAATGAAAAACATCTATTATTCTCACTCACCTAGCATATGAAATTATGCTTACACAATTCAAAGAGCAAATAAGCTACATACTGAGATTCAGATCTTGCCTGCTCAGCAAATGAGTACATTTCTTTCACAATGGATTAGTGATTAGGGTTAAGTGCCAGCACAGTCATTGACTCACTGATAGCTTCTTTTTTGTTCCAGAAAAGAGAAAGTTTCATCTGCTATGCTGAAAGGATATTTACATTTTTAAAGCTAGGTGGAATGGTGAATAATTTTAGATTAGAAATATGTAAACAAGTCCCCTGGTTGGGTTGTGGAGAACAGAAAACTAGTATATGTTTGAACCTGAAGAACAGCTCAGGAAGATTTTCAAGTTAAAACACCATCACATTATATTACACTTTGAGGTAAACAATAACTAGGATAATTATCTCAGATCAAGCTGCACAACCATCTTCACAGTTATTAGCAGAAACAGAAAAGAAACTTCTTAAATGAACTAATAAGACAGCAGGTATGATTTATATTTTAGTTTTAGAAAATAAGTATTTTCTAAATACTTTGCTGTTTGTTGTTTGGGCTTTTTTTGTTTTTGTTGTTGTTGTTGTTTTTAATGCTAACACCAAACTGCATGGAAGAGAGGGACCAAAATAACCACCAGACTGCAAAATATCCTGTTTCTAAGACCTCAGCAAGCAATAAAACCAGGTATTGAACCATTCTCACACATTAATCACTTCATGAGAGTTTTAAGGTATTCAGTATGCAGCAGGATTTATAGTGAGTTGCATGGTATATTTGATTTGTTTTAGTGCTGATAACATGCGATAACAATATGAAAAGACAGCCTCTAGTAGAAAATGTCAGCTAGTTTATCCCTGACATAGATCTGAGCATTGGAGAAGGGTTCTTGGTCTCTCAGGAATCTCTCACCATTTTTAGCAGTGACCATAATGGAATTTTGAAACCATAAAATTCCTTTTAAAAAAAATCATGAGAATCTTATGGTTAGCATGGGTGTATATATATATATAATGGTATATGTGTGTGTGTGTGTATATATATATGTATATATGTGTTGAAAATAACATTCTATTACAGTCCTTAGAGGAATGTTGTCATGGATTAAATTGTGTGCTTTGTAGGAGAGAAGCATCAATATATTTACTGATATAATTTAGTGATCTAACAAAGCTTAATAAGAAAGCAACTTAACAAGATTCAAGATGGCCAGGTACACCTGATTATTTACTGCATAGAGGACAAGGTAAGTGTTAGGGAGACTGTCCCATTGATTCATAAGGTTCAGAAGGGACCCCCTTGCTTTCTAAATTCCTTGAACTGAAGAGGAAAGGAGCCTAGGTGTGGCTGAACCCCATCTTAGTCACAGACTTGGTCCATAGGTTATTTCTAAGGGTTAGAGGATTATATGTGCACAGTTGAACTAAGATATAATCTTATCAAACTTTACAAAGTTTAGCAAGCTATTAATCTGTTGCAGCAAGGAATCTCTTGTGAGGAGTAAGACGTTTCTGCATCAAGAGTGACCTTGAGAGGCATTCCTACTCAAGGGGAGATGCTGTCAAAGGGCTTTTGGCCTGCTCACTGTTTATAGGATAAGATGATGGACTAATAGTCATATTGGTTTTTGTTTGTTTGTTTGTTTTCGGGGGGTTCTTTTTGGTGCATGCTCCATCTGCCCTCAGCTGTTGAACTAGATGTCTGTTTGTCAGTTTGTCCAGCACCCAGCTTGAGTGGATACTGTGGTCACTATCTGCCTGAGTAAGGCCTTGGTGCAACAACCGGGTTTGAGCTAGGCAATGGCCAGAACGAAAGTGAGAATTAGGAGGAGGAGAGGAGGGAGCAGGGGGTAGGGGGAGGGACTGAGGGGGAGGAAGCGTACTATCACAAATGTTCAGTGCGACATGAAGTTTTTGTTATTTGATATTTGAAGTTTTTGATATTAGACTGGGTGACGAGACGCTGGAGAGCAGCCCCACAGAGAGGGATCTGGGGGTTGTGGTGGACAGCAAGTTGAATATGAGCAAGCAGTGTGCCCTGGCAGCCAGGAGGGCCAACCATATCCTAGGATGCATCAGGCATGGCATTGCTAGTTGGTCGAGGGAAGTGATTGTCCCGCTCTACTCTGCACTGGTGCGGCCTCACCTCAAGTACTGTGTGCAGTTCTGGGCACCACAGTACAAAAAGGACATTAAACTGTTGGAGAGTGTCCAGAGGAGGGCGACGAAGATGGTGAAGGGCCTAGAGGGGAAGACATGAGGAGCGGCTGAGGTCACTGGGCCTGTTCAGCCTGGAGAAGAGGAGTCTGAGGGGGGACCTCATCGCAGCCTACAACTTCCTTGCAAGGGGGAGTGGAGAGGCAGGTGACCTATTCTCCGTTATCACCAGTGATAGGACTCGCAGGAACGGTGTTAAGCTGAGGCAGGGGAAGTTTAGGCTGGACATCAGGAAGAGGTTCTTCACCGAAAGGGTGGTTGCACACTAGAACAGGCTCCCCAGTGAAGTAGTCACTGCACCAAGCCTGTCTGAATTTAAGAAGCGTTTGGACTGTACACTTAAACTTTTGGGTAGACCTGTGCGGTGCCAGGAGTTGGACTTGATGATCCTTATGGGTCCCTTCCAACTCGGGATATTCTATGATTCTATGGCCTCTTCTCTTTACAACTTCCATAAATTTAACATTTTTGAGACTTTCCATTAGGAAAATACCTTTGGATGCAGGAATCATTTTTTCTTTCTTTATTCTGAAAAAAACACTTTTCCTCTTTCATCCCAGACACCTTCACAAAATGCAGTTATATTCAATAGATAGATAGCTCTAACTAGCACATTTAATATTCTCAATGAGCTCTAACTAGCACGTTTAATATTCTCAATGTACTGGTCAAGAGTAATAAAGTTTGAATGGATTTAAATATTTTGTCCAATTTGTTATTAGTGCATGAACTATTTGTAATGTAACATCACATGGGAAAACTACATCTGACTGCCTGAGATGAATTTCTGCAGTGTATTCTTACAATTCTGTGGCCACAGGCATTAGTGGGGAATTGGGTGTGAAAAATTGATCACTTGGGCAAATATGACTGCATGTTTTTAAGGGGAATATTTTTCATCGTAAATAATACTGTAATAATACTGTTAAGAATAATGTTAGATTATTTATTTTTAATTTAAAAATAAAATAGAAAATGTTATTCTAAAAGAACCCTTAAAGTTTACAATTGATTAGACTGCTTTTTTTCATCTGCAGATTTTTCAACGTGAATAGGAAGCATGTTGACCTTTGCTGAAATAAGTACCTGACTTGATTACTTTAGGAAATAAAAATCACTAAAGAAAATAATAAATTGCAGGATTCCGTATAAAAATAAATAAAAATAGATTTAAAAAAAGAATTCCAGACTTAAGAAGAAATTGTCTATGCAGATAAGTTTCTATATATGATCAACCCCTGATGAGACCCATGAGCAATTCAGAAGTTCATTTCTATTCAGCAGGAATTGTAAGATGTGCTTAATATTACTATTAGTAATGAATATGACATGATTTTCAAAATCACCCAAAACATTAAAATTCAGCAGAGATACCCATAAAAAGCAAAACGCAAGAAAAAATTGAATACTGCTAATCGTTTTTTTTTAATTCTCATGCATATTCATTGTTATATAATGGTGTTCTTTTTTCGTATAGATTTTGTAGCTGATTTAATGAGTTAAGTAGGACAGTGATCATATAATGAACAGTTATTCAATATATTATTCACTTCTTATACAGTACACAGTTCTGTATCTTGTATAGGAAGAATACATAAGTCCTTTCCTCAAGAAAAAAAATATTAATTTTCTCATAGCCATTGGGTTTTCATCAATATACTATCTGAATTCTCCATATACATTTATTTCAGGTTTTGAGGTTATGTCACCTGGGAAGTTTTTTTTCAGTGTAAGAATATCGAGTTCCCTCCTCCCATGTACAAGATCATGTCATTGATCCCTGTCTGCCAAGATATATTTGGTTACATTAGGCTTGATGGCAACAGTAGGTGTAAAAACAATTGCTCTATCTGATTGAGATAGATACCTTACAAAGAAATGCCTTTACATTTGCTCATGAAACCACTGGTTCTTAAATTCCAGATCAACATTCCTGTACTGTGGAATAATTTCCCTCAATGTGGATAAGATCATTCCACCATCTCTTTATCAGTAATTTTCTGTATCTTTCATCTTGGCAGCTTGGCAGTTAATTAATGTTACATTTTGCATGATCTGTCTCATAAAAGTAAACTTCATTGGCATCTGAAACATCATACAAATGAAAAATTAAAGAAAGCTGGCATTGAACTTCTTTATTTGGAACTTTACTAAGTACATTTAGCATTTAGGAATGAATTAAATAGCAATTAAAAAATAAGGAATAAAGGGAAGATAGACTGGATTGTTAAAATTGGGAAAACAAGGTTTTCTGATTTTCCAGAAAAAAAAATATATATATATATTATTTACACATCTTTTCAAATTTCTTTCAAGTAGAAGCATTTACATAATTTCTGTCTCACTTGGCCAAGTCAGTGTATGCTTCTAGGGTCATTTTTAGAATACTGTACTCATGCTACTTTTTCTAAAGACGATGAATAAATAAGTGAATGAATCAGGTGGATCTTGCCATCTTGGAAAACTAGGAAAAGATTCAGTTGCATTATACTGAGTTTGTAACTCAAAGAGAGAATGATGACAAATTTATTTGATTTTCATGATAGATGGTGAATCCTTTTGGACTGTAAAATAGAAAAGTGGTTAAATCCATGTGACTACAGTAAGTTTTCCAGACTATGGTATTAGATATACTGAAAAAAAAAAATATTTAAATAAATTAATTAAGACAAGGTGAGTTATCTGACACTGCCACTACACAGAAGATCATGCTACAGCCAGCAATAACATTCCACAGATATAAAGGACAAAGATGACGTTTTTCATCCTGCTGAAATATTAACACAAGATTTTCTTTGGATCACAAGGACTTTGTATTTCAATTTCAGTTTCCCTTTAGATAGCATAGATTTAAATGCCTTTAAATTAGTTAGTGCATATGTATACATATGGAAAGCATGCATTATGTAAAGTTATGTTGCTAAAGTATTTTATTTAAATCACAATATACTGAAATCATACATGCATACATGAGTAAGGATACAGCAAGACACATTGAAGTCCAGTGTGCTGCTATTCAACGTTAATTCACACAGATGTGTCAGATGTGTCTCGAAGAAACACTTTTTTTTTTTTTTTTTGGAGACAAGGTGTTACTTCCTTAGAAACACTAAAGAAATAACACCCCAAAACTTCTGTATTCAGAAATAGATATGTGGTTTCACAGTCAGTCAGGACACAGTGTTTTCAGCCCCAAATCTGATTTGCCTTTCACAAAAGTTTAGGGATATATTAGGGTGTCAAATTTCATTTTGAAATTCTGGTTCTGGTTCTCTTCACCACTTGCACTATGTGCACATGACATTGCTCCAGGGATCCCAACTGGTGTGCCAGAAAGTCTCTCTGAGATGAAAGCCTCTGAGAAGTTCAGTGCCCACCTCATCCAGATGGGGCTGCTTGTAGGACACTCCACCTCCCAAAATCTCTAGCATGTCAGAGGGCTCATGCTGCAGCTGCCCTGCATTCAACACATGCTCTAAATATCATAAGCTGCCTAGATGCCTAACGGGATATCACAAGACAATGTTGTGGTGAGGGGATGAGACCCAAGTTGTGTTGCAGTCACACACACATACAAAAAAGGCAGATAATGTTGCATGTGCAACATTTGCGCAAGTGTGTGCAATTGCGTGTACCACATTAGACCTACATGCAGTGAAGTTTGAACATCAAGCGGGTGATGTGCTTTAAATGAGGCTAACCATGAGCAGAGAAGGCAGAAGACATCCTACTCCCTTGGCAAAAGGTACAAGGACCCTTGAGTACCCTAGAGTGGACCGCAAAGACAGCATAAATGCTATGCTTTCTCTTTGCTTTTATTATAGAGGGAGTCTGAGGACAGAAATAATGCACCATGTGAATGTTCCAGTGAAGTACAGAAAACCAAATGGAATGAACTTGAGTCTCTGTATTTTATTTTTTTCATTATAAATAAAATTTTATTTAAATCAATATGCTTTTTTCCCCCCTTTTAATTAATTCACATTTCCTGGAAGGTTATAAGAGACCTGATAATTTTTCAAACTGTTATGAATCTTACAGACATTTTTGAACTTTTCTTAGATAAATTCTCAGCTGTGAAACTGTCTGAGTAACAACCAGGTTATCAAGCAAATATTTTGTGGAAGTCTCTTTGTTCATAATTCTTAATCTGTATTTCCACTATGCAATTCCTACCGTGTTCAGAGAATAACTTTTTAGGAATTTTTGGAAGGAAGCAAAACTCCATCATCGGTTTTTCCTTCTAACCAGAGCAACCTCAGGTTTCCTGTGTAAATGCTCAGGTCAAAGGACACATCTATCCTGACTTTATCTTTTTTCCCTCTCTCTCTCAGGAACTTCTCAGAAAGTCCTGGCAGTGTGAGGTACCCAATGAATTACAAAGCCAGGTGACAGGTTGGAGAGACGTGAATTTGCTCCCTGGTGAAATTAAAGAACCAAGCTTCAGCTCTGAATTCTTGTATTTTCCAGTTTTAGAAAGGTAGCAACCCTTACCTGGAGCTCTTTTGCTTTCCTGCACTGGTATTTCATACTGCTGTCACTTGAAAGGACACTTCAAAGTAGTTCAGGTCCTAAAATTTAACCTATGTTTAAAACCCGCAATCCTGCAGGGAATGGTCACCATATTCTCACCACATTAAGTGAACAGAAAAAAAAAAAAAAAAAAGGAAAGTCTAACAATACAGCACAAAAGACTTTCTGTAAAGAAGTAAATGCTAGTGTGTGTTTTCTAAGACTGTGTGAACTTCCCTGATGTCTAGGTTACATATATTAATGCTGAACGTATTTTTCCCTTTCCCCCTTTCCCCCTCACCCAAGCTTAATGTTACCTTACAAACCTCTGACTGAGATCATCAAACTCGAGGTGAATGTAAAGATCTGATTCATGAAAAAAAAAAAGAAAAAAAAGACATATTTAGGAAATTGGGACATATCCAGCTGGGAAAGTAAGCATTAGTAGACTAGTTTCTACATGAATCGTGAGAGTTAGGTATCAGTGAGAACTTAAACACAAACCATCTTGATTCTTCTGTGCTTAAACAGTCCTGTGCAGTCTCTAAATCTCTTCCTTGCTCCTCAGAGGGAGCCCTGTACCCAGGGCAGTGCCCCTGGTCTGTAGGATGACCTGGAGAGCCTCCCTGCTGACTGCTGGAGGTGGGTGTTCCCCAGCAATGGGGAACAGCTGGGACAGCTCAGAGGATGGCACAGGAGCTCTTGTCTCTGACTGGGGCATTTTGGGTTCCCTGCACACTATTGTGCCTCTGTGATCTTTCATGTTTGTGACAATGAGCTTTTAATCATCTAACCATTCAGGACTCATTTCACATTATCTCCCCTTTCTAATTAGAAAGTAAAATGCATACTGATAAAATGAACACTGTGTAAATGCAGTGTTTTTGAGTGGGCTACATATCATCTAGCTATATATACAAACTACACATCTAAATCTGATCTAGTCACTCAGATTAGTCAACTTCTAACATAAACACTAACAGAGAAATTGGAACTGAGAACTGAAGTAAGAGCTGATTATTTCACCGCAGCATGGTGCATCCCCCCAAAAAGAATTCACCTGTCAGAAAGCCAATGACCCATCTCTGCTTCACTGGGAGAACAGCACAGTTCTGTTGTAAAGACAAATGGATTTAAAAAGCATATGAAAAATGACTCCAAATAAGTATCATTTTGTCTTTTTATAAAAACATTTTTTCTTCATGTTATTGAAGGGGTTAGTTGGTTCAGTTCATTTATTTATTTATTTATTTTCCCTGTTTTCCCTAGTAGGATTCAATGGAAAAGTCAAACACACAATAGAGAAATCTGGTAGGAATGACAATGTTTGCATGTACTTATGCTTGTATGTTTTGCAAACTCTCATCCAGAATTAAGTATATAAAACACCACTAAAAATGCCTGATTCACTTCAGTTTTTCACCACTGAATAACTGCTTATTTTAAGAGGGTACATCAGTCTAAAACAGGAGTGACACAGGAGAGAACTGGTTCAAGGGAAGCCTAGTTTATAAGGAAGCTAATAGAAATGAAGGTAACAGTATGTGTTAAGTTTATTCCTTGCCTCTTCTTTAAAATTAAGGGAGATATCAAAATCTGGAACACAACCTAATTTCTTTATTGGCTTATATAATACCTCTCAATATGTATTACCCCAACAACACAGACATTGATTTTGCTGTTATTTTATATACCAGGACCACACTGAGTTTCATTGTGCTATGAAACAGTATTGTTGTTACGTGTATTGACATCTGAGAGTTTGTACAGTTTACATTTGTTAAATATAAAAAGTGAAAGCCAGACACTGTACAAAAAGAGCCTGAGAGTGGTGGGAGCTTTTTTTTTTTTTTTTTTTTTTTTTTTAATTAAGTCTGGAAATTGCACTGTGTTCAAATAATGATAGGAACTTACTTTCATTCAAATTTCTTCAGAGATTTTGAGATTTGACCTTCAAGTCCACTAGAAACCCATCAAATGATTTACTCTGCAGTTCTGTTTGGAATGAATTATTCCAGTTCATCTCACGTGTAACACAAGGAAGAGCAGATGGACTGGTATTGGGATGATTGAGGTGTTAGTGGGCTGAAAGGTAATTAAGAAAATACACTGGTTAAACAAGCCTGTGAAAGTCAGAAAGTATTCCATCATAAAGTAAAAGGTCAAATTATTGTCTATCTGATAAACATGTGATATCTATTAAATGTCTAATATTCCCAGAAGGAAAATTATTCTTTTTTTCTTTCCTACTCTTTTGATTTTATGCAGCAATCTTAGAAAGACTGAATAATGAATTCACCTACAATGTAAGTTCAATGTAGTACAATGTATATGACCAAAATATCAAAAAAGTCTCTAGTTGTCTTCAAGCACAATTTGTTTCTTCATAGGTACTACGATCTGAAGATGACTAAGTTCATGTATCTGTCTCTACACCGCATGTGTGTGCTGAACTTAAACATTGATTTCAGTTTTAAAGCTGTTTCTTAAGCTGCATAGTTAATATAACAGCTCTGCGGATGCCAATACAGGCTCTGCTGGCAACAGAAGCTCATTCCAGTGTACTTAGCCTGAGCTGCACTAACACTCCCCAAATAGTGAAGATACTAATTGAAACCAGCCAATTAGCCTTGCTCTCTTATCAGTGGAAGATCACAATTTACAAAGAGTAATTTTCCAATCTATTTTGGATGGATCAGCTTTGTAAGGTATTTTGATTGGATGTTTTCCTGCTGACTCCCAGCTATTTTCTTCCACTGACCACTCTTAGCTTCCTGGGGTACTTGGGCTCTCTGGATGTTCCAGGTTCTCCATCTCCCCAGATGCATTTAATTATAATGATTAACCTCTATTGTATGGTACTGATGTCCTATTGATTATCGGTCTGGACATTTACTTTGTTAATACCCATATGCACAAAAGTATTAGCAATTAGCACAATATGTTAGTTCATGCTCTATATCTTTAAAGATCATATATGTGCATTACTGGTTACATACATCTTCCAACCTACAATACAACAGCACAGGTGTTTGAGTAGACCTTTTCAGACCTTTAATGGCATCTTGCTTTTTAATCTATTTTCTGTCTGGTTGGTAATCATGCTCTTGGGTTCTTTGTTATGTCACTTGTACAGCTACATTAATAGATTTTGTATTTTTCAGCTTTCATATCACTGCTTTAGCTTGCACTTATCTCTCCCTGCCAGCTACAGAGGGAGCTGGATGACTGCTTCAAACTAGACACTTAGTTTTCAAGCAGCTAAACTTGGAAGAATATACTTCACATCCATAATACTTTTGGTTCCCAAAGTGAGACTTTGAGAAAGGTTTGATTTTTAGAAAAGACAGAACCTCCATCTTCTGAATACGAAGCCCAGTTAAATTAAGCACTCAGAAGCTGAAGTGCTCAAAATCACCAAACACTTTTGACAGCACTGATTAATGAAATACAGATTCAAAGAGATTCTCCCTGCATAAGATAGAGAGCACTCTTTCAACTAGTGCTATCTTTAAAACTTACATAAACATTAATCATGCCTACTGTGAGCTGACTCCGTTCTTCACTTTACAACCAGAAAGGCTCCCCTCTCCCCAAAGTGACTGAAACCTTAATAGTTTAGATGTATATTAATATGTGCATACATATTATAGAACATATAGTCCAGGGAGAGAAATGTTTTTTAAACACAAGACTGTGTACTTGGGATATCAGCTGTTACTCTTGATTATGTTAGAGGATTAATTTTATCCTCTACAAAGGTCAGTGTAGCAAGTGAAGATGGCAAAGAAACTGCTTTAGAGATGGCTATCTCCTGGATAAATTAACTGGTGCTTTACCCTGATTATGGTTTATTCTATATTCCAAAGAAGCTTAAGTAGGTGAATCTCACAGTCAATAAATACAGATTACTCAGCTTTCATTGGAAACTGATCTTCTCCACAAGGGAAATCTATGGTAGACCTGATCCTTAAACACAATGAAAATATTTCACTTCCCAGTGCTGACAAATGGTGCCTAGGTTTGGTACTTCATCAAATTGGACGACTAATGCAGTGAAGTAACTCATACATTGATTATGCTTTGCTCTTTTTAGTGTATGTAGAGACACATAATTTAATAAATTAGTGAATATAAATTAGTGAATCTTTCTTACTTTGGTTTCTTTTTCTCTCTTGCCAAAAAAAAAAAAAAAAAAAAAAAAAAGTGGATGAGAACAATGATTTGCTCAAAAAAAAAGCATGCATGGGTCTATATTCTTCTAAATCTTAAACAATTTATAGTGAGGCAGAGTGAGTGATTTATAGGTACAGTAGAGTGAGGAAGAGGAAAGGTTTTATCTCTAAAAGGAATGAACCATGTTTCCTTTTTCTTGTTGTTGTTCAAAACTTTTGTCATAATGATTACAGGATATGATTATCTGCTCAAACATATATTCTAAAAGAGATGGATCAAGAGTCTATTCTATGCTTATGAATTCTTACATGGAGTAGTATTTATATTGTAAATATTAACACTTTTTTTTTTTTTTCAGTCACAGGACAAAATTGGTCCCTGCCATTCAGGTTTGAGCAAATCATCATTACCATCCACCAACTAGTTACAATGTACTAGTACTAGTTATTCTTATTATCATTGTTACAAAATGAGGAATGAAAAAAGAAATAAAGCCATCTCCAGAATACAGAGAGTAACAAACAAACAAAACAAACAAACCAACAAAAACAACAACAACAACAAAAAACACAACAGTCAGACTTCATCACAGAATGAATGGGGAATCAAAGCCTCAGCATGTCATCAGGGACTGGACAACAAATGGGCTGTATATGTGACTGGTCAAATGGAAAATAGGATGTCTTCCCAGGCAGCAGGACAGAAACCACCCCAAAAACAATTCTGACAAATAGAGGAAAACAAGCTAGTCTCTGCTACTGCATTGAAGCAGTATAGAACAAT
Source organism: Anser cygnoides (assembly GCF_040182565.1). Lineage (NCBI taxonomy): Eukaryota > Metazoa > Chordata > Aves > Anseriformes > Anatidae > Anser > Anser cygnoides. The sequence goes on from NC_089873.1 coordinate 35,432,204, forward strand.
AATCCTGCTCTTTTTTGCTCAATTTATAACCTCACAAAGCATACTAGGTGCAACTAGGTTAGCAAGGCATAGACTTTCCATTGAAGGTCTGTTAGGTTTTACTCATAGAGTAACTGAGGTCATTAATATCAAAGCACTTGTCTAATACATATTAAAAATCCATCTTGGAATATGGCTGTATTAATAAAGAATTTAGTTTTAAATTATGTTAGAAAACAACACGAAACAAAAAACAGAGCTCAGCATGCCAGCTCCCTACAACACTTCTGTCGTTGACAACCTTGAAGAAAAAGTTTATTATTACTGCAAGAGGTATTTCAAAAGATCAAAGACAAGTACGTTTATCAGAAAGGATATTTTTGAGAGTATAGAATTTAGAACTTTAAATTATCTTAAGAAATCCAATAATAAAAATCAGTCAGTTCTACTCCAAATCCATGACATCAGTGAGGCACAGTAATGAATACAGATTGATGCCCAAGCATACCTTATGAAAAATTATCTATGTCTCTGTAGCAGGAAGCCTGAGTCGAAATTCTTAGAAAACATTGAGGTTACATCTTAGAAAACAGAGAGGTCAAGGGCATGACATCAGAAGCAAGATGGAAATATTCAAGAAATAGAGGAAGGCTGCAGAACTTAAACAGCCATTCAAGAATAACATATTACAGCAGAGTCAGAAATATAGCAAAAGATAACAAATATACAGAAACAGAAAATTCCTGAAAAAAAGAAAAACAATCCAAACACATCGCTACAGAAGATTAATAAAAACTTGCACTTAGTTTAGGGCACAGAAAACTACATTTTCCAGAGAAAAGGTCTCATACAGTCTGATTAAACACACTAATTACATTACATGAATTAAAGAAAATAATATTAAATATATATATATATTCAGCAGACAAATTAGGAAAGAAGACTCAGGAAAAAGAAGCATGAAAACTGGATATTTCCCATACAAGAGATAAGCATAACATCTCCACACAATCTTATCAAGAGAAATCACATATCAGAACAATGTTAATTACAAAAAATAGCTTAGATCATCAGGAATTTTCTAGCTATTGACTGATCACATTTCCCAGTGTTTCCAAGTTATTTGAGATAACTCAAATAGATGAGGGACTGAGATCAACCAGCACAATTCTAGCTGTGTTTTTGGTTTATTTGTTTCCTGTGCCTTTTTAAAATTCCAATTTAAAATGCATAAATATGGCAGAAAACTGATCAGTATTACTTGAAGTGACTAATTGAGTCTAACCATATTTCTTGTGCTTCTTGCATGCCCATAACTATGGTTCCATAATGCACATATTTCAATAAGAGAAGTAAAAATTCATTTTCCATCAGGGTGAAAATGCTAGTGGGTTTAACTGTCTTCCTGAAACATGGTAACTGAGAGATCCCAGTGTTCACATTTCTCCTTCCTGAGCAATGTTTTTTTTTATCAGGGAACCATTATGGCAAAAAAATGAGCTCTACTCTCTTTTTTCCTGTCAATGTCTTTGGATGAATCCCAAATGGGTGCTCTGTTTTACCAGACTGGGTTACTCTGATATCTTACATGTATGAAGCAAGTAAACTGAAGTATCATGGTGGACCTGATGCAAGTTATGGGTGCATATCTTCCCATACAAAATGTGTCTAAATATGCCTGTCCTTAAAATTAGAAATTTGCAAAAACTTTCAGGAAGGAAGATAATCAGTGTGAAAAGGCATCTAGATAGTCTGGCACTGTTGTGAAGAAGGCATATAAATTCTACCCCAGTCCCACGCTGACTTCAGTTTGCCTTAAATCTTTCACTGGGTCAAGCTCTAAGTGAATCAAGAAGGACATTTTCTTGATCCTATATAATACATCTTTCCATATGAGTAGTTATGTTTTAGTTTGGGATTATGGAGAAATTTGGGAAAAAGCCTGGTCAAAGGAAGTTAGAATTGATTTTTCTGTGATTCAGAATGACAGATTCATCAAATCACAATGAACTATTTATTTATTTATTTATTTATTTATTTATTTATTTATTTATTTATTATTATTCTTCTCCTGGATTCCCAGTGGATTACTGCGGTAAGGTCTGACTATCTATTTAAGAAATTTCCTATCTAAAAATGAGTCTTCCCAGTTCAATACATTTTTATTTAGATTGTTCCCTTCTTGAGGAAACTCATGAGAATTGACAGGCTGCAGAGCCCTGACAGTTCAGCAAGTCAGCAGAGGACCATTAGCTACAGAATCAAACTCAAACTTTTTTCAGGACTGCTTTTCTGTAGGTGGATAAGATACCAATAGCTGAATGAACTAAAGCTAGGAGATGACTTTATATCTGTTTTGTTTTAAAAATATATATATATTTTTAAAGAACCTTAAAAATACCTTAAATTTACATCACTTAAGCTCTGGAGGACCTATTTTTCTTCCTCTGCTTTTACCTTGTTACATTGATCTGCAGTGTGACAGGAATTGTCTTCATTCAGAAATAAAGTATGTAAACTTTTTTGATCAGACTACACTGCAGTGACAGAATAACTTCCATCTTAACTCTAGTATTGTCATATTAGGATCAGGCAAAGCAGAAATAACCCATCAATTATATTATCTGAGGTCAAGTGATCTAACAGAAAGTCTTTCACAGATGCCTGATCAGAAACCTAGTGTACATAAAATGGATGATTTATAGCTCACAACTTACAGTTGTAAAAGAAGAAACAACTGTTTGCTTGAGCTGAAGAATGGAGATTCTAATGCAGTATCTATATGCTTAATACCCATCTCAACTGGTGTGCAGGGGTGAAACTATTAAATAGTTGAAAAAACAAATAATTTTTCCTCCGAATACCAAATATAACATTAAGTCTGAAAAATATATATATTTTTAAGGGAATATATATATATATATATATATATATATTATTCTTGTCAAATTCAGACAGGCTTTCCACTTTCGGAGTTCTTTGACTTATATATAATCATATCTTGTTTAGGTATGACTAGCACTGCAGTTACATCAGAAAGTAACATGATTCTGATCATCAGCTTCATTTTCCTTTCCTTTGTTTTATTCCATCGATATTTTTTAAAGTTTCATTCCTTTCTTTAGTTGGGGGATATTTATACTTACATTTACTTAAAATCTGCCCTTTAAAAGTTGGGAATTTCTAAATAGGACTGCTACAAATACTGGTCTCTGTTGTGTTTGTCTTGTGCATTTAATACCTACACTTAATTCTTTCTTCTCTTTAATAAATCATGAATGTGAAATATTCTAGGGTAGTTTGTGGTTTTCCTTTTTTTCTGATTTTTCCTTTTTTTCTAAGTTGTACTCACATACATATGTACCTCATATAGCAACATTGTGAGTCTGAAGAGAAATACTGGAACAATATAATTTCTTAGTTTGTAAAGGGGCTGAAGTGCTAGGAGAGTACCCCAAATCCAGAATCAAAATCTGCCATTATCCCAGTGTCACCTACATACTGAACTAGGATGAGCTGACATATTAAATTCACCAATTTACAAATGTTAAAAAATATGACCAAGTAGACTCCTCAGACCTAGTTGCAGGTAACCAAATGAATCTTGGTATCTTAGTACCTAGCTCCTACTCTAACAGGTTGCCATATATCATTGATGTTTATGCCTCTGATATATTGCTCTAAAAAGCATTCCTAATCTGTACAACATGGAGAAAAACTTGAAAACAAAATCAGAGTCTCCTTGGCTTGAGTATATAGATAGTCCTTACCAAGGGAGGTGAGGTAGACATTAAAAATATAGTCATGTAATCCACACATCAAACTCTACAGAAAGCATAGTTTCCATTACTTTTTGGTGAATGAGTGATATCCAGAGTGAAGATCTTTGTTGTGCCCGTATTTCAAGTTCAGCTCAAGCTCTGCTAACATTCAGACTATCTAGATGCATGGCTTGGGAGATAGGTTGAGTCTCCCAGAGTTTAGTTCACATGTAAACTCATCCAACATAATGACTACTCTACCCAGTAGTTATCTACTGACATAAATTGTATAAACTTTCATGGACATAATATCTAACAGGCCAGCTAAATAATGTAAACTCCTTCACAGGAAGGTCCCATATTGGGTGCAGCAGACAGCTAGAGACACACAGCCTTTCTGAGCTGTAAGCACATTGGGTCTGCACTAGAGGCCCACAAAGTTCACTGCCAAAGCACTCATGGCTATTGTTCACCGAGAGTTTGAATAGGTGTTTTTTTTTTTTTTTTTTTTTTTTATTTGTCTCTGTGAATCTACTCTAAGCTGGAACTCAAATTCCATATGATCATGTCACTCGTCTCAGAAAAATACAGGAGAAGAGGAAATGACAGTCAAAATATTTTGTTCAAAGAGTAAGAAAATGGAGTTCTCTTCTTCCTTTTTATTTATTTTTTATTTTTTATTTTTTATTTTTTATTTTTTTATTGTGTCTTCAATGATTGGTTATTCCTTCACATTTTCAAGTTTTCTTCATAATCACTAAAACTAGTGTTAAAAGACAATTTAGACATAAATGCATATGACATCTTCTAAAAGAAGTGTTGCTATTCCAGTCTGACCTAATTTCATCTAATTCTGTAGTTTATGTGTTGATGTATCCTGGCAAATTACATATATTATGCTAATTAAAATTTTCTTATGTTAATCTGAATTAACAGTATTTTCCAGTGCTACTTGTTATCATTTTTCTGCATTGAACTACTCATATCTTAAGGACTTTATATGTCTTATATCACTGCAATAACATCTGACATTTCTACTCTTCAGATAGAAGTAAACCATGTTTTGTTTTAGGAGTAGGGGACATGGAACACAGAAGTGTTGAAGATATTCTTAAATGGAAGCAATGAAAAGCCAGTTCTGACAGAAGAACATTAAACAAATGAAGTTAAATACAATATGTCAAATGTTTATTGGAAAACAAACAAACAAAAACAATGATGCTTTTATGTCTCACATTTGGAGTTAGAATACCACTGGTACGCCTGTTGAGAAGAATATATTTAGACATAGTTTATAGAAGCCTATCAAGAAAAAATAATAAATTGAATTGTAGAAAGTCAACTTGGAAAGAAATATTCTGTGTATTAGCTAATATTTCAATAAATAAATAAAGTATATGTATAAAAACTCACACTATGTAATTCAACTGCTACTTCTAATAATGTGCTCATGGCAGTTTTTCCAGAATTGCCATATTAAGCAAAACAGTACATGTGCTAATGCTTAAAATTATTTTGAGAAGAATAAGTCTTTGCCTTTAGAGAGCCTTGAGCTACAGACTGCCATTACCTACAGGTGTAGCTGCACCCCTGACGTTAACAGGGAGGGTGAAATGTCTGCTCTAAAACTCTCCTTGTTTATATATACCCTGTGTAAATGCAAGAGTTGAATGGTGGGAGTACATGCTAGATTGTGTGTGCCAGAGTAATACAGGACTACAGCTAATCTGGAGCTTTAGTGACCCTGGAGAGAGGAACCATGTCTCTGCATAGCCATCAGACTTGCATAACTACCTCTACCTCAGAAGAGGAGTAGAGACCAAGGCTCATGGTCAAGGATTGCGATGGTGGGGTTAGGATCTTTTTTTTTAACTTTCTTTCTTTTTTCCTTTTCCCCTCATTTAAGCCGTGTACGATAATTTTATAGACACTTATGTCATTGATTACATCATCTGTCTCCACAGTTTACTGATCACCATTTCTTTTAAAGCATAGCTTCTCAGACAGAGACAAGAAAATCTCTTAAAAGGCACTGCCACCATTCGTGACAGTTGTTGGCCTCTGTGGGAAGTGTATGGCTGAATAAGAGCCCAGTGCTGTCCTGTGAAGGCACTCTGCAGGAAGAAATTACCCTGGCTGCAACCAGTTGAGGCATCACATCTACTGATTATGTCATGTAGAGATAATGTCACTCCTCTTAGGCACTTGGGATTTTCCAGGAAAATTATTCAGTATCTGTGCCTTCTGACTGTCAGTTATTCACATCAAATCCAAAGTTATTTCAATTATATGGGACAAGTTAGGTTTTGTTGACTATTTTGTTATTCTTCTATATCTCTGTTTTTCATTAAATATTTCATCATGTTTCATTAAAGACATTCAACATCTATTCTCAATAACTAACTTTGAGATCTGACTATACCGTTCATCAAAATAAGTTATTTAATAAGCTTTGGCATTATTTTCCATTTGGAATAATAATCTCAGCCTGATCTTTCACTATTACAACTAAAACAATACAAATGTATTCAAAATACTAATCTGCATATATTAACTTTTGGGTAAAGCTTTCCTCGATGCATTTTCAATATTTTTTAATTAAGATCCAAAGTTTTCTAATGGATTATTTTTATTAGGGATATATCTTTTGTCTTCCACCATTAAAATCTCCCTCACTGTCTTCCTGAGCACAGATAAACCCAAAGAAGAAAAACACTGGACAGAATTTTGTGCAATTACATTTCGACATTGTATTGGGTTTGGATCTACAGCCAGGTCACTGAACTGGAGACAAGCAATTTTAATGTCCTGCACTTTCATTGATTCATTTGCCAATGCCCAACCAATGTTTGACAGTAGGATGATCAAACTGAATGAAGCCAAAAGAAAAAAACAGAGAATGCTCAGAATCCAACAGTGTTGGAAACTAGAATTTAAGACTAAGTTGGAGGGTAAAAAGGAAGGGAAATTGTAAACAGGATGTTGGGACAGACTGTGTCAAGAGGGCAAAACTGGAAACTGGGCTAGGTCAGTCTGTGTTTTAAAACTAAAAGGCTAAGGCTGATTTTCAGCTTTAATATTTTATGAAAGAATTTTCAATATTAATAAATTATTTTATTTCCCATTAGTATATCAAATTCTTAATTCTTCTGACACCAAAGGATATTTGTCTCACAGCTTTAACAGTCGTGGAGCTTGCTTGTTCTTTTACAGTCCGAATTTTGTAATTTCTCTTTACAAATAAGGGAGAAAGTGGAAATTTGCAGGGATAATTTATACTGTGCTAATGTGACTGACTAACATAAGTGGGGAGAATTGCTTTTTGAGTCTCTCTCTCCCCTTTGTCTACAGAAAAAAAGCTTATATTACATATTTGAAAGCCTTTCTGACTGACCCAGATATGCAGTATGACCCATGCTGAAGTATTAAGGGACATCTATCAAATAGATTAACCACCAAAAGTTTCTGATGTCATGGCACAGAAAGGTAATGGAAATGTTCAAAATCAGAAAGCAGAGACGGTGTAGCTGTAGTCACTGTGGAAACAAAGCAATGATGCTTTACTTATTTCTTAGGGTCCTGGTATATCTTTTGTGATCTGTTCATATGTTGCAGTAAGGCTTCTTCACTTTCTCTTGTGGAACATGCACTCAACAACCAGGACATGCAGACTTAATAGAAGGTCTAGAGACTTAGGTAAAAATTTAGAACCCAGACAGGGTTAGATGTGACTAGTAAACATTACTTGTCAGTAATTTTGACTCTTTTTGTTATGTTCTGAGCTGTGATACCTCTGTAATGGATGCACTTAGCAGGAACAATCCTTTATAATACGCTAAAAGCAGACATAAGTAAAATAACCTAAACCACATCCATTGTTAATAATTGATGTTCATTCAGCATTGGCAAGCATTGATTATAGGCTTAAAAGGAAGTTCTTGCAATATTGATTTGGATGCTTTTGACCTGAAACTGAAAGCTGCATGCACTTAGTGGAAGTCAGTCACATTTCTTAAAAATTAAGCAGTCATTAAGTTTATGAGATTCACTACCCTGTTTTTGTGTGATATACTGTATGTCCTTGAGGAAATGTCAAATATGTGTTAAACATTGCAACTTTTGAAAATAGACTAGCATAACAAATAACAAAAAAAAAAAAGCAATAGGTTCTGGAATTCTGTCTGCGATATATTGGGAAAGACAGATGATTTGCTAAAGAACTATCTTTTTAAAGGAAAAAAAAAAAGAAAAGGGGACATGGGAGCATGGTCGGGGGGGGGGGTGGGGGGGAGGCTTGTATCAGCTGTTTTTTCTATCAGCTTTACTGCTCTGTCTTAATACCAGTGTCACAGCTTGACTGAATCCTTGGCTGAAAAATACAGTTGCAAACAAGACTAAAGACAGGGAAAATATAGTTGGATGAAGCACTTATATAATTGTTATTATATTATTGAAGAACAATGTGTGATTGGAAATGAACTGTAGGTTTTGGAGATAATTCCATTTCCATGAAATGTCTGAAACGCAAGCACAAATTTCATTTGTCATTAAGCAGTATTTAACAAGTTTCATTTTTGTGCTAGTTTCAATAGTACTCCTTCAAGAATAACCTCCACTTCCACCTCAGATTCAGTACCGAAAAATGTCAATGAAATTTCTGTTGACTTGAAACTTATTAATAGGAAAATGACCATTGCTGAATGTAATGTAACTTGATGATTTATTTGGAACAATTTCTTTTAAGTAGATATGTAAAAAGATTGGAAGAACATACACGTAAATACTTCAGTTTTTTAAATACTGAGTGAAACCAATCAAAGTTCTTTTGCAGTCATAATTAATCATTGAAATATTGAGATGTTCTTTATTCCATCAAATGAGGTTTTCAAAAGGTTGACAGAGTACGTTTTTTCTACTAGTTAATGAAGAGCTGCGTAAAAGCTGTTTAAACACTTTTATTTAAAAGATCAAAGAGAGAAAGCTGGAGTGATAATCTGAAAAACAGATCTTACAGAAGGCAGAGAAAGCTGGTAGCTTGTAACACATATCCAGAAGTAGGGAGGAACTTCCTGCATATGATGCGATACAATGACCAGCTTCTGCCAACAAATGATTTAGCTCAGCCTTTCATTATAGAGAGTTTGTCCTAATCTTTTCATCTTCATTTGTGAATACAATAGACTATATTAAAGATTTTGGCAAATGTGGAGTAAATCATTGAAAATATGAGAAGAGTAGCACACAGAAAGCTTGCTTGGGTAAGACAGTAAGGGATGATTGCCTTTTTTTTAGAAGTAGACATTTTTTTTCCGTTAACTGGATACAAATATTTGAAGTGTTTCGCTGTTCTGATAACATAGACTTAGCTAATATAAGATCCATATGACTCTGTCTAATAAAATTGCAAATGTGTAAAGGTCAAAAATATAAATTGCATTGATTTTGATCCCATGAAATAAACTACTGTAATTGTACTGTAGCATATTTTCCAATGACCTACAAGTCAGATGCATTGTTTGATAAAAAGGTGTACCTTCTACATCTTTTGATCACATTGTTTTGCCAGATAAGGTTTGAGAATACAACCTTCAGCTTAAACAAGCCTTTTCAGCTTAAACAATAAAAAATGTCAACTCCATGTGTAAGAATTTCCCTAATATTCCTAGTATGACAAGCAAAAGTCAAATCCAACAAAATTAATATATATTAATCAAACTTGATCTAATTCCAGTCTAATCTGAGAGGCAACTTTATTTTCATGGTTTTATCCTGTAAAATGCTCCTAAGTAAGGCGCTAAAACTTAAAGACCTATTAAATAGCATTGATATTCAATGAAAGAAAATTACCACAAGACTGCTCATAAATTTAAGGGATGTTTTTTTCCTCTTCCCAAATTTTGTAGAATAGAATCCTGGCTCCCATGTCGTGCAGCTAACTAGAACACTGGGCATAACATTTGACTAGAAAAACAGTATTAAACCCATAAACAAGTACCCCTTAAACAGCAGAACTGTTTCTCCTGTCCTTTTGGTGACTACACTTTAAAAATATACAAAGGGGTGGAGAAGAGCAAGAAACTGAGATGGAGTCTGGTCCACCCAGAGGTCAATGGCTGATCACTTCTGGTTTCATTCTCTTGGTGGTTGGCTCTGTAAATTCTAAGGCTGACTCACAGTTTTAATAAAACATAATTTGCACAATTTTATATAATGGAACAATTCTTTCTTTTTTCTGGCACCTATACTCTGTAAGATTTAAAACCTATGCAGCAGTAACTAAGTGTTTATTTTTGACTCATATCTGGTCTGGGTCCTGATTTACATTAGAAATAAAAACTCACACTTGGAATTAAAATGACTGGAACATTCCTTTTGATGATTCCGTGCTTCTGAAAGGCTAATCGTTTTATGTCGTTATACACACAACAGAAAAACTTTCCGAAAAGGCTGGCTTCATTCTCCCTAGGCCACAGTTCTTCAGTTTAAAACAGAAATAATATTTGCACCTGATTTTGCACAAGGTAGATGCATTTGGTATATAAGGATGTTGCTGTGAGAGAGATCATCACAGAAATCTTGAAAATAAAATCGCCAGGTGAGACTGGAGTCATTTTAGGTAATAACAGCTTTTGTGGTGTAACAGATCCTGTTTGCAGCAGATGAAGGAGCATATCAGCTAAAGTTTTGCAAACAGGTCAACTCTAGAATTCTTTAATTTTGACTGTTTTCCTTAGTACTCTTTCAGGCCTCCAGACTTCTTAGCCTTGCTATTTACCTCTGTAACTCTTTCCCTTCTCAATAAAATAATTTCACTCTAAATGAATAGATTAGATCTGAAACCAAACTGCATAATTGTTTTTCAACTATAAAGGAAGGTCATAATAAATCACTCTGTACCCACAGATATATTTTTGTCCGTCTATTTTGATAAAAAATATTCCTTTCTCAGTATGTCCCTAGAGTTTTGAAGAGCATTCATTCAATTCCATTAGCTTTTACAGTGAAATATTTGTGCTACAATGAAACCTTTTGGTTTCAGGTGATAATGTGTCACCTGATATTTAACAACAATCATTGTGTTAAATGTATATAGGATAAAATAGGTAAGATCCTAAAGTATTTATGGTTCGTGAACAAGATGGGAAACAGCAGTAATGAGGAAGAGAGGAACAATTGATAATGAAGAACTTGACATCACCACTTTTTTTTTATAATAATTATTATTTTAATTGTAAATGCAAATTTGTGCAAAGAGACACAAAGCAATAGCAAAAACATTTAACATACTACAATTATATCTCTTAACAGGAAGGTTATTCCATAATTTGAACTCTGGGACTTCTGCCTAAGATTTCAAAATGTACCTATAGAATTTTTGTAAGCATCAATTTTAATAAATTTCTGTTCTGCAATTTTAAATGTCTACATGCACTAGAAATTCTGAGAGAATAAAGACCTCAGTTCCCATTACTGTCATTCATAGAGATTTGAAGTAAGCACAATGTTGTGGTTTAACCCGGCTGGCAACTAAACACCACACAGCCGTTCGCTCACCCTCCCCCCTCCCTCTCTGGGATGGGGGAGAGAAACGGGAAAGTGAAGCCGGTGAGTTGAGATAAAGACAGTTTATTAAGACAGGAATATAATAATAACAATAATAATAATAATAGTGATAATGATATAGTATTAATAATAATAATGTGTAAGAAAACAAGTGATGCACAATGCAATTGCTCACCACCCGCTGACCGATGCCCAGCCTATCCCCGAGCAGCCGGCACCCCCACCCCAGCCAGCCACCCCTATATATTGTTTAGCATGACGTCAGATGGTATGGAATACCCCTTTGGCCAGTTTGGGTCAGCTGTCCTGGGTCTGTCCCCTCCCAGCTCCTGCTGCACCCCTAGCCTGCTCGCTGGCAGGACAGAGCGAGAAGCCGAAAAGTCCTTGACCTGGTGTAAACACTGCTCTGCAACAATTAAAACATCAGCATGTTATCAGCGCTCTTCTCACCCTAATCCAAAACATAGCACCCTACCAGCTACTATGAGGGAAAATTAACTCTGTCCTAACTGGAACCAGGACACACAAATAGGAGAAAGGATGCAGTATATACAGTTTATTTTCTCTCCATTCTTTATCCCAGAGCAAGGAGTCATGGAGGGCAACAGAATGAATGGTAGATGGGTCCTCATTTACTGAACAGAGCTGAACTGGTACAAATAATGTCATAGCCTTCACATCCTTAAATTAGTATGTGCCAGCCAAGTCCCTCCTACAACCTTAGGCTCTGTGCAAGCTGTTATGAATGTCACCAGCTGTACATAGCCCGGAGGTGCAACTCTTTCTTAATCATTTCAATGCAATTTGCTTAGGCCAATATTGAAAATGGCATTCATAATATCCTGAAACCTTGTTTGCAGAGGCCACAGGGTAGATAAGAAAAGAAATGGGGATCTCTACGCCTGCTGTAGGCTTCTGAAGGATTGCTTTCCTGGAGGATATTTCCATGTAAATGCTAATGTACTGAAAATCTGGCCTATATGCCCACAGGCTACAAATGAAGCAGGCTAGAGAAAATTGCTTATAAGGAATTCCTCTTCCTCTTCCTTCCCCTGTTCCTTTAGTTACCTTGAAAGATTGATTATGCAGTCTGAACTTAGCAGTATGGACTCAGCTGGACTTAGCCAAATACAACATTGTAATCTTTCAGTTTGCCTTCTTCTTCAGCACTTCAAAAATAACCTGCAGCAACCTTGCTGCAGGTAGACCTTGGTTGCCAATGGGCTGGCCCTGACAACACGTTTATGAAAATATGCTAAATTCATGAAGTGGGTATACTATCAGCAAACTTTATGTTTTTAAATAGTCAAACAAATAATCATACAATAAAAAAGAACCTAAATGTAGAGAAATGCAATTCTTCTGAGTGAAATAGTAATGTAAATAATATACTTCTCCCCTATTTAGTTATCTTCATCTCCTTAATTTTATTCCAGAAAAAATATAAATAACTTTAAGAGATTCATATCTGACTACAATTATTGACTGAAATTGAAAACAATTTTCTCCGTTCTAATAATTTGATGTGTCTGTGAAGTGCCTTTGTGGTGCATTCTAGGGCAGATGGTTTATGTCTTCTTTTTCTGCTGAATACAGATAATTTTCAGTATGGAAGTCATGTAAGATGACTCTGATTTTGAATTAATGCACTCAAATAGTTATAACTAGATATAACTAATATAATTGGATTAAGAAATAAGGGTGAAGAAGGTGCAGGGCCACGTAGTCATGTACATCATGAGATGTAGGATCACATGAAGTGCAAAAGACTGTGTGTGTAAGGGAGATAAAGACGAACCAGGACTCCCATTAGTAGTTCTGCGGTAGATATTTAACTGCTGCCTTACCTAACAGCACGTTTCATTAACTAGTTTAAACATTCTTCTGCTTTTCAGCAGTCTTTTCTCATTCAGAGCATCTGATTTGGATAAGAAAGAGGACATGCAAAATTGTCTTAATCCATTCATACAGGCAATGTCCTGGGTTATTTTGTGGAAAGTGTTAGTTCAACATTACAAGAGAGACTATCCAGATAGATCAGCCTGCAATTTCATACTTCCAATGACAATTAGTCCAATGGCCATTGTTCTTGAAAATGACAATGGTGTACACAATGACTTGCAAAGTTGACTTTTCATTACTCAAAGTCTTTGTTTCTTCTTTACTAAAATGTAGCTAAATGGAATACCTTCTAAAATCCTATCACCACACAAAAGCATTTATTTTCCCAATATGCAAGGCTAGTAACCATGTAGTTTTACAATAGCTTATTTAATTATCAGTAATGATCTGCAACAGTATAAACCCTACCTACACTTCAGACAATGATTCACAAGCTGAGGCATGAAATTTCATTACTATTAGGCAACTCAAAGCAAGCTCAGGTGAGATTCCATCAAATTTGTGTAAATCATGATAGAAAACATAACATCCTTCTAGTGATTATTACAGCTTTTCTTAGGAAGTAAATTTCCGAAAAGGCTGGCTTCATTCTCCCTAGGCCACAGTTCTTCAGTTTAAAACAGAAATAATAATTGCACCTGATTTTGCACAAGGTAGATGCATTTGGTATATAAGGATGTTGCTGTGAGAGAGATCATCACAGAAATCTTGAAAATAAAATCGCCAGGTGAGACTGGAGTCATTTTAGGTAATAACAGCTTTTGTGGTGTAACAGATCCTGTTTGCAGCAGATGAAGGAGCATATCAGCTAAAGTTTTGCAAACAGGTCAACTCTAGAATTCTTTAATTTTGACTGTTTTCCTTAGTACTCTTTCAGGCCTCCAGACTTCTTAGCCTTGCTATTTACCTCTGTAACTCTTTCCCTTCTCAATAAAATAATTTCACTCTAAATGAATAGATTAGATCTGAAACCAAACTGCATAATTGTTTTTCAACTATAAAGGAAGGTCATAATAAATCACTCTGTACCCACAGATATATTTTTGTCCGTCTATTTTGATAAAAAATATTCCTTTCTCAGTATGTCCCTAGAGTTTTGAAGAGCATTCATTCAATTCCATTAGCTTTTACAGTGAAATATTTGTGCTACAATGAAACCTTTTGGTTTCAGGTGATAATGTGTCACCTGATATTTAACAACAATCATTGTGTTAAATGTATATAGGATAAAATAGGTAAGATCCTAAAGTATTTATGGTTCGTGAACAAGATGGGAAACAGCAGTAATGAGGAAGAGAGGAACAATTGATAATGAAGAACTTGACATTACCACTTTTTTTTTATAATAATTATTATTTTAATTGTAAATGCAAATTTGTGCAAAGAGACACAAAGCAATAGCAAAAACATTTAACATACTACAATTATATCTCTTATATCTATTATATCTCTACCTACACTTCAGACAATGATTCACAAGCTGAGGCATGAAATTTCATTACTATTAGGCAACTCAAAGCAAGCTCAGGTGAGATTCCATCAAATTTGTGTAAATCATGATAGAAAACATAACATCCTTCTAGTGATTATTACAGCTTTTCTTAGGAAGTAAATTGTATTTTCTCTATGCAGACATCTTCTGTTTTTGTTCTGATTCGTTTGTTTGTTTTAAACTGATATCCTAACTGATCACTGCTGTCTTTGTATTTTCAGAGGCCTTTGGAAGAAATCCTGAATGCTGTGTGTACCATATTTTGTAACATTTTCGAAACCTGAGATTCTTTTCATGTGGGTTTAGTCCAGTAAGTGGAACTGATTAACCTTTTCAGATTGCATGAGATTTCATTAAATTGTTAAACTAATAATTATGTCTGTATCAGATCGGACTTTAGGGTAAAGTTAGCTGTTGAAGGACCTTTACTGTAAAGTCTTATCTATTTTCAATTCCACTTTTATGAGCACATTCAAACTTTATTGTTTGATTACATCACAAATCAATGAATTTTGCATTTTGATTAGATGATAATTCTATGCAATTCTCTGTATCATTTGAGGATACACCCATGAAACATCTAAACCGTGCTAATGAGTTTCAAGAAGAGTATATGTATAAAATTTAGACTTAAAATTTGCTTCCTATCTTTCCAGCTTTGTTTGCATTTCATATTATGATAACATATACATTTGTATTATAGCTCTCATCATTCCCTGCAATATGCTTTATACATCTTAAACAGTTTCATCTCTCTCACTATACTCTCTCACTATACTCTCTCACTATACTCTCTCACTACTCTCTCACTCTCACTACAATAATGATTAGTGTACAGCTATATTAGTCTGATAAAACCTCATAAGGACACAGGAAGATATTGGTCTTCCATGTCTCTGGCTTTTGATCCTATACAGACAGCAAAGGCACTCATCATAATGAATTGAAGTGGTCCTCCCATGATGTCTAGCATTGTTATCTTGTTCTTGGATTAGGGGCTGTTCCATCCGCAGCTCGCAACAATTAAGTTTCTTGAAAAATACATCCTGGAACACTCTTTTTTGTTTGTTTGTTTTTGCTTTGTTTCATTTTTCTTTTCTTTTCTTTCTTTTCTTTTCTTTCTTTTCTTTTCTTTTCTCCTTTTCTCTTTTCTCCTTTTCTCTTTTTTTTCTTTTCTTTTCTTTTCTTTTCTTTTCTTTTCTTTTCTTTTCTTTTCTTTTCTTTTCTTTTCTTTTCTTTTCTTTTCTTTTCTTTTCTTTTCTTTTCTTTTCTTTTCTTTTCTTTTCTTTTCTTTTCTTTTCTTTTCTTTTCTTTTCTTTTCTTTTCTTTTCTTTTCTTTTCTTTTCTTTTCTTTTCTTTTCTTTTCTTTTCTTTTCTTTCTTTTCTTTTCTTTATTTCCAGGTACTTTTAGGTGTTACCCACACGTTATGTGTCTGACCAACAGTACGCAGAAGACCTCTGCTGTAAATTTTTAGTGAAGAAACAGTGGAATCCATCAAAACAATGGAATACTTCTTAAATTTGGACTTCTGCACCATAGGAATAGTCACAGCTAAAGATGAAACATGAGATATATAAAATATGAAAGACAAAGGTAAAAATAAATAAATTAATTAATTGTCTTGGATAAAACTTAACCTGAAAAAAATGCTCACTGAACCGTGGAAAATGGATGGTAGGCTTTATTTTATAATCAGTGTGGACACCTTTTTCATAGAGGCCACCTGCAGCAGTTTAAGCATAGAGAATTTCCCATGAAGACTAAAGCTGTCAATCTCTTTTTTCACAGATTTTCATGAGTGTGAAAAAGCTGTGAGGCTTTATGGAACGTCCCAAAAAGGACGTTCCAAAACTTGTGTTCCTGGAGGTCTCTCTTCCAAGAAAAGTAGAATCTGATGCCCCATACTGAGGACAATTTTTTCTGGCCAAGTAAGCAAATGCCTTAATGGAAATAAACTGTGTTTGCTTTGTTACAATTTATATATTTCATAAAAAAATGCATCTCTAACAAATAATTTAGGAAAGAAAAAAAATACTACTTTAAAGGAGACATTTTATGATCCCACATCTGCATTTACTGCTTTTCAAACTTTGTAATATTTCTACGGTAGTGACTGCATCATTTACAGTTTGTTTTTTTTTTTTTTTAATAGACCTTGTTTACACCTGTAATCTTTTTCTTTTGCAGAGTATCTTCAGGCTATCACTGTAACTGGAAGGATGTCAAGCTGCGTAATCATAGAATCTCCTAACTGAAAAGCACTAATGGCAGTCATTGCAACTGTCAGCAGTTTTTCACTTTTCACATGAGGACACTGTTTGCTAATTGGATTAAGTCTGGTTCTCGCTGTAATCTCTGTAAGCAGCAGTTAAAGAAAGAACTGCCATGTCACACCTAGTTTGCAGGCTGGAAGGTGATGAACACAGCTAATAAGAGTAATTTAAAGCACAACTCATGCACATAATTAACTATGCCTTATTTCCTTGATTAAAAATCTGCTTATCAATGATAATGGCTTGACTAAAACACAAGATAATATTTTAAGGTAGAGTAGATACTTATATTACCTGAATAAGATACTGTTTAAAGGCGCGGAGTGAGTTTTTATGTAGCATTGCTGGTAATGTTCAGGGCCCTGCAAGTTTTGGTTTACTTGTTTTTTTCCCCCCTTCTTCAGGGAACACATGAACAGACTGAGATATTGTTCCAATACAATACAGCCTACCACTAAAGTTTCTATTTTCCAGAGCAGTAACATTAAATTTCAAGAAGCAGCTGCTCTGGCAGTCCAAACATGACAGCCTCCTTCAAAGAAAGATTTCATTTCTCCTGAATTATTCTCAGCAACACAATTGTCAGTGTTTTGCATCTCTGGATTTCTGTTGATTTTGCAATTTTCTACCATAGTCTTTTTTTTTTTTTTTTTTTCTCCCCATATACAAATTCCGATAAACAGATACCACTAAATCAATTCTCACTCTTGCATATTTGCAGTAGCAACAGCCTCTGGCCAGGGTTACTGTTGTCTCAGTCATCATTAGCATTTAACTCCACCCTTATTGTGCCTGAGGTGAAAGACAACATAAAGTTTACGATTGCTCACTGATCAAAGACAAGCTTTCTGAGGGCTATACAACCTCTAGCATAGCTATACTGTTGGATGATTTCTTGAGTCTTTATAGTTCCTAATAAGACATGGATTCAAGGCTTACGTTCAATAGTACTGCAAAGGAAGATAATCAAGAACTGATGACTCTGCAGAGGTTTGAAAATTCAATCTAAAGGAAATTCAATCTAAAGAACATTGACCTGACAAGGATAGAGAAAAAAAAAATAAAAAAAAGATGGAGCCTAGAGGCTGTAAAAAGAATTTTGATGCACCATGAAGTTGGAGTAGTGGGAGAATTTCAAGATGGGTTGAGGGGTTACAGACAGTAAATAAATAGATAAGCCTTTTTTTGCAACTGTTATTGTAATAGCTGAATTCTTGAGGGAGATTATACAAGAGATGAAGAAGAACCTACATCTTTACTTTTCAAATACTATAACAACGGTAAAAAAGATATTTTTTTTATCTGAACAATGCTTTTGTCTGTGTTTGCAGCAATCTGAAACATTCTGAAAGAGTAGCTATATAATCATTTTATAATACTAGAGCATATTTTCCATAACACATCTAGCTACTGAAAGGTTAGAAGCAAATCAACACTCTCCAGCTGAGACTGTCAGCTTGTCCAGTAACTGTTGAAGGATCTGAACTGGAAGG
Source organism: Anser cygnoides (assembly GCF_040182565.1). NCBI lineage: Eukaryota > Metazoa > Chordata > Aves > Anseriformes > Anatidae > Anser > Anser cygnoides. The sequence goes on from NC_089873.1 coordinate 35,450,668, forward strand.
AGGTGGCTGCTAAAGAGCTTGCAAGCCACTGTGAGAAGCTCACCAGCAGTGGCTCTGTAAAGCCACTCAGAGAAAAGTCATGAGGCTTGGCAAATGTCTTGTCTAGTTGTCTAAAAGGGTAAAATCATTTTCTGTTTCCTACTGCATTGCAGAGAAGTCCCTTTTTGTCAGATATGGAAAAAACATGATGTGAAAATTAAATGCTAAAGGGACTAATGTGCATGGAGCTTAACAGTACTTGTGTGAGGATAGAGATTTTTGATGTAATATGTGTTAGAGCTTTGTCTTTATAACACAGTTTCTGGCAATTTACTTGTGTGTTTAAATTAATAAAATTAATCTTGACAGGATTACTGCCCTGTGATTGCACATATACTTGAACAGCAAGAACTGCCCATGAAATAGTTTTGGCAAACGACAAAAAGCATCCTCCCAAACAGTTTCTAAATACAGCTCAGGAGTAATGCCTAATAAGCATTTTCATCCAATTGCTGTGGTCTGGAAAATAAGGCCGTTTAATACTAAGGACACAGGCCATTCTGCATCAGTTGGCCCCAGATGGCTCAGACTCATTCCACACACATTGATTTACTGGTATGGTTATGCATCCACTTAATATTCAAAATCATGTGTTCTAAAACAAAAATCTCTATTTCTTGTTTTAAGGTTGAACACTTAAGGAGCTTTGAGATGTTTCCCTTTCAATAGTCTCTCTGGAAGTACTAGTGTCTTATCACAGAAGGACTTCCATGTAGTGTTTGAATTGCATACATAATATGATATGACATCTGATGTGTATAGGTTGTGTATAATTTGTCTGAAGACACATTATCCCTAAGTTTTCACTTTAAATGCTAACACTTCTTTCTGCAGTGCTCATCCCTGCACCTCCTGAGTAGTTTCTATCCCAACGCAGACTTGATGCCTGTGTATTTTGATGATTTTCACTTGCAGTTCTCTGCAAACATATCTTTTTTTCTTGTCCATAAAATGACAAAAAGCCTCTTTAAAGCCTTGGACTAAGTCCTTTTGATAACTCAGCTGTTTCAAATGCTTTGTCTATAGACCATGACTTGTAATTTGCAATGTACTGCGTAGGCAGCAGTTTTACAGGTACTTGCCGATCTGTTTTACTATATTCCTTGCCCTTGTTTATTGCTTTTTCTGTTTTTTTTTTTTCTTTTCTTTTTTTTTTTGTCTCTCGTTTACCGTACTCTATTTTTCATTTTATTTTCCTCTTAACCTTAATGTTCCGTCCTCTCTTTAGTTAAAAAATGAGATTTTACAGGTTAAATTTAATGGATTATAGGCTTTCATACTCCACTATTAAACATATCATGAATTCTATTAGCACACACAAGCACTGAAAGCTCTTAATTTCATTGTAATTTCACCACTACAATTTAAAAAAAATAATAAAAAATCCTCTGGTGTGGGACTACTAAAGTGCTGCTGTAGAAAAATCTTTACACACATTTATTTGATGAGATGTATGATGTTTTTGGGTGTTCAGTTAGGCTTTTCTTAATATACTGAGAAGCTGGCTTTACTCAGGCTACAGATTATTTGTATATGTGCTAGGTAAGCATATACACAAATATTTATACAGTCAAATTTCAATGTTCCTTTGCTATAAAAATCTCTGATAAAATACTCTGTAATATCATAATTCCCTGAATGTATGCTATCCTCAGTAACCATACTGTATCACATCCTCTTCATATTTCAGAAGATTTGGAGTGCTCCTAAAACACAGGGGAAGAGCTAAAAAAGTTTTGTTTTGTTTTGTTTTGTTTTGTTTTGTTTTGTTTTGTTTTGTTTTGTTTTTGGGGGAGGAGAACACACTGAATCATGAAATTCGCCTTGCATGAAAGTAGTTAAAATCCAGTTTGGATAAATAAAAACCTCTCCCAAATACTATTTTAAGGAGAAAATAAAATTCCCAAACTGGAGTTGTAGGTGATCCAAACCTATCTGCAATTTATTTTTCAACAGAAAAATAGTGGCAGTAGAAAAACTGCGTGAATTTTGAAAACTGTTACTGAAGTGTTTTGACACCTTCTGAAGAGAAATCATTTTGTTTTGAAATTATATTTTTGTTACTTTATCTTGACTGAAACACTTCATGTTGATATACAAATTTGTTTCTTTCTTTTAAGTAGAAAATAACAAAAGTTTTCCAATAGCTTATTTTTCAGGTCAAGGGGAAACCTAGGGGAAAAAACCCCTTATCAACCAGTTCTAATGAAACAGAAAATCTTCCTGACATGCTGAATAATATAAAGTTATACTTTGAAATACAAAGAGAGGGGGAAATCCTGTCATTATGCCCTCTGATACCCTCTGCTCATGGTTGCATGCATATTAAGTATGACAGCACCAAGCCTGCTGGATTTCAAGAAGCATTTGGACAATGCACTCAAGACACATGGTCTGATTTTTTGGGTGAACCTTTGGGGACCCAGGCGTTGTACTCGATGATAGTTATGGGCCCCTTCCAACTCAGGATATTCTATGATTCTATGAAATAAATTGAATAAAGAAGAAAAGTCAGAGCTCTTGTGATAAGTCAGAAGTGTCTGTGATACTCTGAGTAACTTCTCAGTTGATGACACTGTACCCTCATATCTTGTACAGAAATAGAAAGGCTCCCCAAAAACTGCAGTTAGGAAACACAGCGATATTGAAAATCATAGAATCATAGAATCATTAGGGTTGGAAACGACTTCCAAGATCACCTGGTCCAACCATCTCTCTACTACCAGTGTCACCCACTGAACCATGTCCCTAAGCACCAGATCCAACCTTTCCTTAAACACCCCCAGAGACGGTGACACCACCTCTTCCCTGGGCAACCCGTTCCGATGCCTGACTACTCTTTCTGAGAAGAAATGTCTCCTAATTTCCAACCTAAACCTCCCCTGGCGCAGCTTAAGGCCACTTCCTCTAGTCCTACCTCATAAGTAGCTGAGTAGGAAACAGAGTTCACAAAATCCTTAAATTGCCTGGATGTTGCAGAGAAGCCCATATCTTTCTGATTATACCTTTAATTTTGGTCAAACAATTGATAGAACATATTACAGTTGTTTGTGTAACATTCTAGGTCTGACAATATGTCCCAGATGCCAGTCATACAAAAGGAGGAAATCTAGGTCTTGAACAGCTAGCAATTCACCAGCAAGATAGCCAACAGGTATCTTAATTTTATCTCCAGAATATACCTAATTTTTAATTCTTATAATTTTAATAAAACTTGTAAGTAACTGAATAGTAAGAAAAACAAACTAACCATAAACAAAACACAAAATTAGACAGGCAAAGGCTAGAGTGGATTGCACAACAAGCTGCTGGAGTTTTCAAGAGTTAAGTATCAATTTCTTCAGTGAATGATACAAAACTTTCCTTTTCTTGTGCTTCCATATTATTCCATCTGATATATATTTAAGAAAAGAGTATCAGTTATACAGACTTATCAAATCTTCATCTGCTTTCAGACACAGGCTTTGAGGATGCCTATAAAATGTTATATGAAAGTTCTGAATATTCCCTTGCCTTCACTTGTTTCTCTTTTATAATCCACAGTACTCTGCTTTCTAACTTGAACTCATTTTTACATTTTTTAATGCAAATCTGTACTTAATGTGACTTTACAAAAGAATCACCATGAGACTGCTTTGCTTGTTTTCTTCAGACAGAGAATTTTATGCCTATTTTCTCTCAGTGATTATATCCTTAAAATGTCTGAAACTTTTCATATTTGATAATCACGAGGAACAGCTGGTGTAGACTGTGCATTTTCACCTTAGTACTGTCTTCTTTTCTCCCCATCCTCCAATCATCTAAGTAACTTCTAAGAAGATAAAATTCAGGGTCTCTTAATGACACAAAGCTTACAAAGAAATCAACACATAGATTGGTGGGTTTTCAAAATCTCATTCTACCATTGGGTACCTTCAGATTAGAAAAGGGAAAAGGAGATGGAGAAAGAAAAGAGAAGACAATTATGAAACTCTGTAAGGACCCATCTAGTTCATCAGCTCCAGTAAAGCACATATTTTTGCTGAGAAAAAAATATTGGGATTCATGATATCCCTGTTTTGGAACCAGGAACTTATCTGGAGTTTTCCAGCATTGAACTAAGGGAAAACTGTGTGCCAGCTTTCTCTCTCTTAGAGCCTTTATGAAAACTTCCGCAGCCCACAAACCCTTTCCACAGCCCACAAACCCTTTCCCCAGCACCTGCACAGTGTTACCAAGTGAGCACTAAGGAATATGAAAAGTTGTAATGGAGTGGGAAGATTCCTGAGAATAAATTCAATGCCAAACATTGGTGTTTCTCGTTCTCCCTGTTTCTGTCCCTTTGTGTATGATGGGGGTGGAGTGCAGGGAACAATTCTAATAACATAATAATGTGTTTTCATAGTTTTGAGAATGGTTTAATTGGAAGGAAATGTTCCTAAGGCAATGTCGTAAGTGCTTTCTTTACCTCATAAAAGATTTTGTGCTTTTTCCATGAAAAACAACATCTTTCATACAAACAACAACTGAAACCGCTAATTAGTCTCAATTTTAATTAAATGATGATCCCCATTTAACGGTGATTAAATTGCAATAGCTAGATAAATTAAGACAACAACATTTAGTTTAATTAAATTAGGTATGGTATTACTTCTCCTTATTAGCACTATGAATGACTAATACAATGGAAGCTACAAATATCTTTGTTTATCATTTATTAATTTATTTGAATATGTAAATGTACTTATCATTAAAAGAAAATTAATGATGTTACCATAACTTTTTTTTTTTTTAATATGCTTAAACTGAATTTCAAAAGACTTTCATACCTAAAAAAGATTTAGTACAAGAAAGCTACTTTCCATCTTAAATCCCAGAGTCTTAGATTCTTTCAAGGTACTCTTAAATAAAAGACTTTTATATACATTTAAAAAAAAAAACTATTTATTTTGGTCCAAAATTCTATTTCTTTGTATCGGAGTACTTTGGTTCTATAAAAGAGTTATTTAGGATAAAATAATTTTCCTGGCTTAAAGTTCCACTTCGGGAAATTTACCTGTGCCTAAGAATTTCTGATGGCAGGGACACAACATTCTTCATAAAAAGAAATAAAATAAAATCACATTTCATTGAGGTGTTTCTTGTTCGAGACTACAGCTGAACAAATAGCATGTAAGCTTGTTTTCATATATTCATGAAATCTAAATTTTGATTGTAAAAGAGACAAATGAGGAAATAATTCAGTTATAAAAGAAAAATGAAAGCAGAAGAAAGAACAATTATGTTCCTATTTGCCATTCTTTTATACAAGGATACGACATTCGAAAAATTCGAAAATTCCCTAGGCAGGAAGAAAACAGAGTAGCGATACATGTTGATTGAAAAGTTTGTTTTCCCAGAGGGAACATCTAGGCTAGTACTTAGATTTAAGATCAGGATTTGCACTTTTGAAGTTCATCTTTCAACTTTCCCCACTTACTGTTCACAACATGGAGCATGTGAATAGTATTTCGTTGTATGAAACTAAACTAAGAGTTGAGCTCAAAGTGTTCATCATTAATAGCCATTTTTTTCTAGAGGATCAGGTTAAGGCTAGTCCAAGCTAGAGTCATACAAAAACATGTAGATCGTGGGTCTCTGACAATAACTATTTTGTTTTGCAAATTAGCTTTTATGGTACCATGAAGTCTGTTAATGTAGACATAGTCATAAAAATGTCTCATTTTATACAAAGTTCAGTGAGTGAATATAAAAATAGCGCAGGACCTATATGAATATTGAAAGATTTCTAATATAGGCAATTTTGAGGATTTTACCTAAAGCCCAAATCTAGTGAAATTTTGAGGGATTATTCCAAGATGACACTACAGTAGACTGGGTTGATGGATATAAGCTTTTCTAAAGGCAAGGTTGTGCAGAGTATCAATGCCACTTACTGTCTGTTTTCTCTTTATGTAAGTAAAAATTGCCACTACCCTTGCAAAAGCACAAATGATATGAACCAACACAACTTCTGTAATAGGTCATTGGCTTGTGTTAAATAGCTGGAACTGTTTGTTTCAGTCAGGAAAAAAAAAAAAAGAAAAAAAAACACATGAATTATATTCTCACTTTGAAGATGATAGTGAGTACATCATCTTGGAGGAATATGTGGTAGTAAAGCAAACTTGCAAAGCAACAATAAAATTAAGGAAAAAAAAAAGGAATGTATAAATAGACTTTAAAAAAAAAACAACAAAAACAAAAACAAACAAACAAAAAAACAACCAGCCAACCAAAACAACAATTACTTCATTATAACATTTATCTACCAGATAGTACTATTTAGGTTTCCTAAAATAATCACTTTTCACAGAAACTTTATCTAGCGGATTGTATGTCTAGTAAGGACCAGAATGGCTGGACATCTTGCTAAATGAATAAAACTGGAACTCAAGAACTCTGAGTGTCCCTCTGAAGTAATTAAAACCAACCAACCAATCACCACTACCAACAACAAAAAAAAGAAATATTTAACTGAACAAAAGATAGCTTAAGAACTAAGTTGTTAAGTTGGTCATTATTATCATTATAAAAATACACTGTAGATAGTAGAAATTAAAAGCAAGCAAACAAACAAAAAAACAATTGATCTTGAGAACAGTTTCAGAGTAATAGATCTAGTCGGTCAAGCCTGATTATATCAGTAGCAACAGAAGTAATACTTCTACTGTGTGGATGCTACCACTGGGATCAAAACAAAAGCCCTGGAGTGTTGTATGCAGGTTTGTATTTGGGCTTGTATTCCTTTTACTAGAGAAAATTTAGGTAAGACAGCTCAGAAATGTGTGACTCTTATCTTTTGTCAAGTAGCTCAAGTGAATAATAGCAAAAATCTGAAATGACTGTGTTTTGAATGATCAAAGACTTTCTTAGAAGATTACAGTCATTGTCAGTTTCCATTCACATCTGTGTTTACCAAGTCCTTAGTAAATGCAGGTTCCCAGGAGGAAACAAACAAACAAACAAACAAGGGAATTCTTCCTCATTTGCCTTTTGAAATAATTTTGAATTCTCTGCAAGATATTGTTACAGGTCACCCCCAACTCTGATGATAAATCTTCTGATATTTGGTCGTGTAAAAATAATTGTTTGATATTCGATTGTATACAACATTTAGCACTACTATGAAGGCATAAAAAAGACAAAAATCTAAAGGATAAAAAATATAGAGTATATTCATAATTTGTTGTCTTTCCTTAAGTTACATGAACAGAGTTTCTTTAAACAGAAAGATTCAAGAGGTTTGAAGTTATAAATTTTCTAGAATTAAAAAGTAGGTAAAAAGTTATAATTTTACCAACAGATAAACGGAGGGCCTGTCAGCTTTCTGAAAATAAATTTCTTCCTTAATATAGCACCCAGCAGGAGGTAAGTTCAGCAAGAGAGCAGCAAAATAGATACAGAAATTGAACACTGCAAATATAGATTACACAGCTGCTGACTGAGGACATAACACCTTGTGCTGTCATCCTCTTGGATCATGGAAAAATAAATAAAGCTATATGAGGATGCCCCATGTTACAAAAGACTTCTGCTGGAAGTGCTGCTGTTGAGTGAGAAGGAAGTGTCCTTTTCTGTAAGCCAGAATTAAATTATTATCTCCACTTTTATACAATTCACGTTTGTACATCCTACACACTTTGTATTTGTAGGATGTGCAATCTATTGTATAGAATTTAATTTTTGTGGAGTTGGATTATTGGAACTGGATAGGGTTTGAGACCTCCCTATTAGAAGAAAAATGTTGATCCACAGTTTACAGGTTGCCCAAAGAAGTTGTGGATGCCCCATCCCTGGAGGTGTTGAAGGCCAGGTTGGACAAGGCCATGGGAAACCTGATCTAGAGTGTGGCATCGCTGTCCATGGCCGGGGGGTTGGAACTAGATGATCTACAAAAGCTACAGACCAATTTTAGTATCTAATGAAACAGCTGAGCTCCCTCCTGGTGTTACTGAATCAGTCTACCTATCTGAATGCAAAAGTCCCAAACTCCACTGCTCCTTGTTCTTCAGATGTGGTCCACTTCTGGTACAGGTGCCTTGACGCTGCATGAGCACAGCACAGTAAGTTCAGTGTACACACATGGTGAATGTAAAGCTTTACTGAGGTTGTCTTTGTACATCTAGTATAGGTTTAACAATTCTTCCTTCCATCCAGCCTTCATCCTGACAGCACCCTTTGCAGCCCGTCACAACAGCCACTCAGTTGTAGTGCAACATGTGCAGCTAAGAGATGCTCAAGAGCACATTTGCATGCAGAGTTACCAGAACAGGTGGAGATAAGGGACATGATCATCATACCTAAGACATAAAAATAATGAAGCAGTTTGAATCTTTTCTTTGTAAAACTTCTTTGCAGCAATGTCTATTTTAATGAACCCTGGGTTGAATCATTTTTGATGATGCACCAGCCTCTGGTGCTCTTTGCCATTCTCTGCCATCCATGCTGTTCTCTAGCCATGCCTCCACGTAGATTACCTGGATGCCATCTGTGTGCTGGCATGGTGCACATTCATCTCCCTTGATCTCACCCTTTCCTGAACCAGAGTTCAGCCTTACAGCTATCTCTATCTTCATCACGTTTGTGTTGCCAAAACTGGCAAAAACAGCTACCTCACAGCTGTCTGTCCTTAGTGGTTCTCTGTCCTTGCGCCTCTCTGGCAATTTTCATACAAAAACTCTACATTGTTCAAAAATGTAACCCTGACAAATTTCCTGTTATTTTCCAAAATTATAAACATTTTTTTTGTGGCTGAAACTATGTTTAATAAATAGCTTTTTGCCCTCTTCTTGCATATACAGTTCATGTAGCCAATGGAAACCAATTTAAGCAGAACAAGAATGTTGACTTCATATCTTGGCAACAAAACTTATCATAAACAGGCCATTCTTACATTAAAAATAATTAACATTAAAATAATTTTTGTGCTTTATTTGTCAACAGAAAAGGGAACACTCAATTTTTTCCAAAGACCATTAAATAATTCTCAATGCACAGTAATATTGTTTCATGGATCTCTAAGTTCAACAGCAATTTCTATTGATTTTTTTTATGATAATGCTGTTCATACAGCAAACATCCAAGACAGAAGCCAGTGGAAATACTGAAGTTACGCTGAACGGATAAACTCAAAAAATTACTCTATTTGGCTCATTTTTTAGTGTAAGTATATATCAAACATTAAAAATGTATGTATTTTCATGATAAAAATGTGTCTAATTGCTAGGTAGAAAAGATGCACAGAGGACCAGGGCTATTATAAATATTGCAAGCCAGTAATACTTTTATATGGAAGCTGACTCTCAAAGTGTCTGAAGGTAGTAAATATTTAGATCTCCTTTCATAAATTAGACCTTAAACTCAACAAATGTTAAAATAGAAAACGAGAACTATTCCATGCAAAATGTCAATTACTGTCCAAGAAACCTGATAAATGAGTATGAAATGGGAAGCAGATCAAATTGGCATGAAGAAAAAGTAGCCAAAGTGGTAGCGAAACAAAATAATAAAAGGGCAGGCAAACCCTGCTGTCACAAAGACATTCTCCCAACCATGATACCTGGTAGGTGACAGCTGAAAAGCTCCCAAGGATGTACTGACCTCATGAATTCAATCTCCTCCAACACTGTTGGGAATGGAGACTCCTAACTCACAAGTAGAAATGTAAATTTAGGGATATCACTGTCAAAGAATCTCAGCCAAGCTGAACAGAAAGACTCTAAGATACCTTCATCACTTACTTCCCAAATAAAGCCTTTTTAATAAAATAAAGCCTTCCCAAATAAAGCCTTCCCAAATAAGGCTTTTTTTTTTTTTTCCCACTCCAGAACTTCTTTCTACTTTTCTGTTTTTCTTTCCTTTGTAAACAGTCTTCCCTTAAGGAAGCATAATTGGAGCGTTTCTGTGGCAACAACATCCACAGTACCTTCAACTTAACTTAACTCACTTTTTATTTTTTTTGTCTATTTCCATTAATTATCTTTAATGTTAGTGAATATTATCCTAAAACATCAAATAAGTTTCTTTTCTTATAAAATTCTCATTTGAATGACAAAAATAGCAAAAAGTGATGCTGATAACATTTTAATTCTCTATACTTCATATGCTTTATTATCATCCTTTTTATAGACAGTTAAGATAGTTAAGAAAACAGTACATTTGGAATGAATAGCATGACATCTGTTTGCTCTGGCCACTGCTTAAAAATCCAAATCACACTTAACTGTTAATAGTGTAAAGTAGCAGCTCTCATTCTCATTCTCATCTGTTCCCATACAAATTTATTTATGCCATCAAAACGAGCTCTTTATTGTACTTATTAAATTATATATAATGCATTATTAAAATTAATATTGATGTTAGTCTCTGAGCTTCGAGAAAATTATCAACTATTTATGAGTAAAAATCGGCTCATCTTCTATAGGTATTTTGGATATTGTTAAAAGGGCTTAAAAATATTGATAACTAACTTTAATATATGCATGCATAATGTGAAATGTTCCAAAATGTTCATTATAAAGATAGTGACTTAAAATTTTAAAATGTATTAGAAAACAAAAATGGGAGCATATTGTGCTACTGTGTTAATATCCCTATGGATTTTACTAGATTCACATAACAGGTACTACTATTTTCCAAACTTTGGGACTATTCTAAAAAAATATTATTTTTTAACATATTTTTTCACTAGATTTTATGCATGTAGGTATTAGGTTTTCAAATGGCAAGTCAGTTGAGAGCTAACAAATGGTGTTCTAAGCCACACTTGCTGTACAGTATCTCAGAACCAAGCTTCTCAGCAGTAAATAATGTTTGATTAAGATGAGCATTTTCCTACATAGACTGCATTCAGCCCTGCTGCTGCTATCCACTCCCTTGCCCTCCCCCCCTCAAAAAAAAAAAAAGAAAGAAAGAAAAAGAGAGCCACTATCAGTACATCTGTAAGTACTGTGGAAGAACAGGACATTATTACAGTTCCTGAAATGCAAAATCCTGTTTTAATCATTTTTAAGTCAAAACATTCTGACATAATAAGAGGAGGGTCTTGATCAGAGTTCCACTACTCAATAAATGTAAGAAAGAGATACAACAAATAATGCTGACTGACTTCATAATGATTGGATACTCAAAATAATGAGAGACAATTCATTTTAAGTTTTAAACCTTAATTATTCATTATAAATACATTCTAATATTATTGGCAATGCATTCAGCAGTTATCTCTGTAGATGTATATGCAATGATTTTATGATGTCTCATTAATCTAATCACCGTATAATTTAAAATACACTTTCTTATCTTGAATCTGATGAAAAACAATATTTTAAAAAGACTTCAACAGGTATTCCCAGGTCTGCATTTCAAATCGCACTTGCAATATATTCCTCAACTATGCAAGAAGTTCAGAATAGCCCACAATTAATATACATGGCACTAGGAGTCCTTAAGAGACTTTTATCGTAGTTTATTACTATTAGGACTACCAATTCTTGACTCCAATGTCAAGGGACAGCAATTTTGTATTAGTTTAGCTTCCAGACCCACTATTTCCATTCAGATGATAAACTCTAGTTGACTTTGGAGGAGCAAGTTCAAGACCTTTGTGGGTAAATAAACACCCATGAACAAGAAGCTGTCTCTTGTAAAAATTAGTACCGTGCTTCCTTGCCAAGAAAAGCAAGTTCTTATCCAAGAACTGTATACTCAGAAAAACTTTCTATGGTTAAATGACTGCAGTACTAGACTACACTAGCAGTTTCTTAAAAGCATTAATAAATAATGAAGGTGAGTTGAGTGTTAAAGGATAATTACACTGTGATTTGATTTACAAGACCTCTGTCTTGGTGTGTGCAGAATGTCATTGTTGTTGCATCTTGTGCAATCTTATGCATCTGAAAATCTGGAGAGGATTAAAGGGCACTTCTAGGAATCCCTGTAATTAAAAAAAGTTCAATAGGACCACGCCTTAGACACATCCTGTATGTATGTGCTAATGTTTCATATTGATTATGTGAATATTGAATAACACAAGTTCAGCAGGCTATATATGACCTACAAAAGTGCCAAAGCAGCAATTACTGAAACGCAAATTATCAAAGGGAGTGCACTGAAGCTGTAGAGGGACTTCTGAGAAGGGTAGTAATTCACTATGCTTCACTAACTTCACTACAGAAGTAAAACAAAACAAAAAAAAAAAAGCAGCTCTAAAATGAGTCATGAATCTTCAATTTTCTTCATTGAGCCAACTATTGTTTTAACAGAATAAGTCTTTGACACAGGATATAACATAGGTAGCTTCCTTTTGAGAGGAAAACATCATGCACATGAATTCACTTATCACAGTAATTCAGAGGGGTTGAATTAATGATTAGTAGATTAATCATGTACAGAATCCAGTCCAGGAAGACTCTGCTAAAAGTCATTATTGACAGCAGCAGCAGGCTGGTATTCTCTTTCTGAATCTGAAATCTTTGGGTAATTCCTCTCTTCAGAACATATTTTTATGTTACACTGAACAGAAACAAAACAACAAATAGATTTGATGAATAGATTTGATGAATAGATTTGAAGCATGAAATAGATTTCATGCTTTCTAAAAGTTATTCAGCAATTTGTACACAAAGAATGTAAATATTATATATATGTATATCATTCTGTATATGTATGTGCAAGTACATATGCATTGTCCATGTAGTATATGTACACCCTATATATATATATATGTATATGAATTTTAACGCTCCTCTAAAATTTTATATTTGAGGAGGAAATTTTCTAACATCGTCATGTTTTCAATGTTTTTCAGGCCCTTCATATGAATGTTTTATGCCATGTAATCCACAGTACTAGAAGAAAGTATGGCATCAATAGAATCCAGGAAAAAAAATTGTTTGTTTATGGTAGTTTAGAGAAGCTGCCCTATCTGCAATTTTTTTATACTAATTCATTAAAAAAAAAATCTTAATCACTGAAAAATGCTCATTTAATAAAAAATACTTTACATTTACATTACATATTATCAAAAATATTACATTAAATATTATCAAAATATAAAATTATTTCTAAAAGTAATGAACTGTATACCTAAACTACAGTGGCCTTAAAAAAAAAAAAAAAAAAAAAGTCCATGGGAGTAAGCATTTTGAATTTCTTAAATAAATAAATAAATCCTTGCTACATTCTGTACAGGCTGTACTGTCAGAAAAATCTGTTAGACTCTGTGTGCATCGTACCCAGGACTCTGGTCCTGAGCATGCAGGCAGCTTTTTGATCTCCTTTAAAATTGTGTTGTGGCCATATATGAACTTGTATGAACTTTGGAAAGGTCAGCCCAGGTAACAATGTGAATATTCATAATATCCAGAAATAAACCAAGAAACAGTTCCTCTGAAGGAACAAAATATACTATCTGATATTATATTGCCATACAGTTAATTCTCTATAGGCAAGGTATCTCCTAATGAGAATAGTCACTTTTTTTTTTTTTTTTTTTTAATTAAAGTAAGGAAAGCAGTGATTTTAGTGAAATACAAATTGTAAAGGGATTTAAAAGTGTTGTTGTGCTTAACAATCAATTTATTTTGGTTTTTCATGCCTCTCAGTGTCTTTCTGTTAACTTAATAATCCATGTGCAGCAGTAGTTTCTTGACCATCATTGCTTTCCAGTGTCATTCATAATAAGTGATAGGCACTAGTAACCCCTGCTTAAGGAAGCTAACACATGTTCTACTTTGAAATTGTTGTCTCTCTTTAGTGAGGAAGTAAATGTTTGTATCTGATGCACTGTCTTCACAGGTTGTTTAATTTCACAGCATATAGCATTTGAGCCAAGGTCACTGCTGACTTACTTTCAGTGTGACTCCGTTAGGTTCAGCAGTGTCACATAAAATTTGATCTTCTGTCCTTTTGTGTTGATGTACAATTCGAAGTATTTTCAAAGAGTCTCCCTGGGTGTTAAACCCGCATCAGTTGAACTTACGCTTTTAGGAGTGATTATTGTTTCCTCACTGGGATGCGAACTAAGCTTTTTGTGTACTATACTGAATGTCCAGGAACAGTATATTTGTTAAATCCAATGGGTCAAACATACAAAGCAAAGTAACTTGTGTGAAATTTGAAATTCTGGATCTGCGGTTTTTTTAACACCCTGAAATGGTGTTAAAATACCCCCCTGAGTTACTCTAACTTATACCACAAAGACAGAAATGAAATCCTATCATTAAATTGTCAGGCAAATAACAGTATTTGTAGCCTCATTACTAAAGGAAGTACCAAAATTTCAAGCTTTTGTGTAGCAAAGACCTTTGTGACCTAAATTAATTCACATTGATTGAAATACATGCTTCAACCACAGCTGACAACATCTGGCATTCTGAAACTTGTTATCCTTTCCAAACTGTTGCTGGTTACTTTCAATATTGTATAAGACAAGGCAAGTTATTTGCAAATCAAGTGGTAACCATGGACATTTACTTGCATTATCTCACTCATATCCAATCTATGTCCACTTATATATATGTGGACTTACATATTCATACACAAACACACATCTTTATACATTTACAGATATTCAGTGTATGTTTATATGTGTATTAATAAACACAAGATCATTTTTATATACCCTAACTCTCTAAGAATCAAAACAGAAATGTTGGTTTATTGTTATTTCCCCTGACACATTGGCATGAAGTGAAATTTATTTTCATATTGTGTGTGTGACTAATGATGCAATTCTGTTTCTTATTAGTCTTGTAGACTACAGGTATATATTTTAATTTTGGTGTCTGTATTTTTTCTGCAGTGAAATTCACTTCCTGAGAAAAATTGTGTCTGCCAAACAAGTGATCTGACTTTCTTATAAGAGGCCTGAGTATTTGGGGTATCTATGAGACCTGGATTTCTTATTGCTTGTTAGAAGCAGGTGGTGTCTAAGGCTCCCCTTTCCATGTTTCTTTTATTCCTTTTTAGTTGCCATGGGAGCATCTACAGCTGCAGCTGTTTGAAACAAGTGAGAAAATTTTAACAATGTAAAACTGAAGCTTCCTTGAAGTATCTGAATGTAGTGTACCATTCAAAAACACAACACAACAAAACAAAACAAAAAAAAATTACGTATGTGAGGGAATGGCGACTGCTCTATGTTTGCCACTGAATCTATTTTCTTTTATGTTGATATGTCAGCCTAGAGTCAGATCTTGCATTTGTACCACTGCTTAAAAATGGACTGGATTTACAAAACAGAACAGGACTTAAAACAGATTTAAGGAGGTCTGCATGGCTTTCTGGCTCTATACAACTGTTTTTCTTGGGTAGAAAATGGGACTAGAGACTGGATGAACCAGCTGGGAGATGCATTGTTCCTTGAGAAAGTGAAATCACTAAGGAATGACTAAGGTGGTCTAGGACATATGGTATTTGGGAAGTTGTTTACCTATATCCTACTGAGATTTTAGTTTAAAGTAAGAACCTAAAACTGAGCCCTGAGATTGCCACTGTTTCCTGCTATTTAGTATCTTATCTAGATACCTAGATACTGCTGTTATTAAAGTTGTTTTCCTTTATTATTATTTATTTATTATTATTATTATTATTATTATTATTATTATTATTATTTAAGTCTATATTTCTACTTGCCTACTTCCTCTGGCACACCAGTGCAGTAACAGGTGCAACAACTGCTAACCACAGAAGCCAAGGTCTTAGGCAGCTACCACTTCCACTGGCATCCCAATGCAACAGTGTTACCTGGCCTCTACAGGAGAAAAATACTCCAACCAAATCTTCTGTTAATGTGTAAGTAACCTGTATTTAAATGTAGGCAGCTTCAGTAGAGATGTCTTCATGAATGTACAAGTACAATTTGCAAGACTTGTCTGAAAAATGTATCATATAGCAAAACAGGGAGCTAAAATGTTTCTTCTAACTAGACCGAAAGCTTGGCCTTGTATGCCTCTCCTAAAAAGATGTGATGAACAATTCAGTGTGCACTCTCATTGCAACTGCTGTGAAGATGTGAGGATCTGACAGATCTTGCTTGACTAAGTTGGATAGAAACACCTATGAGAGACATTCTGTGGACTGTTAGTAAGTTCAGAAACTTTTTTTTTAATGTTTTATTATTTAAGCTATATAACTTAGTACTCATTTTTTTTTTTCTAATCCCAGCTGGCAGATTTAAGTATCTTTATTTAATAAATTATACATAAATATGTATATATGACTCTATTTTGCATAACAAAGTAGAATCCAATTAAATTTGCATGTTTTCTTTACATTCTGTACGGAAACTTTTGCTCAGATTCTAGGTGAATCATCTTTAAGAAGTTCAAAAGATGCCAGATATTTATAAATTACTCTATTGCTAACTACTAATCAAAGTCTTAGTCTATTTAATCATACTTGTCTGTCTTATGAAAAGCTTTTTATGAAATATTATTCACATATACTGCTTAAACACATGTATTCTAGTATGCCATATGTTTTCCATCTCCCTCTCCTTGCCCATCCAAAGCCTAATATTTTTATATTAACAACAAGGTTAAGTGACATGTAATTAAGATGAGGAAGATTATATCCTGGCATTCTTCTGTGGAAGCCTTGTTAGAATGCATCAGAATAGGTATCTATAATCTGCACTATTCCTTCTTGCACATGAACTCAAATCACAAAAATGCCATTTGACAAGAGCACTTTCTGCTTGGCTTGAATGGCTAGATCATTTAGAATACATTCTGCCTGGTAGACTCTCACATCTTTCAGAACTCTGTAACTGTACAAGCACATGGCAAATGTAAAACTTCAAAACATAACAATCATTGTATGCTTGTAGAAATTATTTAGATTTCACATCTTCCCACTTGTTGGAGAGTCTGATTAAAGTAAAATAGAGGTAGGTGGAAGGAGATTCATCAGAAGGACTATATCTGCAGTATAGTACACAAATAAAAGGGGGACTGAAAGAGCTTGGCTTCTTCAACAAGCACCAAGAAAGGGTTATTATTTATTAATAAATTAGGCAGAAAAACACCAGAGACTAGGAAAAAGCAAATAAACAAACAAAAAACAACCTACTATTTAAATTAAATGGAAGTAGTAGCACAAGAGTAGATGAAAAACTGTCAGTGAATAAACTTACGCTGAAAGTCATTAACAGAACAATACAGAACAATGAAATTGCTTAAGATCATGAAACTGTTTTCTAGACTAGAAGCATAACAATTTTATCTTCTTTGAAGACAGCATTCATTTTGTGCATTAAAACATGGTACATAATGTTGATACCAGCAGTAGACTTGAATGCCATGAGACTGTGTCTTGTCCAACATTCCAAAGAGCAGGAGAGTCCTGTAAATCCTAGCAGCATCTTTATTTGTCTTGTTTATAAATAAAAGGCTTTAAGAGCTTCCATTAAACAAGACAGTGATCAGTCTTCATTGTTTCAGCCACAAGTCCAATTTGCACTGCTTCATAGTCTTCTAGTATTTTTTCTCTATAATATTTTTTTCAGCATAGATAATGTGTACCCAAGCACAAAATAAACTGTCTCACTTCATTCTGAAAGAAGCCTATAGGCAAATTTCTATGTAATATGAAACATGGTACAAGCTCTTCTATTAAAAATGTATTCCTTTCCAAAGCTATATAAGTTTGTACAAGTAGTCTTCAAATAAGTAGTTACTACAGAAGCTAGTTAGACTGTATCTTGGATGTGGAACAGTTATGAACCTAGTTCTTAAACATTTATGGCAATGAGTTAAATCCATTTCATCTTATTAACAAGATCAGAATGAATTAATTTCAATCACTCTCAAGAAAAAAACAAACCCTTCCTCATCATGTATGCAACTCTCAACATACCATAATCAGTTTCCATAAAAATCTAAAAATATTGTGTAATGTTACCTGAAAAAAGGAAATGTAAGTGCTTATTTGAAAGATACCTTTATCTATATATTTAATATTTTCTTACATGTAGAAAGATATGATGAAGGATCTACTGCAAACTCCTCTGAAGTTGTACAATACCAAATGATGAACTACTTTTTTCTATTGGGAATATAATGATTACAATTATGAGATAAATATTAATCTAAAAATATCTGGTTTAAAAACATTTGTTTTCTGAACAGCTAATGGTCAGATAAAGACAGTGTAATGAAACAACATATAATCAAAGCAAATCTGAACTGAGCTAGGTTAGTTTTCAACTTCATGGAGTTTCTGTAAAGTGCAGTCAAATCTGATAAAAATATTTTTGTACTGAGGTTAACCAGAAAACATAAACCTCATTTTAAATTCTATTATTCAGTCCAAGAAAATGCCAAGTGTGGATATGTCTGATATTGTTAACTCTAGTATATATCGAAATACATAAATGCAAATAAAACAAATAGTCATGAATTGCAAAACAGTTGGCAATATATTGCTAATGGGATGTTTTCCTTTTTATACTTCCTATGAGAATCTCATTGCTTGGAATGCTAGTCAGAGTATATGGTATTTAAATATCAATCTTTCCTTGAAAAGGAGGTGTTTAAATCCTTAATCCTAGAGGTACTCATATAGACAATATCTGTCCACTTTTTCCTAAAGCTCTGTATACTCCCAACCACTAGAACACTGAAGGAACTAAAGTGCTGTAAGACAAAAAATATGATGGTAACATTTTTGATTGGAGCATCAAGGCATCAAGTGATTAAATGGACTCCCAAAGTCACACAGCAAGTCTCTTAATCTTCAGGAGATTTCACCAGGATTGTGCTTCCAGGAAAACCATTGTGCCATCCATCCCCTTTATTTAGATATTGATTCTGAAGTTAAATGGTAAACACTGCTACAGAATCTTTGGGAACAAAAATGGAAGCAGGGAACTTCACATGACTGAAGGTATTAACTGGAATTTACAGTGTCTGAATACAGTCAAATACAGTCTGAATACAGACTTCAAGATTTTTATTTTTTATTTTTCCCCTATGGAAGGACCATGTGCAGTTTCAGAAGAATACTCAGGTCAAGTGTTCATCAATGACAGTGCTTCTCAGATCGGCATCTGCTCAGCCAAAACAGCCACTGGAGTCACAGCCAGACCCTGGCCTCTCTGGTATTGCAGTGTCCAGAGAGCCCTGTGCCCTGGGCACATGCCACACACTCTTAGACCAGTAGCCCCATTCCTTCTCTCCACTACAGTTTAATTTTTCTGTCCAGTCCTGCTTCCATCACCTTGGTGTGCACAAGACAGACCATCCTAGAACAGGACAGCAATCTTATTCGGCAATCTTACATCTTGCATGATTCCAAAAAAGCAGAGTAGGGGAGAAAGAGAAAGGAAATACTCTCTAGATGTATGAATACATTAAGTCGACACTCAAACAATTTGGTAAGCATAACAAATAACCATAGAGGTTAGGCAAAACTGGACAAAAATATCATAAGCATCAGTTTAATATTCTGGCTTGCACAGGTGCTCAGTCACCCTGTTTACAGTGCCTATAAGGGCAATGTAGCTGTAGATATCTACACATCATTTCTGCATCAAAACACTCCCCTTGGGCAGTGTTCAAACGGAAATAGAAAAAGTGTTTGTTTATTCTCACTCTGTTGCTCTCAGTTTTTTCTCTTGTCAAAAGGTTTCTCTTTCCTCTTTATGTCTTTTGCTGACTAGCACTCTCTGCTCTTCTTCTTTGCTTTTGTTTTCTCTCCTCTTCCAACACCAAAGAATTTCTGCTTTGCTCCTGACATCATTTCAAAGCCCTTCTGCAGCTTAAAATCCTTGTCAGAGGTTTAGACTTTGACACTGATGTAGTAACACTGCTAAACTCTGCTAGATGTTTAAAAGGAAATATAAATTTACAGCATGGAAAAAGGAAAAAAAAAAAAAAAAAGGATTTCAAAGGTGCGCCATTGACATGGTTTTGGCTGGGATAGAATTAATTTTATTTGTAGAGGTTCACACAGTGTTGTTTTGCATTTTTGATGAATATAGTGGTGATAACACACCATGGCTTAAGTTGTTGCAGAGCAAGGCTTATACAGAACCAAGGATATTTCAACTTTTCATGCTATCGTGCCAGCAAGAAGGTTTTGTGTGCACAAGGAGCTGGGAGGGGACATAGCCAGCACAGCTGATCCAGACTGACCAAAGATTCTATGTTGTATGACATCATTCTCAGCAACAAAAGCTGAGGTAAAGAAGGAGGGAGGGTTGATAGGGAACAGCATACGTTTGGAGTGATGGCATTTGTCTTCCCAAGAAACCTACACGTGATGAGTCCTGCTTTCCTAGACGTGGCTGAACACCTGCCTGCTGATGGGAGGTAATGGATGAATTCCTCATTTTGCTTTGCTTGTGTGCATGGCTTTTGCTTTACCTAGTGAGCTGTCCTTACCTCAACCCATGAGTTTTTGCAATTTATCTTTCTGATTGTCTCCCGCATCCCACCTGTGCTAAGCGAGCGAGCAGCAGTGTGGTACTTGGCTGCCTGTTGGGTTAAACCACAACAGCTATTAAGACAGCTATGAATGTCTCCAGGAAACAAATAAAGATATTTAAATAGGCAGTTAGGAAAAAAAAGCAACAAATATTTAAGCTTGAGAAGTGAAAACATCATAGTCAAAAGATCTCTTTGAGGTCTGATGTCAGCCAAACATGGACTAACTAATCTGGTGGTTGCTCCATTATAATGATTTTATAATGCTCTATTGAAATGGGAATGAATGAATGACATTAAAGAAACTTAGTGTCCACTTTCTGTGGTTCAGGGCCCTGTACAGTTTTGACCTAGACAGATAATGATTCATTTAAGTTTCATACTTGGAAACTGACATTGTGAGGATGGATCCTGATAGTCTACATTTCTTTAGCTTTGGTAAGATGTAATTCTCTTCATACTTATTTTGAAGTTGATGTGTGTTTATACACATGCTCAAATCCATGTGTTTTATCAAATTGCTGCACTGCGGCTGAAGTTGACTAATTAGAGGCATACAAGTTTTTGCCTAGTGGCAAATAAAACCTTATTTTACCTGGAGAAAAAATATTTTGTGTTAGATACTTATTCTATTTTCTCCTAACAGTCATATCCTTGTATCTTAATTTAAAACCCCTGATTTTTCAAGTTGTATAACTGTTTTCTTTTACCACATCTCCACCCGTAAGCCTCTTACAGTAAATCTTGATTTATCATAATAATTAAAACTGGAAGCAAAGATAACTCAATTGTAGTTATTTGTTTCAGGTTATTCCCATTATGATTCCTAAATCAATCCTTCTACCTCACTGTTAACAGCATGTCTTTGGTTTTTGTCTCTGTCTACTTCTTCCATACAGAACTGAACAATGCCAGCTGGACCCTCTTATTCTGCCATTGACTTTTTTAGAGGTTCTTTGTATATATGGATGTAAATCCTTGTCATTTCTTGAGGAAAATAATTATTTTTATTTCTCACAGCTTAAAGCAGGTGATGGGACATCATTCAGATAGGTGGCCATGGGAAAAATAAAGAAACAGAAAGAAGATCAGGACATTTTAAATTGAATCTCTGAAAAAGACACATACAAATCCTTTTCCTAGCATCAATGGCCCATACATATAACCACACTGGTGAGCACCTTGCTGATGATTGTAATAGAAGTGCATGTGGTTCTCATCATTGAGATGGGCTTGGTGCACTGATAGGGCATCTCTGAACCACTGAATTAATAACATATTCTCAAATGAACATTTTGATGAATGTATAATAAGTGAACTGTCGTTGCAATCATACATTTTAACAACTCTCAAGTTGTGTGAGAATTGTTTTCTGGAAATGTTCTTTGTTCTAAAGTAAGAAAACTGATTGTCAAAGTGTGATTTGAATGTGCACCTTGTATTAATATTTTCTTTTTTCTTTTACTCATGTGCAGAGTACATGAGATAAAAAAGGAAGAAGAGAGCCCTAAACAGTTTTGGATCTTTACCCAATGACAATTCATGGTGCAGTCCAACAAAAGAGGCGTTAGACCATTATACCATGGGTAATAAATAAGAGTATTTTAAGTCTGTTGAACACTGTGAATATTTCACAGTTGATGAGATTAAACTGCTGGAACACGTGTTTTTTGCATGCTGTGAAAATCCAGTGTTTACTGGTCCTCGAATTCTTACTTTCACCTGTGCAAGGTGCTCATTTAGCTAGTAACACAAAACACACCAGTTAACATATGACCTGCTAATATTATAAAACATAATTGATGTTTATGTTATTTTATTTATAAAAGAATAGTTAAAAAATAACACATTTTAAATAGCTTGGATAGACAGCATTTTAATTGAGAGACTCCCATACTACACATGCAAACAAAGAAAATGTGTAACATAGCAACAGTGATTGTGTGGAAGTAAGGAATACATTTAAAGAATAAACTGAGTAAATCAGCACAAATTCTTCACAGTCAGTTCACAGAACTATCAGGAAAGAAGCAAACTCTCCAAATCTGCTTGAAGCAAACATAAATCTCTGAGAAAACAAGCCACAGACAAACTTGCTCTTTTAGGCTGCAATTTTTAGAGATGTTCTACCGTGCTTTTGCATCTCCTGTTTCTAATTAGGTCGGCAATATGACATGAGAAAAATATCCTTTTTTCATCTGGTATTTTGAGATTGTTGGGATAGTTTTTCATAGTCTAATGCACAGAAATAATTGAAGTAGTTTGAAGTAGTTTGGGTATCCAACATAATATCATCTTCTCCTGGAAGAAGATTCTGTAGTTATAAATCTAAGACCAAAAGAACCAGAAGGAAAGCTAGTGAAATTGTTTCTAGGAGAAAAGCAACTAAGCCTCCAAAGAATAGCCAGCAGGTCAAGGGAGGTGATCCTTCCCCTCTACTAAGCACTGCTGAGGCCACACCTGGAGTGCTGTGTCCGGTTCTGGGCTCCCCCAGTACAATGGATACATGGAGCTACTGGAGAAAGTCCAACAAAGGGCCAAAATGATGATGAATGGACTAGAGCATCTCTCCTATAAGGAGAGGCTGAGAGAGCTGGGACTGCTTAGCCTGGAGAAGAGAAGGCTCAGGGGGATCTCATCAGTGTCCATAAATACGTGAAGGAAGGTTGCAAAGAGGCTTGAGGCAGGCTCTTTTCAGTCACACCCAGTTCTAGAGGTCCCTTCCAACCTCAATTATTCTATGATTCTAGATGTTAGCATGGGAAATATATATACATTTTGGGAGATTATTGGATGATAAAAACAGGACAACAACAACAACAGCAAAACATATTTCTTGGAAGGGAACCTTTGTTTTGATTACTTATAATAATTTGCTTTAACCATCAGCCAGAATCAAGCTTATTTTGTTTGCTTTTTAGGTATCCTTACTCCTGCATTTTAAGCCTCACAGCAAACAAGCCCTGTTTCTGAGTCTGTTAGTATCTGTGGTTAAGCATTCAGCCAGCTTTCAGGACAAGAAAGTGGAAAGTTGAGCAGTATAGAAGAATGAGGTGTTAGAAGTGTTGTGAATTTCAGTGAAGGGTTTATGTGATTTTGGATTTAAACAGCCCTGGAACTTCTTGTTTTCTGTTATGGGGTGAAAAAGCAGGTGAATATCATTGTTCTGAAAGATGTATAAGAAGATGTATAAGAACATATTTTTAAAAAGTAATGAAATGTACTATAAAAGACAAGAAACTTTCTGAATAGGCTCAGATGCACTTTTCAGTAATATTACTTGAAGTGTTATAAATACATAAAAAATAATAATGGATCAGTATCTTTATTCTGAATCATTCTAGACATGTTACTTAATAAGTTGCTTAAGCCTGTTGGTCTGACCTCAGTGCCAGAGAAGGTCATGAAGCAGATCATCCTGAGTGCCATCACTTGACATGTACAGGACAACCAGGTACTCAGACACGGTCAATAAAGGTTTATGGAAGGCATGTCCTGCCCTTCTATGACAAGATGACATGCTGGATGAGGGAAAGGCTGTGAATGTTGTTTACTTAGACTTCAGGAATACATTTGATACTGTTTCCCACAGCCTTCTCCTGGAAAAACTGGATGCTCCTGTCTTGCACAGATGTACTGTTTATTGGGTAAAATGTTGGCTGAAGATCATTGCAAACAGAGTTAAATCTATGCAGCAGCTGGTCATAAGTGGTGTTTTGGTTAGTATCTTTACCAATTATATTAATGAGGGGATTGAGTGTGCCCTCAGTATCTTTTCAGATGCCACCAAGTTGGGTGGGAGTGTTGATCTGCTTGAGGGTAAAAGGGCTCTGTAGAGAAATCTGAATAGCCTAGATTGATGGACTGCATCCAATCGCATGACATTCAACAGCCTGAATGCTGGGTCTTGCACTTGGGTCATAACAACCCCATGCAGTATATAGGCCTGGGGAAGAGTGGCTGGAAAGTTGCCTGGCAGAAGTCCTGGGGGTGCTCATCAAAAGCCAGAAGAACACAAGCCAGCATTGTGCCCAGGTGGCCAAGAAGACCAAGGGCACCTGATGTGTATCAGAAATAGTGTGGCCAGCAGGACTAGGGAAGAGATTTTCCTTCTATACTCGACACTGGTGAGAACACACCTGTGTTCTGTTTTGTGTTCCTCACTATAAGGATATTGAGTTGCTTGAGCATGTTCAGAGAAGAGCAACGAGCCTGGTGAAAAGACTAGAAAACAAGACATGAGGAGTGGCTGAGCAAATGAGGGCTGTTTTTTCTGGAGAAAAGGAGGCTGAGGAGAGACCGTATTCCTCTCTATAACTACCTGAAAGGATATTGCAGCAAGGAGAGTGCCAGTCTCTTTTCTCACATGACAAGTGATAGGACATGAGGCAATGGCCTCAAGTTGCACCAGGGGAAGTTTAGATTGGATATTGGGAAGAATTTCTTCATGAAAAGAGTGGTTAAGCATTGGATCAGGCTCCCCAGGGAGGTGGTGGAGTTGCCATCTGTCCTGGTTTTGGCTGGGATAGAGTTAATTTTCCTCCTAGAAGTAGGTAAGGTGCTGTGTTTTGGATTTAGGATGAGAATAGTGGTGATAAAACACCAATGTCTTAGTTGTTGCAGAGCAGTGCTTATACTAAGTCAAGGGCTTTTCAATTTCTCATGCTGCCCTGCCAGTAAGGAGGCTGCAGGTGCACAAGGAGCAGGGAGGGAATGGACTGGCCAAAGGGACATTCCATACCACATGATGTCAAGAATAAATATGGGGTGTCTGGCTAGGGTAGGAAGGGGGGGCTGCTGGGGGATGGGATGGGCATTGGTCAGCGGGTGGTGAGCAATTACATTGTACATCACTTGCTTTGTATATTTTTTATTATTATTATTATTATTATTATTAATCAGTATTATTTCCCCTTTCTTTTCTGTCTTATTAAACTCTCTTTATCTCAACCCAAAAGTTGTTAGCTTTGTTTTTTTCTTTCTTTTTTTCTTTTTTTTTTTTTTTCCCAATACTCTTCCCCATCCCACTGTCAAGGGGACTGGGGCATTGGGGTAGGGACAGAGGGATGAGCAAACAGCTGTGTAGTGCTTAGCTGCCTGCCAGGTTAAACCACAGCACCATCCATGAAGGTGTTTCACAGACAAGTGAATGGGGTGCTTAGAGTCATGGTTTAGCGGTGAACTTGTAGTGTTAGGTGTATGGTTGGACTTGATGATCTTAAAGGTCTTTTCCAACCTAAATGATTCTATGATTCCATGATTCTGTATCCAGGAAAATGTTGCTTAGTATGAATGAGAAGGATATTTCACAAGGAAAAATTTATTATTATTTGTTTCATCCAAAATTCCTAAACAATATCAATTACAGTGCAGAGTTACCATGTTCAGTGGCAGCTGCTCAAAAATGATTTTGACAGGATAGAGACCAATACATTATTTACAAACATATGTAAATAATTCTTCCTGATATTTTTAGGCATTATTACTAAATGGCATGGAAGGCCTAATTACTTTTCTGTAAAATATTTCAGTGCCCAAATGTCAAGACTGTAAATAAAGTTCATGTTTAATTTCTGATAACGTTCAGAGACTCTTTGAGTAGACTGACTACTTTTTCGCCAGTTAGGTCACCAGCCTTGAACTACAGGCCACAGTTCAATCTGTTTTATTTTTGGATCAGTCAATGAAGAAGATATTAAATCATATAGTTTCACTTCACACAGTACTTGGACCCCATAGGGTTTAGAAATTACTTTCAACTTTTGCATTAACTCAAAATACTGCATTCAGCAGTCATTACTGTAGTGTTTTTATTTTGTACCTGATTTATATCATTGTGCTATTGCCACTTAGGGATTTATTTATTTCATTTTGTTGTTGGTGGTGGTGGTTGGTTGGTTTTTGTTTTTAACAAAAACTTGAAGTCACTGTTAATGTTCCCAGAGGACTGCAATTTATACCCAGGAGCTTGCTGTTAGCAAGTTATGCCTTGAGGAAAAATGAATACCTAAATTGGGCTTTTCAATTATTTCACTCTTGAAAGCACAGAGATTCACTTGAGATTTTGGAAGTAGAATTTGGGGGAAGAGATACTAGCTCTGTGCCAGAATATGTATTTTTCTTTGCTCCTAGGAAAAAGAACACAAGGTGTGAAGAACAAATTAAAGCAACTGATCTCATGGAGAGCTTTAAAAATAAAATACTGCTAAAAATAATATTCTTTTTGCATAAATATACCAATCAAATGAGTACCTGAGCCCAGGCTGTTACTGGGTGAGACAGAATGTGATGTTTATCCAGGTAATTCATTTCCATTATTCACCTCTACTGGTCAGAAACAAACAAGCAAAACCCATAAATCCCCAAAACAAACAAACAAAAACAAGAACAAGAATATCTTATTGCTTAGCACCTAAGTGTCTAAATGCTTTATAATAATCCATGCTGTAAACAAGCAAGGATTAAAATCTGGGAACCAGACACAAGAAACCAAGGAACAAGAATGAAATAAAAATAGCTGGAGGTTTGGGTTTGAGGATGTTAGAGGAGGTTGGGCAATCTATTTGTTGCAGGAGTTGGTGTCACTCACATGGGCATTTGAGAACAGCCTCCTCTGTCACAAGCAATTGCAGCTAGGGAGGAAGATGAATATACTCACTGCCAAAGAGCAAGATGCATATCAGTTCTGGCTTTCCTAGAAAAAGGCCCTGTGGCATCTTCTCTTGAGTGTCTGCTAGAAGACCTTGATACTAGTTATGATGTTGACTGAAAACTTTTCAGACATTGCTTGTCTTTTTATAGACCACAATTCTAACAACTTCATCATGGTCAAATGCTTGTTGTACTGTACTGATCTTTGTGGGGGATTTCTCACATTTGTTCAGTTTCCAGATAGAGACGTGAATGTATTGAAATTCAGAAAGTCATTAAAAAATGACAGAATCTTTCAAAAAATGAAAGAGGCATTATACAATAAATGAATGCAAACATTTTAAGGATATTCTAATATTGGGTGGAAAAAAGTGTTTCAAAATTTAATGTTTTTGGGACCAGGCCATATGCTACAAATATTGTATCTTTTCGTGATATGAAAAACAGTTTTCTGAACAGCTTTTCTAACAGGATACGGAGACACTTCTAGATATATGTGGATATGTGTGTACTTCATAAACATTCTTTTGCTCCTACAACCTTTGATACCATTCAAAATCACCATTTGAAATGAGAAGTGTGAATTATGGTAAACCTCCAAAGAGGAAAAGGTGTTAAAAATGTTTTTTTGAGTGTTTGTGTTATGAATGATGTGGCTATTTATAGCAGATATTT
This sequence comes from Anser cygnoides, assembly GCF_040182565.1. Classification (NCBI taxonomy): domain Eukaryota; kingdom Metazoa; phylum Chordata; class Aves; order Anseriformes; family Anatidae; genus Anser; species Anser cygnoides. The sequence continues at coordinate 35,478,480 of NC_089873.1, forward strand.
TCCAGTTTATTTAAGATAAGAGTCTCCCTCCAGCTGGCACTTGTCATAGGACATGGAACAAACTTGTGAAATTGCTGCTTACAAATGACAATTGTGAAGATGTACATATAATTTTAGCTATTCCTTGGCATATCTGGACATGTAAATCATGACAACTTTCTAACAGATGATCCAAGAGTAAAATAAGCTTAGCCATGGATGTTTACGTCAATCTAACTCAGTTCGCCTGAAACTCTGTCCTTTATGCAGCCCCCAGATAGACATCATGCAGCTCAGCTCCCTGAACTGTTTCATTTCACATCTGAATGAGCACCAAGACAGTTCTTGCAAGTGCTATCACAAGTGAGTGACAGGATAACCGAGCTGAAAGAGCAGCAAAGACATTCCAGGGCAGCTTTTAGAATTTGCTGAGGAAAAATTATTTTAACTGATCATTTTAAGGGGAATTAAAATGTTGAATGTTTAGAAAATCAAATTAAAACGTTTTGATTTGAATCCTTAAGAAAAAAAAAAAGTATACATTTAATTTGAAAAAACATATCAAACCAGAGAATTGAAATACTCCTCTTCCAAAATGTTAAAACAGGCTGGGGAAACTGAAACACGAAGAGGTGTTTTGCTCAAGGCATACCCAGGAGATAAAAGAGAAATAAAAAATAGAGAAATTTTCCTCAGTTCCTTGGTATGAAATCAGTTGCCTGTCCTCTTCAAATGGTACCTCCTTACAGTACTAACTTAAACAATTCCAACCTTCAATGTTCCAGTTACCAAATTATCCAACCTATGTAATAGGTGATTTTAAAATACACAGTTTCTGACAGGAAGATCTCAATGACTGATCAGTAAGATCTTTTAGCTAATTCTATTCATCATAGCGAAGATGAATCCCAGAACTGTGCTTACACCATCCTTGCAAATGACAATTTACTGTTAATCACGTTTCCCTTGCAAAATTCGATCCTTTATTTTAACATTATGGATGACAATTATGTTGAAGCCAAAGACTGGTAACTTCAAAGAAAGAGCACTATATTCTTGCTACTTTTATATATATATATATATATATATATATATATATAAATATTATTATCTTTGTATTCTTTCACTTCTTCAACACAAATAGTTTTACCACAATAAGAAATAGCACTGGCATCTAATTTTATTTTAAATGGAAAATAGTCACTTTTTTTTTAAGTGACTTTAAAAATGTAAGCCCAATTTTTTACTAATGTCTATATTTCATAAAGAGAATAAATATATTCTTGTTTTTATTAAAAGACTAAATCATCATAAATCGATGAGGGATGTAGTTTCTGCATCGACAGCAGTTATTGGTCTACTTTTCAGTCTAGTGAATATATAATTTTTAAAAGTCAGTCCTCTTTTTATTTTTTATTTGTTGTTGTTGTTTGTTTTTAAAAGAGAGAGAAAGGAATTAAAACGAACAGTAATTATTCACTGAAGCACAAGGGTATATCCATAACAAAAAGTTCCTTTTTTGAGAGGATTTTGATATTTTATTTTATTTTATTTATTTTATTTATTTTTGGCACAGGTTGGATAGAATTTTTGTAGTTCATTCTTATGACTAGCTAAACCATGGTAGTACTGAAATTTAATAAAGTAAAAGTGACTGGCAGTACATGTTCAGCTTTATATATAAAACAGTCCCTTACAATCTGACTCATTATCTTCTTATTACAATGGCTGAATATCTATTGTCACAGCAATATGAGCTCAAACTTCCACTTAAATCCAGACTGCCAACATATTATTTGAACAATGGTTCAAATTGCAGGCAAATTCCATTTTTTTTTTTTTTTTTTTCTATTCTTCTGAGCTATGAGTTGATAAAATCACTCGTGAATTTGAGACTGGAATGAGTTCAAGTCTCTGTTCTATCTCTTCTTTTTCATAATCTTGTCTATCATTGAGGAAAATTAAAGTCAACAGGACTCCATTGTCTGTCAGTAGCCCAGAAAACAGGCAAATAAATTTCCTGTTTAAGTCGGACTTCAGGGTACAGAAACTGTCCAGACTATCACTATTAAATACGAGGAAAAATAGAGAACTGTTGCAAAACACTGCTTATTGGTTTCATAGACAATTAAATAAGATGGGAGAATACTGTGAAAAAAAAAAAAAAAAGCAATGGTTGAGTGTCTTTGACTAAAATGTAGTGAATTAGAAATCAGTAGTATCTTGCCTTTTTGTGTTGTAGGCTTATGCAGAGTTATGAGCTATGCTGTTGAGAACTGTGTATCCTTGAAACTTTACTTTCAAAAAAATGGTAAATAAAAAAAGAAAAAAAGAAGTTCTGAAGATCATGATCTCACATAAGGGAGATTTATAGCTAATCTGAAAAAGTTGCATTAGGGACAGAAGGCTGTTCTATATTGTTCTGTGGCTTATGTTACCCCTAAACTAATGTCAAATTCTTTTGTAAATAGCCCAGAATGAAACAAAACTGAACACTTATTTTATTTTTGATTAATATTAACTTACCTAATGGAAGATTTTTAAATATAATTAATTTGTACTATAATAAAGGAGAAAGTTAATGTGGCCATCCAGAAAGCACAGTATTCGATATTTAAAGGGAAATTGAAAGCAATTAGCAACAGCCTTGATGTGAATGAAGCATTTTTTCCCTTTAAATGGTACACTTGTGAACTCTTATATTATTTTCCTCTCTTGTGTAGAAATGTACTAAACTACACTACAGACAGAATTTAGGATTTTTTGTATTAATTTATTTTCTTGGTGTGGTGGCATTTCCATGCAACATGTATCATAATATTAGAAACAATAGAAATATGATCATTCTACCACTTAATATATTTTGTTTGAAAGTGACAAGTTTGAAAGTGACAATTTCTGTTATTTTTCACTTTTTCCAACAGCTGTTGTTATATTAAAATACTTGACATAAATGTTAGTATTAACCAATCACCTGTTTTTTAAATATTCATTAATCACTGAATTTGATAGGACATAACAGATTCCTAAGTTCAAGACCTACTCTATGTACTGTAAAGTACTTAGAGTTGAGATCTTGACAAGTACAGGTATTGTTGCCCCAATTAAAATAAAGCCAATATAAATATTTGTTTTGTCCATTACTGCTGAGCTGGGTCTGCAATTAAAGATGTAACCACACAAATAGTTAGAAGTTATTTTTATTTTTGACTCCAACTTGCTGAGAGTCTCATTATCCTTATGTATATAACAAAATACCACTTGTCAGATACACACAGAAAGGTCTCTTTTCAATATTTTTCACAAAAGATTATTTTGTTATAATATATAAACATTCATTCTAGTTCCATTTTACAGCTGATTCCTTTGTTATAAGACATTATTTTAATATTCATTTTAAAGAATGATTCAGCAGCTCAGTCTTTTGGCAGTGATTTGAAAAGCTTTCTAGTTGCAGAGTTTCCAGACAAGGAAAGGTAAAATACGTTGTAAGAAAAGCTGCTCAGCATTTGTTGTGTAGGAATTGTATGAGGGTGAGCTTTTGGACTGTTAAATTGAATATTTTCAAACCCACTTTGGGTAGTTAATTTCAGAAATGGAAACATAATCTGTAAAATAGATTTTTAAGGGATTTCCTAGTTATGGTAAGTTTATAACTATAAAAGCAATTTACAAAATTAAACTTATTCAGCTATTCCCACTGGCTGTGTAAGAACTGTTTTAGAACTGTGTAATAGCAATTCTTTTGATGTAACGATTTGCAGTGAATGAGTCTGAAAAGCAAGACTATTTTTGGACCTCTTTTAATACAAAAAAAACCTTGGCCTTGAGGAGTCAGTGTCAAAAAAAGCAAGTAGAGTACTGGCTCACTGATATCAGCCTAACCGTTTCTGCCTGACAGTCAAAGAACACCTCACCTTGTTGCAACAATCTAGCTGATCTCACTGTACCTGATGAATTTCTGTTACATAGTGATTGGTATAAAATGCAAAGTAAAGATGAAATCTTGTAATGTTACAGGAATCATAATATAATATTAACGTGATACAAAATGGAGCCTGTTGTGAAACATACAATTTCCAATCTTCCATGTCTGCACAGGAAATCAAATGTAAAGACATACATTTTGAGAGCAGGTGACACAAAAAGAAAGTATTTAAGATGTCTGTGTGAAGTCATAAATCTGTGAGAGTGAAGGAATGGCATGATGTAAGACACATACTTGTTGAGATCTAATTCTTTAAGAGAGAATATCATGTATTAAAAATGATTATAGTAAGTGCAATAACATGCAACTAGAATATTTTAATATGTTCTTATGAACTCTGTAAGTCTGAAAGGACTGTTGAATAACTGTTTGGGAAATCAAAACAAATAAACCTACGGTACCAAGCTGACATCTTGGATCGCATTTAAGCTAGGACTAATACAGAGTAAAAGATGATTGATATACTTTCCCTCCCCTCCCAGTCTGATTAGGAACCAAAATAGAAATAAGACTTGGAAATAACCCAGAGTAAGGTAACATTCAAGAAGAGCAGTGAAACAAATTCTAACATGCAGTATATTCTGATTTTCTACCTATCTGAAAGAAAACAAGTATTTGCCTCCGGCATTTTTTTTTTAAAAAAAAGATCTAGCCAGGGAAATGATTTTGTTTTAATTTTCTTTTATCTCGCTCAAGTACTCTGATTTCTGCTCTTTTCTTCAGGTGTTTTGATAATTTGACTCTGTCTCAGACATTGAGATTTAACATAGATTAAAACAGTATTTATATCTGACCAGATTTGATAAAACCAAGGACAAAACTAGGGTTCACTAAAAAACAAGGATTCCATTTGCCAGAACATAATGTGTCTGGCTTATTTTTCACTCTGCACTGGAGATAATCTGAGATCTGATTTTTTTGTTTGTTTGTTTGCACTGCCATTTATAAAAGGTATAAGAGACGGGCATTCATTTAAAAGTTATTGTTAAAATGACAGTCACTCAAGATATAGGAGACCTTGATTCAAGTGTTCTTCCTCTTTCATGAAGGGATTCGAACCATTAACTACTCTAAAAATTGCACATTGCAGTTTTCAGCCTCTGAGACATTCCCAAATGGGAGTGTCACACCCATTTTCTGGACTTCAAACCAATCTATGGAGTGAACTCTGTGTTTAGCAACCAGTATTATCCTCCTGACTCTTCTCATGCTTTTTCAACAACAGTTTATGTTGGAGCTGAATTTTCTCAAGACTCACTACTCAATCCAAATTGCAAAATTGAAGCAACAATATTTTCAGTCATCATCCCAGTCAGTGGTCAGTGACTGTGCATCATTATATTTGTTATTAATTTTGTTAAATATTATATGTTAGAAATATTTTTTATGGTAGGTTACTCAGTTCAACCTCTTTTCCAGCAAACATCCACTTTATATACCTCCTTTGGATATTACAGTTGTGCAAAAGGTGAAGAATTTCCTGTATGCTATTGTCTTCTCACTTCTCTACACTTCTCAGGGGCTGGTGAAACAAGTCCCTTTTTCTTTACTAGACAGTGTCTTACTAGAAGTCTATAGTCTGAAATGCCTCTAGGAGCAAGAAAAAGGAGTAGACCACTGGTAAATTGTACTTCTGGTACAATTTATGTACTTCTGTACTTCTTATTGGATGAGATTAGACATTATGATTGGGATAACTGCAAGAATGCAGATAAGCAAGTTTGACCCTGCTTCACTTTTGACTTTTTTAACCATTTTCCCTATGTTTTACTTCCTTTTCTTTTCATCCAGTAGTTACTTTCAATCTTATAAAAGTTTTTAGTAACATTTTCATAGGTGAAAAACAAATGGGCAACTGTTAGAACTTAAAACCAAGAAAAAAACAGGTTGGCAATGATTTGCAGTATAGGTCATTAAATTAATGTTTTTTTATGACTGTAAAATGAGGTTAGAATATAACTAACCATTCAGCTGCTCTCCTTGGAGTTATTCTCTGACAAACAGTACAAGTTGCTAAATACATGAGATAAAGATAGAGAGGAAAATAGAAAACCAAAATATTCCTCATCATTTTTATCCATAAACAGAAGTCTCTTTTTTTTTTTTTCTTCCCCCCCCAATAAAACTAAAAGCTTATGTCAAAACAAACAAACAAAAACCCCTCTAATTTCCAGTGGGGAATATGAAGTCTAATATTCATGTATTCTGATACAAGTCATAGCCACTTGAAATATTTGGCTTACTGGGCTCTGCTAATATGTCTGTTTTGAAAAGTTTGACTTCAGGCCAAGTTAGTCTGCTCTATGGCAGCACCCCACAGAGAGCAGTAAAACTTCTGCATGCTTGCATTCTCAGTTACATATCAGACTTGTTGTTTGGTCTACACTTTCACTGATAATATCTTGCTGTCTCCCATCTTGCCAACCTTGGTGTTACATTTAACACAGAAGTGACATGACAGCAATAAACCACGAGAGTGTCAGAACACAGTCATGAGAAAAAATGGTGCTCAGTGCATTACAAACACAGCTTTTCAGGAGGGACTGTGGGTGTTAAAGAATCAAACTAAATAATGTTCTGAAAAAAAATCCCTTGAATCACAATTTTAGTTTTTGAACTTAATATTTAAGATGAAAAAAAAAATAGGTTCTATATTTCTCATACACACAAATTCCTAAAGATGGCAGAAGAATTTTGGACAAGAAAAGACCACTAGAATGTTTTGCTTCTTTTAATAACTATGTTTTGCTGCACAAAAAAATAAATGTAAATACATGGCTGAAATTGCTTTAAACTTTTGAATGTTTCCATGAAGGAAATAAATTATTTTGTCACACAATTTTTTTTTTTTTTTATAACATCTTCTCAGTGTCTTATGTAAATGAATATATTGTGGAACTACAGCCCTGGCCCAGGCCCCAGAAAGCAAAGGCAGGGACTGGAACAATAATGAACCACTGAGGGTAGGAGAAGATCAGGTCCAAGACCATCTAAGGAACCTGAGGGTGCACAAGTCCATGGGACCTGATGGGATACATCCACAAGTGCTGAGGGAACTGGGGGATGTCATTGCTAAGACCCAGGGAACCACAGGCCAGTCAGTCTCACCTCTGTGCCTGGCAAGATCATGGAGCAGATCCTCCTGGAAACTATGCTGAGGGGTAAGGTAATAAGGGGGCAAGGTAATAAGGAGGTGATGACAGCCAACATGGCTTCACTAAAGGCAGATTGTGCCTAATGAATCTGGTGTCCTTCTACAGTGGTGTTACAGCATTGGTAGATAGGGAAAGACCAGCTGACATCATCTACCCGGATTTGTGCAAAGCATTTGACACTGTCCCCCATGATATCCTTGTCTCTAAGCTTAGAACAACCCAGTCTACTGGAAGGTGTCCCTGCCCATGGCGTGGGGGTGGAATTAGATTATCTTTATGGTCCCTTCCAAGCCAAACCATTCTATGATTCTATGATTTCCTGAAAATGCTTGTTCTACATCAGATAAATTCATCCCTTTCATACCTGTATTAAAATCTGATTCTAGCTTGTCACTCTTATCAGAACAAACTAAACAAAGCTAAAGAGAAAAAAACTTCAGACTAAGCAGGAATCTAGTGAAGATGATTCTTACACTAGTTATAAGATGCTCCTATTCAGTATCCTACTCCATCCACCTCCCATATCCTGCAGAATACTTGAGCAGTCTCTCTTCTGGAATTTCTCTTTTGTCTGTGAATTCCATTTTGGGCTTCAGAAATGAAATTTAAATGAGCTTTTTAAAACCAGTGTTCGGTTGTTTCAATGAAAAGTTTTGGTTTTCACAAATTCAGATTTTAAAGCAAAAATCCTATCCCATTTCTCCTTAGGACAAGGTATTATGCCACACATCTTCAGAAATGAAAACATGAAATGGCAGGTAAAATATCAAGAAGTGAATGCTTAGCATTTTGAGAGTGTTAATTAGATGCCTTCATGCTTTCTCTGTGATGAATATTTTGCCAATGGTTGCTAATTATTATAGCAATTAGGTTTAATAAGTTGGGAATTTCACAAGCTTAGGTCTTCTGGGTTACACTTTAGCCAATAGGGAATGGGTGTTAATTAAGGACAAAGAAGAGAAGAATTAAGAAGATTTGATGGGTTTAAGGAAACAGCAATTAAACAAAGTGTTAGAGTGATTTGCATATTTTAATAAGTCAAGAACTCTTGGATGTTTAGGAAAAAGAGTTGTGTTTTCATTACTCAGTGCATTTTTTTCCAAAAGGTCTTTTCAGATTTTAACACTTTGTCTCCAGAAACATGAGCTTTTGGATACTGAATAGCAGTTGTAAAGTCCTTATTATTAGTGTTTGGAATTTGGTTCTAGACATTAAAAAAGTAGTATTGGTACAAATATGAGCAATAATAAAGCTTTCTCTTATTTACAGAGAACCACTGTGTTCTTTCAAGTATTGCATTTTACATAAAGAGATCATCCAGAGTACCTCATCTGCATCTGTGACATGCTATGAAGCACTCAGAAACTTTATGTCCTGTCCCAAGCAGATATATGAACATAAGAAAATAATTTTTCTGATGATAGTGACAACAGAAGGGGCTTGTGGGAAAATAAACTTATCTTTTCCAATAACTAAAGAGTTAGATCATTGTATTCATCAATGTTTAGAAGTAGGACAGTCAAACATTAATATTATCTTTATTCACGGTATAAGAAATAAACACCCCTGCTGATGTTAGGGAAACCCATCTAAAATTAGTTCCATATAGATATGCACTGGCTAAAAAGCATACTGATGTGTTCAAAAAGTAGTTTTACTTAGAAATCAGTTTTATTGTTCCAACAAATAGTTCATAGTTCATTATACAGGCGTTTTAATTGTTAAAGATTTTGCAGCCTAGGAAAAAATCTTACAAAGCTTGTTGTAATGAAAACTCAAGTAGCACCTTCTGCTAATAGTGCATGTTCAGAACTAGCTGATCAACACTGAATCGGTGTTCCAAAATGTTAGCAAGTAGAAGCTGATCTGGATGCAATTCATGTCAGAAGCACTGACATAATCTTAATGATGATGTTCTTTTATGGCAATTAAACATTAATGACATTAGATATACCTAAGCCAAGAACAGTGTAAACAGTGCTCTGCTAGCGAGGAGCTGACATGAGGAGCTGATCTTTTGTGTGCCAAGAATTACAGGACTATTGAAACCCACTAAAATATCAAACTTTACATTGCTCAAAATATCACACGTAGCTGGGGACAAGAACGTCCATGGAGCTCAATATAAGCCAGTTTTTGAAGTGGGTGTCAGACTAATTCATGAAGAAGTGAGAGGAAGATGATGAGGAAGAAGAGATGAAGAAGGACAGAAGGTAGGCATAAAGAAGTTTCCATGTGAATGGATCAGAGAAAGAAGCCTGGTACAGTAATTAGACAGTAATACACGCTGTCGAATGAGCAGGATGAGAATGAAGATGTCTGCCTGTGCCTCTTCCCCCCACTCCCTTCCTCCCCGCCCCCCCCCCCCCAAACCCAATGGTAGTTTTGTCACCAAAATTTAACAGAAATGTAATTGTGTGTGGGATTACGCTTGTAGTCATAATAACATAATAATCTTCATTTTTAGGAATAACTCAGGCAGAAACACCTTGCCTTCTAGTGTTATAGCCGTTAATTTGCCACTTCTCACAGAACAGAGTGTCACAGGAAGTTTTAATGTGGCAGCACAATAAGAATAGGCATAACCAAAACAGCACTCCATAAAGTTGAAAGTTATCACTGACTGATAGAAATAATAGTACCGACCCACTGCTAGTCGTACAGGCTTAGCCATCTGCTGGGGGTGTGTGTGGGGGGGGGGGGGGGGGGGGGGGGTGTGTGGGTGTGTGTGGGTGTGGGTGGGTGTGTGGGTGTGTGGGTGTGTGGGTGTGTGTGGGTGGGTGTGTGGGTGTGTGGGTGTGGGTGTGTGGGTGTGGGTGTGTGTGTGTGTGTGCAGCTTGAGCTCTACGAAATATAATAAAGCATTTGTTCCATTTGAAAAGATGCAGTTGCAGTAATGTTGCCACAGGCAAAATAATAATAAAATCACCTTCTATTTCTCCAGTTGCTCTTTAGCTAACCACAAAGTGGTTTCTCTGCATGCCTTGTCATTTCAAAATCAGACTCCTGCTGAAGTCTTCTTCATTTCTGAATCACATTTATCATAAATAATAATTTATAAATAATCATTTTTGCAGAAATGATCCCATTTCTGAGGCAGCAAGTGAAAACATCTTCTGCTGACCTAGCTGATCAGCAGGGAGATGCTCAATCAAAGAAAGACGTAAAAGAAATAATGTGTCCTTTTCCATTGTAGATGGTGTGAAATAGAAATGTGCTGCCTAATCAGATAAAATTTAGAGATCTATAAGTAGGGCTTATAGAAAACAAATATGTTTTTTATTTTCAGTAAAACCTTTTCATTATGAAAATTTGATCAAGTAAAAAGTTATCCTTTAAGAACACTTTATAATACCTGATTTCAGGCTTTGGATATCACTGATATTTGACATTTCCCTTTCACAGAACTTCTGTGAAGAGTTGATTGTTCCTTCCCAGTACTGAGAATTAGGACACCAGCTGCCTTACCAGTATCATCTCATCTCACTCTTCTGTTTCTCTGTGAATTCTCCCATCTCCTCACAGCTGAAGGCACTGATACAGACGCTGGCTTGTGAGGTGGAAAGGAGGTGCATCAGAACACCTCAGTACTCAGCGGAGCAGTTTCTCTTTATCAGTGAGACACTTTGACTAAGAAAAGGAAAAGACATCTCTTTCTTTCATAACTATTCAAAGTAAACCTCCAAAGTATTGTTCCATTGAGTTGACAGTCTGTTTAAAAAAAAAAAAAAAAAGCCACAAACATGCAAATAAATGTAAGGGAAATGGGCAGAGAACAGTGTCAGAACAGTGAGGTTCCTTAAAAAGGTATATTTACTATTCAGTTTTGTTATGACTTTGAAAGGGTATTAGCTGTTACAGTTAAATACCATCATATGAACAACATTGTTACTAATACTGCACTTACATGATTATATGAACTGAATTATTGATCTAATGTAAGAATTCTATGAAATCAGGGAAATTTGGGATAGAATCTGATGGTATGGTCAAGGCAAAACTATACATAGTGCTTAAGGACAGGGGACATTCTCTCAGTAAATAATTAGGTATCTGCTTGTAAGCCGTAAAAATCAGCTTCCACTCTGATCTACTCAAATGTCACTCTAATTTATCTACAGCACAGATCACTTAAACAATGTCTACCTTGTGTTTGATAACACAATGCCAAATTTTATCTATGTGATTATTAAATATCTGTTGTACATTGTATGATAGATTATTTTCCTATTGTCTGTGATATTGGGTAGACAGAATGTGATTTTTAGTGACACAGTTGCTCAGACCATTAAAATTATTTGGTGATAATTAATGAGCTCATGACTTCAGGCTGAGGACTTCATACTTATGACTACTTCCTGCTTGATATTATAAATTGTTAGAGAAATGACCTTTAGTGACCTATGATAAAAATGTCAAATGTCATGTTTTTCTATCCTGCAGTCAACAGTCCATACTTAATGAATGTTCTAAATTTCAAGACAGCAGCTCAAAAGGGTACTTGAATGGTGGAAATATAATAAGGGAGACTGAAGACCTCTTGATAACCTCTCATGGAAAGGTCAAATGCAGGAACTGCTCATTTCTGTGTAGTGGTTCATAATGACTGGCAGTTTTGCTGTGCAAGGGTTATTTATCTCTGTAAGGAAATTGCATTGGTTCATTTAGAGATTTACAGTCTTTCCAAATGAGAACATATAATTCCTGTCAAGAAAGACAATCTACATCCTCTCTCATTATACATTTAACTTTTTAAAATCTGCAATTTCCCTTGGTCATCTGTCTTTCTGACAAATGCCTCATGAACCTACACTGATACTAAAGGCAGGCTTGAGTTAAGAGATGGATCTTGTGTTTTAAAGATGATGAGATTTGGGCTACGATCACCAAGGAAAGAACTTAGTCATAAACCTTCAGATACTTTATCATTCAAATCTGAGAAGTACCTCTAATGGAGGAGGTGGAGTTGCTGAATTTTTTTTCATGAATACTCTTGTACAAATAACAATTCTGCAATGGAGGAACTGTTTCACTGTTGTTATCTTTATAACTTCACACTAATACAACTCATACTCAACTGGACCTCTCAGCCTATGTGTTAAATGGCACTTGTCAGATAAAATCATTTGGGCTTTCTTTTCCAAGAATGACACAACAAACAAAGGTTATAAGAGAACCTGAAATTATAGTAGGGAGGAGGTAGAAAAGACACCTTTGTATTGTCCATTAAGAGATCAAATTATAAAAGTGCAGATAGTGAAGTTCAGCTGTTAAATCTTTCCTCTGAGTTCCCTATTCTTGACATCCAGAGAGTATGCTCATGACAGGACAGAACAGACAACTCCATTTGTATCCAATGTCTCTAAATTACAAGCATGCCACCTGGAAATACCCTGAGTGCTCCAAAGCCCCCCAGACCACTTATTTCTATATCAGTCCATCAAACTGTTATTATCTACAACATTCATGTTTACATCACTTATTTGTCAATCTTTCTGAAATTTGAGGCACTGACTCAACAGTCAGACTTTGTTTATTTTGTATTTTGCTTTCAGAATGTTGCCATGTATGTGGTTTGGTATTTTATTGACCAAGAAAATATATTCATTACATCAGTGATAAATCTGAACTCAGTAACATCACTTAAGCAGTGTCTGATGAGTACAACTGCATAGGTAGAGGAAAAAGTGAATAAAAAAAAAAAGAGAGAAAAAAAAATTGTAAATATGTATTAAATCTATGACAATACTGAAATATTGTTGTGACAAAAGAAAATTAAAAATTTATCCAACTAAATCAAAGGATAAAGTTTCCAAAAGAACAGAATTATGTAAGGGAAAATATTGGATTTCAGATTTATGCTCTTGAAAGAGCATAATTTCCTTTTTGTTTCTAAAGAATCCAATGGTGTCACAAACCAGTATGTGCTGTGGAGGTAAAAGATCAATCTATCCACTACTAAAATAGAGCAACTCAGCTGTGTGTACAAAGAAAAAGTTTATTTAGTAAAAAAAAATGCATCTCCTGCATGAAGAGCTCACTGGTATGCATAACCAGTCAGTGGCTCTGTATTATCCCTGACATGACCACATCATCTAGCAGACTCTATCACCTCACAGTACATACTACCATTACAGACACTGCTTAAGTGCCATTATTCACGAGGGATAAAATAAATGAGAATGTTGGGTCAGAGCCTTCCTCTCCAGTATAACAGACTTTCAAATTTTTTCTTCACCATCTGTTTGTACCCAGAATTGTATTTCTATACACCGAGAGGAAACTAAACCAGAGACAGCAAGTAGTGATAACACATGGAGAATAATTTATATATTAATAAAGATAAATTTTCTTTGACATTTCTATGCTTATACACCTCAATTTTCGGTGCTACTGCCTATTTAAAAATTATGCATCTGTAGAGGCCAGCTTTTGCTATGTGCACATAGACTTGATGTAGCTTGTTCCTTGGACTGACTGGCAATTTCTGTCTCACTTAGCTTGTAGCTGAAGGACAAGGGCCTATGATGTATGGAAATGACAGCAAACAGAGATAAGTACTTGAGGACCTGTAGCCATTGCCTTACACTTGGGAAGCTCACCATTTGTTTACATGAGTACAATAAACTTCTGCTTTACTGGCACTTAGTGCTGCTGTAGCATCCCTAGCTGTAGCATCCCAAGTGGGTTGAAATGCCTAGTATATAAAACAGAATGACAAGAAAAATACAGAGGTGTTCTATTAAACATTTCAGAATACTAAATATTGTTTTATTTATTTACTCATTATTATTATTTATGAGTTCTGAGATAACATTACAATAAGCATAAGTGAAACAGGTAGAACTACCATGCAGTAAATGTGTTCACTGGTCTCAAACAGGTCTTTCTGGATGTATCTGTCTTGTTATGTCAGTTTGTAGTCACAGACTCCCTCATCACAGAAAATACACTGATTTTAGCTCATGCTCTGTTTCTGTGTTCAAGCCAGCCAAGAAACCTAGGCCTCAGAACTGATGCATCACTTCTAATTCCTCTAGTTACAGACTATATACTTGTCTCACAGGCTCAAGTTAGTCTTCAGTTGAAGAGCTTACACTTGAGATAAGACAAGCCAAGAGAGACTAGGACCCCTTAGAATCCATAGGAGATGCCAAACCCATCTCCAATAACTCCTCAGAACAGAAACCCTGGAGAAAATACACCATACTTCATTTCAGATTCACATGTTTTGTGAATGCTAATTGAAAAAGAACCACCAAAAACTATGTAAGCACAGTGCTAATGATCAAACACCATCTTGCATAAAATATATGAAGAGATCAGTCTAAAATTTTTGCAGTTCTAAGTTCTTGATTCATACATGTCAAGCCTGTTTCACTAACTTTGAATAGTGCCCATAACAATTATTTGCATTTATATTAACATATTTTTATTCAACATAAACCATTCTAAATGTGCATTGGACATGCACTGAATGGTCACATCTAAAATACAAAAAGAACCTACCTTTACTATTGTTTAATATTCTCTGTCTTCACTAGAGAAGATTCTGTCTTCTTCAGTCATCATATATTTATTTCAGAAGAGAAGCTCCTTTACACTTAAGAATTCTGAAATCAGATTGTATCTTTACATGCATTTTTTACATAGGTATATTTTTGTCTTTTGCAGTCAGACTTTCAGTTCTGCCATGCCTGGGAATCTCATTCCTAACATCCAGAGGAATCTCAAAGTCTTCCATCCCTAGAAAATTTTCAAATTGTGATGGGAGTTTTCATTTTATGTGTGTAAAAAAAAAAAAAAAATTCTTCTAACAGCACAGCATGCCTCCCAGCAACAATATCTATTCAGAAAGGTACCAAAGGATACTTTAATTACTCACAGAAGTCAGAACAGTGTTGAAGGGTACACATGTACTCTTGTTGAAAGTGAACTGATATGTCTTGACTAATACTAATTTCTTTTTTCTTTCTTCCTTTTTTTGTTTTTTGAATAGATTTTTTTAACCTTTAACCTCGCTAATCCTCTCTTATATGGAGTTGTCAGCTTAATCCAAAAGAATCTTTCTGTTTTTCGTGTATCAGCCTAACATTGTGGGAGGGTAGCAGGCTGGATATGCATGAGATAAGGTTTTAAAACCAAAGCAAAGATGTCCAACTCTGATCTCGTCGTACACCTTAAGTAAAAACCTTTCAATGTAGCTAACATTCTGTCCACCAAATGCATTGCAACATCTTTATTAATCATTAAGGTGAAATTATTAGGCTAAAATAAACACTATGGTCAATTATACATACTACTGTGATCTCATCAGATTTTAGAGGAATGACACACATTCAATGATTTTGTTGATTCTGGAACATCAATGCACTGCTGAATGCAGTTTGATACTGGGAATATGATGCTAGGTAGTTGAGATCTCCTTGCTAAATAGTGGGCTTGATTTCTCATTTTTACATTTCTGCTTTATTAAAAATTCCATAAGTAATACTGGAATATTAGCTGGGGGTGACAATAAGGGTGTTTAGTCTTAATGAGACTGTCTTCACAGGGAAACAATCTTTCAAGTGCAGCAAACAAATTTTTCAAATCTACTAAATTGAATTCTAATGTAAAAGGCAATTGAGAAACCAACATATATAGAATACATTTTTTGCCATCATATTAGAGAGAAAACAATTATTTTAAAATTTTATTTGTGATGTCTAAGTTCTCAGGAAGGGCTGATAGACAGAAGATCTACATTCCAATGCTGTACCTAAAAGCTAGCAGCTTTAATTATTGTTTGGAAGTTTCAGGGAGACTAGACAGCCATTTGTAGCCTAATCACAACTTCCACTGGCATCTACAAGGGAAAAAGTACCTATAGTTCAACATTATTCAGCCAAATATTCCATCTGTCTGTGTCAAGAGTCTATAAATATAATGTGTTTGAAAGTGTATTTAGGGGAACAAAAATAATTTCCAGAAATTCTAGCAAATCCTCTCTAAGTATAATAGAGCATAATCACATAATCATACTACTTATGTTGATGAAATCTTCTTAGTGTATCATGGAAAAATTGAAGCATTTAATAATTTTTTTTTGTTGTTATCACATAAGAATTAAAACATTTTAAAGTTATCAAATATGCATGATCCTACCAGTGACCTATTAAAACAAAGACAGCATGTAAGATAGTTTCACAAGATAAGTTATTTAGGAGTTTTCCTGGGACAGACAAGTTCATGAATCCAAATAATCCTAGAATTAAATCCATCTATTTCTCTGTGCTAGCCAAGGTTAGGTCATATCTGCTCTTTGGTGATACACGGTCTAACAATTAGGTGTTTTGTATTCCGACTTGATTTAGCATCCTCGTATTGTAGGGAAATAATGGAAGGAACTATACAATATAATCATTTAGTAATGTTTCTTAGAAGTTGTCAGTTGCTGCCAATAAGCTGTCACACAACAAACAGTTTCTTCAGCTTCATTATTTGAAGAGATAGGGAAACAACATATAAAACTGTACTGAAAGAACATTTTTATGGTTGGAAAATAAAGTGCTTAAAATTCTAGATATACCTGCATAAAAATGGCTTATACAACACAATTAGTGAAGCGATATTGTGGCTAGGCTATGGAATTGATCATATACTTCTTTCCCTACAGAACTTCTTCTGTGCTCAAGGACATGAGGTGATGCTGGATATTTTCTCTAGTAGCTTGTCACAGAAGTTAAAGAACAAGGTGAGAACTGCAAGGAGCTAGGGCTACCACACTAACATGGAAATTCAAGGAAGAATCTAGGCTATTTCCTTTACAATATCATCTCATTTAGCCTATGGAATCTAAATCCGTTTTTGCTGAGTTACAAACACTCACAGTAGCTGATCCAGAAGATACAGACATCTATACTGCCTATGTCTCCATTGCCATCTAAACAACTCAGACAGTTGTCTAAATGTTGTCATTATGTTCTCCCAGACTGAAAGGAAGATCCAGTTTCTAACCACTCAGCCTGTGGCTGACACACTGAAAACCCAGTAGAGTGCCTGATCTACAGTTTATGCAGTTATTTGACATAAAAGCATACTCTCCAACTCCTGAACATAGAGTTGAACTGCTGTACTGAATTATTTTCAATAATTGAAGGGGGCTTGTAAAAAAGATGGAGAGTAGCTTGTTGCTCGGGCAAACAATGGGGAAGAACAAGAGGGAATGGTTTTAAGCTGAAAGAGGGGAGATTTAGATTAGATGTTAGGAAGAAATTTTTTACTCAGAGTGGTGAGGCCCTGGAACAGGTTGCCCAGAGAAGCTGTGGATGCCCCCTCCCTGGAGGTGTTAAAGACCAGGTTAGATGAGGCCCTGGACAACCTGATCTAGTGGGTGGTGTCCCTGCCCATGGCAGGAAGATTGCAACTAGGTGATCTTTAAGGTCCTTTCCAACCCAAGCCATGATTCTATATGTACTTCATACATGTCATGGGTAACTGCTGATAATTCATATCTTGCCTCTGTCTAGCCTTTTTTTTTCTAAACTGGAAAACCATTATTCGCTTTTCAGCCTCCTTCAGTAATTGATTAAGAATTAAATTCTACTTATCTAGTGAGAGAGTGCTTTCTAACCACAGACGACAAACATATTTTTCCTTGAAATTTGAACAAAGATGTACTAAGTGATCCATCTTATATTTTATTTTTATGTTGGATGTTGAATCATCCAAGTTTATTCTATATTTTGGAAGTAAACTATCATTTTTGCTTTTGTTGAAGAACAGGCAGGAGGAAAATAAAAAGGAAAAAAATAATAAAAGAGAACACATTCTGCCATCAATCTGAAAGAATAATTTAATGTATTTCATCAAAATTAAAGGGGAATAGAATTCAAGAAAGGGAAGAATCTGGAAGAAAGTGATCTCTAATGAGCAAGGTTGGTTACTGTGTGCTAGTATGGTATGTTATTATTTTTGAAAGAGTTGGTGATAAGATTAATAAGCAAAACTTTATTAATGTCTATGTAAATTTATGCATACACTAATTGGAATACTACAGTAAAGTTCAACTTCATTAATCGAGAGTTTCAAATAATATTGCAGTTACTTTGAATTCTCCATCTTCTTCCAAACAGCCAGTTGTCCTGAGACTATCTATGCCTAATGACTTTGGGAGAGCACTAAAGCTTTCACATTATTCACAAATTAATTGTGTAATCATTTGTGATTATTTTCAAAGTGTATGACATACTTGGATATAAGAAGGTCCAGGAAGAGAGTTTCTTGTGCTTCTGAACAAAGTTTGTTTGGGGTGTCTGTTGGGGGTAGGGTGGGAAGGAAGGTGGAAGTGGGTGTTGCCCAGTCTCCCATTAACAAAGTGGCTGGGATTCCAGTAGGTGATGAGATAAGGGTGTGTAACAGTGAGTCTCAGCAGAGCATCTGAAAATAAGAGGGCATTCTTCTTGAAAGAAGTTATTCTGAATTACATAATATTGCAAGAGAAGTAAAAGGAATTTCAGTTCTTAGAACGGAAAAATGGTGATGGGGATATTGTTATTATTTTTACCTATTTCAGTTCTACCTGTCTGGGACAGGTTCTACCTGTTATCTCCAGCTGCTGGAAGCTAATAATGAGTAGAGAATTTGAAATGGTGAAGCTGGGCTGTCATCTGGGATTGGATGATGGTTTTCCTGCAGTCATTATTCTCATCTGAGTACCTGATGAAGCAATCACAGGGGTTAAGAGTACAGGGCAGATGAATGTCTTATGACTCGTCTAAGAGCTATTCTTATTCTCTAATCAATGACTAAGTATTTTATACAAAGTAGAACAGCTTCAACAGGAGGAATAAAGAATATACCCACCATCTGGCTTAACTCAGTATTAAGGTACTTTGCCATCAAATAGAAGATCAAATCCTTACAGAAAGAAAAAAAGCAATAGGATCCATTCTGAGCTTTCTGAACTGCTAAAGCCAAGCTGCAGTTTCTGTCAATATATCCTCTCATTTTTTTTTCCATCCGAACTTTTTGTCTACTTTAAATTTATAATAGCTTAAGGATGATTTAAAAAAAAAAAAAAAGTACGATGAAACCCTGAAAAAAAAAGCAAAATCACTTGTAGACCCATATCCCTGCCTTTTATAAAAAATGTATGATAAAAATATAATATTTTACAACTGCACTTTTTCATCTGCTTGAAATGACTGAAATGTATAATGACTACATAGACAATTCCCTCCATTTTATGAGCCTTAACTTCCTAGCAGAAATAGTAGGGAACCCTCAGAGAGAAAAGAATGGTGATTTACAAAAAATCTATAAATCTGTAGGTAGTTTATCTCATTCCATTGGTAGAAGCATATAGCCAACAAGTAGAGACATCAGTAAATTGGGGGGGGGGGAATGAAGAAACTATATATTTTTAATTCAGATATGAAAGGAAGAACCATATAAGAATGAAATTTTCCTATAAAGAATAAAATCATTATATGTTTGTTGGACTCAGAATGATCTTCACTAATTATTAAAATAAGAGAATAAACTAATAAGACTGTTAAATGATGAAGAATACCACATCAGATTAACTATGGATCCACCTTTTAAACACAGGAGGAAAAATGAGTGGTTCAATTTTGAATTAATGCAGATATTTGGTACACAAATATTCCTAGTTAAAAACTATGCTTTATGTTTGTCTGAAAGGATTATCAGGTAGTTTGAAAGAGTCAATACACTGTGAGCCACAAGTTTTTTCAGTGAATGTTCTGATAGATATAATTTAGTGTGAGACATTACATAGAGTTGATCCCACTCAGTGTCACTGCTAAAACTTTGCACATGGCAATCAACATGAAGTAGTCATGAACTGGCTTGCAGCTAATGCAAGACTAGGAAATCCTTTCCTTTTAATGTGAGGAAAGGAGAATGGACAACAGTTTCCCAGTTATTTGGGAACTGATACATTCATTTACAAATCCCTTGTTTAAGTATTTTGGAAGCAAACAGGGAGAGGGAGAGTGGAAGAGACTTTCTCAAAGCAAGAGAAAAGCAAAGCTTCCCCTTTTTGGAAGCTGTGATCCATTAGAAGATCTTGGCTGCCCACAGCCTCAGGCTACTGAATTTGTGCCCAGAGCAGAAATGGAGACACAAAGGGATTCAGATGCTTATGGGATTATCCTGAAGTTGAGAGAAGAGTTATGAATGCTTAAATGTTGAAATTTCTTGTCTGAGTTCTTCCAGTGAAGAGAGAAGCAAAATACGTTTTTTTTTTTTTTTTTTTTTTTTCTTTCCTTTCTCTGATGTATAAGTAGAAGACTTGTTGCAGTCTAATTTATTTGGAATCAAATCTGAAACTTTGTGTCTTACATTTTGATAATGCAGGCTAACATTTATTCTGCAGTTTAACTTAAAGTGAATAGCTGAGAATCATATGATGCAGCTGGAGGAAAGTGAGGAACTTGATTGTTCAATGACTGTAATGCTCTGGAATATTATAGTTAGAGAAAAGTTATCTAAATAGCTGAGCCTAAAATCAACTTAGGTTTTCCAGATTTGGACCAGAATTACACAATTGGAGAAGAGGGAGAAGCATGTGCTTTTTGCAGCATACTATTTGTTGCATTAGGATTTTGCTTGTTAAGATGCTACTGATCTGAGTTGTCTGCTGGATTAGAAGCATTGTGTACAACTACAATTAATCGGAAAAAAAAAAAATCTCTTTCTGGTGACTGAGGCCAAGTAGAAGTATAACTCTGTATTTTCCATATGGTAAACTTTCACTGAGGAAATTAATATAAATCTCTTATCAATCCACAAATATGAATGATGGAAAATATTCAAAGTCTAGGGCCCTGCTCTGAACAAATGGGCTATGCCCTGACATCCGTCCTTCAGTGTATTTCTCCCTGAGGATTCAGAACCACACAGTTGTGCCATAAATAAAAGTGATGTGCCAATGCTAGCAGAATATTACTTCTGTAGTGTTCATTTAATCTCATCTCGGTGGTGTAATGGATACTGTAGGCTGTATAAACCAAAACAATCAGCTCCACATTGATAGAAATATCAGTATCAGCTCTACCGTTCTCGACTATTTCTCTTCCTAGAAAGAAAGTGTTCATGCAGAGGCCATATCAACAGAGGCATATGTAATGCATAGAACCCTGCTTACACTTTCTCCATGTAAAACCCTACTGAAATTACATTTTTCTTCCTAACAGTTTTTTTTTTTTTTCCTAACAGCAGCTGTGCAGTCTCTGTGCTTACAGCACAGTAACACAGATGATTATTGCTCTCTACTACATCAGGTGCATCCATATGTTGACTGAAATGCTCAAGTATGACAGTCAGATGTAAGACAATATTTTAAAAGGGCGTGTTCCTCCATCATGGTATTGACTTACAGTAAGTATGCAATAGGCTTAGGAGCCAAGGATTCTTTTGCAAACCTAAAAGAGAATAAATTTCAAGGGTTACAGACTGGGAAAAGATGATAGAAGTACCATGTCCAAGGTGAAAGACGAATGAAAAATAGTTGGGATAACTATTTATTTATTATTTTTAATTATTCTTTTTCCCAATAGAATGGTGGAACAAATGCCTAATTTTAAGGTTTAGCAAGGATCAGCCAGATGTCATAATCCTGTTATGTCATTTGTTAAAGACTTTTAAAAATCATAATAAGGTAATAATATCCCTAATACCCAACACATTAACATATGAAAACAAATTAAAACTGTTATCATAATTTAGGAAATCAAATTCCTTATGAAAGATGTATTTTATACATGATGTTATGACTTCCTCTTTTCCTTTTTTTTTTCCTTTTTTTTTTTTTTTTACTTCATACTCCTAGAAAGGTTATTTTTATTTTGAAGCAAATATATTTAGACTTCGATATCTGCCTATGCTTTTTTGTTGTACATTGGTATTCCTAATACATAGCAGCAACAAAGTCATAAAATTAATGATAAGGATGTGTTCCCTCAGCGTCACAGAGGCTCAGGGTGCATGCATCCAGAGTGCTGGCAAGGCATTCAGAACTTGTTAACAGAATATCATGCTGAGGACCTGCTGAAAAGCAAGTACTCATGGGCTTTCTATAATCTAGGTAATAATGTAAAATAGAAATTGATCATTATCTAAAGCATGGAATGCCTGACTCAAACTTGTATGCCTGGAAATTCTAAATGTAGTATAAAAAAGGTAGACACCATACTTTATGCTAGAAACTTATTACTCAAAAGATTTTATTGGAGTCTTCTGCACAATTAGCCTAAAGATTTTCTCTGGATGAATTTTGTTCCATTTCATGAACTTTCTTCCCCTCTTCGATCTTGAATGTAAGTCTTTGGATGCTCCACCTTTTCTCAGAATATAGAGGCTCCCTAAAAGGTATATTGGAACATCCCAATAGTAATTTACACTTTTTTTTTTTTTCAGGTATACAGAAACACATCTAATATTTGGTGAGCTACTATTAGGCAAAAAAAAAAAAAAAAAAAAAAAAAAAAAAGGAATTGAATCCAGTGCCCATTTAGATGGGCACAAAACTGTGAAAGCTATTGACTGAACTCACAGCTGATGTTCAATGAATCCATTTTGGTCAAGAAAGCATGCCTGAGACCCTTTCATTACAACTCTGTCCCCATGGTGCAATGCAGTGTGATTCACATATCAACGTACTGAGATCTGCATTGCTTTTGTTGGAGGATTTGGACTACTTTTGGAGACAGAATAATCACATGTAAAAGACACAGAACTCTGACTTGCAAATGGAGTGCAGTTCCAAATTCTTGATTGACCTTGATAATGCCATATCTCAATATGTACCCATTTTCCATTACTTTTCTTATCTATTAAGATGTAAATTAATAGAACCTTGGTATGTTTGTACAGTACTTTGTATAAGCTAGCACCAGTCCAGAATAGGGATGGTAAAAGTTGTTCCTGCTCATAATATTAGCTCATTTCTGATAAGAGAGATCTAGAAAGATCACATTACCTGTGGACAAAGACTATACACAAAAATAGAACTACTGTACACTTTGTTTCAGATATACCAATGACCTACTGAAGTGATTTATTTTCACCATTCTATTTTTTTTTTTTACTGTTGAAATGATAAATATTGAGAAAAGAAGAGAGATTAACTATTATAAATGGTACATGTATATATTTAATTATTATTCTTCAGTTGCTGGCAGTGACTATGCACCTAACACCATTACTGCATACTGACTTATTTGTGCACTTGAAATAATTTTATCCACTTCTAGCTGATCCACAAACTCTTTACAGCTAAAACATATCTCAATCTCAGGTAATCAAGTAAAACACATAAATCCCAATGCATCCAAAATTGCTTGTATCTCTATTTAAAAGATTGTTTACATAAAGTTTTGTGGTCTTTTATACCATTTTTTTCAAGTCCGTGTGCCAGAAGTGTCTCTCAGGCTTCTGCCTGCTTCACAAGTAAATTCCAATTCTCTGCAGAAAAACAGAGTACGTTGCTATTATAAAAAGGCAATAGAAGTAATGAGAGCACACATTGATCTTGTAGGTTAAAGTCCCAAGAATACTGAATCATGGTACAATATTGGTAGAAGATAAGCAAAAGGCATGTGCTTTAACTATTTTCTTTAAAGGTCCCTTAAACGTTTAAGGGCAAACATTTTTATCTTTTGTAACGACTTGGCAGAAATGACTACTCTAAACTTAAGTCTTCTCCCTATTATTTAAAAAAAAAAAAAAAAGATGAATCTAATAGAGATGTTTTACATTCTAAGTTATTCATTATTTTCAACATTACTGATGATACTACAGAATAAAAAAATTGTCTCAGCATGGTGCAATTATATAATTTTTCCATCTGAAGTACTAAAACCTCAATGCATCACTGTGTATTGTCAATTTGAGTTGTCAAATGGTCACAACATGACTAATTTCCACTTATTTACATGAGAATTTGTTTTTTGATGAATTACAAGCCTTTCTGTGGACAAGAAGCAAGAACACAGAGGTAGAGTATAGGAATTTGGATCCATTTTATACCAGTCCCATGAAAGATGTCTTTACTGAGGACAGATTTTTCTCCATGTGCCAAGAGTGTGCCAGTCCTAACATGGCTGAGCAATTGATTTCTGCCTGTTGCCTATGGATCTGGAGTTGTGTAGTCTGTTGTGTCTTTTCAGAGGGAACATAATGTTTTTCTACATACCATGGTAATGGCTGCAGCCTTATTGTTTTAACTTAACTTTGAGAGAATACAATGTTCTTTTCTGCCTGTAGAATAATCAGAATTCCTCTGTCTGAGGAATTTTAAACCCATATCTCTTACATATAGTCATGTAACCAAAGAAAGATGCTGTTGCTTCTCACCTTTTTTTTTTTTTTTTTTTTTTTTGTGGCTGCGTGTGCTGACCAGCTGGCCACAGTGTCTAGGACTCTTTGGTCAAAAGAAGGAGGCTATGAATAGTTTTACTGGTGGTCATCTGAGGAGAGATCTCCTAGTCCAGCAAACATTTGTTCCTGCTCTTGCTCTTTAACACCTTCCTTGCTCTTTGCCCAGTGTCCACTTAGATAAAATACAACCAAAACAGAGGAGGATCCAAATGCCAACAGCATCCTGGCTTGTATCAGGAATAGTGTAGCCAGCAGGACCAGGGAGGTGATCGCCCCCCTGTATTCTGCTCTGGTGAGGCTGCACCTTGAGTACTGTGTTCAGTTTTGGGCCCCTCACTGCAAGAAGGACATTGAGGCCCTGGAACATGTCCAGAGAAGGGTTACAAAGCTGGTGAAGGGTATGGAACACAAGTCTTATGAGGAGCAGCTGAGGGAACTGGGGTTGTTTAGTCTGGAGAAGAGGAGACTCAGGGGAGACCTTATTGCTCTCTACAACTACCTGAAAGGAAGTTGTGGGGAGCTGGGGGTTGGCCTCTTCTTGCAGAAAACTAGCAATAGTATGAGAGGGAATGGCCTCAAGCTGAGACAGAGCTTTAGGTTGGAAATTACAAGAAATTTTTTCTCAGAAACAATAGATAGGCATTGGATGGGGTTGCTCAGAGAGGTGGTGGGTCCCCACCGTCCCTGGGGTTGTTCAAGGAAAGGTTGGACATGGTGCTTAGGGACATGGTTTAGTGGGTGACATTGGTGGTGGGGGGATGGTTGGACCAGATGATCTTGGAGATCTTGGTGATTCTGTGACAGGGGGAATAACTACAAATTGCAATGAGACAAAAAATGAAAGAAAAGACACAGGATATATGAAAGGCTTTTTTGTTTGTTTGTTTTGTTTTGTTTTGTTTTCTCTTTTAAATCTTTTCAGATTTAAAAGCCTATTTCTTAAGTTGACAAAAGTTTCCTCAATGCAACAAAATTGCCACTCGGTAGTTTTATAAAACAATATTTCTCCCTAAGATGTTCTTTAAACAGAAATTTGTTTGAAAGAAAATTTTAAAGGGTATTCTTCAACGCATGGGTCACTGATCATCTATGTCTTCAGCACTTACACTGTTTTGTAGCTCCATTTTCTCAAATTACTTTTTGCTTAGGGTGCAAAGCACACCTTATTCTTTCAACCATGAGTTACTTGAAAATCAGGAGCACCTCACTCAAGGTTCCCAGAGGATTTTCAGGCACCTAGGGCTGACTCTGAATCATTAGTTCATCGTTGTGGTAAGTAGATGTACATTCAACTAAGCGCAAAGTGTTCAGCTGCCTGTCTTTCAGTGGGAAAAGCACAGATGCACTCCTGGACATTAGCACAATAATATACCCATGGGAACCTGTATTTTCCATTACCACTTGTATCTTTTTAGCTTGCTTTTGCACTTTGCAGCACCAAAGATTTTAGAAGCAAATTGATGGACCAGCTGTAGAGGCTGTCTAAGTAAATACCACACATACTGTCACTTCTAACAGTATAATTAAACAGGAGTTAGAATCTGAAATGTGTTGACATTTTATCAATTAAGGATAGGCAGGGGAGAGATAAAAGGAAAAAAAAAAGGAAAGAAAGCTTCTGTGATATTATTTAATTCCATGAGGTCACTCAGAATTGTGGCTTTTTGTTATGTTTGATATGTAAGAAATTAAGTTTTTTTATTATTATTATTATTATTCTCTTTTATATATTTCTTTTGTTATTGTTGGTCTTGGTTGTTTTTTGTTGTTGTTGTTGTTGTTTGTTTTTTGGGGGGATATAATGTAAGAAGTTCAATAGATTTTTTTTTTTCCATTATGAATTTTCATTTTATATTTTGGTTCACAGCTATGCTTTTTCAGCTGTTGCTGGAAAGTAATTACAATTCAGTCAAAAAGCTTATACGTGGTATCTACAGTTTGGTAAATTCTCTAGTGAATCTTCTGAAAAAAAGATTTTCAGCTTACTTAGACAAGATTAGATTCTCTACCTGCTCTACTCCCTGTAAGAGTCAGCATCTTTGTGATAGGTACTTTTGAGTATAAATGCTGGGACAGAGTCTCTTGGCAGGATTTGCCACAGAGGTGACACATTCTCCTCTTGGCAGTTGACACCATGGAGATGACACATTTTCCACCAGCAAATACCTAAGGGAAACTTATAATTAGCTAGCCCTCCACGATCACCATGGTTGTTATAGTTTAGTTACAGTTTAGTTCAGCAGTACGCTGAAGCTGAACAAGGATATCAATACATGTTTCTAGGCAATCCTATTTATTTTTCCTCAGGCATTAAGACAATGGGAAGGAAGACAATTGGGGTTATTCCTTGAGTTGTTTCTGGGAAGAGGAAAATACTACCAGCTTAAAGTTGAAAAACAAAATGAACAAACATATAAAAACATGGAAACAGTGAAAGCAGGCAAAAATGAAAGATATACTCAGATAATAGAAGAAGGTGTTCCAGCTTGGCAATCTGGAAACATGTAAGTATGTTATACTTGCCAAGGCGATCGGCTCCGGGGCAGACGCGTTCTGCAGCGGAGCGCGGGATCGGGACAGGCAGGGCTTTTTGTCCAGCATCGAGGCCACTCGAGGGAGCCGCCAGGCACCAGCAGCCCTCGTGAGGGAGGCTGACGAGGCGTAGGCGGAGCCAGCAGCGTCCCCTCCCTGGCTGTTCAAAAGCAGCCCCTAGGGAGCGCGAGTGACCAGGAGCGCGGCGACCAGGGCAGGCAAACAGGGCGTGGTGCGTCAGAAGGGAGTGGTGCGGCAGTTTGCATGGTAGTGCATGCGGGCAGGGCAAGTAGGGAGGGCAGAGAGGGCAGAGCATTCCCCCCCGCCCATATGAACAACTCCTCTAATGGCTGGCGACCGCTAGCTAGGCTGCAGTGGTCTACACCAGGCAGACTGCTCTCTCTAGAAAGTCTGTAACCACCCAGACTGACTGCCTGCTCAAAAATGTGGCAGTTCAGGTCTCTGGATGCAGGGAGTGTCTGAGCCTGTTGCTGCCATCTAAGGGAGGCAGAGAGACTGTGTGTGACGTGCGAGCAGGTGGATGACCTGGTCCGACTGGTGGCAGAACTCAAGGAGGAGGTGGAGAGGTTGAGGGCTATCAGGGAGTGTGAGCGGGAGATAGACTGGTGGAGCAACTCCTTGCAGGGCCTGAAGGAGAGGTACCGGGGTAAGACACCCCAAATGGGGGTGGACCCTGTGCCCTGTCGCTGTCAGGCAGAGGGTGGGGACCTAGGAGTTGAGGAGGAATGGAGACAGGTCCCTGCTCGACCCTGCAGGCGACCCACCCCCCCCCACCGGCCCCACCTTCCCAGGTGCCCTTACACAACAGATTTGAGGCCTTGGAGCTTGAGAGACCGGTGGGTGAGGATGAGGTAGAAAGTCTACCCAGGAGGATGCCTAGGGCAAGGAAGTCAACTCCACGCCTCAAGACTGCCTCCACCAAGAAGGACAGAAGGGTAATCATTGTAGGCGACTCCCTTCTCAGGGGAACAGAGGGCCCTATTTGTCGGCCTGACCCTACCCGTAGGGAAGTCTGCTGCCTCCCTGGGGCCAAGGTCAGGGATGTTGCCAGAAAGCTTCCCAACCTGGTTCGCCCCTCTAACTACTATCCTCTTTTGATAGTCCAGGCTGGCAGTGACAATATTGAAGAGAGAAGCCTGAAGGCTATCAAACGGGACTTTAGGGGACTGGGATGGTTAGTGGATGGAGTGGGAGTACAGGTTGTGTTTTCATCTATCCCTACAGTGGCAGGGAGGGGTACAGAGAGGACACGGAAAGCCCACCTGATTAACACATGGCTCAGAGGCTGGTGCCAACACAGAAATTTTGGGTTTTTTTGACCATGGGTCGCTATACTCGGCACCCAGCCTGATGGCCGCAGACGAGTCCCACCTATTTCTAAGGGGAAAACAGATCCTAGCCCAGGAGCTGGCAGGGCTCATTGAGAGGGCTTTAAACTAGGTAAGAAGGGGGACGGGGCTGAAATAAGGCTTGTTGGAGCTGTGCCAGGGGGAACAATGGCAAGGCTGGGGGAGAAAGCAATGTCCCAATTGAAGTGCATCTACACTAATGCATGCAGCATGGGTAACAAACAAGAAGAGCTGGAAGCCATCATGCAGCAGGCAGGCTATGACTTGGTTGCCATCACGGAAACGTGGTGGGATCACTCTCATGACTGGAGTGCTGCAATGTCTGGCTATAGGCTCTTCAGAAGGGGCAGGCAGCACAGAAGGGGTGGTGGTGTGGCTCTCCATATTAGAGTGTTTTGATGTTGTGGAACTTGAGGCTGGGAATGATAAGGTTGAGTCCCTATGGGTTAGGATCAGCGGGAAGGCCAACAAGGCAAGCATTCTGGTGGGGGTCTGTTATAGACCGCCAAACCAGGATGAGGAGACAGATGAGGAGTTCTACAGGCAGCTGGCAGAAGTTGCAAAATCATCAGCGCTTGTTCTTGTGGGGGCTTCAACTTCCAAGACATATCCTGGAAGCACAACACAGCCCAGAGAAAGAAGTCTAGGAGGTTTCTGGAGAGCGTGGAAGATAGCTTCCTGACGCAGCTGGTTAGAGAGCCTACCAGGTGAGGTGCCCCGCTAGACCTTCTGTTCACAAACAGTGACGGACTGGTGGGAGATGTGGTGGTCGGGAGCTGTCTTGGGCAGAGTGACCACGAAATGGTAGAGTTCTCTATTCTTGGCAAAGTCAGGAAGGGGACCAGTAAAACTGCTGTCTTGGACTTCCGGAGGGCTGACTTTGAGCTGTTCAGGACACTGCTTGGCAGAGTTCCTTGGGAGGTGGTTCTGAAGGGCAGAGGAGTCCAGGAAGGCTGGGCACTCTTCAAGAAGGAAATCTTAATAGCTCAGGAGCGGTCTGTCCCCACGTGCCCAAAGACGAGCCGGTGCGGAACTAGACCGGCCTGGCTGAGCAGAGAGTTGTGGCTCGAGCTTAGGAGAAAAAGGAGGGTTTATAATCTTTGGAAAAGAGGGCGGGCTACTCAGGAGGACTATAAGGATGTTGCAGGGGGACAGGGGGACAGGGGCTGTGCAGGGACAAAATTAGAAAGGCCAAAGCTCATCTGGAGCTCAATCTGGCTACTGCCGTTAAAGATAACAAAAAAATGTTTTTACAAATACATCAACGCAAAAAGGAGGACTAAGGAGAATCTCCATCCTTTACTGGATGCGGGGGGAAACTTAGTTACAAAAGATGAGGAAAAGGCTGAGGTGCTCAATGCTTTCTTTGCCTCAGTCTTTAGCGGCAAGACCAGTTGTTCTCTGGATACCTGGTACCCTGAGCTGGTGGAAGGGGATGGGGAGCAGGATGTGGCCCTCGCTATCCATGAGGAAATGGTTGGCGACCTGCTACAACACTTGGATGTACGCAAGTCGATGGGTCCGAATGGGATCCACCCGAGGGTACTGAGAGAACTGGCGGACGAGCTGGCCAAGCCGCTTTCCATCATTTATCGGCAGTCCTGGCTACCAGGGGAGGTCCCAGTTGACTGGCGGCTAGCAAACGTGACGCCCATCTACAAGAAGGGCCGGAGGGTAGACCCGGGGAACTATAGGCCTGTTAGCTTGACCTCAGTGCCAGGGAAGCTCATGGAGCAGATTATCTTGAGTGTCATCACACAGCACTTGCAGGGCAACCAGGCGATCAGGCCCAGTCAGCATGGGTTTACGAAAGGCAGGTCCTGCTTGACGAACCTGATCTCCTTCTATGACAAAGTGACACGCTTAGTGGATGAGGGAAAAGCTGTGGATGTGATCTACCTTGATTTCAGTAAGGCTTTTGACACCGTTTCCCACAACATTCTCCTCAAGAAACTGGCTGCTCGTGGCTTGGACTGGCATACCCTTCGTTGGGTTAAAAACTGGCTGGATGGCCAGGCCCAAAGAGTTGTGGTGAATGGAGTCAAATCCAGCTGGAGGCCGGTCACTAGCGGAGTCCCCCAGGGCTCAGTACTGGGACCAGTCCTCTTCAATATCTTTATCGATGACCTGGATGAGGGGATCGAGTGCACCCTCAGTAAGTTTGCAGATGTCACCAAGTTAGGTGCATGTGTTGATCTGCTCGAGGGAAGGAAGGCTCTGCAGGAGGATCTGGATAGGCTGGACCGATGGGCTGAGGCCAACTGCATGAAGTTCAACAAGGCCAAGTGCCGGCTCCTGCACGTGGGGCGTAACAACCCCAAGCAGAGCTACAGGCTGGGAGATGACTGGCTGGAAAGCTGCCTGGCAGAGAAGGACCTGGGAGTACTGGTTGATAGTCGGCTGAATATGAGCCAGCAGTGTGCTCAGGTGGCCAAGAAGGCCAACAGCATCCTGGTTTGCATAAGAAGCAGTGTGGCCAGCAGGTCTAAGGAGGTGATTGTCCCCCTGTACTCGGCTCTGGTGAGGCCGCACCTCGAGTATTGTGTTCAGTTTTGGGCCCCTCGCTACAAGAAGGACATGGAGGTGCTCGAGCGAGTCCAGAGAAGGGCAACGAAGCTGGTGAGGGGTCTGGAGAACAAGTCTTATGAGGAGCGGCTGAGGGAGCTGGGATTGTTCAGCCTGGAAAAGAGGAGGCTCAGGGGAGACCTCATTGCTCTCTATAGGTACCTTAAAGGAGGCTGTAGCGAGGTGGGGGTTGGTCTATTCTCCCACGTGCCTGGTGTCAGGAGGAGGGGGAATGGGCTAAAGTTGTGCCGGGGGAGGTTTAGGTTGGATATTAGGAAAAACTTCTTTACTGAAAGGGTTGTTAGGCATTGGAATGGGCTGACCAGGGAGGTGGTTGAGTCACCATCTCTGGAGGTCGTTAAAAGACGTTTAGATGTAGAGCTTAGTGATATGGTTTAGTGGAGGACTTGTTAGTGTTAGGTCAGAGGTTGGACTAGGTGATCTTGGAGGTCTCTTCTAACCTAGACGATTCTGTGATTCTATGTTATTTGATACAAATTTAGGATAAACTTAAACAGGGAGTATGTAAGCATACCCAACTGGCTTCGAACTGGCTACAGATGGGGTGTTTTATTATTATTATTATTGGTTATTTTATTTTGTTTTTATTTTTGTTTTTTTTTTTGTTCCTCTGGACTTATGAGTTGTGATTCCTTCCTTTCGTCTCAGAGAAGGGGAAGGAAAAGAAATTGTGAACTTTGGACTGATGGAAGTTTGGAGGTTTTTTGCGTGCAAAGTATAGCTTAGTATATATTTATCTAACAAGTCACACAAATATTACTTATTGCCTGATTACAGCTTCATTATATTTTGTCACTACTTATATTTATTTTTAAACTTTGACTTTAAAAATTCCTCTGTAGACTTTGACATAACCAATTCCAGATTCCCATCTGCTAGCAACTCTGAAATATTATTACTGTTTTCCATGTGAGAAATGAAATGAAGCATGCTGTAAAGGGACAATAGCAGAAGCCTAGAGACATTAAGAAGGCAACATACCTTGTCAGGTTAGTTTTATTTCCTCTAAAATGAAATCTATAGGTCAACACAGACTATTCTTTTCAATCAGGCCTTTCTTTAATCCCTATGTTAAAGTAGTAGATGTAGCTGGAACACTGGCCTGGCTAGGCAGAGGTGATACTGCATTGTAGTGAAGGAAAGGAAAGCTCTTTTGTCTCAGTTGTATGGTGCCAACACCCACTTGTCATACTGCACACCATTTTCAACTCCAGAGATCCATCTCTATCTGGAAGAAAATAGTGTTTCAGTATTCCCCCAGCAGACACAGGAATCTTTATAGACTTCAGGATGGTCTATAGATGCCCAAAACTGCTCCAAAGTTGTAGTAGTTTGTAGTAGTCTTTTTTTTTCCTAGTTCTTTCACTTTTGTTACTGCCAGATCTTATTATAATAGAAACCACATTTCTAACAATATAGTATGTTGAACTGAATCAATAAGAAGGAGAATTAATGAAGAAAATATATTTATTATTCTCTAAGACAAAAAAGTTATCTTCATTTTTTGATTACAGGATATACTACAATAATTACTTCAATAGAAAAAGTGATGTCTGTTAATCAACACCTCATTTGAGCCAGCTTTTGCTTCATCTGAAAAATTAATGAAACTTTGTAAACTGATAAATTGCATTTTGAATACCAATAAAACATTTTAATCTTTAGTTTTTAAATGAGTGACAGTTGAACCAGTTATAATGAGAATCTGTTTTGAGGAAAATGTTAAAACTGAAAAATAGAGAAAAATAAAAATTAAAACCATTACAGAAAAGTAAAATATTGACTTTGGGGAAATGGAACATAAAATAGAACATTTTTCATGACATGGCTTTCCAACTTGGACATAAGTTTTGTATATTTTCAGGTGTTATCTATTAGCAGAAATCTGTAGTTCTCTACACTGAAACAAATAATTTGCTTTCTTTACCTCACTTACAAAGTTACATCTTGGAAGGGGGCTCAACAGGCCTATAAAAATGAGTCTGGCTTAAGAACAGAACAGTATTGCACAGAACTAGAGTAGAGGAGCCATCAGCCTCTCTGATTTAGTGTTTTTTTGTTTGTTTGTTTGTTTTTCTTTAGGAATTAAAATGGTGTCCTAAAAAGCATGCTCTCATACACTAATCTGGCATATGAATGAAGTGAACGGGTGAGGGACATTTTAGAAGAATCTAGTAATAAAAAGATATCAAAACAACCCCCTAGACTTCTGATAAATTATGGATAGTACACAAAGTATGGTCTAGAAAGCCATGGACAACGGATCCCAATCTAGAACCCATTTTAGAGTACTTAGCTCTTCAGTCAACAGACATGAATCACCTGCTGAAAAGTATGTTTGTTGACAGCAATTCTCAGTCCATATACTTTGAAACTAGTGAACATGATGTGAATTTACAGCACAGCTATTTCTCTAGTAGAGAAGACAGTATACTGAGGGCACTTATTCTAAAACATAAATATTCTTTACAATTTAGTTAATCCAATTCCACAGCATATTCATTTAAACCTCATAAAGATAATCAGCTTGGAATATGTATTGTATATGTAATAAATTAACTTTGTTTTGTACTTCATACTAACATTCCCACTGCACACATATACTATCTTCAGAAAGGCTACAGACATTTATTTTGCACAAGGTGCGTCATTAATGCCATGCTTGGATTAGATCTCTGTAAGGTGCTGCATATGAGATACCCACATCTAGGTAATTCAGATGCTCAGTCTGTTTTAACATACAGCTGCCAGCCTAGTAAACAAAATCTGTGTAAAGAAGGCATTTTGCAGTGCAATAATCTCTGCTGACTGCAGCTTTAAAACTGTGGTCATTGAGATGTGAGCATTGCCTCATAACTGTTCAAATTCTTACTTTTTTGAGTATTTTTTCTTTCAAGTCGGACTGAAGAAATATCACTATCAGAAATACCTCAATGAGTAACTGCTAGGTTTACATTTCAAGTAACATATGCTGTTTCAGATTTGAGTTTAACAAATGCTAATTCAGAAAAAGGATATATAGGGCAAAAAGACTACGGGTGACATTCATTTTTTTTTTAATTTTTTTTTCAGACACACATATCATAGGGTATCATGCATAAAATAAGCTCAACTTAAAATTTAGATAGTTTTTCTGTTCCCTCTTTTCAAACTTATTAGATTACCAAAGAAATTGGTTGTAGACCTCAGAGCATTTTGTACATGGCATTAAATACAGGCTTTTCTGAAAAGGGTGGTTTGGTGTTCTCTGACGGCTTAACAAACCATTTATGTTTCATTTATTTATTTATTTATATTCACTTGAGACATTACTTAATGTGCAATGAAATTTCTGTTAGATTTTTCCAACTGAAGATATGCCCCAAGGGAAAAGTTTCCTTTGAGGTTGTTGGGTAATACACAGGAAAAATTGAAACGATTCACATTCCACTGGTCAAAACTAAACTAAACAAAAACAAACAAGTGAGCAAACAAACAAACAACAAAACTACAAGGACGTACTTCCATCATTTTTAGCTTACATTGCAAACAACAGTAAATTGTAATCTTTTAAATTTAGACTGTGTAGCAGATGATTACAACTCTGTTTAAAATGATGTTTCCTTTAACGTGTCTTATAGTACAAAGTGAGCTCTCAGTACAGCAGATTTTTTTTTTTATTTTTTATTTTCTCTGTATCAATGTATATATTCCATTAAAACATATGGGCAGTAAAAGGAATTTTGGCAAGTGTGCCTCTACAGAGGAATCAAGTCTGTAAGAAGACTTGGCTGTAGAATTCGTTTCATGTCAAAATGGATTACAGATTCAGTCGGGTAGGCAAGAATTCTCATGTGCTAGCAAGACTTTTTTTTCCAAAAATGAATTAATTTTTGAAATGTTGTTTGGCTAAATTTGTAGTAGAGTATGTAAATAGGCATATGTTTCTGGACTGAATAAGATCATGTTTTTAACTCATTCGGGTTGGAATCAAACTGAAATCATTTTAGCAATCTTCTAACTAAGCAGGAATATACAATGTTTGTAAAAATTATCTGTGTTTATTCAGATAGACTAGTGGTATTCCAGTTGTGTTCCACTGAATATTAGATTTCCATCTTTGGGAGACAAAATATTGTCTCTGGGAGGCAATATGTGAGACAATATGACTGACTGAAATTCTAGATAAGTGCACCCAAAATGTAGCTAAACATTAACACTCAAGAGAGAGGACTTCACTAAGGTGGCAACTATATTCCTAGCAGAACTAAATTCTACCTAAATATATATATATATATTTTTTAAAGAACAACTTAGGGATACTGTAGCAAGTTAGGATGAGAGCAACTTATAATTAAAATATTGGGGATAAGCAGAGCAATCCTCGTAGACTTTCCCTAAAATAGCCTCAAAGCTGTCCAGAGCTTCTTTTCCTAAAGGTTTATATGAAAGTCACATTCAGATGAAATATTATAGATTTTTGTGTTTCAAAATGCTAAATTTTTATGAAAGTATAAAATACAACTAGTGAACTCTCACCCAGAATTAGAATTTGAGGAGCAGATTATATTTTTTATCTCTTTTAGACTGCCCACACAAGCAGAGTATTTTTTCTCTTCTCTTACGTGTGTGATAAGCAAAGGTTTTTACTTTCAGAGCAGCCAGACTGGGTAAGTAATTTACTATTCTCTGTAGGAAAAAAAGTTTCAGAAGTTTCTGTGTAAAGCAGTGAATATAAGTCCAAGCATAATAAGGAATACTAACAAGATTCAGATTAAAAGAAAAGAACAAACAACCAAACATTGGTGTTTCAACTGAAAAGCAGTAGTACTCAGGAGTTTACCCTGTGTTTCACTTATGTCGTTACTGATTTGGGAGGCAATATTGCCATGAAAGTATTTGCTTGGTTTAGAATGATGTACAAATATTTAATCATGAGCAACATGTATATTTTGCAGAAATTCAAAATGGAGCCAGGATTCATGAATGCAGATGTTTCCCCCAGGTCCTTTGTTTTATCCCAAAGAAGTTATCATTACACAAAATATCACAGACCAGATTTGTTAAAAGTTAAATAACCATATTTCTATAGTCCACTCTCACCATGGAAAATCTACTAGTTCTTAAAATCACTACGGTCTAGAAAGGAGATTTATTTATTTATTTAGTCTTCCAGGAAGCTTACTTCAGCACAGAGATTTGGATTTATTGCACTAGCTTAAATCACTAAGCAGCTAAATTAGCAATATGACAGTCATAAATTTTCCATAATTACCAAAGTGCACCCCAAAGCAAGATTCTGATCTTAGATGAAGTAAATTTGACATCTGGAAATTATCTGTTGCTACTTAAATGAAGCTTTCTAAACCGAATCGTTGTGTCCAAAGAAAAACAGTGAAGCTAGTGAAGGGTCTAGAAAATTTAAGAATTAAAGTTGTGTTTTTTCAGTGGAAAATTCTACTAACCTTAAATATTCAATAGTGATTGCACAAGCAAAAGAGTGGCATAACAGTGGGGGTATGTTAAGCAGATACAGGGACAGTAGAAGGTCCCACTGTCCCAAAATAAGGAGGATGGCTAAGAAAAACAGGACAAGCAGCTGTGAAATCAGAAAAAAAAAAAAAAAAAAAAAAAAAAAAGGAAAAAACGGGGGAAAGGAGAAATTAAAGAAGGTTGTTCAAATAAAATTGTACATATATGGTACAGTAACAAGCATCAAGTAGGTTGTGAACCTGTATTACTCAGCCATTGAGGAAACAGGCAAGGAATCAAGCATCACGTAATAGGGGATATAAAGTTATGATACACTTCTGCTGTGCACTCCTGCTTGCAGGATGCCTGCCATTGCAATCACAAACAAAAATGTTACTTCACTGAGATCCTTGCCTGAGCCTGTGTTATCGGCTGCAGACTGTTTCTCACAGAAAATAAGCCTTATGAGGAGTGGCTAAGGAAACTAGGGTTGTTTAGCCTAGAGAAGAGGCTCAGGGTAGACGTTATTTCTCTCTACAACTACCTCAAAGGAGGGTGTAGAGAGGTGGGGGTCAGTCTCTTCTCCCACCCAAGCAACAAGCAATAGGACAAGAGCAAATGGCCTCAAGTTGTGCCTGGGAAAGTCTAGACTGGATATTTGGAAAAATTCCTTCACTGACAGGGTTGTGAGGCATTGGAACAGGCTGCCCTGTGAAGTAGCTGAGTCACCATCCCTGGAGGTATACAAAAGATGTGTAGATGTGGTGTTTAGGGATTTGGTTTAGTGGTAGATTTGGCAGTGCTAGGTTAAGGGTCAGGCTTGATGATCTTAGAGGTCTTTTCCAACCTAAATGATTTTATGATCCTATGAATAATAAAATGTGCAGCTTTCAACACTTACTGATTTTTGCTCCTAATACAGATGTTGCCTGGACTAAAGACTGGAATTATGAAACTCTTTGGATGCTACCACTTACAGGCAATGTCCCATATAGATCTCATGCACAACTGAGTTGTTTGAATTGCAGTGTTCTCGTCATGTCTTCTAGAAATGTCTTGTGACATTCCTGTGTTGTTTTTTGTCTGTTCCTGATTTTTTTTTTTGTCATTGGAAAGGGCTCTTTGTGTTGTTGAAGAGTATCACCTGAAGTATTCTTTTCCTCATGATAAGGAAAAAATTGCAGATCCCACTTTGCTCTGAACATAACCTAATTTTCCTCAGTTATTCTAATGAATATACCTAAAACACAAAGCAATATTTACCAAGCTATCTCTGACTATATTATGTGTTCTTCAATTTACTTTTCTGAATTCATAATGGAAAAATAGTCTTTCTGAAAACTCCACCAAGTAAAGTTTACTGTAAAAAGCAGAACCCTATTGCCTGAAATAATTGCTTGTAAATTGCAGGATCAGGACCAAAAAATTAATATCTTAGGCACATGCAGGAAATCAGAGGAAGAGGAAGAAAACTAGAGGATGAAACTAAAACATAAACGTCAAGACACAACATATGAGGTACTAAATAACATATTTTGGATTTTGGATATCTGGGCCTGCTCCATTAATCCCACATCCTTCTTGTGCTGGGGGCCCCACTCCTGGATGCAGCACTCCAAGTGGGGCTTCACAAGGGCAGGGAAGAGGGGGACAATCACCTCCCTTGACCTGCTGGCCACTCCTCCATTGATGCAGCCCCGGATGCAGTTGGCCTTGTGGGCTGCAAGTGTGCACTGCTGGCTCATATCAAGCTTTTGGTCCACCAGAACCCCCAAGTGCTTCTCTGCAGGGCTGCTCTCAATGAGTTGTCCACGCAGTCTGTGCTCATGTTTGGGATTGCCCCGATGCAGGTGCACCACCTTGCACTTGGACTTGTTGAACCTCATTAGGTTCACATTGACCCAATTGTCAAGCTTGCCCAGGTCCCTTTGGATGGCATCCCTTCCTTCTGTTGTAGCAACTGCACCACTCAGCTTGGTATCATCTTGCTGAGGGTGCACTTGATCCCACTGTCTATGTCACTGATGAAGATATTAAACAGTACTGGTTCCAGGACAGACCCTTGAGGGATACCACTCATCACTGGCCTCTACCTGAATATAGAGCCATTGACCACCACTCTGAGTGCAGCCTTCAAGCCAATTCCTTATTCATTGAATGGTCCACCCTTCAAATCCATACCTCTCCAATCTGGAGAGCAGGATGTCATGTGGTACCTCCTGTGTCAAAGGCCTCACAGAAGTCCAGGTAGATGACATCATTTGGTCTTTTCTTGTTAACTTATGCAGTCACTCCATCATAGAAGGCCACCAGATTGGTGAGGCATGATTTGCCTTTGGTGAAGCCATGCTGGCCGTCTCGGATCACCTCCTGGTCTTACACATACCTTGACATTGTTTCCAGGAGGATCTGATCCATGAGTTTCTCAGGCACGGAGATGAAGCTCACCAGCCTGTAGTTCCCCGGGTTTTCCTTTCTATCCTTTTTTTCCTACTCTTTTTTATTGGGAGTGATGTTCTCTTTTTTCCGATCACCAGGTACTTCACCTGACTGACAGGATTTTCCAAATATGATGGAGAAAGACTTGCCAACTACATCAACCAGTTCCCTCAGGACCTTGGGATGCATGTCATTAGGCTCCATAAACTTGTACCTGCTCAGTTTCACCGGTTGCTCTTGAACTTCCTCTTTGCTTACAGTGGGAAGCACTTTGCTCCCCTAGCCCTTATTTTCATGTTTTGGGAAATGAGAGTTGGAAGAAGTCTGACTGGCAGTGAAGAATGAGGCAAAGAAGTTATTGAGTACCTCAGCCCTCTCCATGTCTGTTGTTACCAGTTCTCTCTTCTTGTTACATATAGAGGCATTAATTCATGGGGAAATGTTGATAAGGGTTACATATTTCTTCTGTAAACTTGGTTCATTAATTATTTTACACTAGGTTGTACATCTCCATGATTTAGTCAAATGCTCTTCTGCCCTCACAAGTGCCCAGACTGAAGATATATCTTTTCTTATTTGATATTCATGGGAGAAAATTCTTAGATAATGCATGCAAGACTGACTCCTTTTACAGTGTTTAAGCAATGGATTAAATATCCTTTGAACGAAATAGTAATAAAATAGAAACCAAAGAACATTCAAGCTATTACACGTACAGCAGTAGAACTTACAAGAAGAAGGAAATGAAAAATGGCATAGACAACACTTTTTTTTTTTTTTTTTTACAGCCACAGTGGAAGTGGTGTCTTGGGGAGAATTTAATTCTATGAATTACATAGGTTTGATAATGCCTAGAAGATGCAAACAGTTTAAGAAGCATGAAGAATTTACCTTATAAATTGTTGCTGATATATTAAGAAACAATATAGAAGTTGTCCGAGAAACAGAAATATAAGGCTGGACAAATGTTTGGCAGATCAAGAGTATAGACAAACAACTGTGAGTCATAAAAAGCTAGTAGGAGACAATTTCAATGTAGGGCAAATAATGTCATAAGAAACAATTTCACAGGAGCACAGAGGCAGAAGATGAAGCATCTTTTGGCATCCATTTTAAAAATGAGAATGAGAATAAATCTCACCATCAAAAAGGAAAAGGAGAATGTAGAAGTAATAATCAGAGTGATAAGGGAACGCCAACATCAATAGTAACTGAGATGCCAGTAACCCTAACATTTGATTAGAAATTCTGATCAGAAGGATTGTTGACCAATGCCAGAGGACATGCTAACAGATAGACAGTACAGACAATCTTGAGCCAGTGTCTTGAGTCCACATCTTGTCCCACTTGTACTTAGTAGTTATATGTAGATTTTATTTCACAGATTTGTTGATACAGAAAACGCTTAGCATATATCTGGCCTGCAATTGTAAGATAAACATTCAGTATAAAGAGAGAATAAGAGGGACAGAACAACCATAGATTTTTTTTTTCTTAAATAAATTGACTAATTTAATTAGAATATACAAACAAACCCACTACCAATGCCCTATTTCCCCAAATAGAACTAGCATGCTCCTTTATATTAGTCTTATACCTTTTTTAATTTTCTTTGTCCACTTCTGATGCTCTCTAGAATTTGTCCTTCCTTCGTTCTTCCAAATCCCATGTATGTTTTAAATCCTTATTCTTATCACCTACATACCATATTGAAATACATTTAAATATGATTTGCCTTAAGCTTCAAACCTAACACTCAGCACTATGTTGTTGAGTAATTACTGGCTCATATGCTCAAAGATATATTTATCTGAAAAATTGAAGTCTTGGTGGAAAGCAAACTTGAACTGTTTGACATTGGTCAATAGGCTGCAATTGCCTGGGTATGCTGGCAGTCATCCACCAAATCAGTCACAATGTCCGGTTGACCCAGTTTGAATCCTGTGTTGAGATTATACATATTGTATTATTTGGATTCAGCTTTGGTTTGGGGAATACTGTTTCCAATTTATGCAAGTTTTAATTCTGTTTTCACAGCTGTTGACTAGCTGTCTCTGTACCGCTTTTATCTTGAGAAATTTATCATGTTCTATTTCCTTTTGATGCTTTTATTTGTTGGTTAGGAATAGGTTTAGAATTCTTTGCCAACTCTACATTCTAAGCCTCACAGAAAATCCTTTTGTAGGTCTTCTGAGAACCCAATGTGGAGGCTTCTGAGACATTTTAGGACCACATCAGTCCCTCTTCCAATACAACAGTGTTTTTTTTTTTTTCTGTTCTTTACCCTCCATATTATTAATCTCCCCCCGTTTAAATACCTTCTTACTTAGTCATGGTGTACATCAACTGCAATTTATTAATAGTGACTGATTTTTTACTAAGCAGTACATGAAACAAGGGCATATTCTGTCCTCCAGCTTCCTCAATGTCTGTTTAGAATTAACACTTTCATATCTACTCATTGCTGTAGCCATACAGGGAATAAATTCTTAAGCCAAAAAAACATTTATTTTATAATGTGAACTTTCTGCAATTTCTGCTTTATTTTCCTGTAATATTGCAGTTACATTTTCCGCCTAAATCCATTTCGTCAATTCCACTACACACTTCCCAAGACCATGTCTTAAGCCCTAATCCCCTTATGTATTTCTATTTTCTCCCCATGTCTCTGTCTACTCCTTTGGTCTGTACCCTGACCAAGAGAGAACACATTGAAGAGACACAGAAGATATAGATTGGCTAGAAGGTTCACTAGACAGCTATGAATGGTCAGTCCTTCACAATAACATCTGAGTTCTCCCCATCTCTGCCCCCACCACAGGAAATAAAGACACACCCCTGCTTCTAGCCAGCTACCATTTTTCAGGAAACCTATAAGTATTTACTATCTTCATAAAGATAGTATGTTACAAAACTTCTGCTAAGTTTTGACTGAAACAGGCTGACAGGTTGGAAAAATATTATGAGACAGGTAAATTCTAAGTATAATAATGAGATAAACTATGGACTCGTAGAAAGTCAGCCTAAATACATTTAGATTTGTTTATATAAATCATGCCTAAATGAACCTACTGAAAAAACAGTTCTGTCAGTTAGCTAACAAATCCAAACAGTTCCTGAGATATAAGGATTGAATAGCATTCTGCTTGCCTTTCACATCACCAAAATCTTTTGCACTTTTGCACAATATGAACTTTTAAAAATTTTTCCTGGAAGTTTTATATGTCAGAACCCAAATCAGTTAGTTCACAGTGAAAATGCAGTGCTGGACATCTGAAACATAGCAATAATATGTTTTTGATACTACAACTTACTCTAGCTTGCTGAATACAAATAATGAGGTGACAAAAAGAGACAATTGTCCTTCTGGTCACAGTCAAACTCTACTTGACTGAGCATTCACTTTTTTATTGTAGCTGTCACTTACAGAATCTTCAGTAGAGAAAAAACATACAAAAAAAAATCAACGCTAACTTCAATGGTCTAAGCATATCTATGCTTAACTGCTTTTTAAAATAAATGTAGATTTAAAAACACATTTCAAAATAAGCTTTCAAAATAAACTTGACTGTTTCTGAGTTAGGATTTTAATTAATAGAGTTGTTCACACATACCTGAATGCTACAATTAAGTTATTATTTAAGTGTGGCTTCCTATGAAATGAAAGTCTGTGCAATTTTGTGCTGTGTATTTCTTTGTAGGTGAGTATGTGTGGTCTCTTTGTTTTTCTCTCCATTCAAAAACTTTTCTGTTGAATGGCCCAGTTTAACTATTCTTGGAAAAAAAAAATACATTTTGTTCCTAGAAATTTCAGGAAAAAACAGCAGCCATACACTGAATAGACCTGTATTTGTGCTCTCCTTAAGAGAAGGGCTTCAACCATATTAGATACAAGAGAGTACATCTACTCTCACTATTGTGATTGCTGTAATAATAGTAATAAAATGACATTTTTTGCCTTGTATGAGACACCAGAACATCCAAACATGAGACAAATAATCAGAAAACA
This sequence comes from Anser cygnoides, assembly GCF_040182565.1. Taxonomy (NCBI): domain Eukaryota; kingdom Metazoa; phylum Chordata; class Aves; order Anseriformes; family Anatidae; genus Anser; species Anser cygnoides. Next base: position 35,521,377 of record NC_089873.1, read on the forward strand.
GGCTTCATCACACAGACAGAACTACTAGTTCATGTTATTAGACTGTGAAATTGATATTTTAGTCTTCCTAAACACAATATCTAAATTAAGAGCACAGCTAGTGCCCTTTCTTAAACAACTGATAATGAAGTATGTAAATTAGGAAAACAAGAAACTTCTTCAATGATTCCAACAGTGAGTCAAAGAAATCACATTAAAAAAAAAAAAGTTCAGAGAAATACTAGCCAATGAAACAAAATATGTGCCCTCACTTTTTTTCATATGCATTCAATGTTGAGATGCATATATATATATATATATAATTATGTATATAAACCTTGGAAATCTGACCTAAGGGAGAAGCAATTTGTTTTTTCAAACTCATAACATGCATCAAGGCTTGAAGTGAAATTCCTCACTTCATCCTCATTGCATTGAGAACAACATTCAACTCATACTGTAAAGTGAATGAGAACTATATAAACTTTGAACATGATCTACTTTCCTGGAGATTGGAGAGGACTCCAGCACAATTCAGACAGCTCTGTGAACATGATTTATAGATCTTTCCCAAGAGACATTGGCTGTATCCCTGGGTACATGTTCTCTATGTTTTGGTACTGTCACTTTCCTTCAGCCTTTTGGTAGAAAAAAATGGGAAGTAAAACCATTGCTAGTTGACAGAGTTACATTAGCACTCTCACTGGGATTTCCTACTACTACATTCTTCTTAACCAGTAAGTAGGAAGAAAAACTGTTATGAAGATTTTTATCCACAATGCACCACTCTGTCAAAAGAGATTTCAGGAACAGAAGATTTTCTCCTCAAAATAATAATACCATATAAGTGTTTTCTACCTCAGTATACCTCTGTTCTCCTGCTGTTTTCATGCCTGAAGCTCTATGTCTGAGCTTTCTGTCTTAAGTTGTGATTCCAGATATGTTACAATCCTCACTTCATCTGGAGCTGAGGAAGCCCACCATCCCACTGGGTCAGGGAATTACTTATATTTCAGTTGTGTTTGTTACCAGGGTGTCTATGAAAGGACAGTGCAGTTAGTCGAACAATAAGGAGGATAAATGGAATATTTGGCAGCACAAAAGCAACTGAAATAATAAACCCCAGCAAAACGTAAAAGTACAACAACCCATATCTAGTATAAAAATTTTCAATTTGAATAACATTGAATAATTCAGTTACAGTAACCACAGTGACTAACATCATGTTATTTTAAATCTTGTGCATGTGTTTGTGTAAAAGATGTTTATAATACCTTATTGTGCCTGACACAGATTAGAACTACACTTACAAATCTAAATGTCATTTATGTGGCACTATGTTTCCAAGATAGAATTTCAGCAGTTCTTGGCAGGAGAGATCAAATGACCTAATATTACTATTCCTTCAATGAATTTTCAGCAGACTTGACCATTTCCAAATTTATTTGTCAAAATATATGTGTGTGCATGAAAACTCTCCTTTTACTACCCTTTGCAAAATATTTCAGCAACAAATCCACAAACAATGTCTGCTCTTGTGGTCTTCCCCTATCTTATACTTGTTTGACATAAGCATGTAAATTATGAATTGAATAGGTATTGGCTATCAAACAAAAGACATTAACAATGTATAGTATAGAAGTAACTTTGCCAGTGATATCATTTCAAGCAAAGATTAGAAAATAAAAATTAAAAAAAAAAAAGGAAAAAGGAGAAAGATTTGCACCTTCATACATATTTAAAAATTCAGAGTTAAGCAAATAAGGGAAATAATATTCTTGACAATAACTTAAATATCTAAGCTCATTTCTTTTTGAAAATGAACACTGTTTCACCTTTGTAGCCAGCAGCACACTGCAAATTCCATAACATGTAACTGACTAATTGAATGGTACTATGAATTGAGATCCATATGATATAAAAGATTATAAAATTCATGATATGGTGCTAGTTATATAATTAATAGAAAGAAACTTTAATTTTGCTGAGTAACAGTGTGAATTATTACCTGTTTGTTAACAGACTAAAGTCAAAAATATTCAGTGAGGAAATCTGTGAATAATTCAGAGAAAATCAGTTCAAAAAAAGAAGCTCAAAATCCATTCACCTTTCTATATAAATTATTCATGTCTAATTATTCATAAAATCTTTCAGATAAGAATAATGGCTAATATGGATAGTATTTAAAATAAACATCTGATATTTTATGTTTTGATTTTTAACAATCCTTGAGAATTTAGGTGTCAAGATCTCATCAACAAAGGCTTTAGGCACCTAATACACAAAAGCAATCTGAAAATCCCATCCATAAATGAATACCAAGGTGAATAAACAAATTTTCTGATAAGTAGGGAAAAAAAAAAAAAGCTAATCTTCACCTGTTGATTTGTGTCTTTTATGTCCTATGATCCGCTTTCTCTGTGACATACCCACTAGGTAACAGCCTTCCTAATGGTGGGTCCATTGGATGGATTTTGACACCTGCTAATTTATGGGAAAGTAGCTGCCAAAAAAGATTGCATGATGACTGAGTTCTATCATCCTTTCAGTCCAGAAAAATATTTGCACTTTTAAAAATATGGCTGAAATTGGCTATCAGGACTTAAAAAGGAATGGACCTAAATACACATGGAAGACATATGGACTGGTCCCTTACATTTGTAAAAATTTCTGAAATTATTGAATTTAATTGAAGATGTAGGAAAAGCTTGCTAAACTTGCTTTTCTTTTTCTTCAATGAACAGCACCTTTGATAATAAATAAATAAATAAATAAACATTATGGGGAGATAAAAACAAATTCTAAAATTCATGGTATTTTAACAGAACTAACAAATCTTTCAGAATAAGAAAAAAATCTTTACATTTTTCTCAGTTTTCAATGAATGTAAACTTTAGATCAATTGCTTAGTTGCCAAAATATAGTTCTTTAGATGTGTACTTAAAATTGTAGTTCCCATAGTTCCCACTGATGCAAGTCCCATATAGCCAAAGGCTGTGGGTCAGTTAAAGTTCTGAGAAGTTAGATTTTGTTATTAGTGACAATTCTGGCCAGTACCCTGTTACAGAAGCTCACTGTGTCCCAACAGTCTTACTCTGAATGTCGCTCCAGCATTCATCAGTTAGATAATCTGAGTGATAGAGGCTCAAATATTTGGAGATTACTTTCAGTCTTTCCTTTAAGTTTTCAGCACTGCAAACACATTCACATTCTTTAGATCAGAATGTTATTCTACATGCAATTAAGTAATTCTTGTTTAAGCAAAAGATTTTTGTGACTTTAAAATCATATGGAACATACAATCATAAAATCAGATAATCACAGTGTAATCAGTGTTGCAACACAAGGTCAACAGACAGACTACTAAACCTACAGCTTCAAGGCAATGCATTTCAGGAGGAATCCCCACTAGTGATGTATGGTCAGGCATTAGTTATGCTTTCATGCATTCTGCTGCAGAGTGTCTATCACTTTACTAACCACAAATTTCTGTATTTATCTATACTTTAGCTCTTAAGAGATTGTGCCTGCTTTATCGTATGAAGTCTTCTTGTACCCCTTCTCAAACACAAACATCAAATATGTTGTCAATTTCTCTTACTCTGATTGACAAATAATCAAAGGTTCTTCATACGCTTGAATGGACCCCTGTATTTGTTTCTGACTCTAGGGCCATATGCCCCAAAATAAAGAGCATTTTCAGATTTCAATTTTGCCTTAATTGATCTGGACAATACATCAGATAATGTTAATAGCTACGTTGGATTAACTATATTAAATCTTCTCAGTCAGAGACTTGAGAGGATGAAGGTTGAAAATTCACTTTTTTTTTTTTAACCCAATGTTTTTTTTTCTAGATATGTTACTCTTGAATTTAAATAAAAAGGAGAAAATAACTAGATGGACAAAAATGAAATGATCTTTTTAGTGATAGTATGAAACTCAGAAAACATTTAGACTGGAAACAATAGAATGGAGATATAAAAGTAAGAAATGGAAGTTATCAAGGAACTGAAATATTCTAAACACACTGAGTCAGTAGGACTTCAGTCACTGAAGCGCTAGGCCACATCTCCAACACTGGTAGCATGTTTTGTTATAGTCCATATTATTTAGTAGATGGTCTTCTCCCACATTACTAGACTTGAATTTTCATGTACTGGATATACTGAAGGATATCTGTAACTGGCAATACCCATGAATTACTTTATTCCTTCACAAATATTATATTTAAATTGATTACACTGGATGGATATGAATAGTCAAACAGTTCAAGTTTTACAGTTTCAGATTGATCTACAGCATTCTGTCCTCCAAATTCTGGAAGTCATTAACAGCTGAAGAGTGAGGCCTTCAGATCGAGGTAATATTTAGGGAAATCAATTTATTATTTTTTTAAATTCTGGATCTGTTAAATTACTATGTATATATATATACACACATATATACACGTATACATATATTATATATATTTAGTAAGTGGCTTTTTTTGCCTCTTTTTCTTCATCTGAAAAAGGAAAATATTATTTTGCTGCTTTACAGGACATGATGATGAGTAAAGAGCATTCAAATTGTTAAATATGTGTAGGTTACCTGTACTGTAGCTGTGTAAGTTAAAGGGCACCTGTGCAAGTTTCTCCTTATTAAAATAAATAAATAATCCACATACAAAATTTTATGTGGCCATGGGAGTCTGCCATGGAAAATAGCAGAACAGTGGATGAGATGCAGAAGAGTGAATACATTCATGATCTGTTGTGTTTAAAATAAGAAACATGCTTTTTTATTTAGGACAGGTCAAAGATGGAATATTATGTTTTCATTTATAGAAGAGGTAGAATTAGTCCTTGAGAAATCCCTATTGGGCAGGAATATAAAATTTTGATCTGTTGTCAGAAGATAATTAGAACGTACCATTTTTCTCTGGCTGCTTTAGAGGAAGCATGTGAAGAAAAACATAGTTAAATATATACGAATTTAACTAAAACATCACAAAAATAGACACTAAAAAAATATTTTATTAAAATTAATAAGATTTACCAAAAAGCAAGTTTTAGAAAAAAATCATGGAAAACTCTGAAGGAGCAATAACTGCAAAAATCCTTCCACCACAAAAGTAATGACACATTTCAAGGAGATGAAATGGGTCCTGCAAGGAAAGTTTTCAAACTAGAAGAATACATCTGCAATGGCAGAATCATTGATTGATTAAGGGGAAAAAAAAAAAAAAAGATAAAACAGAGAAAGAGATAAAATAATAGTTGTTATGGGAAGAGTTTACAAAGAAGTTATCAAATATTTTCAGTGCCTATAAGATCACTTTTTTTCTAACACAATCTCTTCACATATTTTATCTGACTTAAAGCAGTATTGCTAATGCACAACAATACACTTCTAACTATAGAGGAAGCTGAGGAAGAATGGGAAGAAGAGAGGGGAGAGGAAAATGGATGGGAAAAAATAATAATAATAAAAAGACAAACTCTGAAGGCATATTGATAAAAAAAATTGAGAAATCATAACAATGATTTCTTCAGTTGTAATTAAAGTAATTATCATTATAAGCCTGGAGAATGTTAACTGATTCAAGATTTGACAGTTTCTAGCTCTGGAACATGCTTGAGGTCAACCACTGGTGCAAAATCTTTCTTTGTGAGGTAGGGACTTCCTAGTTCAAAACTTTCAGCTCCAAATCCACTTTTGAGACCTACCAATGCTCCTCAACAATTCATCTATAGCCCTTTATAGATCCTAACCCTTACTGGCACACATAATACAACCTGAGCAGAAGTACTTCCACATGAATTTTCTTGTCAGAAAAAAACTTCATAACATCATAGATGTCATAGAAGAATTCTTGACAGCGAAGAATCAGGAAGGTCCTTAGGTCTCAGTTCCAAGTTGCAGAAAAAGTCTCTGTTTCAGAAACAATGAGTTTTCTTTTGGAAGAACATCAAAGATGGAGACTTACATCCTATCCCTGCAGAAAATCACCAGTGCTAAGACCAGTCCTGGTCTTACCCTTGAAATCTCTCAGCATCCTCTCAAATGTTAGCTTACATTCTTCAAACTGGTGACAGCTTAATGGAAGCTCACAGTAATGCAGAGACAAGATTAACTTTTCAGAGTTATTTTAATGTATATAACTTGTACTGTTTTACCCCCTCACACTCTTTCCACTTCCGCAGAAAAATTACTAGTTCTTCTGCTGATAAAAATTACTTTACCTTGTATCAGTCAGCATTTAAGAGCACTAGGACCCAGTCAGGACTCCATGTTACTGTATTAAGCTTTTATTTGCCCTCTAAAGACATTATTATTCTGTGTTTAGTATATACACAACTAGCCCGTAACTGTTCTCAGTAACAGATTATGAACACTAATGGTGAAAATTGTTATGATAGTTTGAGGTTTTTTCCTCTCAGTAAATGCCAACGTTAGTGAGGACAGAAATCTTTCTTATTTTGAAAATTTATCTCCTGTTAGACAAGACCAACCTGAATGCAACGAACTCTATAAGCTGAATCTCTTAGACAACAAGAAGTTGGATTCTATTAGCTTTGTTCCTGCTATAAGGTGCCTCCTCAGCAAATACAGCATGACCTAATTCATTGCCATTCATTACCTTATTGTTAAAAGCATTAATTATTTCTCCCATGCTTTTGCATTCTTTTGCAAAGTTGTGAAGCTTTTCATTCCTGTTCCCCAAACTTAGTGTCCAGATTTCTAACTTATACAGTTGATATCACCTTACTCACCAGCTCAGAATTTCCATTTAACACCCTTTTACACTGTGGCAAGGTTAAGAAATCCCATTATTTCCTCTTGAAAATCATCTTAAGCCCTTGTTGTAAATGGTATATTGTGCTATGCAAGAGACAGATCTCCAGAGAAAAGATAAAACTTCTCTAAATAGACTTCTAACAACAAAGCAAGAGGAAACATTCTCAAAACGAAATGTAATCATGAGACAAATCAGCATCAGCTGTAATGAACACCTGAGACCCTTAAATTCTATACAATGAAAATGGCTATTTGCCCCCTTCTCTAACAATGTGAAAATGGGGCATTTGGGGGGCATTTTCTAACTTTAATTTGATTTCACCTGCAGCATACTAATTCACTGGACAATAATTCAAAGCTCCTTCATGTTCTCTTTTAGTTCCTTTCTAGATATAGCAATCCTAATAGATGGTTATAGAAGGTTAATTTTTGTGGTGTAAAAACACCACAGCTAACTATTAAGCCAGCACATTAGTCTACTGTTTGGGATCGAGGTATTTATTTTCCCTGCAAGGAAAATCTAACATTTTTCTCTAGGCACCATATTATTCTTATTTCATTGACTGTCATAGCATCAAGTAATGATCCAGGAATTCCTTTTTATGTTTGCCCTAGCTCTGTCACTGACTGTAAAAAAGAATATTTAAAAAATGGGATTTGTTACTGGTAAATAAACAGTGAACAATTCTTTTTTTTCTTATTCCCACTCACTCATTCAACTTAGAGTTACTTCAAATCCATGAAGTAGTGTGAGAAGAAGAATTTAAGGTTATCTCTCTGAGTTTAGTTGTTAGTTCTATTTTTGGAAAGAAAAATTAGCAAATTGAATAGATAAAGAAAAACTAAACTTCTGAATTATGCTGTAATTAATAAAAACATGAAAAACATGAAAAATTCTTTCATTTTTTTCTCCCATATATTGTAGTGTAGTGGGCTTCCATTTTAACCTCTAGAGTGAGAAAGGAGCACAACAGAAATTGTTTATAATCACAGAATCATAGAATGGCTTGGGTTGGAAGGGACCTCAAAGATCATCTAGTTCCAACAACCCTGCCATAGGCAGGGATGCCACCAACTAGATCAGGTTGCTCAGGGCCTCATCTAACCTGGTTTTGAACACCTGCAGGGACAAAACATCCACAACCTCTCTGGGCGTCCTGTGATCTCAGCATGTGATTCAGATCCAAGAATTTATGGCAGTAATCACAGATTAAATGCCCTATAAGACTTGCCTTCTCTGCTAAGAAGAAAATGATATTAATATTTTTAATTACCACTTATTTACCGTTTTTAATTGCAAGGGACTTTGAGAGGAATCTCTGAAGTTTCACAGTATTTTGGGGACCAAGGAAAGAACTTTGACAAGAGAATAGTGAAGAATAATATCTAGGCAATAATATCAGCATTCTTGCTGGATCTCCATTTTTCTGACTGAGTTTTGTCTAACCCTTAACTTTTTCAAGTGGATTATTGTTAAAGAAAGATCAGTGAGGGAAGGGAGGTCAGTCAAATAGGAGAGAAAAAGGCAGAAAGAAAAGAGTGGTGAATGGCTTCAGTGTGAGTAAGACTAAGGGTCTAAAGAGAATGGTGTGATCTGGAATAAATAACTAGGCAATACCAAGATTTTGAAAACTATACATACTATGGATAAAGACAATGTACAAAGGTCCCTAGATCACCAATAAGGTCCAGGCGGTTGAACTACGTTTCTGCTGTTAAGATTTTTCCATGTTAGTGACCCCCCAGTCAGCATGAAAAGTTAGGGGAGATGCAAGAGTTAGATGTGGCTGCATAAAATTTGCCTTTAAAAACAATAAAAATTCCCAGGACTCGTTGAATGTGTCCTAATGGCATTGGAATCCTAGTAAACTTAAACACTGTGGCTTGCTCTGAAGACAGAGACTAAAGAAGCCTCTTTTCCTTTTATTGTCCAGGGCAATGCAGAAAACTGATATTCTCTAAAATGCCTTCAAGTCCACCCTTATCCCTATAAGCTATTTGATGAGAAAGTGACTCTATAGCTTATGTTCTGCCAATATTCAGTTCTAAAGTTGAGATACATTACTAGTCTAAGTGTAAATGCTGTTCATGGCTACCTGTCATCTCAAACCCCATTTCTCTTTAACAGTCACAGTTAAGAACTTTCCTGGTTTGCAGTTATAAAATTTCCTTTTATGCTTTATTTTCTGTTTTTTTTTTTTTTTTAGTTGTTTTTTTATGTCTTAGTAAAACTTCAAAAGGAAAATAGAGGCTTTTCTTCCCAAAACATTTCCCTACTATCAACTTTTTTCAAAAACCTCATAAAAACTATTATCTGAGAGTAAGATGTTTTTGTAGGAAGTGGGAAAATATGCATTTACATCGTCCTAAGTGAGGAAAATTAGAAAAAGAACTCCAATGTTTAAAGGCACTATTTTAAAAAAGGGTGAATCCATTAGGATGTTGAAGTAAAAGGGGAATCTTTTATTAGTCTTGGTATGAAAAGAAGTCAGTCTCTGTCTTCATGTCAGTCTCTGATTTTGAACAAAAAAGCGCATGGCAGTAGCATCATATTTCTAATAATTTCCCAATTGCTGACTTCAAATCTAAAGGTAACTATCCTTTAGATCTCCCTTACTCTTTGTTATTGTTAAAAGGAAAATGTATGCAGTAGACTGAGCGGGACTGAAGAATCAGCATTGATGCCAGCATCTTTAGCTTAACTGAGACAGATCCTTAGGCATAGCATTGACTGTCTATGTTGTAGGAACTTTATGGTTAAATACTTTGTCTGGATATCTAAAAAAAGAAACCTTATTCTGAACTTCTTTGACATGCATCCCTCAAAAGCCTAGCTCATACACACCTCCACTTTCTAAAATGTCTCACATGCAGAACTAGAGCAAGCATTTGGGAAAAACAGAAAAACATGTGCATAGATGGGCACCTCATGGAGGGCAAAAGTTTTTAATGTTCCAATGTACGTCTAACTTCTGCAGCTATAAAATAGAAGGAAAAAAAAAAAGTGAGGAACATTTTACTGGTCTCATTTGCTTATTTATGTCCCCAGTGGGTAGGTGTACCTCATATACCAAGCTGATTTCATGAACAAATGTTTCCTTTATCCCTCCCAAATGTCCATCAAGTAAAGACATTTATCAAGTATGAAAGAATGCCTGTACCTCTCTTGTTAAAAAACTTAAACTTAGATAATATTAAAAAAGGCTAAAAACTTCAAAGTTGTCTTGTTTTGTAGACCACACTGAAATCTGAATTTCAAGTCAACTGTAGAGAAAACTGATTCAATGATTTAAGGTCAGAAGAATTTTCATGAAACTTGATGTATGTTTTCTTGCTTCTACTCAACTTCTAAGACTGTCCAAGTCCAAGAATCAGTTGTCTGATTTCCTTCTTCAATGTTCAGAACTTATAAAGTGACACTTAAAACACATAGCTTGATTGATAAGAGTTCTACATCACCTCCCAGATATACAAAAGCAAAGAAAACATAATAATGAAGAAGTAAAAAGAGAATAATAGTATGTAGTAATAGTGTTTATGTATTAAGCTTAACTGGAAAAGGAAAAATATAATAATGGCTTAACTGGAAAGGAAAAATAGACTTTAAGAAGAGGTGCACCTATTGTTTTCATCATATTAGTTTCAGTGTGTTAGCAGTTTTGCTACCTCTTATAAGAAACTGAAACCTGAAAATGAAGATTTTTATTTATTTATTTTTATTTTAAGAACAAATTACATTCTCTTCTCAGGTAATGATTTTTATCTTAAAGTTGTGATAGCTATCTTGCTGCTGTGCCAGGTTTCTCACCTTTTTTTTTTTTCTTTTTTTTTTTTTTTCATACAACAATTAGGTAAAATAATATCCCCACTTTCAAGCTATTCCTGGTTTACAGTTCTTTGAGTATTTCAGTAAAACTTGATCATTTGCTTGCACTTGGCCTTTAACAGTGACAGCATCACTTTGAAGACTGTAAATAGATTCTGCTGAAGAATCAAATTTTGCAGAGATGATAGTTTTTTCTCTGTAACCGATATCCGTATTAAATATGTTTCTGTTAGTTGTATCTATCTTTCATTCAGTAATTCTAAATTACACAAAGCTCAACACAGTATAAATAAGAAAAATAGTAGTTTGGGTCACTTTTACTTTAAAATGAATCCGTGCAGTTGGGTGGATCAAGCAAATTTCCTTACTAAAGGTTTCAGTTTCATTTTTCATTGTATTGCTCTTTATCCAACTTCTGATCCCTTTCAGACTTCAGTCTCCTTAAGGCTCAGATCAGATTTACATTTAAAGGGTATAAAAAATGTTTACCAATTTAAAATTACATTCTAGAAATGCTTAAAAATCATCATTGGTTCACATGAACTTATTGATAAAAGATACCTAAAGGGAAAGCAATAAAGTAAAAGGAGAAAAATAGTTTACAAATCAAAGTACAGCAATGACTTAAGAAACAAAAAATAAGTGTGTGTTTCACAGTTCAACGACATACCCAAGTTAGTTTTAAATGAGCTTTATATGAGGTAACAAGAGCAGTACAGGCCAGGACAAATTAATACTGATGACAGTAGCTAGCATAGTGCATTACAGGTATAGTTAAAAATGAGAAAGAGAATATTTCTGATATATATATATATATATATATAATTTCTCACTGTCAATGCTAAAAAACAAAATAAAATTGCTCAAAAATATTTTTCTTTCCTTTAAAATGTTGCTTACTTAACTGATTTCAGTAAATATGTTCAGTCCAATGCACATGGTATTTTATTTCTTAGTTTCAGTAAGAAAGGAGAACAATAATCTCGCATTGAAAAGATGGTGAAGCACATGGCATACACAAGCATTTGCCATGAGCATTTGTTCTCATATTTCTTTTGTCTCTCCATTCAAAAATTCCTCAAATCAGAAATTTCTTTTGTAGCAACATCTACTTGTTGGTTACATCCAAAAAGTTGTTTATAATAAATTCCTTAGCATGCAACATACACTTTAACCTTGTGTCTGCTACCAATTCTATTTCCTCCATTACCCTTCTAAACAGTAGTGCTGTGTGATGGTTAGCCTATGTATATTGCTCTTTTTAAGAAAGTATATAGCAGTCGTCAAAGGACATAAATCCCTGCAGGTAATAATTCTACATGACACTGTACATACAATACTCCCAGAATCCCTCCTAAAATTATTTTTTCCCTCTTTCTTTCCACCCTGTCTCAACCCTTCATTTGCTTCTTCCTTGAAACAGGATTTCTTCTTTTTCTATTTTTGTAGCTGTATTTTCAGGTAAATGGTGAGCTGCAAATATTTTACTTTTATGAGATGCTACGTAAAACTTATTTTAAACACAGCACTTTGAAAAGAAGGCACTTATAACGGAAGAGCCAGAACTTTTTCTCTTTCTTTCACTTTGCTATCCATAAACCAGGTCTAATACCATGCCTTTTTCTGTATGATATATATATAAAATTATTTTAGGATGTTTCATCAACTTGTGAAGAGTTTAACACATTCACTACTTGAATATAAAGATATCAAAATATAATGGTAAAATGGGTGTTCTTAAAACTAATGTTCTTCAAGGGAGTTTATTCTAGCTGGACTGGTTGGGATGATTCAGACCAAATGCATATCTTTACATGCTGTGAATGGTTAAGAAGTCTAAAGATACTCTAAGTTATCCTCAAGAAGCCAGAAGTCCCAGGGTATCACATGTATACACAAAGATGTGTACAAAAAAAGCAAACAAGATAGGGTCTTATATTTGTCTGGACTTGCTTATAGCACATGCAAAGTAGAAACTTCAGTCAGATATGTTACCCTAGAATGTACCTATAAAAGCTTGATCTCTACCTGCTCTCCTCCTGTGGCTCAGCACCATTTAGTCAAAGCAACAGCACATTTAGCAAATATATTTTCCATGTGCAACAATTCAAATCTGTCTGTCCATTTGACGTTAATGAATAAAAGTGAAAGCTGAGAAGCTACATTACTAACAGAGTCAACAAGAAGACAATGACCACTAATGTATAGATGAAGTTAAGGAGTGAAGAAAAGAGGAAGAAAATCCATCCAATCCAAGTCCAAACTGATAGAAAATCACAGCTCTACAATAACTCCTCGTCTGTGAGGGCACGTACTGATAGCCAGCTTGACCATGCTTGAGTCATTATCAGCTTGGCAAGAGTTACAGGTACTGGAGTACAGGCACAATGAAATCTGATCCTCAGAAAAGCACAAGTGTGGATAAAGTGTATCTCCTGTACTAGGGGCCTAATTTGTTCAGATTAGCCCTGCTTGCAATACCGAGTAGAAGAGATCCATTGCACGTGAGCACCTGATTCTTGGGTCCTCCTGTGAGGTTCATTTCTAAGGCCTGTAAACCAATGTCTCAAAAGAGCACTGGAGAGTTTAACATTGCTAGGCTAATGTTAGTCTAATCAATTACTTCCATGCCCTGGATTGTGAATACCCTACCTGGATTGATTAATTCTTCTATTAAGATCTGCAGGTCACTCCAAGAGGTAAAATTAATACTGTGCTGCTTCTTTGAACAGGATTTGACATATTTCCTCCCTACTGCAATTATGTGGATAGAGTAGTAATGTCAGTTAGTAGACAAATGGATTGATTTAGAAAAGAAAAAAAAAAAAAAAAAGTCTTTTTTTACACCTAATTCTTTGTCATAAGAAAATATACAATACTTTTAAAAAATATTTTGTGGACATGTATTGATTTGAGGACACCTGTTGCAGCCCCTGGGAGATGCTAAATGCTCAGATTGGGGCCCAGAACAGCTAGTGTGCTGGGGAAGTCACATATAGCAAATCAATAGGATACCCTAAGGAGTGACTGGGGAATTAGATATATAAGGAGATGGTTCTGCTCACTTCAGATCCAAAGGCTGGAACCCTTTCCTAAGATGGGTCCCTTCAAAAGCCAAAGCCTTTTCTTATAAAGTAAAACCATGATACGATGTCATCTACCACGAAACTCATGTCACTTTCCCCCTAAAGAATGCTCAAACAAATTATAGGCCACTTTTGTTCAGCAACCTTCTCTGTCTGCTACATAAAGATTCACAACTATACAAAATAGAATTCAAGACCCATTAGAAACACCCACCACTTGACTCTATAACCTTGTGGGGCAACCACTCATCAGGGAAATAGGCAATTATGGGTTTCTTGTGGAGCCTGTTCATCTTTTTTCCCCAGTAGACAGATTACTAAAAAGTGTAAAAGGGCCTCTTGAAGTAAAGACAGAATTTATGAACACTATAACTGCTGAATTATAGCATAATGTTCTTTCTAGTGCTTATCTTCTCACTCCCCACCAATTTCTGCTTTCACCTCTTTCCCTATATTCCTATGAATCACATTTCCTGTAGAGTAGCAGAAGAAGCAGTAGGGAGTGCTTCCCCTTACCAGCTTCAGCCAATGATATACTCTAGAAATGAAAGAAAACATCTACAGGAAGGGGAATTTTAACCCTGTAACCTGAGGAGAGCATTGAACCTGAATGTATGAATGCCATAAATCTTGATCATGTTTTTAGTTCATTGAGAGCTCTACTGTCAATGTCATTCAGTTGTTCTCAGGAAATGCATATTGAATGACTTTAGAGACCTTTGGTACTTGGCTGCTCTAGGTATACAATTGCTGCTGCACAATTTGTAGCAGTTTGGATATGCCCAAGTGAGAAAGTCACAGTAGGCACTGGAGAAATTTCAGTCACAAGAGGAGATACCTGTGAGGTTTAAACACCTGCAGGATAAGACAATTTATTATTATTGTCATTTAGAACTTCAGCCTGTAAAATCTGCTTATATCCTTCATTTGATACATGTCTTCTTGTCCTCAGGATACACAGATCTAACAATTTACAATTCAGTGCAGCAGAGTAGAGAAAACAAAAACAAAAACATAAAAAGCATTTGAAGTAGAAATGAAAGCAAAATAAAAATATGATCTGTTTTTTTCAAGGCAAAGCAATACATTATTTTTATTCCCTAGCTTAGTAGCAAGTTATTTTGCTTATCGAAATTGTTAAATCATTTTTTAGAACAAGCCAGAATTTAGACTGTTTCTTCTGCCTAAGACAAGCAGTCAATTTTAATTAACTCAATGTGCAGGAGTCTTTGGTGTTTGTGGAAACTGGGCACACAGCCAATCCCCAAAGCACCTCTGATCAATTTGTTTGGAAAGAAGTAAAGAAAAGGAAGAGGTTTGCTTAGAGAGCTTAGAATTATAGTCTGAAATCTCAACAGCTGGAAATAAAATTAATTACACAGTTCTGCCTTCTTTACCTATCTGCGTAACACCATTAACATCTCTGAAGCTACTCACGTGAGTAAGGAAAAAGGAGCCTCTGCTGTAGAGATGCTGGTTACTATATGGAAATGTTGGTATACCAATTCAGCTTTAATGTTTCTGTTGAAGTTCAGTATATCTATAGTACACACTAGAATAATAATTATTATTATAAATAATAAATATAATAATAAAATGATCATGTTTAAATTCATGCATGTCTTTGTGTGCATGCTCACATACACAGCATTTTAGACATTTTCTGAGGTGACAATAAAAAAAAAAGTCTGAGATTTTATTTTATACTTTTTGGACTGAATCCATGAGGCATCATTAAGGTAGTACGAGATGTACATTGAATTTTCAAACAACCAGCATATTTTACTCTTTTATTGAATCTGAAATATAGAATCCTTAGTATGTACAACCTTTCTTCCACTCTTATTATAAAGCAGCATGTGTATGAATGATAAACCAGCATGTTTGTGAATATTAGTAATTTATTTTACAATTGACTAAACCTAGAAATAATAAGGTAACATTTTAAGATTTGCCGTGATAGTTTCTCAAGAAAAAAAAAAAATTATCCAACTAATCAAATATTCACATTTAACTCATCACAGAATATTCTAGCCTAAGAAAATGAAAGTTTGTTTTTCTCCTAAAAAATAGAAATCAGTTGACATGCTGTGTGTAGAACACTTCTTGCATTATTCAAACCTTTTTTAGACAACAAAACATTTCCAGTATTGAAATTTAAAATAAAGACAAAAATTGTCCCTTGATGCCATTATCTGCAAACTTTTACTGGATTTTTGTAGAGTATTAAAGGACTTAGAGAGAGAGATAGAGAGAAATCTATTAAAGCAGATCTCAATTAAGTGAACTTTAACCATTATTTTTAGTAGTCAATGGCAGCCCTCCCTAGATGTTTGAACATTTATTGATTGATTTTGAAAACTGTTTTTGATAAAGTAGATTTTCATCACAATACAAATGAAAAAGGTGTGAAAAGGGAAAATATTAACTTTGTAAGTGAGCACAGCTAATGCAGACCCCAAAAGCTAATAACATTAATGGTCTGCTTCTGAGTAAGGGGCTAAGAAGTCCACTCACTTTTTAGCTGCAAATTTGTGCAGAAGCTTCAAGTTCCAAGATTTGGCATTTCTGCCAGTGTATGTCAGGAAGGAGAGAATTTTCCAGAGCCTTCCTGAACATCTTCCCTTTAAAATGAAGCTTTAAAATTAATCTAGAGATTTGGGAAGTAGTATAAACTTTTTGGTCTAAGCCCAGAAAAATGGAAGCTAAGTCTGGCCTTCCTATACCGGTCCTTGTATCCTTTAGGAATTTACGTAATTTTTTACAACCTAACTGTAATTTTTTACGCCATTTTTCTCTAACTTTCTTATCAGACCTCTTTCATCATTGAATTTGAAACATACCTAACTTAATTGTAAATTTCATAGTGGTGAAACAAACGTTGTAAATTTAAGTCAAGTTCCTTCATTTTTCTGTGCATCTCTTTAAGAGACATAGCATATTACTGAACAATATAAACCATTAAATAAATTAATCTCTTTATTACTTTTCAAATAAATTTTAATAAATTATTTCTCTCTCTCTTTTTTTTTTTTTTAAAGAACTGTAGACTTTGTGTGAACTGTCTGTGCTATATTTTCAAAAACCTGTAGATGACAGTGTAAAATATGCAAGAACTTCCATGCCTTGACAAAGGTTCTAGAAGAATCAGGCTCTAGTGTCTTCTTTCATGGTCCACTACACCATGGACTTACCTAAGACTCCAGATGAAGTAACTGGTTTATCACTGAAAATTATTTACTGAGCCTACTATTCTATCAGCATTCTTCTGATGACATATGCCCATCCAAAAATTAATCCTTCTGTATAAATGTAAAACGCACAGTATTTCTAGGGTATATGGGATGAGGAAAGGCACATCTATTCTTGTTTCAAAACCTGTCATCGTACCAATATTAAATAAAGTATATTAGAAAATCTGTCTTGTTGCATCACCTGGTGCTTTGTCCTAGATGGCAAAACTGGAGAGAGATATTCAGTTTTGAAGTAGAATATAGTATTGGTAGCAGTCTTTTGAGAGATGGAGTATATCAGTAAAGTCATAGAGCATTGCTAACATTGCTAGCAGAGTCAGCATGGTGCTGTCTGGCACATCTCACATACGCCTTACTCAGAACGTAGACAGAGTGAGCAAATGAATTCCGGCATTTGTCCATGTAGATTTTTTTTTTATTTTTTTTTTTTTAATCTGTCTCCCTGTAGGATATCTTGTCCTATTTCAACAATATGAAACATTGCAAGTTCTCCATAGTAGAGATTGCCTTGCAGTGTGTATGTTTTGAACATTCACCAGCTGATGAGATAGACATAAAGCAGGCTTAACAGGTCTGTGATGAGGTTTATACCAAGAAAGCCAATGTAATTCATACACGCAGAAGCAGGGACCAAAAGAAACACAGCATCAATTAAAAACCTGAAAAAGAGATGACAAGAGTCTGCGCAATATAAGGTAAGTTGTACTCCATGCTGAGTATCATTTGCCATTTCCCATTGCATATCACATGTCCCTAAGTTCCATTTCCTACTTTGCAGAAAAAAGATGCAAGGCACAAGGTTCAGAATGTAATAGGTCTGTATCATGTTTCTATTCACAGTCAAGAATGAAAAGATTCTTTAAGACATGAAATACAAGACAAAGCAATAGAAATGTATCAGCCATGACATTCTGCACCACGTTTGCCAATCTTTCACATGGCTGTCTTTATAAAAACAGTGATTCTGCCTTTTTTTACCTTATTTTTAAAACTAAAGTTATGAAGCACTGATCCCAAGCTATGCACCATAAAGATGATAACTGTGATAATTACAAAGTTTACTGACATGGATTCTTTTTTCTTTTCCTTTTGTTTGTTTGTTTGTTTATTTTGTATGCTGAGTTCCTGAAGGTTTAATTTAGCAAACCATTTCAGTTTTGAGGTATTTCCAGTTTATCTATGGGTGATGTAGAATCCAGTCAACTGAATCTCCACTATAGCCTTTGTGGTCCTTCCCTCACAATTACTCACTTCATCTATTGTTTGTAAACCTTTTACTACTCTGTTTTTTTGCTCCCCTGGATAATCATCGATTTAATATGGCAGGTACAACCACTTTTGTTAGCTGTGTCTCAGATAACTTTTATGTAACCAAAATACAGCAATATAACAGAAAAAAAAAAAATACATTTTTGAACCCCCAATGACAAAGTACTCTGTAGAGCCTGGAGCATGATAATCTGAGTTTGTTTTTCTTGAGTTTATAAACCAGTTTTATAGCATTTAGTAGCTCACTGTGATATCAGAACAGAATTCTATGGTATGGTTAAAACTGAGGCTGTGTAAAACATGGCACTCTCTACTGAGTTCTGCAAGTTTTATAGTGGATTGTAAAGAAATTGTATTAAATTTTTATAGAACTCTTTTTGTTGTTTTAAACTCCATTAAGTTCTATGTAAATGTACAAAACCACTCGTCCTTCTTAGCCTCAGCTCTTTCCTCTGTCAGCTTTGTTGAATTTAAACTTCAGAGAATTCTCCTCAGATTGAAACAAATCTCCCTGAAAGAGAAAAAATTATCCAGGACCATACTTTCCATGAAATGTAACAGTCTGGCCAAAAAAACAAGTCTAAGAATGAGGAGACTGTGATTATAAGAATGGGACATTAATCTTAATAAATCATTTGAGAAATGTTTTAATTTATGTCTGCAGGTGCCGGTGAGCACAGTAAAAATCCATAACTTGTAAATTATTGAAATTCACACTTTAGTGGCTAAGTGGGTAATCATACACGTGCTTGTGCAACTCCTAAAGGTCAACATGGACTATGATTCCTTATATGTGTGAAATGTTGATAAGCAGAGTTCTTTGCAAGACAGAAGCAAGAAAAAACCTTCAGTTTTCGTCTTACGTGCCAGGAAGAAAATGAGTCCTGAATTTTGCTCATGAGTGGCCAGGGAAACAGCAATCTTTATTCTATTGTCTGATCTAAACTCAGCCATGTGATGCAGAAACAAACAAGTTACTAAAACCTGAAAACCTTTTTGGTTTTGGAGATGCTGAAACAGCTGTTTTAATTCTTTGCGTAAGTGAAGTTTTAGCTTCATTATAAAACAAACATATTGGGGGAAAAAAAGAAAAGTCTTTTGTCATCTACTTCTTATGACAAGGACAAATCTTTAAAAAATGGAAAATAGATACATGGATAATGGGGAGCAAAAAAAAAAAAGTATGTATGTAAAGTATGTATAGTATGTATGTATGTATGTAAAAATGTGTACTGCACTTATTTTATTTAACAAGGTTGTCTTCCTTAATTTCTTATATAAACGTAGGAAAAATGACGTTTTGGATCAGAATTATTTCATGTGCTCTAAATCATTTCTAGAAGTAACCTTCTTTCCCATGTTAGTTGTACATAGATCCTCAGGAGACCAAGCAACCCAAAGTAACCCATGTGCCACCTGCACACCAGCCACCTGCAGAGACCAAGAATGCAAATTGTGCCTAAAAGAGGAAACATCTATTTTCCTCTGGGTTTGGACAACATCAGCATGTTGTTCCAATGCAAAATCAAGCAGATCATTACAGTATTCCATACAACATAGATTATCTATCTTACATCTGATGATGATAAAGATGATAAGGATCATTTGCCAGCAATAGACTAAGATCAATAAGAAAAAAACGTTGTGAAGTTTTCTTTTTGATGTATTCTACAGTCAATGTGAAAAATGTGCATGCTTGAGACTCATATTAAGATTCTTACTCCATTTAGGTATCTAACATACAATTTAAAACTAGTATTTGCTGTACTCTCTTCCAATGATACATTCCTTTTTTTTTTTTTCCTTTTTTTCTCCCCCCACAAACCTCTATTTTTCCCACAACTGTTTTTTATTTACTAGAAAACCTTCAGAACCTAGACAGTTGAGATGTTTTCACAACCAAGGTCAGCAAAGCCCCACCACTCTCCCTTCTTAAAGGTACAGGGGGAGAAAATATGATGAAAAAAATCAGGAGTTGAGATAAGGACAGGGAGATAAATCACCAATTACCATCAGAAAAACAGGCTCAGAATAAGGGAGATTAACCTAAGTTATTGCCAACTAATAATAGACAAGAGCAGTGTGAACTAAAAGCAACCTAAACCCACCTTCCTCCCTATCTGCCTTCTCCCCTTGAGCAGCACAAAGGAATAGGGAATGGGGGCTGCAGTCAGTCCCTAATGCTTCATCTCCACATCTCCTTCATAGTCATTATCTTCCCTTGCTCCAGCGGCAGCACCCCCAGACAGCCTGCTCCTGCGGGAGCTCTCCATGGGCCACATCCACCCGCTCCACCGGGGGCACGAGCTACAGCGTGGAGATCTGCTCCGCCATGGGACCCATGGGCTGCAGGGGGACAGCCTGCTCCAACAGGCGCCTCTCCACAGGCCGCAGGGGAACTTCTGCTCCATGCCTGGAGCACCTCCTGCCCTCCTTCTGCACTGACCTTGGGACCTGCAGGGCTGTTTCTCTCACATTTTCTCACTCTTCTCTCCCAGCTACTGTTGTGCAGTGTTTTTTTTTCCCTTTCATGAGTGTTCTGTCACAGACATGCAAACAGTATCGCTCATTGGCTTAGCTTTGACAGCTGGGTCCATTTTCAAACTGGCTGGAACTGGCTCCTATCTAATATGAGGCACCTTCTGAACTCATGTCACAGAGGCCACCCCTGTAGCTTTTCCTGGTACAAAAATCTTGCCACGTAAACCCAATATAACACTTCTTAAATAAAACATTTTTCCCTAATTTTTCCCATCTCCTACCCCCTAGCCCCTTCCAATCTTGTTTAAAGCCTTAATGTATTGCATAAAGTGTTACCATTTGTAAGTCAAAAATCAAGCTAGCAAGTTTCCTGATATTTTTCACATCACTACCACTCTCTAAAGGTTCAAAAATTGTGCACATTTTCAACTTTTCAATAAGAAACTAATCTATCAATAGTCCATTGGTTAAATAAGCATGTTCAACAGTAAATACTGTTAAAACATAAGAAAAAGAAAAGTGAAAGGTGTTGCGTAAACACTAATATCAGAATCTAAATTTCTTATAATATGACTTATAATAGGCATTCTCAGTTACTTTAAATTAAAATTAAGAAAAATCATAGCATATAATTCCTCAACAGTTCTTGTTAATCACTCTCCAGCCAACAGTGTACTCACTTTATTACTTCTCTGTGTCCTGAAAAATGTTTCAAGGCACACAGTTAATGCGGAGTTCTTTCATTACATTATGAAGTTCACTAAAAATCTAAACCTCCCTATTTCTTCAGTGCTAAGGGACTATGATATTCCTTTCCACTTCTATATTCTCTCACTCACACTTTGCCTCCCCCACCTATTCCCAACCCCAGACTAGTTTGTTTAACCAGCAGGTAAGAAAATTGTTCTCAAAGTAGACCTGAAATAAACTGAGGCAGGTAGCAATCTTTAATAGTCATACTACCATGCAAGTGACATATTTTCTCCATATAATATTTGAAGATATAAGCACAGAATGTTTGTAGATTTAATGCAACTTCATCTCATATCAGAGATTATATTATCTTTCTTAAGAAACAAAAATTCTGCCTGTTAGAGTATTTAAAGTCTTGATGATAGAGGCAATATCTGTTGAGTAATCTCCAAATTATATTTTTACTGGTTTTATCAAAATTATGTGCAGACATCCATAACTTAGTCCCCCAATCCCTAACACTCGCTTTTCATAAATATCTGTTATTGACAGGCACTACTGCCTCTGCCAATTAATATAACTGGAAAAATATGAACACTGGCTCATCTTAATTAAACAATAACTAAGAAATATTCACAAAATTCCACACTCTAAAGGTTCAATTATTTTTACATATTTTAAATTATTATTTTCTCCTGACAAATCCGTGATTTCTATCAAAATCCTTATCTGCAGACATTAGTCATATAGACCTTATTTCAGTTTCCATTAAAATCTGTTGGAGAATTTTCACACACCGCTAGATTTTTATTTATTTTTTAAAGCATCAAACATTATCATTAATTTATCACCTAACATAGACACTCTGACACACCAGAAAAAAAGAAGACATGACCTTTAAATACAATCTGTTGTTGCTGTTAATGTGGTACAATAAATAATGACAACAATTTAGGCTAACGTATTATGTTACAATCAATTTGGTTATTTTTGTCACCATATAGGGTCTCATTAGGATTCCAAAAAGATCTTAGAGTACCGGGGAGAGCATGAAACCCAGGCATTTTAGATTTTGACGCTATAGAAAAATATAGTTTAAAATACATAATAGGAGATATGATAGAAAAATAACTAGACATATATCCAAACTGAAGAAAGTGAAATACAACCACAAACTGGAGGAGGAGCTAGAATAATCCTTAAAGGAGCTAAGCTGGAAAATGGCAGGAACAGTGAACTATATACATCACTTTGATGTAGCTGTTGCCACTGGTTGTAGTTATTTTCGTTGTTATATATATACATTTAAATACATATAAAAATAAATAAAAGAAAGTCAAAAAGAAGTGAACAAGAACAGAAGAAGAAGTGTACTGAGAACAGAATCTAGATTTAAAATACATTAAAAAAGTTAAAGAAGACAATTTTCACTTGTTATCATTATACCTTATTGAAATCTTTTTACTGCTATTTTAGTCTGTGATGAGACCTGTATTTAAAATAACCAAGCTGCCTTTATCTTTTTTTTTAAATATACAGATTTATTTATTTATTTATTTGTTTTAATATTCAGCTGATGCCTGTTTACTGATTAGCTCTTGACAAGAGCACCCAACATTCCTTGTTAACGCTACAGATGATTCAAAATAATAAGAAATAAATGTATCCTGCTGGTTGAGCATCAAAACTCTGTACATTAGAGGACTGTACAGTTTCTACCACTTTGTAGTGTTATGACAAATATTGGGAAATCACAGCAACATGAAATTTTGCAGTCTGAATACAGTGATACTATAAAGAAATTGAATGCGGTTGATCAGTTTATTTACAGAAGTTAGGTTTTCCCTAGTTTTAAGACAATTAGAATCCTCTCAAGTTTCCATTTCATTGCAAAGTGCTGTAATCTGTTATCTAGAGCCCCCCACATGCTATATCATCAGTGACTCTCTGCAATAATTAACTTCAGAAATTTAATTAAAATGTAATTAATTTTATGCTTTGCTTATTTAACAAATCTTTGGTGAAAATAACTTATTATCTGAAGCTTAGATTCTACCATTTTTGTATCAAAAGCTACTGAAGGTTTTATAAACTGTGAACTAGACTGTAATAAACAGGAGACCCATGAATGATCACCATGTCTATGGGATAGAAGAGATAAAACAGGCTGATTGAGTCAGTCATGGAGTTTCCAACAGTGACTGAAAAGTCTTACATCAGAAAATGATTTGCTATAGTATTTGTGCATATCCTGATCTGTACAAAGTTCTGTGTGATCATAATTTTAATGATTCATTTATCTGTTTACTTCCATAGATAAGAGGACTAGTGTCAAATGAAGCCCAGACTGCTGGTTGTCTCTGATTCCACATGAAGTGGAGTTAGCCTTCATGTTCTGGCAAGACTGCAGCAGGAATTACCTCCTGCTGACTTTGACACAGTAAATGTGCAAGTAGTAAGGCTCATGTTGAAGACCTTGAGATATTCCAGATAACTATGTGAATGAAGTCTGAATTCTTCTCAAAACACATCTCAGTTAGACATAGACATAAATGAAGGCAACATCTGTAAATATTATGACTCCGATTCAACCTATGTTCTTGAAGCACCTGAGACTTTCATTACTAGTTCTGTTATCTACAGCCCCATTTCTTGTCCATCAGAACAAGAGGGAATGGCCTTAAGTTGCACAAGAGGAGGTTCAGGTTGGAAATTTGGAGAAATTTCTTCTCAGAAAGAGTAGTTAGACATTGGAATGGGTTGCCTGGGGGGGGTGGCGAAGTCGCTGTTCCTGGGGCTGTTTAAGGAAAGGTTGGATGTGGAACCTAGGGACATGGTTTAATGGGTAATATTGGTGGTGGCTAAAGATTAGGCAAGAGGAGTCCAGGCCAATAACTTTAAAGCATGAGCAAACCAAAAAGTCACTTCTAGTAGATTGTGTGTGGTCTAGGCATCTCTGCAGCATTAAGTTCAACAGACTTGTGATCAAAGCAACAAATTTACTGTCCTGCTCTGACCAGCCCCATTTCATCTACTGCTTTCCTTTTAATGTCTTTTCTTGGTCTTTATCACTGCTCTGTTCTCCTACCAGATAAACTTCCTGCCTCTGTTCGCACTTTCTCCATTGAGAGGTTTATTGGTTATTTAATTGGTATTTGTGGTATGATTGCCCTGTTTCCATCTTAATGATCTCCCTTTTTTTACAGTCCTTCACTAAATCTGTTGCTCTCTAAACAGTCTTGGTTCCCTCTGTCATCAACTTGTGCTAATAATACAGTCAAAAGTAAAAGTATAACAGCATCTATCAGTATTTCATTCATGAAAAATAAAATGTATCCCTAGTGTGGAACATCAAATAAATCAGGTTATCCACTTTTTTATTTACCACTAACAGCCAGATACATCTTGCACTTAGGCTGCAGGAGGACACTCCCGGGAGGGTTGCCACCCAGTTGTTTACCTACTATAAGTTTGTGTCAGAGTATTTTTTCCATGGCAACAAATTTGAATCTCACTGAAGGAATACCAGCAAAGTATACTAAGAGCAAAGTGCAGATTGCAAATAGCCAAATATCCTGTTCCAGTTTTTACTGGGATATCCTGAGATTCTTTTTCTGGAGTGGCTGCAACAACTTTAGGATTTCTGGGGAAGAAACAAAACAAAACAAAGCCCATTCCTGGTGTTGTGACTAAGTCTCTCCTTCACGGGTAAAACTGAGAGCAGTAGGAGCTGTGTCTGGTTCCCTCAAATGCAGTTTAGAAGGCAACGTCTGTCAGGCTGCTGCCAATATCTTTAATAAATAACATTTAACTTCACTCAAATCAGTTCCAAATGGTACCCTGTTAAAAGGGGACCTCAGGAGCAAGGCCCTAGAAATCCATCAGCAAGCAAAAGAGCTTCAACAACAGTAGAACTGCCATTACTGAAAAGGGGCAAGCAGGGCTGTCAGCCTCCTCTTATTTCATCTCTCAGCTACTCTACCATCTACTCCTGCATCACACGTCCAACAATCTCATTCTCTTACCCAACCTCTTTATCCTTCACAATCATTTTTCTCATCTGTTACCCGTCCAACAAATACATGCTTGTTCAACAGATAATCTTTCAGAAAATACTCTATTGTCTGAATGTTCTGTTTCACTCAATTTTATTTCCCCTAGATAAAGACTCCTTACAAAAGCTGATTGCACCAACCTTTTTACCAACTTTTTTTTTTTCTTTCTTTCTTTTTTTCCTCAGTTTTCTGCCAAGTTCTGGATTCAAACTAACAGAAGATGAATGTAGGCTGAATGAATTATTATTGCATGGCCAAACTGCTATCAATGGCAAACAATTGAGACCCTTTGTATATTATTCAGTATCATTGTTTAGTTATCCAGATTTATTTATTTATTTATTAAGGATATTGAATTGCAGGAAATTTTTAACCAAATATACACATTTCAGTCACCAGTCTAAATCAGACCTCCAAATTTTAAAAGAACAACTGGTTAGATTGGTTAACTTTTCATTAACTTTTTCAGGAACAAAATCCCTTATAAAGTTGGGGACTTAGAGAAGATACTAAAATCACAGATATCTACTACAAATATTCAGAAATGTTATATTCAGGCTAGTAAAAATGGAACTCAGGAACTTTTTCCTTGTGAAGTTATGATCTAAGTCATAAAGACAGTTTTCACTAAGTGAGAGTATTAGAAATGTAATAAAATATTCCTTTAATCCTTGTTCTACTTATTCCTTCTTTGATTATGCACCCTAAATATTCCTTTTTATCACAGCAATCAGTTGGCATGATTTTTTACTCGACTGATATAGATTCCCAAGTATACTCATACATACTTAAAATTTGATTACACATTTTAGGTTTAGTAGATGACTACCAAAAGTATTTTGTGATTGTATGCTAAAATCAAGTTAGTTATTCACTGAGTTCATTTGAAACACTTAGTCTGAATGTTAGCCCTAGTTTGACTACAATAATCAGCAACGATTTTCATTTAAGTGGTATTTTTACCATATCTGTACATCAAAAAAAATTTAGAAACTATTGGTCATGGTGCATGATGCTTTCAGGAAAGTCCATTGTCAATTTTAAAAAATATTTTAAATGATGTAAGTCAGGCCCTATTTTTCTTTTGTTTGATTTGGCAGGATTTCTTATCATGAAGTCTAAGTTGAGAAGGCACTTAAACACATGCATAAAGTTAAGCCTAACAGTCTGATTTTTGTCAATGACACTTTTTGAATACTAAAAATAAGGCACATGGTAAAGTGTCTTGTTCAACCAGGGCAATAGTGATTATAGTTACTAGATTACCTTAAAAAGATAAGGAATCACCTGTGATTTAAATTTAAAAACTATGTCTGGACAAATACCGGAAGAGCATAATGTAATAAAATAAAATGAAATAAAATAATATAAAATTAAATTAAAAATAAAATAAAAGAGAGAGAGTGTAGATGTAGGCGATCAAATTATTTTCCCATTTTTTGTTCTTTTTTTTTTTTGGCTGCATAAAATGTGGAATAAAGATTACTGAGATAAAATTCAAAATGTTGAAATATAAGTATCCTGAGGATCTAAACATGTATATATTTTTTTTAATGGCCTTTAAAAATATGTTTAAACAGTGCATATTTTAATACTGCTGGAATATACTGCCTGTCTTTTAATACACATACAGATGAAAAAGTGTTGTCTTACTTGTGCTCAATTCAAGCATGTATCTTATTATTTATTTGGATATACTCCATTAATTCTGTGATTTTAAACAGAAATGTACTATGAGAAAAGTATAAGTAAATTGTTTTCATCTTTTTGTCTCACATCATCGTTTCTTCTGGAAAAGTTTATTAAAATATTTCCTAAGCTTTCTGTCTCCTCTCTCAAATTAGCTGGCTCCATTGAATAAGCCTTAACAAAAAGCAACCTTGTGTTTGTCCAAACAGTAAGAGCTTTTACGCAGGATTTATATAGCAAGAAAAGGACAGCAATCTAAAAGCTAAGAAAAAAAAGAAAAAAAAAAAAAAGCTGAAAGAGAGTTCATTTCAGTTTCTAACATATCTTATATATTTCTTTCCATAGGATATGTAAAAAAAAAAAAAAAAAAAAAAAAGAGGTATGTCATTAATTCTTTTTATTTTTTTTTATGTGAAACAATAACATTTTTTTGATCAGCATACCTTAAGGCCAATAAAAATTTAAAGGTATTGTGAAACCTTTCAGCTTCTTGTAACTATGAAATATTGGAATGAAAGTAATAACATTCATCATAGCCAATGTGTGATTTCTGTAAATCTCAAATACTGGCTAATTCACCTCTTTTAAATGTATAGTATACTACATAACAAGTATCCTTAATTCTTTCCCAGTGATCTACATGTAACCTTTCCCAATCTTTCCTTTCACTCCTTTCCCAATATTGCTCTGAATTTAGATATGGATATTAATGCTTTAGCAAAACATTCTACCTTTTCCACATTAGTGTTGAATTTCTTTCTGCATGGGCCAACTGTTTAAGAGTTAATCTCAGGAGCTATATCTCATCTAGCTGAAGTCTCAATTAGTCTTATGTAGCTATGTCTATATCAGGAAGGAATTCGGTATAGTAGTGAAACAAAGGACTTGGTACTTAGGCCCATATATTTCATATATATATGAAATTTAGAGATTCTTCTTCAGATTAAATTTAGCCTGGAACAAATCCCCATGGCTCATGTCTATGTTACACATATATCTTGAACTTATCCGCAAGATGAGTCATTTGTTTGAACCCCTTGCTCCCAGGAAGTGTAGGAGTGCCTTTAAATGTTCCCAGGGTGGAGGCTTTTTTTAAAAACCTTTCAGAAAAGTGTCAAGCTTGTGTTCAACAAACTGCTCTGCAAGCAGAGCCAAGGCACAGGAAGCAGAACTGAGTAGAGGGCTCATGTCCAAGCCTCACTACAGGTTCACATCAACAAATTCATGTAGATGCAGTCCTTGATCAATTGCAATTGCCTTAAAATGGGATAAATTATGTTCTAGGGATGTCTGTCCAGCTACGTTGAATACTGAGGAAGTGAAAAAAAAAAGGGGGGAGGCGGGGCAGGGGATTAGTATTAAGATGGTTTAAAGTCAGGTAGGAGGACCTGTGTATAGTAACCATAACTCTACTTAAGCTAATAGAAACTACAAACACCATATTTCCAAATACCTATCAGAACCTGATAATGTCAATGGAAAGAGTCCTAATGACTCAGCCCAACATCAACACTGGAAGGACTTGTATTAAGTTCAGTTTTATTCACTATCGCACAGTGTTTCTTAGCACAGAGCATTATCATTGTACTGCAGTTTCGGAATGGTAGTTTGTTCATTGGATATTTACTTTATCTCCTGCCATAATACATTCATCTTTAATAGCAATAAATGCTGTTCTCTGAAAAGTTAGTATTGAATCCTAACATTTCTAACACACTTGCAATTTCTACACTTTTACTATTTGGTATACCTTTAAAAAATACTGCATTTTATATGATTAAAATGTCCTGCAACGTTTTAGTCTATTGAGAACTAGCTTCTTAATAATATTTAACTTTGCTTTATTGTGTCAGTTGAGAGTTTTTCTCTTTGACTGCCTGTAGTCTAATTAAGCCTTCCTGATACTTTGGTAAATCTTCTAGAGCTGTATCAATTGAGGTTATCATCTCCTCCACTGGAATAGATATGGGCACTAATGAAAATTTTAAACCTCAATTTAAGCCATTAAACTCCTTTTCACTTATTTTAATGGATAATATATGACTATTTTTACAGCTCTAGAAAGATTAATTATAACCAGATTCATTTTCAGATTTTAATCAACTTTTCATAATTTGTTTTCTGGTAGTACTTACGTACTCATATGCCTATATAGACCACCTAAAGCTGTGAAACTTTCTCAGTTAAAGTATTTCTCCATTTTCTGTGCAGCTTACTCAGTCAGCCAGCAATTAGATCTGTGTTCACTGGTTTTGAATATCTACTAAAAATCTGTTCTTTGTTCCGTAAATCTGTTCTTGAAGACAGTGATTTCACAATAACCTTATGCTATGCTTTTTTTGGTTTTCTTATCACCCACGAATGTTCTTGCCCAGTTCTCAAAAGTTAATACCTAAGCTGCAGAGTAGTACATCCATATCTACACCAGTTTTAAATGGGCTAGTTCACCAGATGCTGAACATTAATAGATTTTTTCAGTGTCCTCAAAGATTTTTCAGGCTGTATTGAACTTTGTGCTGCTGCTGCCAGACCACTCTGACAGCTCACGCAAGTTATTCTAAAAGTAGTTCAGGTGCATTTACACTATGCTGCAGCTACAGGGCATACTATGACCTCTTTTTTTTTTTTTTCCCCTTTTTTTTTCCTTGTTTGCTTTATTATTATTATTATTATTATTATTATTATTATTATTATTATTATTATTATTATTATTATTATTATTATCTATTATTGTACAATTCAATGTTTTTGAGCATAAGTGTATATTCTTCCACAGAACTTCTGGGGGGACTTTAACTAAGATTTTTACATCTGCAGCTACTGTTGTTTTTTCTTGAGTGTCTTTCTTATAAAAAAAAATTACCATTTTGGATAGATATCATGCAGTTGCATAGGTCATGCTATACTCATCATTAATTATTTGGAAATTACATGCAGTTTGATCTCTTCATCGTTATCATTATTGCAGGCTAAACTTACTTTTTGTGTTACAGGAGAAGAAAGTGATGGGCTATCATTTCCATTCAGTATAGTTTTCAAAGATGAGATAAGCATAAAAATATATGAATGGAAAGCACTAGAGATACATTATTGAAAAAAATCAAAATATTTCATAAGAGGCTCCATAACATCAGCTTTATAAAATAAACATTTGTTGTTTGCTGTAAATGTATTTTGAATTATTTCAACAATCCTTTTTTATTTTATTTTATTTTTAATCTTTTTATATTTTATTCATTATATATATCCTATTCTCTTAATAGCTTTTCCCCCACAAGTCAGCACTGGAAAGTTTGAAAAGTACAATATTTACATGCAGTTTAAGCTGAGGAGTTTTCTGGTATTTAAGGTTTTATAGAAGTTCTAGTAAATAAATAAATAAATAAATAAATAAATAAATAAATAAATAAATAAATAAATGAACAAATAAATAAATAAATAAAATCAGTCTCTTGATTGTTTTAAGATCTGTAGGCTATAATCCATATTATTCAGAATCTTTAGAGGTAGCTTTCTGTTTAGTATTATGTATTGATTGAGTCAGGTAGGATGAAAAGATATCTACAAGACATAATCAAAGCCATAAAAATCTTACCGTCAGAGGGACTTTAAGCAGAGACCATTTACTGCATCATTTTTTAAATGTTTATGACCAGGATGTCTAATGCAATGACAAAAGGTGTAGTTTACAGTTTCTACTCAGAAAGCACTGAAGGCTGGAGTTGCAATATCTATGCAGCAGTCTGAAAAATTAAAACAAACAAACAAAACCAGAAAAAAAGCATGACAACATAATGCGGAGAGAATTTCCTAAAGATTTCCTGAAATCAGAAGGTTGCTCTCCCTCATCCTCACAGTTCAATACTAGCAGTGTCTTGTAAAGGCAAGGAGTGGACATAGAGCAGAATACATAACATAAGTTTTCAAAAGAATTATACCTTATGTTGGGAAATGAGAAAATAATTCCCCATCCTCTTACTCTGTGTGTTTACTGGAACTGTGGCATAGTTTTCCAGAGAAATGTAATTCAACATGTTGAGTAGCAAGTGTCAGAAGGACATGAAGAGCTATAGACAATAACCTGATTGAAATGGTATTCTTATGTGTGGCAATTAACATGTCAGAAGTTCCCTAAGTTAGTGCAGTCCTGATCACTCACTTTGTTTTGAGAGTTTAGCACAGATATTTTTCATTGTACTGGAAGAAATTTCTGGTTCTTATTCACCTCTGTCCTGTCTATTTTCTTTAGGCTTTATGTAGGCTTTATGTAATTAAAATATTCTGGATATACATACAAATAAAATGGTGGTAGAATTTAAAATGAAATAAGATGAAATAAAATGAAATAAAATATATAACTAAAGAAAATGCAATAGAAGAAGAGAAGGATGTTTTAATGAAGTCAGGTGTTCCTCCTTCTCCTTTCAGCTGACCCAAAGATTGAGAAAGAGAACTGCAGAAAGAAGAGTTTTAATATACCTTTACACGTTAAGCTGATTTTTTTTTCTTCTTGTAAAGAAAAAAAAAATAAAGCAAATGTCTCCAAGACATTGAAATACAAGTTTTCTTACTCACTGTGTTTTCTTTTACATCAGAAATTATTTTGCTCTAGCAAATTCCAAAATTGCTCTGTACTTCAGCAATTTTATTTTAACTGAGGAAGAAATTAACACGTGGATATACAGTGTGATTGCTTTTTAAATGTTATGACAATAAAGAGTGATCTGAACTAAAGTAGTCATCATTCAGCAACACAGCTGAAATGTTTTAAATTTGAAATCATTTAAATTTGTGAATTTACGTTAATGAATAATCTAGAAATCTGGTACTGAATCCTAAGAAATTAATGTTATGTTTTTGATGCAATCAAGAAAATCTTTTAAGTTATTTACTTTTATGGAACTTTTAAAAGGGACTGTGGCAAGTGGTTGTTTATTCTGCATTGTAACTAAGACAAAGTATTAATTCTGAATAATAATTAAAGGCATATATTCAAACCACTGCAAACCTTTCCTCTTTATTTTTATTTCTGCTTCTATTAAGAAGGAGAAGATATGTAATGTAAAATAATGTCACTTAAATGTATGAAAATTTTCAAAAAAAACTTAAACCATCTGAATTTGTACACTTTTTATTTTTATTTTTTTTGGAACAAAACAAAATTCTTGACTTAAATTATACATTTTTTGAGTACAAAAGCATGAATAAGAGACACATCGTTCCACTAGTACATAGAAAAGAAAAGATAGATAAGCATCTTTTCTCAGTTGAAATTGATAACTTAAGTTTGCTTCATTGCTTGGGTTAGGAGACCAAAAGATGAATTTATTCATTTCTACTGTGTCTTACTATCTCCCTCAAGCATACATTGCCTACAGTTTCATATGGCACCATTCTAATTCACACTTTCTGTAAATCAGGCTTGTTCTTTAAATGTAAACATTTTAGATAGTGATTGTATTGACATTACGTAAATGACAATAATGAACTTCTCACATGACATTGTATTAAAAAAGAAGTCTTCAGTTCTATTAATAATCAGATCAATCAATTATCAGATCAATTTAAATGCATGTTTCTATGAACAACTACTTGAGTGTCACCTTTAGTGTGACCCATAACTTCTACTGGTCTCATTCAACTTGAGTATTTCTCAGTTTTTACAGCCTCTGTACCACAAGCCACTTGTGCCTAAACAGTTTTCCCCAACATTTTTAAACTATAAGAAAACAAACAAGCAAACAAACAAATAAACAAGAACGGATTTTCTGGTACAAATCTTCACTGAATTTTGTTGAGCTACTACTCCCAATCTGTCAGTTATGGCTTGGCCTCAGGAGCCTACTTCATTCCATATCTCCATTGAAAATGTCAGCCCTATGTGGAATACAGTAATTGAACCAAATATAAACAGTCCCAAATAGCTCTTCTTAGGAGGTCATGCATTAAAATTGATATTTCTGTTAACTGATTAAATGACACTTGTTTATTTCAGATTCTGCCCATTCCAGGGAATAGGATTCATAGTTAGGAACAACAGCCATATGGCTAGTATATGCCGTTTTCTTTCTGATCACAACACAATCATAGACATTGATAATAGACAATCAAAAGAAATAATTTTCAAGACTGACAATATTACAAAAGTAGTATTATCAATGGTGAATTAGAAGCATTGAAGAACCTTGGGACATTGCCATTTCTTTGACAAAGTAAAAGTATTGTCCTACATAGCTTTGCAGCTTGACTTAAAATACACAATTTTTTCCTCAAGATTCTACAATCAAACTGCAGAATTATCAATTATTACACACACTCACATACATAAAAACAGCAAAGTTATTGAAGTGTAATGCAAACAAAATATATTGTTTGAACGGTGATTCATAACCCCTCTTAACACTGCATCATTTTCATCATTCTATTTCATAAATTCATCATTCACTGACTCAATGGCAGTTGATAGATGGGTTAAACATGCTGCTGAAAGAACAAGAGGAAGAGATGTTTTTGATGATTTCTGAAAGATAATCCAGATCTTATTCCCTCTTCACAAAGAATCCAATTTTTAGATTGGGTCTTTCCCATGCACTTAAGAGATAAATCTGGATAAGTGCAAACGTTAGAAGAATTTAACCAAAGACATGATCAGAAAATACCTGAAGAAATATGGGCTGAGCATATATGCCCACTTAACTCCATAAATCTGCTAGTTTGTTATAAGAGGGAATGCAATAGATACTATCTATTTTCACTTCAAATAGCATTCTGCAGTGTGTTATCACGAAGGAGATTTTCCAAAGATAGCATAGAATGCACTATTTTAATTCATTAGAAAGTAAATAAGGGCAGGAGGGCAGACTATAAAAAATAAAAGGTCAGAGAATAAACAGGTAAGCAAAGACTGTACAATTGTGACTGGTCCTGGAGCTATTCTGATGAACCAAGTACCAGCAAAGATAAAAGGTATGACTTGCTCTGAAAACAGCAATTGTGTTAAAGTGTTAGACCTGCTCCCTCAGTAGCCAGTGCCTGGTCCAGTATTACTCAGCATGTTTGTTAACAGTCTGAAAGATATAGTATAGACCATGCACTGATGCAGTTTGTTGATAAAAGACTGAGGATGGAAGCAAATTGCTTGAAATAATGCATGATTTAAGAAAAACACAAGTCAATTGCATGTGATTCAATAGAGGTGAATGTAGTGTTTTGTGGGGGAAGAGTAAGCATGTCTTAACATAGTGGAGAAGAATGTGAATCACTGAAGCCAGAGGTAAGAAGAGGATGATGAAAATGGATTCTGGAAGGACGTAAGCATCTCTTTATTTATTTATTTATTTTTTCCTTCTTCATGCAGAAATCAATAGGAACAAAGATATGAAACATATAGCTGGAGATATTTAGTAGATGTCTACAAAACAGTCTGAAACTGATTGTGACAGAGCATCTTGAGTCATTCACTGATGTTTTACAGAATGTAGCAAACTGTTATACATATATTAGAAAAATTAAAGCAAAAAAAAATGCAATTGATTGCTCACAAGGACTATAGAATTTAGACTAGCAATGCCTTTACCAACTCTTAATTTGTGTTTGGCTACAGTAACTTCTATACACATTTAACTTGAAGTAATTAGGATTAAAAACTACTACCATTTCCTTTTTTTATATATTTTTTCTTATTTTTGAGTTCATAATCTTCACAGTTTAAAAAAATATATAAGTAAATAAGTGATCCTTGTTTTTTTTCCAGCTATTTTTCCTCCCAGATCCAGCTATTTTCCTCAGATCCAGCTATAGATCAGCTATGGATCTGAGTAGAGTGAAGAAACCTTAAGTACCTAGTATTTTCTTCCTATAGAAGTATTTGTGTGGATGATAAACAAATAATATCTTTATCTACTTCTTGATAAGGTAAATAGACACTGTAATTTAAATCTATCACCACAAGGCATTTTTTCCGACTTCAAATGTTTTTTAAAATTCTCTTTGCACCGTTAATTTTTCAACTTTCCTATAAATTGGGATAATACAAGAACATATCCTGTAGAAAATGAAAAGAAGATTTGACTCCTACATCTAGTCAGGGACTCATTTATCTACTTTGGACAAAAACCTTTCTTGTAGTTCACTTTTTGTTTTCTTTTGCTAAGACTTTTAAATGTTTATCATATAAGAAACCCAGGTTTCTCAGCCTCATAACACGAGGTGAGTGCTTCAGCCTGGACTGTCATGGTGACTCTCTGCCACTGAATTCACTCCAACGTGTTGATATCTTTTTGGGAAACCCATAAAGAAGATGCAGAATTCCAGCATTCTCCAGGATACAGTCCCCCATTCTGCAGATACAACTGTGAAGTTCTTTTGCCTTCATGGTCTTATATAATAATATACAATATACTATAATATATAGTATACTATAATAAATCATATTTTGTTTCAAGACAAATAATTCAGTGCGTCCTGTCCTATTCACCTGTCCTTGTATCACTTAAAGAATATATAAGATTTAATTTATCCCCAGGTTGTTGCTGAAAATATCAAAGCATAAGGGTCTAAAACAATGATGTCCATAAAAAGCTGATTAGTAACAGTCTTTTTTTAATAATAGTACATCTTTAAAAACATACTTTTAAGATCAGCTATTTATCCATTTTTTATCTTTTTAAGAAGTGGTTTACTGCTCTTATTGAGAAATATTCTGAAACCAGCATATTATGTGCTACTTAGCCCTTTGATAAAACGTACTCCATACATGAGGTTTCCCATACTGATAATATATGATTTCTATTAAAAAAAAAAAAAAAAGAGGCAACAACAACAAAAACACACAAAAATTAGATAAGATATTAGGGAAGAATTTTTTTAGTCAAACAATGGTGTGGCAGTGGAACACGTTGTCCAGAGAAGCTGTGGATGTTTCATCCCTGAAAGTGTTTAAGACCCTGTTGGATGGGGCTTTGAACTACCTGGTCTAGTGGAAGGTGTCCCTGCCTATGGCAGGGTGGGTGTTAGAACTAGATGATCTTTCAGGGTCCCTTCCAACCCAAACCATTCTATGATTATATGAATTGTTTTGATTTTTTCTATATCCTTATTTTCTGTTAATGCAAATAGTTTTTGTGAGTAGTCATATTATAATAGAGTTCCTGGAATTTATTTTTTAAGTATTTAATCTATAAAACACTTTTTTTTTTCTTTTTCACAAACAATATATATTTAATTTTAAAGAAAAATGTCCTTCATCACATCTGCTTAACAGTTAGCTATATTTGTCTTATGTGTCAACTGAAAACTGTTTTGCATATTATCTGTAAATGTGTGTATACATGATTAGATGGTTTGCAAAACATCTCCTGTACATGATCACACAAGTACACTATTTTCTTGTAGAAATTATGGTCTAAAAAAGAAGATTATTAATGTTCTCCTGCCCAATGTTTACAAACCAAAATATTAGAATATATCATATTTAGTACTCTCTAGTGAGTTCTTATGCCAAATTTTGGCCCCATCAAGAAATTGAGTCAATTACTGATTGAAAAATGACTGCGTTACTTCATTAATAGGGTACTACATATGTGTTATTTGGACAGAATATCCTGGATTCAGTACAGGTATGCTGTCGCCCTGCCTTATGTTTCTATTTATTGTTTGGCTTTCACCACTATCAACAGTAAAAAGTAAAATAGAATATCCTGATCATTCATAAGTTTATCGGAGTTTTATTATTATTATTGCTATTATTATTATTATTAATATTTAGTAGGGAAGTATTCAGGGGACAACAGTCTAGCAAAAACAAAAGAATCAGTAACAAAACAGTAAAAATTTCATAAATATATACTGACATGCAAAAGCAAAACACACATAATACAAAGTAATATTTTAAATGCAACGTCACAAGTTTTCAGTATTCAATATTCAAATGCCAGCATCCTACATTCAGTCATGAGCAGATGTCAGTTTCTTTCTTTGTCTGGAATCAGGAAAAGAAACCTTTACTAACTAAACATACTATGAAAGAGCACCAGTGTAATTATTCTTACCAGGAGTATGTACAACCTGAAACAGATGCTTGCATGTATTGATTGTATTTCATCATTATTTTTGGCACCTTAAATATGGGATTAGAAAGGTTCACATCATCAAAGACACCAAATAATAATAATAATAATAAAAATAGGTTCACATCATCAAAGACACCAAAGGTGGAAATAATTTTTTTTACAGATTATGGTCTTAATCAATCCACCTTGAATGTGTTAAAAAGTTTACATTCAAAATTCTGTCCACCAAAGTAGTTACACAATGACTAAAACCTCTCAAGCCACCCGAGTAACAGTTTGAAATTTTAAATACACTTTTCTATGCTTTGAAAAATCACTTTGCTTCATCCAATCTCTCAAAATAGTACCGTGTTTAGCCAATGAAGCCAGATGCAGAAAAGCTCAAAAATACTAACGTTCCCCCATCCATTTTTTTCTCTCCCTCTTCTCTTACAAAATGCTTTAGTAATGTGCGTTACTGCTTCATTATCAGTTTTTGGCATGCATAACCTCTTTAAATAACAATACTACCATATGTTCAGTAATTCTTCATTTGGCAGACTGTTTTCCATTGTTCGAGAACCCATTTCAATACCAAGAAGCTGTTACCACTGTGATGGACCAACATGTTCGGAATTTATTTAGGACAACATTGATTCAGATGTCACTTTTTCAAATACAGGTACACAATTACGTGTCCAGACCTGCAAAGGCTTAGACCTTCATCCATGTGGAAAATCATCTGAAGCATGCTTACCTTCTAATTTAGTTGGAAATATGCAAATACAAATTCTTACAGAAATGGAGACCTTCACAAGAAGCAGAACCTCAAACACGAGAGATAGCACATAGCACCTAACTTTCAAAAGTTCTCAGCTGGGAAATGAACTTGAACCTAGTCTCTTTTTTCTCTGTTAGAAAGTCAGTAGAACAGTGAATCAAAATAGTTGCTTAATCAGTATTAAGTGCCACAGAGGACAGATGTTACTGCAGGTCTGAAGAAAAAAAAAAAATATATATATACATATATAAAAGTTTTATATATATATATATATATATAAAGTGTTCAAAGTTTTGAAATAGGCTGAATTCTTTGGTCAGCTTTGGGGAGCAGAGAGACTACTCTTCATAAAAAGCAGAGAATGATCAAAAATAGGTGTCTTCCCTTTCCAATAAATAAATAAATAAATAAATTATTTTTGAAGACTATTTAAAAAGAATGAAGATTCTTCTCTGAATCAGTTTCTTATTTCTGCGAATGCTAAAAGCTTTCTTGCAAAAAAGTAAGTAATTCATGTTTCAGGGTTTTGGTGCACTAATGCGCACCACATTTTCCTGAATGCATACTGCAGCTTCAGTCACCAAACTCCTATCTACATTAGTCACTGCTATCATTCTGAAAATTCTTCCCTTATCATATTCCCTCCCCCCACAACATTGCTTGCTGAAATCATACACAAGTTGATCTTCTACATGTGGAAGTGATCACATTTGATCTAAGTCGATTGAATAACATTTAAGATATATAATGGAAAGCAGATTCTCTATCATTTTAGAAATATTTACTATTACAAGAGAATGTATAAAATTGAAGCCACTAAATTAAACACTTCTTATTTTGATGTTTTAGCTGTATAATAAGGGTTATGCATCCCTCACTTATCTTTAAAAAATAATTATTGTATGACAAACAAAGATAAAAGCAATGAAAACACTTCTTGAATTAATCAAGATTCAAATAATTTTAGCAGAAACTCCAACTTCAAATAATTTTAGAACCAAACACCTACAAAATCTTATTTTCACTTCCTTCAGCATTTGGGTTATTCACCCTCCTGTTTTATTAAATATAAACTATGTCCTTTCATGCCAGAAAGTCACCAGATATGAGCTATTTTCGAGTAAGGAGGTAGTGTGATGTTTTGAAATCTCACTGAGATACAAATGCTTTCCACCAGCTACATCTTCCTTTTTTTTTTTTTTTTTTGGGGGGGGGGGGGGGGGGCAGCCCCAGGACTTCTGCTGATTACACTATGCCAGATGAATAAACAGAAATACCATATCCTTTATATTTCAGCATCATATACAATCTAGTCAGGTCACTTTTAATCAAATTTTAGTGCAGTCACCAAGGCACAGTTCTTACAAAGGTATCAAAAAAGAGGTGTCATAGGTATTGATATATTTGAGACAGATAAAAATTGGCCCACCATAGAAAAGATAATTGTACAATATTTCTACAGTGATCTACAGTAATTGTGTGAAATCAGAAAAGTAAATATTCTTTTTATAGGATTTGGCAATTTCTATTTTTAACTGTGTATTTATAATATTATCCATTCTACCATTATGTTGCCTGTGTTGTGGTTTAACACAGCACCACACAGCCTCTCTCTCTCACTCTCCAGGTGGGATGGGGGAGAAAATTGATAAAGTAAAAGTGTAAGAATTCATAAGTTGAGATAAAGACAGTTTTCTAGGTAGAGAAAAAGCTGTGTGCACAAGCAAAGCAAAACAAGGAATTCATTCCCTACTTCCCATCAGCAGGAAAGCATTCAGCCACTTCCAGGAAAGCAGGACTCATCATGTGTAATGGTTTGTTGGGAAAGCAAATGCCATTGATATGAATATCTCTCCCTTCCTCATTTCTTACCCCAGCTTTTACTGCTGAGCATGACACCATGTGATATGGGACATCCCTTTGGTCAGTTTGGATCAGCTGTCCTGGTTGTGTGTCCTCCCATCTCGTGTACCCCCAGCACTCTTGCTGGCAGGGCAGCACGAGAAGCTGAAAAATCCTTGGCTCTGTGTAAGCCCTGCTCTGCAACAACAGAAATCATCTGTGTATATCACCACTAATAACATCAAAAATCCAAAACAAAGCATCATGCAAGCCTCTACAAAGAAAATTAACTCTATCCCAACCATAACCATGACACTATAGCAGGGGTACAGTCAGAAAAAAAATATCTTACACTCCCTGAAGATATGTTTTTAACATTGACAGTATTTGAGGCAACCAGCAATGCCCACAATGTGAATCAAGAGAAACAAAAAAGATGACAGATAAATTTGCCCTCTACACTAGATATTGCTCTAATCACTTACATTTTGAATATGCTTGCTCCAGAAACCCACAGGAATAATCACAAATAGATTAGATGGTTTTATCTTCCCACAAATATGCTATTATTTACACACAAGATTAGAAATTAATTTACAAGGATGATCCACTTGAAATGACTGAAATAGTCCTCAGCAATCTCTTTTTATACAATTTAAAGCAAAGAAAACCATAATAGAAAGAAAGCAATTAATTATTTTTTTAAAAAGATAACTGGGAATGGGAAGAACAATAGATCTTAACTCTAACTGCTGGTAGAATAACCAGAAATGGGGATCACCCTGAAGAAGAATAAGCCTTAGTCCCCAGGCCTTGCAAAGCATTAAAGAAGGTCAAAAATTTAATATTCTATTTATAACTTACAAAAAAATGAATAAGAAAATTCCACTCTGTAAGAGTCAAGAGCACTATGCAACACTCATAAACCACCTTTATATGTGAATCTATAGCTCTATAGATTCAGTCTTATATCAATCTCTTATACAGACTTAACCAGAGTATCAGTGACTCACTGTTTTATATAAATGAGTAAAAATAATTATCTCTGAACATATGCTGTGAACATAATACATTACTGTTACAAATAACAGTAATATTGTGAGAGGGAAGAGTATCTGGAAAGATGTGCAGGATGAGAAATGCTGACAGTACATATGTAAACACCATGGGGAAACTTCCAGATATAAAAAGATACCTGGATGCCTTTGTTCCCTCACACAATCTTGTTTACATAATTAGCAAGTTGAATTATTCACTAACCGTGATATTACTTGGTTACAGTAGCAGCAGGTAGCACATAAATTATAACCTGCACATCTCCAGAATTCCAAAGACAATAGCCAAGGAAGCTGTGACAGCTACTTAATTTTCTTGTCCATTCTCAATTACATTGTTTATAAGTGGAAAAGAAGTTTGCTGTTTTGCATCAGTTATCTCTATTTGCTAGGTTTCCAAAGGAAGAAAAATAATCTCTAATTCAAGAACAGGCTTATTCTGCGTAGCAACAAATTCCTTTCTGATTGCCAAAATAATAATAATTTTAAAAGTTGGTGTTACTAGGGATATCATATAATGTAATGCATGACAGTTTGTTTAGAGCAGAGAAATCCTACCAACACATTAAATCTTTAACTCACTTTAAGGAATCAGCAACTGTAAATGAGATCACTTGCATGCACAGGCGCACTCAAAGGATAATTTAGGTTTGTATCCTGTTGTGATCCCATGTAATATGCACATGCATTTCTTGGAGTAGGCCAAGAAAAATAAGGCTCTGCCTTTCTGTTCGCCTTCACCCTAACTTCAGATGCAGTCAGAGCACATGTCTTTCCCTGACAGATGTCACGCCAACTAGTCAAATCTCATTTCTGGTCCCTAACATTTCTTCTTGATCCACTCTCTGATCAATGAAAGCAATATTTGAAGCAATTTGAAGTTTTTTACTCTCTACTAGCCTATTAATATGTATTCTTTATGAGGTCTGTATCACCTTTCAAAATCTCTTCTATGTTTAGGTGTCTGCAATGAATTTAAATAGCATCTAATGCAAAATGTCTTCATAAAACAAAAACAACAAAAGCAACAACAACAAAAAAGCAACAACAACAACAAAAAACACACACTCAGCAAAGTAGTAGTAAAAATAAGAACAGAATAAGAAGTCATTCAAAATTCCAACAGTTAAATTTCCCTAAGATCTTGTTTATGCACTATATATTTTAAGATTAATAGCACTTAGTAGAGTTATAATTCACAATTAAAGCAACTTCTTCAGTGACATATATAATCTCACGGGAGACATCAGTGAAGAACTGGTCACAGTCAAAATAATAATTGTAACTTAACTGCTTTATTTAAGGCGTTTCTGTCTGAATGACCAAAATTCCAATTATTTTTAGTTTGAATACTAGCTGTAGACTGATTTAAAAGAGTCTTTTTCTGGCTCCTGGAAATACAGATAATTCTTGTGTTTTGTTCCAGCATCTTGTTAAAGTGAATACATGAGGAGATGCTCAAA
The DNA here is from genome assembly GCF_040182565.1 of Anser cygnoides. Lineage (NCBI taxonomy): Eukaryota > Metazoa > Chordata > Aves > Anseriformes > Anatidae > Anser > Anser cygnoides. The sequence goes on from NC_089873.1 coordinate 35,563,682, forward strand.
TAACATCTCTTTATTAATAGTATGAAACTTCTTTATTAATGATATGACAGGAAAAAGAAAAAAAAAAAAGGAAAAAAAAAAACAACACTTTTTTTTTCATTAGTCATTATTATTATTATTATACAATTTACAATATTACATCATATTGTTTTTATATGCCATCTGTGTTTTCATACCTAAAACAGTTTAATACATTTAGTCTCTCTCTAATACAGAATATTATATAGAAAGTTTATTTATTTGGGGAATTATAATACTATAATCTGTTTTATTTCAAATTACTGGTTCATAAATTGTCTTTTTTTTTTTTTTTCTTGCTTGTGTCTATTCCATTACTTTAGAATAACAATAAATAACAATAAATAAACCTTACAAAGTTCAGCACTGTGTCAGACATTTAGGAAAATATTGGTCTTGCCCCAAGAAGCTAACATTCTAACTTAGAGTTTCCCTGTGATATTGTGATATTTGCTCACAAAGAAAGGATGAAAAGGACAAGTTTACTTTCCTCTTTGATTATTCCCATGTCTTTCTGAAAGATTATGCCTAAACCACAAATAAGAGTGCAAAGAATACCACTAGAACATCAGCAACTAACAGTCTTATCAATATGTTCAGTTTTAAAGTACTCAGATATATTCTACTTCTATGTAACCTCCCTTTGCCATAATGTTTAAGGATAAGTTTCATAGTTGTGAGAAAGCATCATTCTTCCCATAGCTGAAGATATTCAATATGTGCCGTTTCTTGTTGCAGAGTTCATTCTTGCTCCTATTATTTGAAACACTCATGGTTCACTTTCAGAACTCTATTCTTTCTCATCTGTTAATTTTGGCAATAGGCCCACTTACACGATTGTTCTTTGGTGAGAAAGGGGAGAAAATATCATGAGGATTAGCTAACAGGCAATTGAAGCTGATCCTCCAGATTCTCAGATGAGGGCTGTTTGGAAAATAAATCTAATTTCCAGATTATATGCTTTAGAAGCAATATAGTAAGATAGAATAATTGATCATTTAAGTATACATTCAACAATTTTTTGAATGTTGAAATTATGGAAACATTATTCTGTGACTCTTTCTTCCCCCTCTCTTGATCAGTCACACAAACACCTTGTTCAGTCACAGACCAACAGTTCATCACTCAAACAGCAGGAGACAACTGACAGAAGAGGATGATTCATATAAACTATCACTTGTCTTCTGGCTGTGTGGTCTGGTGAAGAAAAACACAAACATTTTGTTTGTTTTCTTCAGATAATCTCTTCTCTTGGTCGTGGCCATCTTTTTCTAAAGGCTGAACTGACAGGGCAAGATCTA